>NW_027362771.1:17608006-18809349 GCF_046119375.1 Phyllobates terribilis
TAGCACCCAATGGGCTCCTTCCTATGCCCAGAGTCCCTCCCCTGACTGCTCCTACACTACTGGGATGTTCCTCCCCCCCTCCCACTCCAGCCAGGGACAGACGCTGTCGTACCTGCACATCTATCTGGTGGGAGTACCGTTGTTCTGTCCCCCGGAAATGGGATGAGTGTAGTGCATGCAATTAACTGAGCTCGGTCCCACACTCCATCCTTACCCGGGAGTGGAATACCACACCTCTGGTTTGAGGTGCAATACCCCTGTAGCAGCCGAGTCCTCGGGGTGCTACATTCCCCCCTGGTAAACCACAGCACGTCCTCGGGCTGTAAAAGAATAAAACAAAACATACAAATTTTTTTTTTTTTAAAGTGCACTTACATATAAAATATATCAACCTTTTTTTTTAGCATAATATAAAACCTTTTCATATAAAACATTCTTTACTAATACGTCCGTGATCCCTGGCCACCGTGCAACTTGTGACCAGGTAAGTGCAACAGTCACTAGAGAAAAACAGTTCTTTATAAAACCAGAAGGGGGCGCTTTAGGAAGCGCAACTATTTACAGGGTATGGCCGCTCTCAGTCCTCGGCCAGTGGGGAATAGGGGAATGGCTGCTCACAGTCCTCAGCCTAGTAAGGGATAGGGGTACACAGGAAACAGTTCCTTTAAACAGTTCCACACTAGTCCCAACGGGGACCACACTCCAATTAGCAACAACTTAGGTACCCCTACGGGTAACTATATACAGTTCCTGGCTTATGCTACTTCCCTTCAGTAGCGGTATCCTCTCCTTGGCTCCTCCTGAGGGTAGTCTTCAGACCCGTCCGGGTCCTCTTGAAATTCCTCATACCGCAACTCCTCCTCCGTCAACCGGTGCACGTGAAGGGCGTATGGTCCTTTGGCACACTGGTGCCGGGTGAAGGTAACCTCATCACCCGGGTAGAGGTCACGTCCTCGGTGTCCCTCCGGCAGGTGGCTCTCAACATCCCTGCGGGTAACAAAGACATCGCCGGGGGTTCTGTGATCCCGGATAAAGCCCCAGCCGTGCTCCATTTGAAACTTTATTACAGTCCCGGTGGCGCGGGGACCGTGGGCCGCACGGCGGTTTCGTCGGGTCCGGCTTTTCTGCTCCGCGCTTTGGACCTGCAGCCGCTCCTCGCGGACCCGCCTCTCTCGCCGTTCCCTCTGAAAGACTTCCAGTTGTTGTCGGCAACACTCCTCACGTTGGGCTGCGGCCGCCCGTGTCTCTTGGGTGAACCCCATGAGGTTTTCACCGGTGGGGTCCCATGCAAATTGGGCCTCCTCCAGCGGGAGCGGAACAATTTTGGCGGGTGCCGGAGCCGGGATCAGAGGCTCACACAGAGGCCATTCCTTCCGGAGTCGGGGGTTGACGTACTCCGGTGGCCAAATGAAAGGCAGCCCGTCCGGGCTAGTGTGCTGTGCGAATAGATCTTCACCCAGGGGCAGCATTGTGGAAGTTGAGGGCACTGGAGGGGCAGCGGCGCCCAGATTCACCAGGCCTTGCGACCAGGCCGGTGGCACTCTGAAGGTGAAGGGTACTGTGGAGACGGCGGCGCCCGGGGGTACTCGGCCTTGCGACCAGGACGGTGGCGCTGTGGAGGTAGAGGGCGCTGTGGAGACTGCGGCGCCCGGGGGTACTCGGCCCTGCGACCAGGCCGGGGGCACTTCCTCTTTTGCCGCGCTCAGGGTCAAGGGGCGTGGCGTAACTGAGGGCACGACCGCGGCTCCTGCCGCTTGAGGCCTAGTTGGAAGCAGCGGCGGTGCGGCAACGGGCGCGGTAAGTGGAACTTCGGGCTCTGCGACGGGGAGCTGGGGCAGGCTTGCGGCTACGGGGCACGGGGTGATGACGTCCCCATTACCTGCTTCCATCTCTGCGGCTCCCTCCGCGGCGTCGTCTCCGGCCTCCGTTCCTCCTGCACCATCCTCAGGGGCAGACACGCTCCACGTTGCGGGTGGCATCCTCTGCTGGCGGGTTCCAGCCTGCTGGACCATCTCTCTCCTCCACTCGGCCAGCGCTTCTTGCTGTACCCAGGCCATCTTCCGGGCCAAGGCCTCCAGCGCGGTCTGTGCACGCTCCCGATTTCTAGGGAGCTGTGCCAGGATCTCCACCAGGCCTTCTGGGGTGGCAGCCTGCAACAGGTTCCGGACCACAGGGTCGGTGCTGATTGACTCTTCCTCCATCTCCGGGTGCGATCTGTCCAGACTCCTCAGGCCGCACTCATCTTCTTGGTTTTGTTCTGTATCCGCCCCCATTGAGGGTGGTCCCGGGGCAACTTAGTGATTGTCAGTTCCAGGGGCAGCCCTCTCACACTGATGGGCATTTCTATCATTGCAGTCTCTGCTGGTGGGGGCGGTTTCCGCTTTTGGCGCCATTCCTGGACCTGGCCCACGATGGGAGGTGGCCTCTTGCCACCCTCTGGCACGCCCATAATGGAGTCCGCTCTGCCAGGGCGGGAAATCGTCTCAGATGGCGGGAATCGTCTCCTTATGGCGGGAAACTCCGTGGATGGCGGGAAAAGGCTGCAGATGGCGGGCAAACGGCGGGAAACGACCCGAGATGGCGTCCGATGGCGGGAACCCTCTGGAATTGGCGGGAGACTCCTTTTTACGGTAAATATGAACTTTTCTTCAGGCACGCAGTACCCGGTGGTTGCGGGCACGTAATCCTGCTGACTACGCCAAAGTTGACGCGCCCCTGGGCCTGCTGTGTCGTGCGGCATCGCGCGCACGGGGGCTTACCCGGAGCCGGATCACATGGGGGTAGTAGTCTCGTGGCGGTGACCCGGTCCGTGCCCAGGGAGTCAAACTGAGCGGCAGTCTTTAGCAGTAGATGTTAGAATGTTCGACTACGCCACCCGTTGAATGCGGCTATGAAGCCGCCGCTGCAGGGCAGACCGCTGAGGCCGGTGGTAAGGTTGTGCAGCGTAGCTGGTAGAACCCCCAACGGGAGGGGTATGACCTCAGGGCAGCAGATGTGGAAGATAGTGGTAGTGATGGTGCAGCAAGGAAGCTCAGAGACGTGTGGTGCAGTTTCAAGGCTTTTACTCACAGGTGTTGCTCCGGTCACTTCGGCCAGCAGTGACCACCCGAGCCGTGCTGCGTCCACCAGGTGCGGGACTCGGCCAACCCCCAGGCAGTTCCAGAGCGTGGTCCCAAGCTCCCCTCTATTCCTTCCTACGGGCCGTCCTCACCAGGGACCCACCTTTGTCCGGCTCCCTCGGGTCTTTTGGTGGCGAAAGCTTTCCCGGCTTCCCTGACCCTATGCGTGGTTTGCCTTCCTGGTGGATATGGTGAGGGGTCGCGCCAAAACTTGTCCACGACCTCCGGTTCCTGGCTAAGGATGTTTAGCCTCTACCAGTTTGGGATCCGGTACCCTATTCTGCCAACCCTTCACCCGTTAACTTGTTCTCTTGTGGGATCTCAGGGTTCCCTCTATTCTTACGTCTCTGGGCCTTTCTTGGTGTTTCTGTTCCTCCTCTCTGTGCTTCAGGCCTGGCTCTGGAGCTGGGCCCAGACGGAGCCACAGCTCCCCCCTCAGCCCTCTCTGGCTGAGCTCCTCTCTGAACAGACCCTCCTCTGAACAGGACCCTGTCTAAAGATGGTGCCCACCTCTTATACTCCCTCTGACACCCGAGCCCAGGTGACTAGCACCCAATGGGCTCCTTCCTATGCCCAGAGTCCCTCCCCTGACTGCTCCTACACTACTGGGATGTTCCTCCCCCCCTCCCACTCCAGCCAGGGACAGACGCTGTCGTACCTGCACATCTATCTGGTGGGAGTACCGTTGTTCTGTCCCCCGGAAATGGGATGAGTGTAGTGCATGCAACTAACTGAGCTCGGTCCCACACTCCATCCTTACCCGGGAGTGGAATACCACACCTCTGGTTTGAGGTGCAATATTCCTGTAGCAGCCGAGTCCTCGGGGTGCTACAGGTGCGCCCCCTGGGTCGTGGGGTACCCGGTGCCAGGCCGGTAGATGCTGGGGGTTGTAGTCACAGTGGCGGTGACCCTGTCCGTGACCCAGGGCGGTAAATCCAAGGGAAATTATATGTATGGGTTTTATTAAAGAGGCCGACTACGCTACCTGTGGAGTGCGGCTAAAGGGGGCCGCCGCTGCGGAACAGTCCTCTGAAGCTGGTGGTATTGCAGCAAGGGTATTATTACTCCCCACAGGAAGAGTTAGCTTCAGGGCAGTGTGTGGATGTTGGGGGTTGTGCAGGGTGTTGTAGTGCAGTGAGGGATGGCCCAGCAAGGAACACAGAAACAAGATAGTGCAGTCCCAGGGTCTTTACTCACAGTAAATCTGCAGTCCAGATTATAGAGCTCAATGTAATTGCCCACGTCGTTCTGTACTTACTCAGTGAGAGGCTAAGTCCACCCCCAGATAGCTCCGGAGTACTTATCAGGATCCCATTCTGTGTCCTTCCTCTGGCCAATTCCCTGCACCTCACACCTAGTGACTCCAATCCAGCACTCGCGGGCCTTGGCGGGCGACGTATGTTCCGTCCCCTGGGTCCTATATGGCTAATTTCTCGGTGAGACTTGCGTGGACTTGTGGCTACAGGACTTGAAATACTGCAGCCTCCGGTTTCCAGTTAAGACGTACAGTCTTTTGCTAGTTGAGGGACCCGGTTCCCTTCTGATGGCCTGACCCCTCCACCTCCCGGTTGATTCAGGCGTACGGGTGGCCTCCAGCACTGCCCGTACCCCTGGGATCCCTTCTGTTCCTGAAGCCTTCCTGCTCCCTCTCCTCTCTACTCTCTTTCTACTCAGACTTGGGCCTCACTGGTTAGGCCCGCCTCTGGAGCCGATCTCATACAGAGCCTCTGCTCCTGGCACTCCTTCTCTGACTGAACACACTGATCTAAGATGGTTTCCTCTTTTATACAGCTTCCTTTCAAGTGCTCCCCTGATCTACGTACTACACCCACACCCACTACATGGTTCCCCTTTACTGTGGTTCCCCCCACTCCAGCCAGGGATCAGGGACTGTGCTCTCCCATAGGAGCAATCTCGCCCTGCCCTCTGAAATGTGGTGTAGTGAATGCAGATGTTAGGGTCCTGAGCTGTACTCCTTCCTTACCTTAGGGTGAGATACAACACCTCTGGGTGAGATGCAGTACCTCTGTGGCGACTGAACCCTCAGGGGTGCCACACTTGTTCTGAAAAATAACTTGAAAATGGAGCTACACTTTAAAAGCTTATTCCGACATCAGTTTTTCTTGTACGAATGCTATCTGTACCTCTTGGGTAGTTCACATGTAAGGACACATGAGCCTGTTATGAAAATAAAAATGAGTTCTGAAAATATCCTACATTTCCCTTTATGTGTTCATCATAAAGGTATCTTGAACTACCCAGACACCCTACACAGAATCCATAGGTTTTTATGGAACAGGTGAACTGTATAAATATCTCAGATACTTATTTTCTTATATTCCTGACAATGTTGCAGATGTCAGACAGCTTGTGTATTTTGTTAGGTTGTGATGTTTAAATGATATTTGCCATAAGATATATTGCCTCTTCCTGTTATGGTCCAGTGTTCAATATCAGGATGTTTCATACATTCTGCAGATGTTTCTGGCAGAGCGGAGAGAGTGCTTGAGGGGACATGCAGGTTGGACAAAAAGTTGCTGAAATTGATTAGTAATTAGAGCTCAGTGGTCTCCCCTGGGTATTACAGAATTTCTGTGACTGAATTTGATGAAGTGGTTTTATTTATCTTTTTATGTATCTAGAGACTACTGCTGAATTTGTAATAGAGCAGCATGTCTCCTGTTTAGCTTTGTCAGGCTCCACTTAGACATGTTATAATTTATTTTCTAGGAAATAAAAATATTTCTCATGAGGGCTGGAGGCTAACACAGTTACAGAACAGCTGGCTACTGTTCAATTCTTTTCTAAAGGCAGCTGTGCTGTGCTGTTGTGCATATGCCAAAACAGCATTTTTATATAAAGGAGAGAAACTTGTAAACTGCATTGTATGTGTATTTATAAATACACCCTTGTTTTGTGAAATAGAATAATCATAGAGCATAATATTTTTGCAAAATGAGTTTTTGGGGAACATGGCTCATTGCCTTTTTATGCAGTCATGTGACTCAGAGATCCACATGCTCAGATCCTGCAATATTCCCACTTGAAAATGTAGGGTATTGCATTTAAAAAGAATACATTATCACAGTGTTTTAACATGGAAATATCTCTTAGAGGATGGCTAATGGATTCAATAGACACAAAACTTTAGTGAGGGGAGGAATTGGACACTGTGGAAAATAGATTTATTTTGGCAGAGTAGAATGATCTTCCAGTTGCTTGTGTGAGGCAGCTGCTAGGTTTGACAGATTCAACCAGATCTCAATTTATCTGTGGCATTTCACTTGCAATGCAGTAGGGCTGTATTAGAGAAAATGTCAGTACTGAGCTTCTGCTATGTAACCAGGACAATAAAAACACTACTTCACATCCATATAAAGACTCTTCATTTTCATGTCAAGTAAAAACCCTAAATAAGGCATGTGAACAAAATCTTTACACCACCAAGGCCCCTAAGAAGGCCATCTTGCCCAGGAAACATAAAAATATTACATTCAGTCTTATGTCATAAAAACAGATGAATATGTAAGCAGAGCACCGGATAGCGCCACCCCACAGGCCGCCCCGAAGCACAAGCATATCATTCTCTCCAAACTGAAAGTAAAGATTACACAAGAACCACGGTACAGATTTCAGCAACTAAAGTATCATTTTAATCAGTGTAATGTCGCCCACCTGACAGTGTATGTAGTTTACTGAGCACAATCCTGCTGACAGGTGTTCTTTAATTAGAGATGAGCGAACTCAAACTTTAAAGTTCGAGGTTTGTACCAGACACATCATCCATTTTAATATTAGGAGTTCGGGGTGAAGGAGAAACAGAGAAAGAGAGAATTTTCAAGCTCCCAAGTTTGGGTACCCATACATTTCAATGGGGTTCGGGTTCAGGTTCAAGTTCGGGTAAAGTTCTGGTACCCGAACCGAACTTTGGACCAACTTAACCCCTTAAGCCCCGGAGCATTTTCCGTTTTTGCATTTTCGTTTTTGCTCCCCTTGTTCCCAGAGCCATAGCGTTTTTATTTTTTGGTCAATATGGCCATGTGAGGGCTTATTTTTTGCGGGACGAGTTGTACTTTTCAACAGCATTACTAGTTTTACCATATCCTGTACGGGAAAACGGGAAAAAAATTCCAAGTGCGGTAAAATTGTAAAAAAAGTGCAATACCACAGTTGTTTTTTATTTATTTTTTTTACCACATTCACTGAATGCTAAAACTGACCTGCCCTTCTTATTCTACAGGTCATTACGAGTTCATAGACACCAAATATGTATAGGTTCTTTCATATTTAAGTGGTGAAAAAAAATTCCAAAATTTGGTAAAAAAAAAATAAAAAAATAGCGCCATTTTCTAAGACCCGTAGCGTCTCCATTTTTCGTGATCTGGGGCTGGTTGATGGCTTATTTTTTGCGAACCGGGCAAACGTTTTTATTGATAACATTTGGGGTAGATCCGATGTTTTAATCGCCCGTTATTGCATTTTATTGCAATTTTGCGGTGACCAAAAAACGTAATTCTGGCGTTTAGAATTTTTTTCTCGTTACGCCGTTTACCGATCGGATTAATTCTTTTTTTATATTGACAGACCGGGCGATTCTGAACGCGGCGATTCCAAATATGTGTATGTGGTTTTTTTTTTTATATATTTTATTTTGAATGGGGCGAAAGGGGGGTGATTTAAACTTTTATATTTTTTTATTTTTTTTTATATTTTTAAAAACTTTTTTTTTTTACTTTTTGCATGCTTCTATAGTCTCCATAGGAGACTAGAAGCAGCAACTGTCCGATCGCCTCTGCTACATACAGGGGACGAGCAGGTCCCCTGCATGCAGCAGAAATGGTCCTGTGCTATGAGCGCCAACCACTAGGTGGCGCTCATAGTGACAAGATCAAGACAACCACAGGCGTCTGCTGCAGACCCTGGGTTGTCATGCACGCCCATCGGCGACCCGCGATCACTTGACGGGGTCGCCGGTGGGCGGGGCTTATGACGCGCTACCCGGAAGCGCGCGTTAAATGCTGCTATCGCAGCAGCCCTCACTGAACGGGCAGTACGCAAATATGCGTACTAATACATCCCCGGTAAGTAAGGAGGTCCACTCATCCCTGCCAATAATGTTTTTTAGCTATTCAATCATATGGCATAGTACAGCTATATAGAAGCGACTATCATAGCCTGTATAATAGCCATGGCAGGGATTGCAGAAGCCATTTTATGGTGATTTAGAATAGTGAAAGTACATCAGGACTCACAGTTCAGCAATAGATATACAGTATAGACCAAAAGTTTGGACACACCTTCTCATTTAAAGATTTTTCTGTATTTTCATGACAATGAAAATTGTACATTCACACTGAAGGCATCAAAACTATGAATTAACACATGTGGAATTATATACTTAACAAAAAAGTGTGAAACAACTGAAAATATGTCTTATATTCTAGGTTCTTCAATGTAGCCACCTTTTGATTTGATGACTGCTTTGCACACTCTTGGCATTCTCTTGATGAGCTTCAAGAGGTTGTCACCGGAAATGGTTTTCACTTCACAGGTGTGCCCTCTCAGGTTTAATAAGTGGGATTTCTTGCCTTATAAATGGGGTTGGGACCATCAGTTGTGTTGTGCAGAAGTCTGGTGGATACACAGCTGATAGTCCTACTGAACAGACTGTTAGAATGTGTATTATGGTAAGAAAAAAGCAGCTAAGTAAAGAAAAACGAGTGGCCATCATTACTTTAAGAAATGAAGGTCAGTCAGTGCGAAAAATTGGGAAAACTTTGAAAGAGTCCCCAAGTGCAGTTGCAAAAACCATCAAGTGCTACAAAGAAACAGGCTCACATGAGGACCGCCCCAGGAAAGGAAGACCAAGAGTCACCTCTGCTTCTGAGGATAAGTTTATCCGAGTCACCAGCCTCAGAAATCGCAGGTTAACAGCAGCTCAGATTAGAGACCATGTCAATGCCACACAGAGTTCTAGCAGCAGACACATCTCTTCAACAACTGTTAAGAGGAAACTTTGTGCAGCAGGCCTTCATGGTAAAATAGCTGGTAGGTAACCACTGCTAAGGACAGGCAAATAGCAGAAGAGACTTGTTTGGGCCAAAGACCACAAGGAATGGACATTAGACCAGTGGAAATCCGTGCTTTGGTCTGATGAGTCCAAATTTGAGATCTTTGGTTCCAACCACCGTGTCTTTGTGCGACGCAGAAAAGGTGAATGGATGGACTCTACATGCCTGGTTCCCACTGTGAAGCATGGAGGAGGAGGAGGTGTGATGGTGTGGGGGTGCTTTGCTGGTGACACTGTTGGGGATTTATTCAAAATTGAAAGCATACTGAACCAGCATGGCTACCACAGCATCTTGCAGAGGCATGCTATTCCATCCGGTTTGCGTTTAGTTGGACCATCATTTATTTTTCAACAGGACAATGACCCCAAACACACCTCCAGGCTGTGTAAGGGCTATTTGACCAATAAGGAGAGTGATGGGGTGCTACGCCAGATGACCTGGCCTCCAGAGTAAGCAGACCTGAACCCAATCAAGATGGTTTGGGGTGAGCTGGACCGCAGAGTGAAAGCAAAAGGGCCAACAAGTGCTAAGCTTCTCTGGGAACTCCTTCAAGATTGTTGGAAGACCATTTCTGGTGACTACCTCTTGAAGTTCATCAATAGAATGCCAAGAGTGTGCAAAGCAGTCATCAAAGCAAAAGGTGGCTACTTTGAAGAACCTAGAATATAAGACATATTTTCAGTTGTTTCACACTTTTTTGTTAAGCATATAATTCCACATGTGTTAATACATAGCTTTGATGCCTTCAGTGTGAATGTACAATTTTCATTGTCATGAAAATACAGAAAAATCTTTAAATGAGAAGGTGTGTCCAAACTTTTGGTCTGTACTGTAGGTAGAGAAAGCCCTACTTCATTTGACAAATACTGCAGACAGTAAAGAAGGGGGCTGGAGGCATGGGAACCTAGAAGGAAGCCTCACATGACCGGGATTGGCCAGGAGGGTGCAATTTTTAAATCCCAATGGTCGGGATTGGGTATATGTTGGAGGGGCTGGCATTTGGATGGGGGTGGGGTAAAGGGGCGGAGAGGTATAATAGGGAAAAGTGCGGGAAAACGGGCAGTCCAGGGAAGAAGTCATTGAGAGAAGTTCTGGAGCACTAATCCCCAAAAAATATATATATAATAATTTTACCTTTTACCAATTTGCTGGGACACTCTTCTGGCTATTATGGAGTCCGTGGAGTCCCTTATCGCCAGGCTGAAGGAGACTGCCAGATCCAGGCGAGGAGGGTGGCTTGAGTCCCAGATGGCTGGGCTGCTGGGGAATGCCGGAGAGGAAGAATCCCCGTCGGGATCGGGAAGAATTGCCAGGAGGACGCGACCCCCTGAGAGGCTTTCCCCAGAGATGGTCGGTACGGGCAGCAGGAACAGGCTGCGGAGCCCCTCAGGGGACCCTGCGTCCGGTGAGCATGCCGGCGGAATCCCCTGCCGGCGTGCCCGCCGCGGCAGGAATCCATCCAGCCGGTCTGCGGGCTCCCCATGCATCGGGTAGCGGTCAGCGACTGAAGTTCCCCGCTCCGTCGTGGTGCGGCCTGCCCCTTCGGCGCGCCGCAGTACTAGATCTCAGGCCGCGCCGGAAGCAAGGACCGGGCCGCCGACGCGTCACCTGGGGGGCGGGGCCTCACCTGAAATGGGGCCTAGGTCACTTCCGTTCCCGGATACAGATGGAAGGGATGCACAGCCAATGAGCGGCGG
The DNA here is from genome assembly GCF_046119375.1 of Phyllobates terribilis. Lineage (NCBI taxonomy): Eukaryota > Metazoa > Chordata > Amphibia > Anura > Dendrobatidae > Phyllobates > Phyllobates terribilis. The sequence continues at coordinate 17,618,894 of NW_027362771.1, forward strand.
GCGCAGGGACACGCCCCCCGCTCCTAGATCCGGCGGCGATTCAAGACGCCGGTTATTCAAAAGAAAAAAGGGCGGCAATCCTGCAGCGGGAAGCGGAGGGACCACCAGCGCGGCAGGCACACCTGGCGACGTTCCTGTCGGGGTGCCTGCCAGACAGACCAGAGGGGGCAGACAGCAGCGGAGCTACACGGACAGGCAGCAGCAATTCCAGGACCTGCTGCCTGGCCCAAGTCACTCCAGGCAGAGGGATGGAGCGGCGGACAGCAGCACGGAGTTGCCTGGCAGTTATCTACGGATCAACACGGATCGGGCTGGTGAGTCCGGGTCTGAAAATCGCGGAGGTGCACGGTTGGCGGTGTGGACCGGAGCAGGGACGAGCGGAGGACGAACGACAGGGATGTCGGCACGGGCTCGGGTCCCCCCTGGTGACGAAGAGGCCAGGGGCGCGGGCCTTGAATGGCAGGGGTCAGTCGGACTGGATTATGGAGAAGAACAAGACAAACCAAGGACTCATCAGGACTCGGAGAGTACGGCTGGCGGGGACACAGCACCTGCGCAGCTTCGTGAGTATGCGTCTATGTATGGTTTGTCGCCCGCAGGGTCTTTAACGGATGGGGTAGGTGATAGGCAGGTGCCTGGGCCCAGCAGGGAAAATGTTAGGGGAGGTAGTGGGTCGGATGTAAGCGGGTTTAGGGATTTGTTGGTTAGCATGTCGCGCATTTTGGCGAGAATAGACGGGAGGGGAGCCATTCAAGGGGGGTTGTCACCTGCGGGTGCTTGGCTACCTAGTCAACCGGCGTTGTTGCAGGTGGGGAGCGAGTTGGCCAGGTCGGCGGGGTATGCAGCTGGGACACCTTCTGGGGTATCGGTCTGTGTGCAGACAGAAAAGGAAAATACGGATACTGTAAAACTGGATGATAGGGCGAAAGGGGAGGTATACGTGTGCTTTGAGGGGCCTTTGGGGGCGCATTTAAAAAAAAAGGTTAAAGAAAAGATCTGGCAGGACGAGTATGTTGAAATTTTTTCCCTTCTTCCGTTGGAAAAGTTTAACCTGGATAAGGGAAAAAAGGACGACAGTAAAAAAGAGGAGGAACAGAAGCGTAGGTGGAGGTTGATTCCACAGACGTTTGTCAATTGGTTACAAGTAGTGTTGAGCCACCCCCGTAGTGTTCGAGTTCGGTTCGGTTCGTCGAACACCCGTGTGTTCGCCGAACTGTTCGTCGAACTGTTCGTCGAACACCTTCGAACACCGTTAAAACCAATGGCAGGCAAACAAAAACACATAGAAACATATAGAAAACACCTTCAAAGGTGTCCAAAAGCTGACAAACTGCTCAGAAGACACAACTAACACATGGAAAAGTGACAAGTACATATAGTCATGCAAAAAGAAAAGAGGTGGAGGAGTAAAAGGAGGGGGAGACACAGATATAGGCATGTCATGCCCTTCTAAAATCCAAAAAGTGAGAAGCCGAGACGGCCAGTCCGCTCCTGCCCGTGCCACCTCCGTGTCGCCGGGTTTGTGCCAGAGCCGCGGTGAACCCTGACGGCCAGCCCCCCTCTCCCAATACTGGTGCCTGTCCGCTGGTGGGTCGAGAGAGCCCCCCTGTGGTGGAGGCAGCTCTAAGCTTTTTAATTTAAATTGTCCCTCTAATTTGAATGAATACACTTTAAATCCATTTACAAGGATCTATTGGAGGGCAAGTCTCATGCCAGCAGCCGCGTAATTCCAGCTCCAGTAGCGTCCACTAAAGCTGCTGCAGTTAAAAAGCTTTTATAAGGATCGAGCTCGGCTGTCCACCGCAAGGCATCCTAGTGCCAGTCCCAGCCCCTATGCCTTGGGGTGCCTCCTGATGCTCTTCACTAAGTATCCCGTGGTCCCGAAGCATTTCCTTTGAAAAAATTAAGTGTCCAAACTACAGGTGGTGTAGCTTGCTTAACAGCCGGGATAATCCGCTGACTAGCAGACACTGCTACTAGGCACAAAGTATTTCCTGGGCTAGATGCAGTTAAAAATTTGTAAGTAGATACTCTCGTTGGATGCTGAGAAAGCATTCCATAGAGTCTCCTGGCACGCCATATATGATTCTCTTAAAAAGCTTGGGGTAGGGGTCTAGGGGACCCTTTTATAGCCAAAATCACGGCCCTGTATCACAATACGTCACCTAGGCTGAAGATAAATGGAACTGTAGCACTGAGGGCTCGGTTGCTACAGACGTATTGCACCTCACCCAGAGGTGTGATATCTCACTCTCAGATAAGGATGGAGTGTGGATCAGGACCCGACACCTGCATGCATTACACCACATTGCCGTGGGGCAGGGCGACAAATATGCCCCTGAGATGGGCACGACAGTCCCTGTCCCTGGCTGGAGTGGGGGGAGGGAACACTGAGGAAGGGGAACCCTGCAGTGCAGGAGCAGGGAGGAAGCAGTTCCTGGGTGCATTGAGAAGGGAGTATAAAAGGTGGGCACCATCTTAGTTCAGTGCAGAGAAGTCTGAGCAGAAGTGGCAGGGAGCAGGGGCTCTGCATGGGCTCTGCTCCGGAGGCGGGCCTAGTAACAGAGGCCCAGGCCTGCAAGAGGGAGAAGGAAGGAAGAGGAGCGGAGAAGGCTCCAGGAACGAGGAATGAAGGGATCCCAGGGGTGCGGACGGGCGAGTCGCCACCGCACGCCCGAATCCACCTGCGTGGAGGGGTCAGGCCAAAGGGGGAGATCGGTCCCCGAACTAGTGGAGGCAGGAAACGACCCTCAGCTAGAAACCGGAGGCTCTGACATTTTATGTGGCGCAGCCCCTTGCTCCACCCGCTAGGAAGGCACCACATAGGGTCAGGGAAACTGGCGCCAAGTTTACCAAGAGGAGGCCCGAGGCAGCCGGACAGAAGTGTTGGTAAGAAAGGCCAGACAAAGGACACACAAAGGGGGTCCTGTGAAGCGCTCCAAAGTTATCTGGGAGTTGTCTGAGCCCCTCACCTGGTGAGCACAGTACGACGTGGGCAGCCGTTACCTGCAGACGTGGTCTGGATAATAAGAACTGTGAGTAAAGGCCCTGAACTGCATCACTGACTCCGTGTCGTTACTGCTGCTGCCCTGCACCATCACCCCCATCCTCCGCATACACTGCCCTGAGGCTATACTCCTCCCGTGGGGAGTTATGCTATGCTCTGCTGCACCCACAACACCAGCCTTAGCGGTCTGCCCTGTAGCGGCGGTTCACTCTGACCGCAATCCACGGGTGGCGTAGTCGGACATTTAAACATCAAAACCACATAAATAGTTCCGCCACTGGTTTGACCGCCCTGAGCCACGGAACCGGATTGCCGCCACGAAGACTACAACCAGCATCCACCAAAAAGGGTCCGGCTCCGGGTGTCCCAAGGCCCAGGGGGTGCGTCAGAACATTTTCATCACCTTTCACAATCACCAATGGGACAAGGCAGGGATGTCCTCTGTCCCCTCTCTTATACATCCTAGTGACGGAGCACCTGCTCTCATCAATTCTCCATAACCCCAATATTAGGTGGATTGAGGTGGGAGGCACCGAGTACAAGTGCTCTCTATTTGCTGATGATGTCCTAGTATATATCACTCAATCACATATATCCATCCCTGCTGTTATGGCTGAAATAGATCACTTTGTTACATGGTAAAATTTTAAAATCAATGCAGCGAAGTCTGAGGCCCTCGATGTCTCCCTCCCTAAATCCATATAGGATTCCATCCAGTCCAACTTTCCCTTTGCCTGGCCCTCACAGGGTATCAAATACTTAGGAATTCCTATTCATAGAGACCTCTCCCATCTATGTTATCTTAATTTTGGGCCCTTTATTGAACAATTCCATACAGACCACGGTTGGCAAGTTAGAACTGTAAGATTCACTACGTGAACCACTGGTGTTTTGTGGAAAAGCACATGTACACCGCGTTCCAAATTATTATGCAAAAAGTGTTTAGGAGTGATAAGGGAAGAATTTGTTTGTTTGTCAGTTAAACTCATTGATGGTGATGTGTGTCAGGGCTCTTTATATCACTGTAAGCAATTGCAGACACCTGTGCTAATTAGTTTGGCAGGTGTGTCCAATGAAAGGCAAGACTACTTAAGAAGGCTCTCTCACATTATTAAGCAGCCTACATTTTCTGCCAAAATGGGAAAGAAAAAGGATGTGTCGGCTGCTGAGAAGCAACAAATTGTGGAGTGTTTAGGTCAAGGCATGACTACAATCAACATTGTGCGATGATCAGGATGAAGTGTCTTGGCAATCAAGAAGTATGTAGCTGATTCACAGTACACACGTGTGCGTGCTGATAAGGGCAAATTGAGGACTCTTTCCTACAGGCAATTACGTCAGGTTGAAAGAGCAGCGGCAAAAAAGCCTTGTCATAGCAGCAGACAAGTTTTTGAAGCTGCTTGTGCCTCCAACGTCCCCCGAACAACAAGATGCAGGGTCCTTCAGAGGTTTGCAGCTGTGCATACGCCATCCTGTCGACCTCCTCTATCCACTTCACACAAGCAGAAACGGCTCCAGTGGGCCAAACATTACATGAAGACTGATTTCAAAACTGTTTTGTTCACGGATGAGTGCCGTGCAGCGCTCGATGGTCCAGATGAATGGAGTGGAGGATGGCTGGTTGATGGACACCCCACGCAAACACGGCTACTGCGCCAACAAGGAGGAGGTGGAGTAATGTTTTGGGCTGGAATCATGGGGAGAGAGATTGTCGGCCCCTTTAGGATCCCTGAAGGCGCTAAAGATGAACTCCATAATGTATGTGGATTTTCTCAAACAGCACTTCCTGCCATGGTTCAAGAAGAAGAACCGTGTATTTCACAGCAAGATCATTTTTCTGCATGATAATGCACCATCTCATGCTGCACATAAAACATCTGCATCTCTGGCTGATATGGGCATAAAAGGGGACAAACTTATGGTGTGACCCCCATGCTCCCCTGACCTCTACCCCATTCAGAACCTTTGGAGCATCATTAAAAGGAGTGTCTATGATGGCGGGAGGCAGTTCACATCTAAGCAACAGCTCTGGGAGGGTATTCTGTCCTCATGCAAAACAATTGAAGCAGAAACCATCCAAAACCAGACAAATTCAATGGACGAGAGAGTTCAGAAGCTCCTTTCGAACAAGGGGTCCTATGTGAAAATGTAACATCACCTAGAATAAAGTTTTGAGTTGAAAACTGTTTGATTTCAGTTTCTAACAACCTGCTAATGCTTATAATTTCAAAAATGACCATTTTTTTGGTCTTTATTAAAATGAAAAGGTTGATCGAAAAGTTTGGGGGATCTAAGAGTGTGGCAACCCAGTAGTCATGATTACTTCGAATTCTGACAATATGAGGGTCATGCTGCAGGTAGTGCAGCAAGAAGGCACTTATGTGTCTTGCGCATCTCGGAGCCCCAAAATTATTTTCCGGGCTAGATGCAGCTAAAAATTATTTTTAATTTTAAATCTGGTGAAGCTTATTATAGATGGCCTAATAGGATCAGTGCTGCACACTGCTACAAAGCCCAAATTATTTTCCAGTCAAGATACAGATAAACATGATTAGTAATTTGAAAGCTTAAAACGGTTGGTAGGGTGATTTTAACCAATCATCAAGCTTTTACTCTCCCCAGGATGACACAGGGGTAGAAAAGTCGTTTCGGATCCATGATTTGTTCATCTTTATGAACGTGAGTCTGTCTACATTATCAGTGGAGAGCCGCGTGCGCTTATCTGTCAGCACACCACCAGCAGCGCTGAACACACGTTCAGACAGAACGCTGGCTGCGGGGCATGACAAGATCTCCAAGGCGTAAGTGGCTAGCTCCGGCCATTTATCCAGATTGGAAGCCCAAAAAGAGCAAGGGTCCAGTGACACAGTCGTGGCTTCAATGTTTACTTGGAGATACTCCTGTACCATCGTCTCTAGGCGTTGACTATGTGTCAGACTTCTTGTCTCCTGTGGCCTTGCAAAGGATGGGCTAAAAAAGTGGTGAAATGATTCCGCAAAATTGATGTTACCAGCAGATACTGTGGTTCTGTTACGGTTTGAGTGCTGAACACTTGACGGTCCCACGGTTGGCAAGTTGGAACTGTGAGATTCACTACGTGCACCACTGGTATTTTGTGGAAAAGCACATGTAAGATTCTGCAACAGTCTCTGCTGATACTCCTGCATGCGTGCATCCCTTTCTATGGCAGGAATAATTTCTGCAAATTTACTTTTGTACCGGGGATCTAACAGTGTGGCAACCCAGTAGTCAGGATTATTTCTAATTCTCACAATTCGAGGGTCATGTTGCAGGTAGTGCAGCAAGAAGGCACTCATGTGTGTTGCGCATCCAGGAGCACCAAGTCCCTGTTGTGTTGGTGGCGAGGTAACAATCATGCTTCCTTCCTCTGTCCTCTCCCCCCAACCTCGCACAACAGAAATGTGATCAAGGTCTCCCTCATCTGATGAGTCTTCCATCAGTTCGTCCTCCACTTCTTCCTGGGCTCCTGCACCTTCCTCACTAGTTTGGCTGCTACCATGCGCCCTGGTTAAACCATCTCCCCCACCCTCACATGCCTGCCGCCTTGGTGCTGCCGACCGTCTGGACCTTGCAGATGTTAGCCCTTCCGCATACAACTCCTCCTCCTCTACTTCCTCCACCTCCTCTTGTGTCACCACCTGACTCCGAATTCTGTTTAACATGTGCTCCAGCATGTAAATCACCGGAATAGTCATGCTGATAATGGCATCGTCAGCACTAAACATCTTCGTCGCCATTTCAAAACTGTGCAGAAGGGTGCATAGGTCCCTGATCTGAGACCACTCCTCCAGCGTGATTTGCCCCACCTCTGAATCTCGTTGGCCCAGGCTATACGTCAGAACGTATTGCACCAGGGCTTGTCGGTGCTGCCACAGTCGCTGCAACATGTGCAGAGTTGAATTCCACCGGGTAGGCACATCGCATTTTAGCCGGTGAAGTGGCAGGCCCAACGACTTCTGTAGAGATGTAAGTCGCTGAGCTGCGGGATGCAAACGGCGGAAGTGAGCACACAGCGACCGTGCCCTCTGCAGAAGGCCATCTAGTCTGGGATAGTGGGCTAAAAATTGCTGGACAACCAGGTTCAACACGTGAGCCATGCAAGGCACGTGTGTGACATTGCCCCGGCGAAGGGCCGCACCCAGGTTTGCAGCATTGTCGCACACGGCCTTCCCTGGTTTCAGGTCCAGTGGAGACAACCATTCATGAAATTGGTTCTCCAGAGCTGACCACAACTCCTCAGCTGTGTGACTCACATTTCCCAGACATTTCAATGTAAAAACCGCCTGATGACGTTGAGCCCTACTGCCAGCATAGTAAGGAGGTGTGCAGGATCCCTTCTGCGCAGTTAGAAAGCTTGTGGCATGACCAGACAGGCTTTGGGTGCAGGTGGAAGACCGAGAGGAGGTTGAGGAGGCAGAAGCAGTGGAGGAAAAATGACATAAAGAGGATTGACGCACAACTCGTGGGGACGGCAAGACTTGGACAGCAGCCCCTTGTCCTGCTGTCACCATAGTTACCCAGTGCCCAGTCAGCGACATGTAACGCCCCTGTCCATGCCTACTCGTCCAAGTGTCTGTGGTGAAATGCACCCTGTCACACACAGAGTTTCTCAAAGAAGCGGTGATGTTGTGTGCGACATGCTGGTGGAGCGCAGGCACACCTTTCTTTGAGAAGTAGTGCCGACTGGGCATCTGGTACTGGGGCACTGCGACGGACATAAGGTCTCGAAAATCCTCTGTGTCCACCAGGCGGAAAGGCAGCATTTCTGTAGCCAAGAGCTTGCAGATGGTGAAATTCAACCTCTTAGCTTTCTCATGGCTAGGAGGAAATGGTCTTTTACTTGTCCACATCTGAGGGACCGAGGGCTGGCTATTGTGCTTAGACGGGGTTGATAAGGGTGTCCCCGGCAAACTGCTGGTCTGTGAGGAAGATGCAGGCGGACATGTTAGGTTGCCTTGATCCAAAGGTGGTGCTATCGATGTCGGACAGCGCTCAAGACCAGCTGGTGTTACCACCTCCAAAGAAAATGATGACCTGCCAATCACGCTGGCTGTTGCGGGTAAAGAGGTGGCAGGTCTGCGCCCCAAAACAGGTGTGACTGCTGTCCCCCCAGTCACAGAGGATGAAGAGGCCGCGGATGCACAAGATATGGCAGACGGTGGTTGGCCCGGCCGGCTAGACCGCATTGTAGCACACTGAGCTTCCCACTGCAACTTATGCTTCATGTCCATGTGCCGGTTCATGCATGAAGTACTCAAACTATGTATTTTTTGGCCTCTACTTAGCTTTTGCTGACAAATGTTACAGATAACACGAGTTGGGTCATCTTTATCGATCTGAAAAAATGCCCAGGCTATGCAAGGCTTAGCACCCATGCGACCTGAAGAGCCACCACGACTTGTGGTGAGAGGCAGAGTTGTGTTTGAGGATGCAGTTGTTGACGTGCTTCCAGTACTACGTCTCTGTCCAGGAAGGCGCAACCTGACCTCATCGTCACTAGCATCTTTCTCCACCTCCTCTGCTGACCTCATCTCTTGGCTGACTGTGGGTTGACAGTAAGTGGGATCTCCGACCTCATCATCATCACCCTGTGCGTTATCACACCCGTCGTCCTCAGAGCCAACCTGTTCCTGCCCTGACAAAAAACTAAAGTTGTCGCTCCAATCAGGTATTTGAGTCTTATCATCGTCTTCCTCATTGTCTCCACCAACAGGAGTTACAGTTTGGGAATGAGGGTCTACATTATGGTCAGAACCTTCTGCGTCTGGTCCTGGATCCGACTCATAAAGATTCTGGGCATCAGTGCAGATCATTTCCTCGTCTGGATTCACAGAAGCGCTGGAGTCGACCTCTGATTCCCAGGCTATAGTATGAGTAAACAGCTCTGCAGACTCAACCATCTGTTCTACCTCATACTCAGACGGGCAGCTGGAGATTTGGGAGCTGTGAGGAAGCAAGTGCGATTTGGGTGACACCTTTGAGGACTGGAGTATTTGTGATGTTGAAGTTGATGTGGAGGAGAGCCCACTTAAAGGAGCACTTGATATCCGTTGAAGCACCTGCTGTTTTTGTGCCTCATCTGGAATTTGTAGCGATTGGCGTGGCCGTAAGAAAGGGATCTTATCACATTGTCCGCTAAAAGAAGTAGACATTTTAGTTTGGCTGGAAGATGGTCTTTCTTCTGCACCTACCCCACGGACACAACCTTTTTTCCCCTTCCCAACACGCCTATTCCCCTTTCCACCAGCAGCAGGCCTTTTTCCACTCATTTTGGTGGTTAACTAATTCACAACTCTGGAGTTGTTTGCACAAAAAAACAATGGATGGTAACCGAGCAGAGCTGAGTGGCCAAACTGTGGTATTAGGCCAAAACTATTGGCTGGGTTAGATGCAGAAAAAAATTATTTTGAATTTGCAACCTGATGGAGGTCAGTATAGATGGACTAATAGACCAAGTCCCACACACCGCTAGAAGCCCAAATATTTTTTCAGAGCTAGATGCAGAAATTTTTTTTATTCAATTTGCAACCTGATGGAGGTCAGTATAGATGGACTAATAGACCAAGTCCCACACACTGCTAGAAGCCCAAATATTTTTTCAGAGCTAGATGCAGAAAAAAATTATTTTTAATTTGCAACCTGATGGAGGTCAGTATAGATGGACTAATAGACCAAGTCCCACACACTGCTAGAAGCCCAAATATTTTTTCAGAGCTAGATGCAGAAAAAAATTATTTTTAATTTGCAACCTGATGGAGGTCAGTATAGATGGACTAATAGACCAAGTCCCACACACTGCTAGAAGCCCAAATATTTTTCAGAGCTAGATGCAGAAAAAAATTATTTTTAATTTGCAACCTGATGGAGGTCAGTATAGATGGACTAATAGACCAAGTCCCACACACCGCTAGAAGCCCAAATATTTTTTCAGAGCTAGATGCAGAAAAAAATTATATTCAATTTGCAACCTGCTGGACGTCAGTATAGAAGGACTAATAGAACAAGTCCCACACACTGCTAGAAGCCCAAATATTTTTTCAGAGCTAAATGAAGAAAAAAATTATTTTTAATTTGCAACCTGATGGAGGTCAGTATAGATGGACTAATAGACCAAGTCCCACACACTGCCAGAAGCCCAAATATTTTTTCAGAGCTAGATGCAGAAAAAAATTATTTTTAATTTGCAACCTGATGGAGGTCAGTATAGATGGACTAATAGACCAAGTCCCACACACCGCTAGAAGCCCAAATATTTTTTCAGAGCTAGATGCAAAAAATTTTTTTATTCAATTTGCAACCTGATGGAGGTCAGTATAGATGGACTAATAGACCAAGTCCCACACACTGCTAGAAGCCCAAATATTTTTTCAGAGCTAGATGCAGAAAAAAATTATTTTTAATTTGCAACCTGATGGAGGTCAGTATAGATGGACTAATAGACCAAGTCCCACACACTGCTAGAAGCCCAAATATTTTTTCAGAGCTAGATGCAGAAAAAAATTATTTTTAATTTGCAACCTGATGGAGGTCAGTATAGATGGACTAATAGACCAAGTCCCACACACCGCTAGAAGCCCAAATATTTTTTCAGAGCTAGATGCAGAAAAAAATTATATTCAATTTGCAACCTGCTGGACGTCAGTATAGAAGGACTAATAGAACAAGTCCCACACACTGCTAGAAGCCCAAATATTTTTTCAGAGCTAAATGAAGAAAAAAATTATTTTTAATTTGCAACCTGATGGAGGTCAGTATAGATGGACTAATAGACCAAGTCCCACACACTGCTAGAAGCCCAAATATTTTTTCAGAGCTAGATGCAGAAAAAAATTATTTTTAATTTGCAACCTGATGGAGGTCAGTATAGATGGACTAATAGACCAAGTCCCACACACCGCTAGAAGCCCAAATATTTTTTCAGAGCTAGATGCAGAAAAAAATTATATTCAGTTTGCAACCTGATGGAGGTCAGTATAGATGGACTAATAGAATGATGCTATGCCCAAAAGATTTTACTTCACTAGGTGCAGTAAAAAAATTGGTATTCTATACACAGGTGGTATATCTTGCAACACAGATAGGCTACTCCACTGACTAACACACTCTGCAATAGGCCAAAAAGGATTAGCTTTGCTAGATTCAGCCAAATGCTGTGAAAAAAACTTGCACAGCACTGGCACAGACCTGCCTGGCAAAAACTGATAGGAACTGATGTAACCTAGTCCTGAAAAGGACTCCAATTACAATTAGTCTTTACTCCCACAATCTATCTATTTAAGAGCACAGACCTGCCTGATAAAAGTCGTAGGAAATGCTGTAACCTAGTCCTTAAAAGGACTGCAATCACAACTATTCCCTACTCCCAAGCTATCTGTATATTTGTGCGAAAATTGGCTTGAAATTAACAAGGTATAGCGCACACAGCAACAGCGGTGCCGTCTAACACGCAGCTGCAGCAGTGAGAAAATGGTGGCGACGGGGAAAATGGCTTGGTCTTATAGGGCAAGGACATGTGACATACACTGCCAATCACACATGCCCTTGCTTGTGTGAAAAAAAGCACTTCGCTCCGTGTGTGCGCTGCTGATAGGCTGACAGATTGCACCTCCCCACTGCAAATGCGGGAAAGAGAAAAAAAAATGGAGATCTTCATTGTTCCTGCAGAGATCCATCCCCTGCCCCTCCCCCCGCCCCGCTGTACACTCAAACTGCGTATTAACATTAATTTTCATCATTACTGAGAAAAAATCCAGTTATGATTTTGGTGCACGAACAGTTATCGAACATAACCTCGAACAGCCGAATTTTTCTCAAATTGTTCGTGTTCGCCGACCGGCTCGAACACCGCCCAAAACAGCTCGAATTTGAGATTGGCGAACAGTTCGAGTAGAACAACGCTCATCTCTAGTTACAAGCTTTTGCAATAATGGCTAGTGTTATTGGGGAAAAAGCTCCTGATAATTGCTCGGGTTTGTTTTGCTACCTTGATTCTATTGGGGAGGCTCATCGTACTTACGGGGGTCAGGCGTGGTTACGATATGACGAGCAATTTCGGCAGAGGAAGGCAGTCCGCCCGGAGATCAGATGGGATCAAAAGGACATTGGGTTGTGGCTGAAGGTTATGGCACCAGTAAGGTAGGGGCAGTCCTTTCACGGGAGCAGCAGTAGTGGGAACCAATCAGCAGGACACGGGGGAAGTAACCAGGGGGCACAAAGCACTAAGAAGGAAGTGGGAACTTACTGGCAATTTAACGATGGCCAATGCAAGTACGGGACCTCCTGTAAATTCAAACACGTGTGCTCCCATTGTAATGGAAGTTCACACGGAGCATCAAAATGCTTTAAGAAGGGTAAGGGAAAGCCAACATTGGGTACCGGTCAAGGGGGTGACTCCGGTGAGGGTGCACGCGATGGCCCCCTTTCTAAGTAGGTATCCGGATCAGTTGAAGGCTAAGGTAATTTCGGATGGGTTTTTGGTAGGTTTTAGAATCCCTCCTCCTGAGCACGAGGTCCCCTTTTCAGTAAAAAATTTGCCGTCGGCTTCCATTCATCCGGATGTGGTTAGTGTGAAGTTGGCTAAGGAGGTGGAATTGGGCAGGATGGCTGGACCGTTTCGGGTTTTACCTAGCAGCAGGGTGGTTATTTCGCCGTTGGGGGTTGTGCCCAAGAAAGAGCTGAATAAGTTTCGTTTGATTCAGCATTTGTCGTACCAGAAGGGGCTCTCGGTGAATGATGGCATTGCACAAGAATTATGTTCAGTTGAATATACATCATTTGATGCGGCGGTTCGATGAGTACAGCGATATGGGTCAGGATCGTTGCTAGCCAAGACGGATATCGAGTCGGCTTTTCCGTTGCTGCCAGTTCACCCGGATAGCATCCCGTTGTTAGGTTGTTTTTGGAATGGGGCATATTACATGGATAGGTGTTTGCCAATGGGTTGTGCAATTTCGTGATCTTTGTTTGAAACGTTTAGTACCTTTTTGGAATGGGTGGTGAGGGACTTGGCATCAGTTAATTCAGTCATTCATTATTTGGATGATTTTTTGTTTATAGGCCCTCCGCAATCGTTGTTGTGTAGGAATTTATTAGGTACTATTGTGTGGGTAGCGGAGCATTTTGGCGTACCATTGGCAAAAGAAAAGACAGAAGGCCCTTGCACAATCCTAAGCTTCTTGGGCATTGTAATTGATACGGAAAGGATGGAGTGTCGATTACCTGAATATAAATTGCGTTTGCTCAAGCAGGAGGTCGATAGAGTCGGCTGAGGGAGCTACAATCGCTGTTGGGGCGCTTAAATTTTGCATGCAGGATTATGCCAATGGGCAGAATTTTTTGTCGCAGGTTGTCAGGCGCCACAGCAGGAGTGCGTGCGCCCCATCATTTTATCCGCCTAAATAAGGAACACAAGGAGGACCTGAAGGTTTGGAAGTTGTTTTTGGAAAGCTATAATGGCAGGTCGTTAATCCAGCAGGAGTTTGTAAGCAGTTTTGATTGTGAGATATTTACAGATGCTGCAGGAGGTGCTGGTTATGGGGCCTACTGGAAGGGGCGATGGAGTGTTGGGGCAATATCCGATCGGTTGGACGGAGAGTGGTCTTACGAGGAACCTGGCGTTTTTGGAATTGTTCCCTATTGTTGTTGCAGTTACTATTTGGGGGGAGTGTTTTGCCAACAGGAGAATTCGGTTTCATTGCGATAACATGGGAGTGGTGTCTGTCATCAACAGCTTGTCGGCCTCGTCCCCGCCGGTTATTAGGCTGCTCAGGGAACTAGTTCTTTGTTGTCTCAATTTGAACGCTTGGATTACAGCAGTCCATGTTCCAGGTGTACAAAATTCCATAGCAGATGCCTTATCTTGTTTTCAGTGGGGCCGTTTTCGGGCGCTAGCACCAGAGGCAGAGGACGTGGGTCAAGAATGCCCTTCGCATTTGTGGCAACTGGTTATGGAGGAGCCGGACGGTTAATAAGGGAGTCCATTACGAGGCAGACCTGGGCATCATACGAGGCATCGTGGCGAGTATGGCAAAGTTGGATTCTGGAGTGGGGTGTGGTGGAAAGTGAAGGAGATAGAGAGATGGCAGTGTTGTTTCTTGTGGGAAGGGCAGCAGAGATTGGATGGTCTGTGTCAAAAGTTAGTAAATTTGTAGCAGGATTGGCATTCGCTTTTAAATTGCAGCGGATAAAAGATGTTACAAAGTCCTTTTTAGTGAAGCAAGCACTTAGGGGCTTTAGGAGAGGCGGTAAGGTGTTGGATAGACGAAGACCAGTGACTTTTAGTATTTTAGAGCGGTTGGGTTTTGTGTTGGATAAGATTTGTTGTTCAGTTTTTGAAGCCACACTGCTTAGATTGGCTTTTTCATTGGCGTTCTTTGGCGCACTAAGATTAGGTGAGTTGGTGGCACCAAGTAGGAATAAGGTTGGGGGTTTGTTTGCTGAGGATGTGAGCGGTCGGAAAGGGGGCATCGAATTTTGGATTAGGAGGGGGAAGACGGATCAATTGGGCAGAGGCAAGCGAGTGGTATTGGGGGAGGTTAATGGATCTTTTATTTGTCCTAGGAGATGTTTAATGGCTTTTACTGGCAGGTTTGGTCAGGACGTAAGGGCCCATTATTGTGTCATAAAAACGGAGAGTTTTTGTCACGTTTTCAATTTATTGCAGTATTTATAAAAGGGATCCGGGAGTTGGGCCTTAGTCCTGAGGTGTACGGGTCGCATTCTTTCAGAATCGGTGCGGCGTCAGTAGCGGACGGTTTGGGTTTAGGAAAGGATGTGATAAAATGCATCGGGAGGTGGAGTTCAGATTGTTATCTGTCCTATGTACGGCATTAGGTATGCGGAATTGTGGTTTTTATTTTGTCCAGAAGTGAATACCCCCTTTTTGGTTGTCTTGTTGCAGGTGACGTCCCGTTATTAGTCTGGATTCTTGGACACTCTTTCGTTCATTAGGGGGCGCTGCGGGTGGATGTGAGGCCAAACGGTAGGCAATTGGGTTTTAGCAGAGAGCAAGTGGTGGTCCGGTGGCTGGGTTTTCGATGGATGGTATGGAGAAGGGTGCTTCCTGAATTCCATAAGGCGGCTCGTTTGGACCGGGCGTCGGACATTTTGGTGGTGCATATGGGGGGGAATGATTTGGGGGTTCGGCCGGTTAGGGAATTGATGAGGGATATTCAAATTGATTTTTTAAGGTTATGGACATCTTTTCCTGGAGTGTTGACGGTTTGGTCTGACATTGTGCCGAGAAAAAATTGGAGGGAGGTCAGATCAGTGAAGGGCATTAATAGGGCACGAGTAAAGTTGAATAGAGCCATAGCAGCTTTTGTTGGTAGAAATGGGGGTGTAAGTGATCGCCATCTTGATCTTGAGGCAGGGGTTGGTGATTTTTGGGCGAAGGATGGAGTGCACCTGAACGATATTGGGATTGATTTATGGGCATTATCTATACAGGAGGGGATTGAGAGGGCTTTGGCAGTGTTGGGGCGCTCACGAGCCTGAGGTGGTCAGGGCTGTTCGTTTGTGGCTGGGGGTGGGGTTCTTGGAGTTGGCACAGAAGTGTCGGTGGGAAAGTTATTGGAAATTTACAGGCAGTGGCTTGATTAAGCGAGGTGATCTGGCATTTGGTTTTTGGGGCTCTGGACGGGGTTTTACCCTAGGAGCTTTTGGTGCCCTTGAACTGGTGATGGACGGCTGAGGGTAATACGGTGGTTCGATTTCGGTTTAGTTATGCCAGATCTAATTTTTAACTCCAAGAACCCTCCCTTCTTATTTATTTGAATAATAATGTTTATATGTTAATGTTGTTTGTTAATAAAGTGGCCGCTGTGGCCAAATTTATCCAAAGACATTACAGGTGCAGTGTTTTTATTTGTTAAGGTACTTGAGGTCGGTAAGATGGGGAGGGGTCTTACGGAACTATGGAACCCGGGTTTGCCGTACACGGTCATGTGTTGTTCAACTGCAGTAGTGAAGATGTGTGTAGTAGTCTGGTAATACAGGCAATCAAATGATAGGGAGAGAGTGCAAAAAAGAAGGAGTGATCAGCAGCAGCAGTGAGAGAATCCATGTGATTGATGCATTATATGGTGTAGCTGGCAACTGTCTTACTGCAAATGAATTAGAAATACACATTATTTTGTCTTCAATCAAAATGCACTAGAAAGCAGCACAATATTTTTTTACAAAAAAACTGAACTCAGTATTAGTTAGACATGGTGTTTTTGCTCGTCACAAGAAACTATATTGATTTTTTGCATTTATTGTGCAATCTTAATTGTTAAGTGGTGGAATAATTGTTATTTTAGAAATACAAGAAGTTTATTTTCCAAAATCCACACATCTATCTGTAACTTTCTATCTTGCAAAGAGCGTATGCTGTGGACAGTTTATTTTTTGCATATCTGTTTTACCAGTCACATTTTACTGGTAAATGCTAAACTAACACAGTTAGTGACAAAAATATAGTCATTTAACTGTGCATGTCTGTTGTAGATTGCCTGCTTTACTAGTTCAATTTGATAACCATATACATCACACCTATACTGCAGCCTGCTCCCACATTTTTCTTTCCATAAGTATATTGTAACTCCTTACCTAGTACTGATGAGCGGATCGATCCACAAAGGACTGAGTTTGAGTCGAATTTCCTGAAAGAGGAGGAGCGAGGTGAGTATTTGATTTTTTTTTTTTAATGTATGGAGGCATGGGGCATTATATGGTGGGGGTGTGTGTGTGTGTGATATCCTGCATGGGGCATTAAAAGGGGGGGAGTGACATCCTGCTTGAGGCATTATAAGGGGGGTAAGTGACATCCTGCATGGGGCATTATAAGGGGGGTGTGACATCCTGCATGGGGCATTATAAGTGGGTGGCGACATCCTGCATGGGGCATTAAAAGGAGGGTGACATCCTGCATGGGGCATTATAAGGGGGGTATGACATCCTGCATGGGGCATTATAAGGGAGGGGGGTGTGACATTGTCATTATAAGCCCTCTGAATAAAAATATCCTCCCATGCTGTGCCCAAAAAAGTCCTAAACCGTTCTACTTTGACACTGTTCCTGCATTATGAACTGTGACCTTCACACTCTCCCCATCTTCAGAGTCCCCTCACTCTGCCCCCTCTACATTCTGTGGCATCACACTGTCTCTCCTTCTGTATACTGTCCCCTCCATACTGTGCCTACTGTTTATGCTGTTCCTCCTTCTGTACACTAACCTCCTCATACTGTGGCCTCACACTATCCCTCCTTCTGTATACTGCTCCACCATACTGTGCCCTCACACCATCCTTCTTTAGTATACTGATCCTCCACCATATTTTGCCCTCAAACTATCTCTCCTGTATGCTGCTCTCCCACACTGCCCCCTCACAATATCCTTCCTTCTGTATATTGCACCCCCATACGATGCTTTCACACTATGCCTTATTCTATATAAGGTAATGCAGGGAGAAGTTGAGGGTGGAGAGGGAGAGTCAGCTCACTGGAGATGTGACACAGGTGATGATTCTGATGGATGTGTAGTGACATCGTCTTTTTAAGATTTTTCTAATAAAAAAAAGATTTTATTTACTATTTTTTCCTCTGGAATCTTCTCTATTATTCTATATAACACCCCCCATTTTGTGCCTCCTCTTCTCGCTGTCCCTCCATCTGTGTACTGCCCCCCCCCTATACTGGACACTAACACTGTCCTATTACATTCTGATGCTCCCCCAAACTGTACCCTGACACTGTCCCACAAATTTACTTCTACAGCAAAAGTCCATTTCATCTTCAGCTCCACTATAGAGCACTTACATTTTCTCACTTATTTTGCAGCTATGCAGCAGCAACATCAGCAAGATCAAGGTCAACAGCTTGATGTGGTGACCTCATCACACTTTAGCATCGTCAGTACCATGTTCACGCCTCCGCACATCGAGACCAGAAGCTGCTTAATAGTCCTCTGCCCCTGCAATACAGGGCTGCTCATATGTTAGTTTGTATTAATGTTTTAAAGACTTGAATACAAATGAATGCAGAAAACATTTAACCCCCACCCTCCCTGGCCTCCGCAAAGACACTGTTTTACTACTTCGTCTGGTGAAGGGGTGGGATTAAGAAAAATAAAAAAAATGTTTTCATGCTGACAACGCCCCCACAACCTGCTGCCTTAGGCATCAGACCTCACTCGGCAAGAAGTAAATACAGCCCTATGTGTATAGAAGGACAGAAAACACAAACATAGAATTCAGATGGCCTATGTCTCAGATGCCTCAGACAGGCAACTTAAGTATGACTATACACTGTAAATATGCATTGGAGTGGGTTTAAGGACTAAGACTTGAAGACTTAGTCATTGAATTATATTATATTATAAAAGTGTTTTGCCAGATTTCTGGCATAAAAAACTTTGAAAATTCGCAAACTCACAGCATAGGCAATCCTTACAGCAGAATTACAATTTAGCACTATATAACATAGTAAGCATTAGGAGATGTGTGGCCATCATAGCTAACTAGGCTGCTAGCAATTGCAGAAGCCATACAGTCTAGAAATATAACCTGGCAGGTAAGGAGATGTCTTCCAGTGTAGGTCCAGTAACCGCAGCGCTGGCAGCAGTAGTACATTATAGACGACATGATAGACAGGAAATAGAAGCCTGTTTGAAAGTGGGTCTTCAACACTAGCGGCAGCCAAAAAGTGTAGAAGGCAACAGACAGGCAGGCAGTTAGTATGGCCAATCTAATGTTTGCCATCAGCTATTGGTGAATGGAAGTAATCACTGATATATGCCTGATTAATTTTGACAAATATGAAGTACTGCATGCTTGTTCAAGATAACCTGCTTGGGGGTGACAATACAGTATTTCCATAGAAAACTGGGAGAGTACTTGCTACTGGTCCAATCTGTTGAACCAGAAGTCAATGGGAATGGGGCTAATGGTGTCTGCCAAGGAAACGTGTTTTCCGTGAAAATACGTTCATCCCTAAAAATAAGCCATAGCATGATTTTACAAGATTTTTGGTGTATGCTCTACTCCAAAAATAAGCCAGTCTTAGTAACTGTCAGGGCCAGCACTGGACAGGGGGTGGCAGGCTGGGCAATTTCCCAGGGCCCCCACTCTCTTAGGGGCCCCCAGCATTTCTGTTCTGAGGTTAAGACTGTTACCAAAGGTCCTTTAACTGCAAGTCTAGTGAAACTGAAGAGGGGACAGGCTGGTGTGTACCGTATGTGCAGTGTGTGTATATACATTTGTGTGTATGTGCAGTGTGTGCGTGTATACCTGTGTATGTGCAGTGTGTGTGTATATCTACACATGAGTGTGCAATGTGTGTCTGTGATAACATGATTATATTTGAATAAATGTTGATTTTTTGTTCAAGAATAAATGTGGATTGTTGTTCATGAAAAAAAATATGATATTCCCTGAAAATAAGACCTAACCATCTTTTGAAGCAAAAAATAATTGTGGTAGTCCACCTGGCTGTTCAGATGGTACAACTCTATTTGCTAATGTGCAGCGGCAGAGAAAAAAATTGGGCCAATAAGTTATATATCCTGTAATCACTGTTTCTGTGTTGGTTTATTTGTTGGAGCTATACTGCTAGGTCATGAAAGGAAACCTTGACTTTGTATGGAGTGGAGAAGGGTCACCCGGTCACACATGCAGTCTGCAGGCATGCGCTCTGCGAAAGCTTTGTTGAGCAGGTAAAACAAGTTATCCTGGTAATATGCCAATTTGGACTCCCTTTTGGAAACTATACATTTCTCTCTCATTTTGCTTTTGCAGCAATATACTCCTATAAGCCTACAAGAATTCCAGCATAAAGTTAGCCATGCTTGCCAACATGACCGAGGGCTCCATTTTTCATTTTCGTTGACATTTTCACTCTGTTAGCCTTGTCTACTGCCTATGCCTAGGTAATTTCATGTTACCTATACATCTACTTATTGCTGTTCCTTCTCCTGCTGCTCCTTCTCTATATCCTGTTACAAGTATCATGGATCTTCAGTGTCCTCAACAGCCACAGGGTGTCGATAAACATGTATAACTTGCTGTTCTTCCTCCATCCCCTGTTGCCTTCTGATGATTGTTTTCATAGATAAATGTAAAGGGGATGACATTGTTGATGCCACAGTTTTCACTTCTGACAAAGTTTTTAACCTCTTTAAAGGTCTTCTCTATTAAACAGGTATCCTACGTCAGCTGCCAATGGTAGATCTAAAAGTAATCCCGATCCGTTTTGGCTTCTACATGATGTAGTCTGACACCACTGCTTGTGAAGATTTTCCAACATATGCAGCGCCGTATAACCAACTGGTAGCAAAGTTACACAACATAAGCACTCTTGCTGACTATTCTGTTTTTAACAAAACCAAGAGGATGTACTTTGCCACGTAAGAACAGTTGAAATGATCAGCTACTTTTCTGGCCATACCCATGGTCTTCCTCATATGAGTATACATATATATAAATATATATATATATATATATATATATATATATATATATATATATATATTTAACTTGCACAATTTAATTCTGGATACATCATACAGGGAGTTTGGATTCCTTTTCCAAACATAAAACAGCTAGAATGTTGAGTGCATTTTCATACACAACTATTCCCAGCTGCTGTTTACAGTGAGCCATCCAAGATGACATTTCCTACTTAATGCACAGCAGCAACTCGTCCGAAGTATGAATTTTGTTCCCCCCCTCCCATGTTTTCATTTTATTTTACATGAATGGAAAGAATGAGGGAGGTGTATGGAATAAATTCTGTGCTCTTTTGAGACTTTCCATTCTCATGGCCCTCATCTCCTTCGTTGTCAAAAAGCCCAGCTAAATGACTCTCTTCTTCTGTGTGTAAGCAAGACTCATACAGACCCCATTTGGGAAATTGCACCCTCAAAGTATTTATATTATGGTGTACATTTTGACTCTACAGTAGTGTTGATCGAGCAGTGAAATGCTCGAGTGCTCACTACTCAAATCTAGCACATCGGACACTCAGATGTGCTCAACTCGAGTAACGAGCACAATGGAAGTGAGTGGCAAACTCGACCATTTTTCTGGACGTCTCTCTCTCGCTCTCTCTCTTGCTCTCTCTCTCAGATAATGTACTTATGGGGGTCTGAGCACTTCAGCACCACATGATACTTGGCACTGCTTGCTACTCGATCGAACACCCGATGCTTGATTGAGTATCGAGCAGTTCCAAGCACTGTTGATAGAGCAATGTAATGCTCGAGTGCTCGGCACTAGAATTGAGCACGAAAGACCTCAAATATGCTCTACTCAAGTAGCGAGCATAATGGAAGTGAATGGAAAACTTAAGTATTTTTCCAGAGGAGGTGTCTCTCTTTCTTCCTCTCTCTGTCTCTGTGCCCGGCTCAGATAATTCACTTACGGGGATCCGAGCACTTGAGCACCATGCGATATTTGCCACTACTCGTTACTCCATCAAGCACGAGTATCGAGCAGTGCTGAGCATGCTTGCCTATCACTACTCTACAGTTGTTTCATAGATTTTATCAGCATTGGCTCTAAAATTAGAAATTATATTCTTTTAAAAAAATCTAATGTCCTGTGATGAATGCAGGTTTACAGAGCAGGTTAAGAAGCTGAGCACATTCCATACAAAACTATTGCCAGCAAACTCATTGTCATCAGATGCAAGATTCCAATGATAATTAACACCTCTATACACAGCTAATAATATTCCATCCACTATTCAGCAGGTAATGTCATAACTGACTCTGCTTCCTTTCCCCTCCCTTTACAATTAGATTTGCATATGCACATAAAATGCTTCAATGCAAAAAATTGATTATAAGTCAATCTTTTGTTGCTAATTTATATGTAGAATTTGAGAAATCAAGAAAGCAGGAGTCTAAAATAGTCCCAGTGGCCAGGATAAAAATTGCACAATTTATTTTTTTTATTTTCAATAAAGATTGTTATATGAAAAAAGCATTGTCAATTTTTATAACAAGAATTAACATAAAGTGTTTATGTGTCTTGACTTGATCTTTTTCCCCAAAATATTTATTTTTCACATTTTTATTTAGTAATTCAACTGTATGGGACATGACACACTGCTGACTACTGGTGTAATATAATGCAATACATTTGACAATTTTGCAGTGACATAAAGCCTATAAGACTTGACTGATGGCAGGGACTAATAGACTTCTGAATATATGGAAAGCCCAGAAGCCCTTATGAAGCGCATAGGCACCCCAAGAATGTATGTTACAGTTAACAATTGCTGCCAATGGTACAAATTCCTAATAGTACCAAATATTGCATTTCAGTCCACCTACCCAAAAGCCAAGAGTATGTCATGAAGAAGAAGGGGTTAATACAACCTTAGGCCCCCTTCACACATCTGTTTTGTATGTCCATATGTGGCCCGTTTTTAAAGGGCCGCAAATACGGACATAAGCACACCCATTGCACTCAATGGGTGGGCACACATGTCAGGTTTTTCAGACGGACCTTGCGTCCATTTAAAAACCTACAGACATGTCAGGTTTTTTAGTACAGCAAGTACAAAATGTTTGCTGCACATGTGCATACTGATGACACACAGATGACATCCGTGTGTCATCAGTGTTTCAATGCGCCGGGTGCTGGAGTCGGCTCTCATCATTGTCCCATTCTCGCGCTGAGATCAGCGCGAGCACGGGACAATGTTGAGAGTTGTAGGTAGCCCCCTCTGTCTACAACAAGCGTAAAATTAAGATAAAAATAAAAAACACATTATACTCCCCTTTACACCTAATCCCCTGAAGCCATTGCCCCCTGTAAAAAAAATGAAAATAAAAAACAACCATAATACTCACCTGTCCGACATATTGTCCCACGCCGTAATCCATGTCTGCTATAACTGGTTTACCACCTGAACAGTGCCATGATGCGACCGTCCAGGATGTAAACCAGGACACAATGAGGAGCGCAGCTTCAGTGATGAGCGGTGACCTCATAGAAGCTGCGTTCCCAGGCTCACTTCACTGTGAGCTGGGACGATGAACTACGGTGAACTCAATGAGATCACCACGATCACCATGAGAAATTTCTCACAGTGCTAACAATGATCTCATTGAAGTTACAGCAGTTCATCATCACGGCTCACAGTGAACTACCCATGGGAACGTCCCTTCAGTGACCCTCTATGATGTCACCGCTAGTCACTGAAGCTGCTCTCGCGACAGCTCATTGTGTCATGGCTTTCAGCCTGGACAGTAGCCTCATGCCACTGTTCAGGTTGTAAACCAAATATCGCAAAGATGGATTACAGCGTGGGATAGTATGTCGAACAGGTGAGAGATATTGTTCTTTTTTATTTTTGCTTTTTTTTTTACAGGTGATAAGAGCTTCAGGGGATTAGATGTAAGATGAGCATTTTTGTTTATCATTTTCTGTCTTTCACAAGGGACAATTGCTTCAGAGGAATAGGCATAAGGTGAGTATCAATGTGTTTTTTATTTTTAAATAAATGTGTAAAACAGTGTGGACTTTTATTTCAAATAAAGGATTTTATTCAGACTCTGTGTTTATTTACAGACTTTGACTATGGGGTTAGTAATGGGGGTGTCTTATAGACGCCTCTGCATTACTAACCCATGGGTTTCATAGCAGCTGCCAATGCAAAGCTGCCATGAACTTTAACCCTATTACTCCACTTGCCACTGCACTAGTGCAAGTGAGAAGAGCCGAGGCTAAGCACCATATTTGGCGCGTCTTATGGATGTGCCATTTCTGTGGCAGCTGAGGGCTTACGCTACCTATGGCCCTTCCCTGGCTATTAATATCAAAGCACAACTGTCTGTTAAGCCTCTTCTGGTTAGATTTTATAGTGGGACCCTACATCAATTTTTTTCCGGGGTCCCCTTGTAATCCAGCCAATAAACACTAATCAAACAACTGTGGGTTGTTATTAATAGCCAGGGAACATGTTGGCCTAATGACCCCTTCCCTTGCTAGTAAAATCAGCCCCAAGTGATCGGCTTTCCCTATGGTGGTTCTGACAATTATGATGGAGCCCATGCTGTTTTTTATTAATTTTATTTATTTAGTAGATACATCTAACTAGGGACAATAATACAAGCAAAGCACTGATTATTAGAGATGAGCGGTGTTCGACTAGAACTGTTCGCCAATCTCAAATTCGAGCTGTTTTGGGCGGTGTTCGAGTTGTTCGACGAACCCGAACGATTTGCAAAAAATTCGGCTGTTCGAGGATATGTTCGATAACTGTTCGTGCACCAAAAGCGTGTCCTGCATGTCTGGCGCTATTTAGAGCACCAATCATGCAGGGATTGTCTGCCACTCACTGTAATGCCACAGCCATGGTGGTTGTGGCATTACAGTGATTGCCCAAATCGATGGGAACAGTGCCAACAGTGAAACATGAAAAGCCGGCAATTCAGCAGCGGCATACACCTGTACCCGACAATTTAGAACCGAAAGAATAGAGCTTCACACATAGATTAGATAGATATAAACATGTCAGACACATATATACGAAGTACAGTGAAAGTGCTGCTTACTGTACTTGTCATTTAGCGTAAAGGATTTATCAAAAAAAATAATAGTGTTTTCAGGCACCGTCTCTTTAAAAAAGCCGGCCGGCAATTCAGCAGCGGTACCCGACAATTTAGAATAGAAGGAATAGAGAATCACACATAGATTAGATAGATAGAAACATGTCAGTCACATATATAAGAAGTGCAGTGACAGTGTTGATTACTGTACTTGTCATTTAGTGTAAAGGATTTATTTAAAAAAATAATAGTGTTTTCATGCACTGTCTCTTTAAAAAAGCCGGCCGGCAATTCAGCAGCGGTACCCGACAATTTATAACAGACAGAATAGAGCTTCACACATAGATTAGATAGATAGAAACATGTCAGCCACATATATACGAAGTACAGTGACAGTGTTGGTTACTGTACTTGTCATTTAGTATTAAAATAAAGGATTTATTATTAAAAAAATTGGCGTGGGGTTCCCCTTAATTTTAGGCTCTAGCGGAGGTTAAGCAGCCAGCTGGGGCAGATGTTTGAAGCCTGGGAAGGGGGTAATACCCACGGAGCTTCCCAGGCTACTAATATCAGCCCCCAGCTGAATACATAGCCTTTACTAGCTATTAAAATGGGGGACCCCCCCAAAAAAATGACGTGGGGTCCCCCCTAATTTAATAGCTAGCAAAGGCTAGGCAGACAGCTGGGGGCTGATATTAATAGCCCAGGAAGGGAGCCATGAATATTGGCCCCCTCCCAGGCTAGAAACACCAGCCGTCAGCCGCCCCAGAAATGGCGCATTCATAGGATGCGCCAATTCTGGCACTTAGCCTCGCTCTTCCACGCTGCCCTGGTGCGGTGGCAGGGGGTAATAGGGTTGGGGTTGATGTCAGCTTATAATGCCAGCTGACATCAAGCCCAGGTTAGTAATGGAGAGGCGTCTATAAGACACCCCCATTACTAACCCCATAGTCAAAGTTAAAAAAAACACAAACACCCAGAATAAAGTCCTTTAATTGAAATAAAGACACAATCCTTTATTGTTCTAAATTAAACCATACTTACCGTCACGCCCATTCCAGCTGAAGCCAACGATCTCCTGCAATAAAAGAAAAATAATAAAGCAACCTCATCCTTACCTTTCCATGGTTCCCACGACAGCTTCAGCTCTGCTACATCGAGATGACAGGCTGGACCGCAGCAGAACGCTGCCATCCAGCCTCTCATCCCGCAGACACTGAGAAGCGCAGGCTTGCTTGCGCTGCTCAGCGTCTCTCTGTGACGACATCCAGATGAGCCGAGTTCATGTCCAATGAACTCATCTCACCTCATGCACGTCACTGACAGCGTGGGAAAATTCTCAAGCTGAAGCGGTGAGTGCAGGAGAATTCTCCCACGCTGTCAGTGACGTGCATAAGGTGAGCTCATGTCCAATGAACTCAGCTCACCTCCTGCACGTCACTGACAGCGTGGGAGAATTCTCCTGCACTCAGCGCTTCAGCGTGAGAATTCTCCAGCTGAAGCGCTGAGTGCAGGAGAATTTTCCCACGCTGTCAGTGACGTGCATAAGGTGAGCTCATGTCCAATGAACTCAGCTCACCTCCTGCACGTCACTGACAGCGTGGGAGAATTCTCCTGCACTCAGCGCTTCAGTGTGAGAATTCTCCCACGCTGAAGCGCTGAGTGCAGGAGAATTTTCCCACGCTGTCAGTGACGTGCATGAGGTGAGCCGAGTTCATTGGACATTAACTCGGCTCATCTGGATGCCCTCACAGAGAGACACTGTGGAGCGCAAGCAAGCCTGCGCTTCTCAGTGTCTGCGGGATGACAGGCTGGATGGCAGCGTTCTGCTGCGGTCCAGCCTGTCATCTCGATGTAGCAGAGCTGAAGCTGTCATGGGAACCATGGAAAGGTAAGGATGATGTTGCTTTATTATTTTTCTTTTATTTCAGGAGATCGTTGGCTTCAGCTGGAATGGGCGTGATGGTAAGTATGGTTTAATTTAGAACAATAAAGAATTGTGTGTTTATTTCAATTAAAGGACTTTTTTCTGGGTGTTGTGTTTTTTTTAAATACTTTACTAGAAATTCATGGTGGTCATGTCTAATATTGGCGTGACCCCATGAATTTCAGGCTTAGGGCCAGCTGATAATGCCAAGCTGGCCCTAACCCCTTTATTACCCAGTGAGCCACCGCATCAGGGCCCTGGATGAGTTGGGTACAGCGCCAGAAGATGGCGCTTCTATGAACGCGCCATTTTCCGGGGTGGCTGCGGACTGCAATTTGCAGCGGGGGTGGCCCAGAAAGCTTGGGCCTCCCTGCGCTGCGGATTCCAGCCCCCAGCTGCCTAGTTGTACCTGGCTGGACACAAAAACAGGGCGAAGCCCCACGTCAATTTTCTTTAAATTATTTTATTATGAACTCAGCTCACCTCCTGCACGTCACTGACAGCGTGGGAAAATTCTCCTGCAATCAGCGCTTCAGCGTGAGAATTTTCCCACGCTGTCAGTGACGTGCATGAGGTGAGCCGAGTTCATTGGACATGAACTCGGCTCATCTGGATGTCGTCACAGAGAGACGCTGAGCAGCGCAAGCAAGCCTGCGCTTCTCAGTGTCTGCGGGATGACAGGCTGGATGGCAGCGTTCTGCTGCGGTCCAGCCTGTCATCTCGATGTAGCAGAGCTGAAGCTGTCGTGGGAACCATGGAAAGGTAAGGATGAGGTTGCTTTATTATTTTTCTTTTATTGCAGGAGATCGTTGGCTTCAGCTGGAATGGGCGTGATGGTAAGTATGGTTTAATTTAGAACAATAAAGGATTGTGTGTTTATTTCAATTAAAGGACTTTATTCTGGGTGTTTGTGTTTTTTTTAACTTTGACTATGGGGTTAGTAATGGGGGTGTCTTATAGATGCCTCTCCATTACTAACCTGGGCTTGATGTCAGCTGGCATTATAAGCTGACATCAACCCCAACCCTATTACCCCCTGCCACCGCACCAGGGCAGCGTGGAAGAGCGAGGCTAAGTGCCAGAATTGGCGCATCCTATGAATGCGCCATTTCTGGGGCGGCTGACGGCTGGTGTTTCTAGCCTGGGAGGGGGCCAATATTCATGGCTCCCTTCCTGGGCTATTAATATCAGCCCCCAGCTGTCTGCCTAGCCTTTGCTAGCTATTAAATTAGGGGGGACCCCACGTCATTTTTTTGGGGGGGTCCCCCATTTTAATAGCTAGTAAAGGCTATGTATTCAGCTGGGGGCTGATATTAGTAGCCTGGGAAGCTCCGTGGGTATTACCCCCTTCCCAGGCTTCAAACATCTGCCCCAGCCGTCTGCTTAACCTCCGCTAGAGCCTAAAATTAAGGGGAACCCCACGCCAATTTTTTTAATAATAAATCCTTTATTTTAATACTAAATGACAAGTACAGTAACCAACACTATCACTGTACTTCATATATATGTGACTGACAAGTTTCTATCTATCTAATCTATGTGTGATGCTCTATCTTTCTGTTCTAAATTGTCGGGTACCGCTGCTGAATTGCCGGCCGGCTTTTTTAAAGAGACAGTGCATGAAAACACTATTATTTTTTTAAATAAATCCTTTACACTAAATGACAAGTACAGTAAGCAACACTATCACTGTACTTATTATATATGTGACTGACATGTTTCTATCTATCTAATCTATGTGTGAAGCTCTATTCTTTCTGTTCTAAATTGTCGGGTACAGATGCTGAATTGCCGGCCGGCTTTTTTAAAGAGACGGTGCATGAAAACACTATTATTTTTTTTGATAAATCCTTTACACTAAATGACAAGTACAGTAAGCAACACTGTCACTGTGCTTCTTATATGTGTGACTGACATGTTTCTATCTATCTAATCTATGTGTGATGCTCTATTCCTTCTTGTCTAAATTGTCGGGTACCGGTGTATGCCGCTGCTGAATTTGCCGGCCGGCTTTTTTAAAGAGAGTGTCTTCTGAGCAGTTTGTCAGCTTTTGGACACCTTTGCAGGTGTTTTCTATGTGTTTCTATGTGTTTTTGTTTGCCTGCCATTGGTTTTAACGGTGTTCGACGGTGTTCTAAGGTGTTCGACGAACAGTTCGAGGAACAGTTCCTCGAACATCCCGGTGTTCGACGAACCGAACCGAACCCGAACACTACGGGGGTGGCTCAACACTACTGATTATATAGATACCAATTACATTTTTGTAGCTTTCTATCTTATCTATCTATCTATCTATCTATCTATCTATCTATCTATCTATCTATCTATCTCTCTATCTATCTATCTATTAATCATCTGTTCTCTTTCCTGCAAGTCCTGTGTTGTTCCATTTCTTTAAATTAAACTTGTTTAAATAGCATTCATTTTTTTCCTGGACAAAATGAAGAAACACAGATGCTATATACGGACACACGGATGGCACATGGACATACAAATAGCACACGGATGTGTGTTCTAGACTGCAATGAACTGAAGTCACTCGCATACCAAGCTTTTACATTCCTGGGAATTACCCATACAGTCACTGCATATCAGTCCCTCATACATCCAGGTCGACTAATACTAGTCGCCTGGTACTTAACGACATAGGACATATGGATACGTCATGATCGCCTTCTCGCAGGGGCTGTGCACGCTCGATCACCGCCGGTTGTCAGTTGATTCTGACAACTGACACTAGGCTGATTGCAGGCAGAGAAAGGAAGCCCGTTCTGTCCTTGGACAGGCGCCCATGATCTCTATGGTGACCCTATGGCATCATGACGACATCCGGGTCACCAGAGTTAGCAAACTTGCTAGATCATGCTCAGTGCATGATCTAACAAGTTTGCCTATCAGTGCAGCTCTGACCTTTTGTACAGCATAGGAATACTCCTGCATTTCTATGCTATACAAGCGATCAGCCTGCAAAAAGAAAAAATCCTATAGTGGAACAAAGTAAAAAAGTAAAAAAAAGCACAAAAAAATGTAAAAATATTTTTAAAAAATAATAAAAAAAGAAAAATATATTGTATCCATAAATTAATATTTTTATGGAAAAAAATATAAAAACAAAAAAAATACACACATTTGGCACCCGAAGAACCCGACCTATAAAACTGTCCAACTAGTTAACACCTATAGAGAACATCATAAAAATAAATAAATAAAAAACAATTAAAAAAACAATGCTATATCATTATACCGTCTAACAAAATGTGGAATAAAACACAATAAAAAAACAAATATAAATAAAAAAGGTACCACTGAAAACTTAATCTTGTCCCGAAAAAACAAGCAACTATTCAGCTCTATCCGCGGAAAAATAAAAAAGTTATAGCTTTCAGAATAACCAGTTTTTATTGCATAAAAGTGCCAAAACACAAACAATATAAATGTGGTTTTGCTGCAATCGCACATACGAGAAGAATAAAGCTACCTTATCAATTTTATCACACGCGGAACAACATTAAAAAAAAAAAAAAAAACAATTCCTGAATTGCTGGTTTATTTTCATTTTTTCACTCTGTCTCACTTGGAATAGAAAGTGATCAAAAAATGTCATGTGCCCAAAAATGATACCAATAAAAACATCAACTCGTCCAGCAAAAAACAAGCCCTTACATGACACTGTCTGCCGAAATATGGAAAAATAATAGCTTTCAAAATATGGTGAATTGATGCAAAAACTAGTTTTTGAAAAACAAGCGTCTTTTAATGTGTGACAGCTGCCAAACATAAAAACCCAATATAAATCTGGTATCACTGTAGTCGCACCGAACCGAAGAATAAAGTAGTCTAATCACTTATACCGCATGAGGAACAGCGTAACAAATAAATAAAACCAATTCTTCACCTGCTGTTGATTTGTTCATTCTGCCTTCCAATCACAGTAAGGCTCGGCGCACATTTATCCTGCGCTCTGCGAAGAGCGCTTACACTGGGGTTTCTGTGTAAATATCTGAAATAGGTGCTTCAGACGGAACCCCCGGCAGAAGATTCCCTAGAATAAATCAGATGGAGGCATTGTAGTTGCCATCTGGCCTTTGATCCTTTGGTGTCTGTCTTTTTAGGCGTGCATAAAAGTGCTGTCTGCCACAATTTTGTGCACCTCTGAAAAGAAGGACACTGCTGAACAGAGGCCAGACGTCATCAACAGTAACTCTGCTGCCTCATTATAGTGAATGGAACCGGCGGGGGGTTTCATCTGAATCATGTCGGAGATTAAGATGTAAAATGTAAACCTCGATGTAAGTGTTCAGAAAATGTTCTGTAAAATGTTCCCAATAAAAGCTTCAACTCAATCAACAAAAAAAGAAAGTCTCCACTATAGGGAGTTTGCATGTTACTAGTAACACAAAGGCTCTGTAAAAGCGCTATGGCTCCTTGCCCTCCAAAAGAAATTCAGCAAATTCTGCGCTACCAAATCCAAATGCCCCCTTCCCTTCTGAGACCCAGTGTGCCTAAACCACATTTAGCGTCCACATGTTTGGCATATCTGTAGCAATGAGAGCCCACCTAATTTATGAGTGCATGTCTCCAGAAACAAGAGCTGGGCACAACGTACTGGTCACTACAATGGCAGTGTAACATCCCTGGTGGCGTGCTTGCATAGTGCACCACCTCCCACTATGCAAGACCACAATCTTACCTGTAAGTCCAGCCTACAAACGTTGTTCCAGTTCATGCTGTGTGCATGTCTCTTGACTGACTGCTTAGGGCGGTGGCCCGGTTACTTCCTGATTCTTACAGCTGCTGTGGGCGCACCCCTAATGCGTCTCCAGCCTATTTCTGTGAGTCACTGGATATTTAAACCCCCTCCACCCAGAAGGAGGAGCCTGAGCAACACCTTCACTCAGTTAGTCTTTGCTGCTGAATAGCCTGGTCCTGTCCTGTTTCTAGTCTGTTTCTGCCACTCTGGGGGCTGCATACCCAGACCTGTTACCTGTGACTTCTAGTCTGTTTCTGCCATTCTGGGGGCTGTATACCCAGGCCTGTTACCTGTGACTTCTAGTCTGTTTCCGCCACCCTGGGGGCTGTATACCCAGGCTCGTTCTTGTATCTCATTGCAGTAGCAGTTCCTGTCTGAACTGTATCCTAGCCTGCTACCTGTTTGTCTCTATGTCCATACCTTCCCTTTTCCTGTAGTATCTGAACCTGCACCTAACTCCAACTCGTTGTCTCTGTACTTCTGTTTGTGAGTTTTGAGTCCACTCGCTGCTTCATAGGAAGTACCTTGTGTGTATCTGGTTCTGCTTGTCACTTTTCCCTTCCTCCGTATCTTCCTCCTGTGTTCTAGCCATCCTCCAGTATTTTCTGTTCCATGTGAACAGAGCCCTGTTCTCTCTGCCTGCACCATCAGCCCTGTTCAGCTCTGCTTGCCCAACGCTCCGGCGGTTTCTCTCTGTTCTTGTTAGAGCTCTCCTGTTAGGTTTTTTCTATCTTGCTAGTCACATGACCTTGTTTGCCTATTTAATCCTGCTCCGCCCTCCTGGCCTTGCTGGACTTCATTGTAATTTCTACTCTTAAGTTAGCCTGGTGCTTAGTTACCTTTCTCAGTCTGTTTAGCTTGGTCTTCGGACCTTTATGTTCTATGTTGTGTGTTTGTCTTTTACTGCTACAATTTCTGCT
Source organism: Phyllobates terribilis (assembly GCF_046119375.1). Lineage (NCBI taxonomy): Eukaryota > Metazoa > Chordata > Amphibia > Anura > Dendrobatidae > Phyllobates > Phyllobates terribilis. Next base: position 17,651,057 of record NW_027362771.1, read on the forward strand.
AGGAGTTGCCCAACTTTATCCCAGTCCCTAGTTCTTGTAGGGATCCCTCCCTTGCATCTATAGGTCTTCGTACAGACTAGCCGAGGACTTTAGCGGGTCTGATCGCAGGATCAGGTTCCCTGTTACATCGTATGGATCTAGCTTAGTTCTATTGTAGGGACAGATCTCCTTTCTTTCCTTAGTGCTTGTAGCAGATCATAACAGTAAGTCTAGCCCAAAAATATCTCTAAGGAAAGACTTCCAGTTTCCATCATGGTGTCGGTTCAGGATTTGGCTCAACGCCTGCAGGGACTCTCTCTGGAGGTGGCCGAGCTCCAACAACACGTGAGTTCTGGAGCACATTTTGTGAGCCAAAGGTACGTTTGCCTGATTTATTCTTTGGTGATCAACAGGAATTTTTTTCCTTTAAAAATGCTTGTTTATTTTATTTTCGTTTGAAACCCAGATCCTCTGGTGATGAATCACAGCGCATAGGGTTCATAATGTCACTTTTGCGCAAAGAACCTCAGGGATGGGCCTTTTCTCTCCAACCTTATGATCCATGCTTTAGATCAGTGGATAGTTTTTTTTCTGCTTTGGGTTTGTTGTATGATGATCCTGATCATGTCTCATCAGCTGAGACTGAATTAAGACATTTGAGGCAGGGATCAGGTAATGTGGAAAAATATTGTTCTCACTTCCGTCGGTGGTCTGCCCAGGTGGGGTGGAACGATTCAGCTTTGAAAAGTTTGTTTCTTGCGGGGCTAGGTGAAAGGGTTAAGGATTTGCTGATTGCTTATCCCACACCTGGAAACTTGCAGGAGGCTATGCAATTAGCTATACGGGTGGACAGGAGACTGCGTGCAAGGGTTAATGAAAGTAAATCCTCTGCCATGTCAGCTCCGAGTCTTGAGAGGGTCTGTATTGACATTGGAGAGCCAATGGAGATCGGGACGATGGCACCCCGCTCTCAGGAAAAAGACCACAGATCTTCTGAAGGTTTGTGCTTTTATTGCGGGAAATCTGACCATTTTATTAAGAACTGTGTACTTCGTTAGAACAAAGAAAAAAAAAAAGGTCAGTTACGCCCGTATTGCCTGTTTAAATTCTAAGGGGGTATTTATTTCTGCTACTACTGCTGCTCAGGAAGAATTAATTGAATTTCGGATATTTGTGGATTGTGGTTCTACTCTGAATGTGATTGATGGGGGATTCTTGGAAAAACTTAAATTAAAACCCAAACCTTTGTCATCCCCTATTGCTGTGGTTTCTGTCGATGGCTCCCCCTTGAAGAGTGTTACTCACAAGGTCTGTGAATTTCCCCTCACTATTAATGGTGTTCACCAAGAAAATTTGGATTTGGTGGTATTAAATAATTTGCCTTCTCCAGTAATTTTGGGGTTACCCTGGTTAAAATTGCACAATCCTGTACTGGATTGGTCTACCAATGAAATTAAGTCCTGGAGTCCTAAGTGTTATGACAAGTGTTGTAATTGACGTATTGCTGCGGTGGAAAAAGGGGAATTACCTGTACCTATTCAGAATTTTTGGAGAGTTTTTTCTGAGGAGGAGTCACAAATATTGCCTCCCCATAGAGACTATGATTGTACCATTGAATTTGTCCCTGGAGCGACTCTTCCTAAAAGTCGTTTATTTAATCTTACTATTCCTGAGAGAAAGGCTTTAGAGGAATACATACAGACAAGCTTGGCCGCCGGTCACATTAGGCCTTCCAAGTCTCCTGTGGCTGTTGGATTTTTTTTTGTTAAAAAAAGGACGGCGGTTTACGTCCTTGTCTGGATTTTCGTGAGATTAATAAAAATACTGTACGCAATCCTTACCCACTGCCATTGATTCCTGATTTGTTTAACCAGTTAGTGGGGGCCAAGTGGTTCTCTAAAATTGATCTCCGGGGGGCATACAATTTGTTGTCCACCGCAAGGTATCCTACTGCCAGTCCCAGCCCCTATGCCTTGGGGTGCCTCCTGATGCTCTTCACTGAGTATCCCATGGTCCCGAAGCATTTCCTTTGAAAAAATTAAGTGTCCAAACTACAGGTGGTGTAGCTTGCTTAACAGCCGGGATAATCCACTGACTAGCAGACACTGCTACTAGGCACAAAGTATTTCCTGGGCTAGATGCAGTTAAAAATTTGTAATTAGATACTCTCGTTGGATGCTGAGAAAGCATTCCATAGAGTCTCCTGGCACGCCATATATGATTCTCTTAAAAAGCTTGGGGTAGGGGTCTAGGGGACCATTTTATAGCCAAAATCACGGCCCTGTATCACAATACGTCACCTAGGCTGAAGATGAATGGAACTGTAGCACCCTGAGGGCTCGGTTGTTACAGAGGTATTGCACCTCACCCAGAGGTGTGACATCTCACTCTCAGGTAAGGATGGAGTGTGGATCAGGACCCGACACCTGCATGCATTACACCACATTGCCGTGGGGCAGGGCGACCAATATGCGACCAATATGCCTCTGAGATGGGCACGACAGTCCCTGTCCCTGGCTGGAGTGGGGGGAGGGAACACTGAGGAAGGGGAACCCTGTAGTGCAGGAGCAGGGAGGAAGCAGTTCCTGGGTGCATTGAGAAGGGAGTATAAAAGGTGGGCATCATCTTAGTTCAGTGCAGAGAAGTCTGAGCAGAAGTGGCAGGGAGCAGGGGCTCTGCATGAGCTCTGCTCCGGAGGCGGGCCTAGTAACAGAGGCCCAGGCCTGGAAGAGGGAGAAGGAAGGAAGAGGAGCGGAGAAGGCTCCAGGAATGAGGAATGAAGGGATCCCAGGGGTGCGGACAGGCGAGTCGCCACCGCACGCCCGAATCCACCTGCGTGGAGGGGTCAGACCAAAGGGGGAGACCGGTCCCCGAAACTAGTGGAGGCAGGAAACGACCCTCAGCTAGAAACCAGAGGCTCTGACATTTTATGTGGCGCAGCCCCTCGCTACACCCGCTAGGAAGGCACCACATAGGGTCAGGGAAACTGGCGCCAAGTTTACCAAGAGGAGGCTCGAGGCAGCCGGACAGAAGGGTTGGTAAGAAAGGCCAGACAAAGGACTCACAAAGGGGGTCCTGTGAAGCGCTCCAAAGTTATCTGGGAGTTGTCTGAGCCCCTCACCTGGTGAGCACAGTACGACGTGGGCAGCCGTTACCTGCAGACGTGGTCTGGATAATAAGAACTGTGAGTAAAGGCCCTGGACTGCATCACTGACTCCGTGTCGTTACTGCTGCTGCCCTGCACCATCACCCCCATCCTCCGAATACACTGCCCTGAGGCTATACTCCTCCCGTGGGGAGTTATGCTACGCTCTGCTGCACCCACAACACCAGCCTCAGCGGTCTGCCCTGCAGCGGCGGTTCACTCTGACCACAATCCACGGGTGGCGTAGTCGGACATTTAAACATCAAAACCACATAAATAGTTCCGCCACTGGTTTGACCACCCTGAGCCATGGAACCGGGTCGCCGCCACGAAGACTACAACCACCAGCATCCACCAAAAAGGGTCCGGCTCCGGGTGTCCCAAGGCCCAGGGGGTGCATCAGAACATTTTCATCACCTTTCACAATCACCAATGGGACAAGGCAGGGATGTCCTCTGTCCCCTCTCTTATACATCCTAGTGACAGAGCACCTGCTCTCATCAATTCGCCATAACCCCAATATTAGGTGGATTGAGGTGAGAGGCACCGAGTACAAGTGCTCTCTATTTGCTGATGATGTCCTAGTATATATCACTCAATCACATATATCCATCAATGCTGTTATGGCTGAAATAGATCACTTTGTTACATGGTCAAATTTTAAAATCAATAGGCGTTGACTATGTGTCAGACTTCTTGTCTCCTGTGGCCTTGCAAAGGATGGGCTAAAAAAGTGGTGAAATGATTCCGCAAAATTGATGTTACCAGCAGATACTGTGGTTCTGTTACGGTTTGAGTGCTGAACACTTGACGGTCCCACGGTTGAAAAGTTGGAACTGTGAGATTCTCTACGTGCACCACTGGTGTTTTGTGGAAAAGCACATGTAAGATTCTGCAACAGTCTCTGCTGATACTCCTGATTGCGTGCATCCCTTTCTATGGCAGGAATAATTTCGGCAAATTTACTTTTGTACCGGGGATCTAACAGTGTGGCAACCCAGTAGTCAGGATTATTTCTAATTCTCACAATTCGAGGGTCATGTTGCAGGTAGTGCAGCAAGAAGGCACTCATGTGTGTTGCGCATCCAGGAGAACCAAGTCCCTGTTGTGTTGGTGGCGAGGTAACAATCATGCTTCCTTCCTCTGTCCTCTCCCCCCAACCTCGCACAACAGAAATGTGATCAAGGTCTCCCTCATCTGATGAGTCATCCATCAGTTCGTCCTCCACTTCTTCCTGGGCTCCTGCACCTTCCTCACTAGTTTGGCTGCTACCATGCGCCCTGGTAAAACCATCTCCCCCACCCTCACATGCCTGCCGCCTTGGTGCTGCCGACCGACTGGACCTTGCAGATGTTAGCACTTCCGCATACAACTCCTCCTCCTCTACTTCCTCCACCTCCTCTTGTGCCACCACCTGACTCCGAATTCTGTTTAACATGTGCTCCAGCATGTAAATCACCGGAATAGTCATGCTGATAATGGCATCGTCAGCACTAAACATCTTCGTCGCCATTTCAAAACTGTGCAGAAGGGTGCATAGGTCCCTGATCTGAGACCACTCCTCCAGCGTGATTTGCCCCACCTCTGGATCTCGTTGGCCCAGGCTATACGTCAGAACGTATTGCACAAGGGCTTGTCGGTGCTGCCACAGTCGCTGCAACATGTGCAGAGTTGAATTCCACCGGGTAGGCACATCGCATTTTAGCCGGTGAAGTGGCAGGCCCAACGACTTCTGTAGAGATGTAAGTCGCTGAGCTGCGGGATGCGAACGGCGGAAGTGAGCACACAGCGACCGTGCCCTCTGCAGAAGGCCATCTAGTCTGGGATAGTGGGCTAAAAATTGCTGGACAACCAGGTTCAACACGTGAGCCATACAAGGCACGTGTGTGACATTGCCCCGGCGAAGGGCCGCACCCAGGTTTGCAGCATTGTCGCACACGGCCTTCCCTGGTTTCAGGTCCAGTGGAGACAACCATTCATGAAATTGGTTCTCCAGAGCTGACCACAACTCCTCAGCTGTGTGACTCACATTTCCCAGACATTTCAAAGTAAAAACCGCCTGATGACGTTGAGCCCTACTGCCAGCATAGTAAGGAGGTATGCAGGATCCCTTCTGCGCAGTTAGAAAGCTTGTGGCATGACCAGACAGGCTTTGGGTGCAGGTGGAAGACCGAGAGGAGGTTGAGGAGGCAGAAGCAGTGGAGGAACTTTGACATAAAGAGGATTGACGCACAACTCGTGGGGACGGCAAGACTTGGACAGCAGCCCAGTCAGCGACATGTAACGCCCCTGTCCATGCCTACTCGTCCAAGTGTCTGTGGTGAAATGCACCCTGTCACACACAGAGTTTCTCAAAGAAGCCGTGATGTTCTGTGCGGCATGCTGGTGGAGCGCAGGCACACCTTTCTTTGAGAAGTAGTGCCGACTGGGCATCTGGTACTGGGGCACTGCCACGGACATAAGGTCTCGAAAATCCTCTGTGTCCACCAGGCGGAAAGGCAGCATTTCTGTAGCCAAGAGCTTGCAGATGGTGAAATTCAACCTCTTAGCTTACTCATGGCTAGGAGGAAATGGTCTTTTACTTGTCCACATCTGAGGGACCGAGGGCTGGCTATTGTGCTTAGACGGGGTTGATAAGGGTGTCCCCGGCAAACTGCCGGTCTGTGAGGAAGATGCAGGCGGACATGTTAGGTTGCCTTGATCCAAAGGTGGTGCTATCGATGTCGGACAGCGCTCAACACCAGCTGGTGTTACCACCTCCAAAGAAAATGATGACCTGCCAATCACGCTGGCTGTTGCAGGTAAAGAGGTGGCAGGTCTGCGCACCAAAACATGTGTGACTGCTGTTCCCCCAGTCACAGAGGATGAAGAGGCCGCGGATGCACAAGATATGGCAGACGGTGGTTGGCCCGGCCGGCTAGGCCGCATTGTAGCACATTGAGCTTCCCACTGCAACTTATGCTTCATGTCCATGTGCCGATTCATGCATGAAGTACTCAAACTATGTATTTTTTGGCCTCTACTTAGCTTTTGCTGACAAATGTTACAGATAACACGAGTTGGGTCATCTTTATCGATCTAAAAAAATGCCCAGGCTATGCAAGGCTTAGCACCCATGCGACCTGAAGAGCCACCACGACTTGTGGTGAGAGGCAGAGTTGTGTTTGAGGATGCAGTTGTTGACGTGCTTCCAGTACTACGTCTCTGTCCAGGAAGGCGCAACCTGACCTCGTCATCACTAGCATCTTCCTCCACCTCCTCTGCTGACCTCATCTCTTGGCTGACTGCGGGTTGACAGTAAGTGGGATCTCCAACCTCATCATCATCACCCTGTGCGTTATCACACCCGTCGTCCTCAGAGCCAACCTGTTCCTGCCCTGACAAAAAACTAAAGTTGTCGCTCCAATCAGGTATTTGAGTCTCATCATTGTCTTCCTCATTGTCTCCACCAACAGGAGTTACAGTTTGGGAATGAGGGTCTACATTATGGTCAGAACCTTCTGCGTCTGGTCCTGGATCCGACTCATAAAGATTCTGGGCATCAGTGCAGATCATTTCCTCGTCTGGATTCACAGAAGCGCTGGAGTCGACCTCTGATTCCCAAGCTATAGTATGAGTAAACATCTCTGCAGACTCAACCATCTGTTCTACCTCATACTCAGACGGGCAGCTGTTGATTTGGGAGCTGTGAGGAAGCCAGTGCGATTGGGGTGACACCTTTGAGGACTGGAGTATTTGTGATGTTGAAGTTGATGTGGAGGAGAGCCCACTTAAAGGAACACTTGATATCCGTTGAAGCACCTGCTGTTTTTGTGCCTCATCTGGAATTTGTAGCGATTGGAGTGGCCGTAAGAACGGGATCTTATCACATTGTCCGCTAAAAAAAGTAGACATTTTAGTTTGGCTGGAAGATGGTCTTTCTTCTGCAGATGTTACTGTTGCATTAACACCTACCCCACGGACACAACCTTTTTTCCCCTTCCCAACACGCCTATTCCCCTTTCCACCAGCAGCAGGCCTTTTTCCACTCATTTTGGTGGTTAACTAATTCACAACTCTGGAGTTGTTTGCACAAAAAAACAATGGATGGGAACCGAGCAGAGCTGAGTGGCCAAACTGTGGTATTAGGCCAAAACTATTGGCTGGGTTAGATGGAGAAAAAAATTATATTCGATTTGCAACCTGATGGAGGTCAGTATAGATGGACTAATAGAACAAGTCCCACACACAGCTAGAAGCCCAAATATTTTTTCAGAGGTAGATGCAGAAAAAAAATATATTCAGTTTGCAACCTGATGGAGGTCAGTATAGATGGACTAATAGAGAAAGTCCCACACACTGCTAGAAGGCCAAATATTTTTTCAGAGCTAGATGCAGACAAAAAATTATTTTGAATTTGCAACCTGATGGAGGTCAGTATAGGTGGACTAATAGATCAAGTCCCACACACTGCTAGAAGGCCAAATATTTTTTCAGAGCTAGATGCAGAAAAAAATTATATTCAGTTTGCAACCTGATGGAGGTCAGTATAGATGGACTAATAGAACAAGTCCCACACACTGCTAGAAGCCCAAATATTTTTTCAGAGGTAGATGCAGAAAAAAATTATATTCAGTTTGCAACCTGATGGAGGTCTGTATAGATGGATTAACAGAACAAGTCCCACACACAGCTAGAAGCCCAATATTTTTTCAGAGGTAGATGCAGATAAAATTACTTTTTAATTTGCAACCTGATGGAGGTCAGTATAGATGGACTAATAGAGAAAGTCCCACACACTGCTAGAAGGCCAAATATTTTTTCAGAGCTAGATGCAGATAAAAATTATTTTTAATTTGCAACCTGATGGAGGTCAGTATAGATGGACTAATAGAGAAAGTCCCACACACTGCTAGAAGGCCAAATATTTTTTCAGAGCTAGATGCAGATAAAAATTATTTTTAATTTGCAACCTGATGGAGGTCAGTATAGATGGATTAATAGAGAAAGTCCCACACACTGCTAGAAGGCCAAATATTTTTTCAGAGCTAGATGCAGAAAAAAATTATATTCAGTTTGCAACCTGATGGAGGTCAGTATAGATGGACTAATAGAACAAGTCCCACACACAGCTAGAAGCCCAAATATTTTTTCAGAGGTAGATGCAGATAAAAATTATTTTTAATTTGCAACCTGATGGAGGTCAGTATAGATGGACTAATAGAGAAAGTCCCACACACTGCTAGAAGGCCAAATATTTTTTCAGATCTAGATGCAGATAAAAATTATTTTTAATTTGCAACCTGATGGAGGTCAGTATAGATGGACTAATAGAGAAAGTCCCACACACTGCTAGAAGGCCAAATATTTTTTCAGAGCTAGATGCAGAAAAAATTATATTCAGTTTGCAACCTGATGGAGGTCAGTATAGATGGACTAATAGAACAAGTCCTACACACTGCTAGAAGCCCAAATATTTTTTCAGAGCTAGATGCAGAAAAAAATTATATTCAATTTGCAACCTGATGGAGGTCAGTATAGATGGACTAATAGAATGATGCTATGCCCAAAAGATTTTACTTCACTAGGTGCAGTAAAAAAAATTGGTATTCTATACACAGGTGGTATATCTTGCAACACAGATAGGCTACTCCACTGACTAACACACTCTGCAATAGGCCAAAAAGGATTAGCTTTGCTAGATTCAGCCAAATGCTGTGAAAAAAACTTGCACAGCACTGGCACAGACCTGCCTGGCAAAAACTGATAGGAACTGATGTAACCTAGTCCTGAAAAGGACTGCAATTACAAATAGTCTTTACTCCCACAATCTATCTATTTAAGAGCACAGACCTGCCTGATAAAAGTCGTAGGAAATGCTGTAACCTAGTCCTTAAAAGGACTGCAATCACAACTATTCCCTACTCCCAAGCTATCTGTAGATTTGTGCGAAAATTGGCTTGAAATTAACAAGGTATAGCGCACACAGCAACAGCGGTGCCGTCTAACACGCAGCTGCAGCAGTGAGAAAATGGTGGCGACGGGGAAAATGGCTTGGTCTTATAGGGCAAGGACATGTGACATACACTGCCAATGACACATGCCCTTGCTTGTGTGAAAAACAGCAGTTCGCTCCGTGTGTGCGCTGCTGATAGGCTGACAGACTGCACCTCCCACTGCAAATGCGGGAAAGAGAAAAAAAAATGGAGATCTTCATTATTCCTGCAGAGATCCATCCCCTGCCCCTCCCCCCACCCCGCTGTACACTCAAACTGCGTATTAACATTAATATTCATCATTACTGAGAAAAAATCCAGTTATGATTTTGGTGCACGAACAGTTATCGAACATAACCTCGAACAGCCGAATTTTTCTCAAATCGTTCGTGTTCGCCGAACGGATCGAACACCGCCCAAAACAGCTCGAATTTGAGATTGGCGAACAGTTCGAGTAGAACAACGCTCATCTCTAGTCGTGGACCGTTTTAGCAAGATGTGTCACTTGGTTCCTTTCATCAAACTGCCCTGCGCTAAGACACTCGCTAAGGCCTTTGTCAAGAAAATTGTCAGACTACATGCTGTTCCTACTGACATTGTTTCGGATAGGGGACCTCAGTTCTTGGCTCGTTTTTGGCGTGCTTTTTGTGACAGGTTGGGAGTTCATTTGTCGTTTTCATCCGGATATCATCCTGAGTCTAATGGCCAGACAGAAAGGAAGAATCAGGATGTTGAGCAGCTCTTGCGCTGTTTTGTGGCAGACAATCAGGAGGGGTGGTCTGAGTTTCTGCCACTTGCTGAGTTTGCTCTTAACAACCATACATCCTCTTCTGCTGGTTGTTCGCCTTTTTTTTGTTGTTCTGGGAGACATCCGTCTTTTGGGTCTTTCTCCAAATTGGTATCGGCTGTGCCTGAGGAGGAGAGTTTTTCCGGTGACTTGGAGAGAGTTTGGACGGATGTGTGTGGTAATCTTCAGGAGGCTAACAAAAAATCTAAGAGGTACTTTGATAGGAAACGGCAAGAGGTTTTGTTTGCTATTGGTGACATGGTTTGGTTGTCCTCTAAGAATCTGCGGTTGAGGATTCCTTCTAAAAAATTGGGTCCCAAGTTTGTAGGGCCCTTTAAGGTGGTTCAGGTAGTTAACCAATCTGCTGTTAGGTTGGAGGTTCCTACCTCCTGGAAGATTAATCCGGTGTTTCATGTTTCTCTGTTGAAAAGAGCTTGTGTGTCGGATGGAGACGTCTCTGCCACTGTTCCTCCGGTGGTGGAGGACGGGGAATACGAAATTTCCCGCATCCTAAATTCTAGACGGTATAGAGGGAGTTTGCAGTATCTTGTCGCTTGGAAAGGTTTCCGACCCGAGGATAACTCATGGGTGAGGGCGGATGATGTTTCTGCTTCCAGACTTGTCAGAGCGTTTCACAAGAGGTTTCCTGATAAGCCTGGGCCTAGGGGATCCAGAGGATCCTCATAGAAGAGGGGGTACTGTTAGAACTCTCCTGTTAGGTTTTTTCTATCTTGCTGGTCACATGACCTTGTTTGCCTATTTAATCCTGCTCCGCCCTCCTGGCCTTGCTGGACTTCATTGTAATTTCTACTCTTAAGTTAGCCTGGTGCTTAGTTACCTTTCTCAGTCTGTTTAGCTTGGTCTTCGGACCTTTATGTTCTATGTTGTGTGTTTGTCTTTTACTGCTACAATTTCTGCTAGGAGGTGCCCAACTTTATCCCCGTCCCTAGTTCTTGTAGGGATCCCTCTCTTGCATCTATAGGTCTTCGTACAGACTAGCCGAGGACTTTAGCAGGTCTGATCGCAGGATCAGGTTCCCCGTTACATCGTAGGGATCTAGCTTAGTTCTATTGTAGGGACAGATCTCCTTTCTTTCCTTAGTGCTTGTAGCAGATCATAACAGTTTTGACTTACCCACCGCTCCGGCGGTTTCTCTCTGCTCTGCCTTGTCCACCGCTCCGCTGGCTTCTCTCTGCTCTGCCTTGTCCACCGCTCCAGCGGTTTCTCTCTGCTCTGCCTTGTCCACCGCACCTGCGGTTTCTCTCTGCTCTGTCTTGCCCTCCGCTCCGGCGGCTTCTCTCTGCTTTGCCTTGCCCACTGCTCCAGCGGTTCCGCTCTGCTCTGCCTTGTCCACTGCACCTTTTATTTCTCTCTGCTGTGCCTTGTCCACCGCTCCGGCAGTTCCGCTCTGCCTTGCCCACCGCACCTGCGGTTTTCGCTCCGCTCTGCTTGCTCACCGCACCAGCAGTCCCTCTCTGCTCTGCCTTGTCCTCTGCTCTGGCGGTTTCGCTTTACTCTGCTTGTCTACTGCATCTGCGGCTCTGTACCTGTCTCCCAGTCTGTACTGGACCCTATCCAGCCTGCTCTCCAACCTGCTAGTTCCTCCCTGTCTGCTCTCCAGTCGTGCTTGCCAGTATCTCCCTGTCTGCATACCAGCTGTGCTTGCCAGTGCCCACCTGTCTGCATACCAGCCGTGCTTGCCAGTGCCCACCTGTCTGCACACCAGCCGTACTTGCCAGTACCCACTTGTCTGCATACCAGCCGTACTTGCCAGTACCCACCTATCTGCATACCAGCTGTACTTGCCAATACCCACCTGCCTGTATGCCAGTCTAACCTGCCTGTTCCTGCATTCCCCGGTGTGGGTCAACAACTGTGACCGGGGTCTGACCTGGAGTCGCACCTGGTCACTCTGCTCGGTTCCTCTTTGGTCCACGGAGTCGACTAAGCCGCCGTGTGACTTTGGGCGGATCGGGTTGATACTTAGTTATGCCCCTCCAGGCACTCCTCGGTTCATGGTACAGTGGGATCACTAATCACGCTCACGCCAGTCAGTCCGGTTGCGAGCGTAACAGGCAGTTTGCAATTTTCACTCAGCAACAACCGCTGCTGCTTGTTTCTGGAAAACACCCATGGAGTCAAAATTGTCACTACACCTGTAGATAAATTCCCAAAGGGATCTAGTTTCCAGAATGGTGTCACTTGTGATGGGTTTACACTGTTTAAGCACATCAGCGGCTCTCCAAATGCGACATGGCGTCTGCTAATGATTCCAGCAAATTTTGCATTCAAAAATTGAAGTGGCGCAACTTCCCTTCCAAGCCCCACATATTGGGCATCTGCATGCTCAGGAGAAATTGCATAACAAATTTTGAGGTCCATTTTCTCCTGTTACCCTTGCTAAAGTAAAAAAAAAATAATCTAAAGTATTATTTTTGTGAAAAAAGTTGAGTTATTTTTTTCCTTCCACATTCCATTAATTCCTGTGAAGTACCTGAAGGGTTAATAAACCTCTTGAATATGGTTTTGAGTACATTGAGGCGTTCAGTTTTTAAAATGGTGACACTTTTTTATTTTTTGTCATATAGGCCCCCCAAAGTCACTTCAAATGTGATGTGGTCCCTTAAAAAAACATGGTTTTATAAATTTTGGTGGAAAAATAAGAAATCATTGGTCAACTTTTAACCATTATAACTTCCTAACAATTAAAAGTTATGTTTCAAAAATTGTACTGATATAAAAAAGACATGTAGGAAATGTTATTAACTATTTTGTGTGACATAACTCTCTGATTTAAGGGCATTAAAATTACAAATTTGAAAATTGCTAAATTTTCACCAAATTTCCATTTTTTTTACAAATAAATGCAAGTCATATTGAAGAAATGTTACCACTATCATGAATAATAATAATAATAAAAAAATATTTATATAACGCCAACATATTCCACAGCACTTTATAAGTCAGACAATTTTCAGACATTTTGGGCACACTCCCCATTGAGGCTCACAATCTACATTCCCTATCAATATGTGTTTGGAGTGTGGGAGGAAACTGGAGAACCCAGAGGAAACCCCACACCCCTTGCAGATGTTGTCCTTGGTTGGATTTGAACCCAGGACCCCAGTGCTGCAAGGCTGCAGTGATAACCAGTGCTAATGAAGTACAATATGTTACAAAAAAAAACAATCTAATAATCAGTGTGATCTGTTGAAGCATTTCAGAGTTATTTCCTCATAAAGTGACACTGGTCAGAATTGTAAAATTTGGCTTGCTCATGAAAGTGAAAACAGGCTTGGGGTGAAGGGGATAAACAGTTTCCTTGCTGTTTCATGTCTGTGATGGTATGATGGCAAACATCTTCACTCACACCCATCGGCATATAGATTCACCTCCTTGCCCTCTGCTGGCTCCACTTCTTCACTTCACTTCACTTCACTTCTCTGGAACATGCACTCATCACTCCCTGAAAAACAGGCATTCCTTACTCCCTCTCTCTGTATAACATTGGTACTCTTGCTTGCTTTCTTATGGACTCCTAGGACAAACTACTCTGATAACAGTATAGGTTGCTGCTTTCTAGTTTGCTCATCTGTTTTTCTCACAGATTGGCGTAGCGCAATAGACATAAAGAGTGTTACTTGCATCAATTACAATCTAGCTATGATAAAAACACTAGGGAGAAAATAGTGCAAATAGGGTGCTATTATATAGCACAAGCAATCAAATAATTTCAGGTTCAAATCCCTAGAGAATATTAAAAAATAAAGTAAAAAGTCTAAAAGTTTGAATAACCCTCCTTTTTCCTTTTAATGAATAAAGAAATTAAGAAAATAAGCATATTTGGTATTGATGTATTCATAAAAGTCTGTTGTATCAAAGTAAACTATTGCTAGATAGCACCATGTAATTGCTGTTAGATATGAACTGTAATGCTTTTATTGTTATATAGATATATGCTTATACCGTATATACTCGAGTAAAAGCAGACCCGAATATAAGCCGAAGCACCTAATTTTACCACAAAAAATTGACTCAAGTATAAGCCTAGGGTGGGAAATGATGCAGCTACTGGTAAATTTCCCCATTCTAGTAAACATGTCCCCCCTCATTCCCAATCCTGGTATGAATGGCCCCCTCATCCCCAATCCTGGTATGCAAGGCCCCCTCATCCCCATCCTGGTATGCAGGGCCTCCTCATCCTGGTATGCATGGCCCCCTCATCCCCATGCCTGATATGCATGGTGCCCTCACCCCCTATCCTGGTATGCATGGTCCCTTCATCCTCAATCCTGGCATGCATGCCCCCCCTCATCACTGCACACATGACAAAAAATAAAAAATTTTACTCACCTTCCGTCCCTCTGCTCCAGCACTACGCCCTGTTCTTCCAGCAGCTGATCTCAACGTGCGAGCAGCGCATGACGTCACTGCCATGCGCCCTCACACGCTGATGTCAGCTGCTGGGATATTCACTACTCTGCACGCCGGGAGTATGGGAGTTGGAGAGGAGTGAATATTGACACTCTATAATAGTGGGCACAGAGGATCACTGAGCCACTGCAGGAGCAGGCGGCTGCGATTGACAGTGGGCATGGAGAGGAGTGAATATTCATTCTTTTTTGTGGCAGGCACATGTGATTGCTGCAGCAGCCGGCTAAAGCTACTGCCTGTGCCCCCTCTTCCGTTGCCGCTCCCTCCCACCCCACCATCCACAGACAGAATGTAAGTGGGACTCTCACTCGAGTATAAGCCAAGTGGAGCTTTTTAAGCATAAAAAATATGCTGAAAAAGTCGGCTTATAGATGAGTATATATGGTATATACTTATGTTTGTTATATCTGTACACTAAACCAACAGATGTACTTCTTTACATTTGTCCCTTATTAATTGGGAACATAAAAAGAGACTGTTGATAATGGTACCTGATTTCTTTACTTTGGCAGGATATGGGGTTTACATTTGTATTTTTGAGATTTAATTGTTAGAAAAAGACTTTTGATCAGTAAAAAAATTGTAAAACATTAAACAATGTATATTGTAAGTTTAAAATGAACAAGGGTGTCAGCAAATATATGTAATATGTGCAGTAGCTTATTTGTGCTGTCTAAAATATGTATAAATGCTATGTAATAATTCTCATCAACAGAGATTCACTTTAGATTCAGTATATCGCAGAGTATATTTCACACAATTATTTTGATGAGTACCTGAAGCTATGTCTTCCAGAGCCTGTTAGTGCAGTAATTACGTCTGACATACAGAAATTTAGAGGCGGATCAAGTCGAGGTATTTCAGCATAGCACAAAATATTAATTCAAATAAATAATTTCATTTTGCAATTGAGCAAGAATGTACAGCATAATAGCATTTTATAATAGATAATAAAATATGAAATGAGATGCTATGACAGCAAAACAAATATAATACAGAATAACATGGTGGAGAATTTGTAAATATGGTCTACAAATGACGGCAATGCAATTATAAATCTTGTACTGCTAGAGTAGGCTAATCCAAATGTCAGTGCTTAATATTAAGTCACAAATGTGCCAATTTGTTCATTGGGATTAGTGACTAGAAGTGTCATATTTACAATGCTTTGGACAAAAATCAACAATAAGAATAATATTCTTAAAGGAAACTATGGACTCATTTGGCAATGAATAACGACAATGATTATTTCAATACTTTGATATGCAGGATCAATCTGCATTTAAAAAGTTGTGATTTGCAGAAAAATATATTCTATTATATATAAATATTTCTATTTAAAACTGCTTCAGCTAAAGTAGGGGTGGGGAATCTTTTTTTCGGCCAAGGGCCATTTGGATAATACCATCCTTCTGGGGCTGCACAAATCGCGCACCAACTCCATCCACAAAGTACATCCTGATGCTGGCACTGGTGTCCTGCCATTATCTTTCATTGCACGTACCTATCAATAGTGAGCACTGTGTGCATGTGCTCACAGAGCAAGAAGAAAGTAAGGAGCCGACGGCC
This sequence comes from Phyllobates terribilis, assembly GCF_046119375.1. Lineage (NCBI taxonomy): Eukaryota > Metazoa > Chordata > Amphibia > Anura > Dendrobatidae > Phyllobates > Phyllobates terribilis. Next base: position 17,666,946 of record NW_027362771.1, read on the forward strand.
ATCAAAATACAGCTGCTGGCCCAAGCACTGCGGCCCCAGCAATCTGCCCGGGGGCGAGAGAAAAGGTCATTGAGGGCTGTAAAGGCCTGTGAGCTTGAGGTTCCCCACCCCTGAGCTAAAGATTAAAAAGGTTTTACATTTATTGAAAATGCTCTTCTAATGGCTAAAGTGGTCCCAATAAAATAAAAAAGCCAATACTCATCTCCAAGACCCCCACTGTTACAACAACATAAACTTTGTCTCCCAGAGGTCACATGAAATTGGTTACAACATGAAAGAATAAAGTTACATTAAAACCAAGCACACCATTGTTTTTCTTGAGAAAAATAAAAGTTGGATCCAAAATAACCGCCTTCAAGACGGCCGCCATGGATATCACTAGTGTTGAGCGAGCATGCTCGACACTGCTCGGTACTCACCCAAGCATCTCACTACTCGGGATGTTCGGAGAGCACCAAGCATTTCCGGGTATTTGGGGCAGGAGCTCGGGTCTCCGCCTTGCACGTTTGGCGCTCTTTACAGAGCCAATGAACATGCAGGGATTGCCAGCCAGTCACTGTAATGCCACAGCCATGCTGTTTGTGGGCATTACAGTGATTGGCTGGCCGCACAGCGTCACCTCGAGTATTTAAAACCGGGCGCCGCCATCTTGGACACAGTCGCTCCGGATCAGACAGTGTAGGGCAAGTGCTGCCGAGCTAGGGAGAGATTTATACTGTGAAATAGTTAGTGTAGGGTCTCTAAGCCTGCCAAATCAAACAAACAGTCCTTCTCAGGACTAATATCCATCCCAGATATCATGCAGGCAGGCAGGCTGTATAAGAGATGCAGTGGTTATACCAGCAAATGCTGCATTACAGTCCTGTGTTCTCCTGTTGGTCAAATTGCTAGCCTTATCCCCCGGGTCTCAGGGACCAGGAAAAATCCTTTTTTTTTTTTTATCTAAATCCTGTTTTTTTTTCTTTCCTCAGTCAGACTGTACAAATACGTGTCTTTTTAACCTTTTTGGTAATTTTTTCCCCGAAAAAAAAAATTGAGTGTCTCCCTGACTGTTCAGAAACCAATATATCTGTTTAAAAGAGTCTGGTGTAGGCCAGATAACTAGAACTGTGGTTTTGCAGTTCCACGGTTCAAATCTCTGTATTATCCTGCTTTTGGCCATTTTCCATAAAAAAAAACAGTAATAATGTCTCCCTGACTGTTCAGACACAAATATATCTGTTTTAAAGAGTCTGGTGTAGGCCAGATAACTAGGACTGTGGTTTTGGAGTTCCACGGTTCAAATCTCTGTATTATCCTGCTTTTGGCCTTTTTTCCGTAAAAAAAAAACAGTAATAGTGTCTCCCTGACTATTCGGACACAAATATATCTGTTTAAAAGAGTCTGGTGTAGGCCAGATAACTAGGAACTGTGGTTTTGCAGTTCCACGGATCAAATCTCTGTATTATAGACCTTTTTGCCTTTTTTACATAAAAAATAAAAAAAATGAGTGTCTCGCTCAGTGTTCAGACACAAATATATCTGTTTAAAAGATTCTGGTGTAGGCCAGAGAAATAGAACTGTGTTTTTTCTCTTCCACGGTTCTAATCTCCTTTTTATTACCCTTTTTCCATTGATAGTGCGAGTGTAAGCTATTTTACTTCATTTTCAATGGGCAAAGTGCGTTGCAAGGGACGTGGAACTGGACGTTCTGGTGATGGTGCATGTAGAGGACGGGGCCGTGGCCAAGGTGAAAATGTGCCACAACCAACAGCCACATCTTTTCGCTCCCACTTCTTGACCAAGTTACTAGGGAAGCATACTACAACACCAGTATTGCGAACTGATCAGTGTGAATAGGTTATTAATTGGATAGCAGATAATACTTCCAGTTACCTGGGCATCACCACCTCCGGTCTGTCTTCCACACGGTCAAGTTTTAGTAGCCGTGAGTCTCGACCGCATACTCCTCCTCACCCTGATGCTCCTTCCTCCCACCATGCCGTGTCGTCAGACAGCAACTGATCCCACACTTGGACACTCTGAATAGCTGTTCACTGGTCCATTTCCATATTTGTGCCCCTCGCCTGCTCCGCTTGAAGTGGTGGAAGAGGAGATCCCATTTAGCGATGCCCAAATATTTGAACAGCAACGACCAGAGGAAGTCGACGCTGGCAATTTGTCACAAGAGGTGGACGATGACGAGACACAACTGCCACGAAGTGAGGAGGAGGATCGTGGTGTGCAAGTGGAAGAGGAGGAGGTGGTGGATGATCTAGTAACTGAGCCAACGTGGCAAGGGGACATGCAGAGCGAGGCCAGCATCACACATGGGGAGAGAGGCAGAGTACCCCAACAGGCAGGAAGAAGCTGTGTGGTGGCTGCACACAGAAGGCGGGCAACAGCTCCCCGTAACACCAACACGAGGGACGTTCCCAGGACAAGCGGTAGGTCTTCCAGAGTCTGGAATTTTTTTAAAGACGCTGCTGATAACCCCAAAAAGGCCATTTATACCACCTGCCATGCCAGCATCAGCAGGGGTGACAAAACTACTAGCCTGACCACCACCAGCATGATCAGGCACATGTCAGCAAAGCACCCGACTTTGTGCGGCGAACCCCAGGGTCCACAACCAGTGTCAGCAGGTGTCACCACTGCTTCTTCCGCTGTTGTGCATGTAATAGAACCCCCAGTTGTGCATGCAAGGCAATCCCCTGTCCATACTGCATACAAAGATGCCCCCTCCTCTCAGTCTTCTTATGGCAGTTTCTCAAGAAACAGCATCAACATCCACGTCCAACCGCAGCGTTCAATTGTCCATATCCCAGAGCTTTGAATGAAAGCGCAAATTCGCAGCCAACGCCCCACAGGCCACAGTCCTAAATTCGCACATTTCACGACTGCTTGCATTGGAAATGCTGCCTTTTAATCTAGTGGAGACAGAAACCTTCCGCAACCTTATGGCGGTGGCCGTCCATCAGTACTCGATCCCCAGCCGACACTATTTTGCCCGGTGTGCCATTCCCGCACTACACAAGCACCTGTCCCAAAACATCTGCCGTGCCCTCAACAAAGCAGTGACAACACAGTGAAAATTTTTGGCAGCTTTTGCTTGGAAAGCATAGTCAAAGACTATGGGACACCCACTCCCCAATAATGGGAATAATGTTTTTAATATTCTGTACTGCATGGCTCTTGTAAGGGGCATTAAAACTGTCTTGTTAAGCTAATGTGACCTCCACCACTCTTCCAAGGGGCATTAAAACCGTATTGTTAAACAACTCTGACCTCCACGTCTCTTCCAAGGGGCATTAAAACTGTCTTGCTAAGCTACTGTGACATCCACCACTCTGCCAAGGGGCATTAAAACCGTCTTGCTAAGCTACTGTGACCTCCACCACTCTTCCAAGGGGCATTAAAACCGTCTTGTTAAGCTACTGTGACCTCCACGTCTCTTCCAAGGGGCATTAAAACTGTCTTGTTAAGCTACTGTGACCTCCACCACTTTTCCAAGGGGCATTAGAACCGTCTTGTTAAGCTACTGTGACCTCCACCACTCTTCCAAGGGGCATTAAAACCGTCTTGTTAAACCACTCTGACCTCTACGTCTCTTCCAAGGGGAATTAAAACTGTCTTGTTAAGCTACTGTGACCTCCACCACTCTTCCAAGGGGCATTAAAACCATCTTGTTAAGCTACTGTGACCTCCACATATCTTCCAAGGGGTATTAAAAACGTCTTGTTAAACCACTCTGACCTCCACGTCTCTTCCAAGGGGCATTAAAAGCGTCTTGTTAAACCACTCTGAACTCCACAGCTCTTCCAAGGGGCATTGAAATGTTGTTTTTAATTATTTCTAACCTCCACGACACTTCCAACGGGCATTGCATATCCTCGTAATTTTAGTCAGCTTTTGCTTTTAATGCATAGGGAACACTAAGGGAGACCAACTCCCCAATAATGGGTAGAAGGTTTTTAGTACGCTGTAATCCACGTCTGTTTCAAGGGGCATTGCAGTTCCTCATAATTTTTGGAAAGCCTTCCATTCACTGCTAAGGCCAACAGTGTACAGGAGACCCAGTTGCTATAACTGGAAAAAACGGTTTAGTTAAGGCCCTCTGATTTCCATGTCACTTCCATGGGGCATTGGAGTACCTCAAAACTTTTGGCAGGCATTGCACTCACTGTATGCCCTATAACTGTGTAGCCGAACCGCTCCTTTTGGTACAGAAACATATCCTACAAGACATGTGTGGTTGACTGGCCTGATATTGATGTGAATGGTCCCTGTTCCTCCTGCTCTTTCTCCTTTGCCACCACCTCATCCATCATTCATCACCTGAAGCTTTGTCTTAATGGGAGTCATATAACTGGGATAGTAGCAGGAAAACATTCATCAATCCTCGGAGGAGGTAGGATATGCGCCAAAACGCTGACCTAGCCGCTACTACATACATGCGCTTGCATTCCAAGGAAAAGAAAGCTAAGGAGATGGATGGCCTCATGATCATGAATAATTTACTCATTGCGTAGGAGGCCGACCACTGCTGCTGTCTACCTTCTGAACTTTGTGTTGAAGCCTGATTGACCCAGGACCCGCAATTCTCTATGTCTGGAAGACGTGTTGCATCCCAGTGTCCAACTGTGTACCAGCTTCAACAATATTAACCCAGTGTGAATGCATCAGTCAGATGGACCATCCCTGGCCATATTCACTTGTTCACGTGTTTGTGGTTATGCTGTCCTTCAAATAGGGGCGGCTGGGGACCATTTAAGGACACCCGGCCGCCCCTAGGCAGCTGGGGACTGTGTGTGGGCACCCGGCCGCGGGGCGGCTGGGGACCAAGTATGGACACCTGGCCGCCCCATGGTGGCTGGGGACCAAGCGTGGACACCTGGCCGCCGGACGGCTGGGGACTGAGTATGGATACTAGGCCGCCGATGCAGCCATGACGTCATGGCCAGATTCTGCCTCCACATGCCTAAAAGGCCCAATTTCAAGTGCAAGGAAGCAGTATGGTATTGCAGCCTGGGGGTGGGTGGGTGGCAGGCTGCATACTTGCGCTTGCATTGCAAGGAATGGGGGAGGTACAATTGAACACTGCTCTGGGACAAGGACTTGCATGGGGATAGTTGCAAGTCTGCATCTTCTGATGCGGCAAGGATCACTTCTGATGGACACACTTTTAAGCAGTGACCTGGGTGTCAGAGATGCTTCCAGGGGTCTTCTCCATGCTGTTCCCATGTCTTTTCAGCACTCTATGCATGTGTCACACATCACATGGCCAGATAAGGTTGTAAAATGTTAAAATGACATTTACCGGTGAATGCATTTGTCACGGTTGAAAGAAATACAAAAGTGCAAAAACGCATAAAAAATGCTACTTGTGAACATAGCCCAAGGTGTTGAGCAGTATTTATTGTTTTTGGTTATTTATTTTACCTTATACACAAGTCTTTACCTAGGAAGGGATGTTCCTTAACATATTTCACAGGAAAACCGTTTCAGTTTCGTTTTTGAATGTTTTATTGTGAGCCCGTAAAAGTGGCTTAATACCTCTGACCACATTGTTGACAGCAGTGACCTGGGGTCAGAAATGCTTCCTGGGGCGATCCCCATGCTGTCCCCATGTCATTTGAGCACTGTCACCATCGTTTTGGGCACTTTTTTAGGCTTTCTACAGACTGCAGGGGTTGCCGCCGCAAAAATGCTCCGGTCTCCCATAGACTAACATTGGGCTCGTTGCTCGGGTCGAGCACCCGAATATCACGGTGAGCTCGGCCCGAGCTTTGAGCACCCGAGCATTTTAGTCCTCGCTCAACATTACCCAGAACCCTATGCTCGTCACAGTCTACCACAGAAACAGGCATAGTAGGGAGAGCTGAACTGCTGCTAAGCGAGGGAGAGAACTTTAGCTGCATTTAGGCAGGGATTCCACACCACTTTTATTACTGAAATCTGCAACAACAGCACTTATTAGGGCTCATTCTAATGAATATTAATGCTGTTGTTAGCAGCAGTTAAGGAGAGATTATGGAGGGATAGTGTAGGACAAGATAGGGTTCATTTCACGTCCTTTCTGCTGCTGGAACTCATATTTAATAGCCCTTCTGAGGGTTACTAATAATCTTTTGCTCTTAACCCTGCAAATTGTTGTGAAAAGACATATTATACTACATTTACACTGCTCAAGTTGTGCGTTAAAAGCATATCGATAGACTTGGTTGATTGGAAAAGTATCGCTATATAGTGCAAGCAGTGAAAAAATTCCATCTGAGGTGTGCTAAATTTTCTGTGATACAAATACTGAAACCTGTCTTTCTTTCATAGTTAAATGATGGCCAATATCCTAATTTAGATCTTTATTCTATTACAGCTCTTTCTCCAGCCATACTTACACAGCTACAAACTTCTGGTAATGGTGTTTTCATTATTTTCTTGATCCCCTTTTCTCTATATGCCTCTGGATCAGATATGCTACTTTAGTGTATAAATTCATTATCTTATTTTACTCACGGTATGACTATATGCATTTTCTGAGATGTGATGTACTTACCGATTTTTTCAAATGTGTTTGGATATAATGCCATATGACTATATTGTACCTCTTTTTTGACTTTTTTTCCGTGTATTGATGATGTATGATGTATGATGATATATATATTATACTTTGTTTATAGTTCTTAAGAAGGCCAATAAATAGGCCGAAACGTTAACATATATTCGCAACAAACTGAAATGTTTTGCTCAATAAATTTATTTTTTCTGCATGAAATCTTGGAGTGCCAAATCTATTTCTCATACAAATACTGAAATGTTTTCTCAGCATCAAAATCTTCTACGCCAAAAATACTAGTCCTTTTGCGTGAAAAGTATACAGGCAGACTTGTTTGGGTGCAATAGCATCGCTATATAGTGCAAAGAGTGAAAAGAGTCCATCTGAGGTGGGCAAATTTTACTGCAATAAAAATACTGCAGTTTTCTCAGCATCAAAAAAATTCTATGCTAATTAAACTGCACCAGTTGTGTGTTCAAAGCATAAATCCAGACTTGGCGGGTAACCAGTAGCATCGCTATATTGCTATTGCATTGTAACAAGTCCATCTGAGGTGGGCAAATTTTATTGCGCTAAAAATGCTGCACAGTTTTCTCAGCAGGGAAATATCATGCATACTTTAAAATGGGCAAGGCACGTAGTAAGGGATGGGGAAGTGAATGTGATGCTGATTGTGAGCGCAGAGGGTGAAGCCGTGGGCAAGGTGAAACTGTGCCTGCTGCGAAACCACAACAAACATACACATTATGTCGACTTAGCTTCTTGTTGCACTTTTTAGGGGGCCGCAAAACACCACTCTTGAAGCCAGACCAGTGTGAAAAAGTTGTTGGTTGGATAGCAGATAATGCTTCCAGTCAGTTTGCCACCACCACCCTGTGTTTCACACAGTCCAGGCTCAGTAACCTTGAGTCTGGACCGCATAATCCTCACCCTGATACTCCTTCCTCCCACCATGCCGAGTGCCCAGAGACAAGTGATCCCACACTTAGACACTCTGAAGTGCTGTTCACATTTCCATTTATAGATTCTGGCCTCTCACTCTGCCCACTTCAAGTGGGACATGAGGAGATTGCATGTAGTGATGCCCAAATATTTGAGCAGCCACGTAGTCACAAGAAGGGAAAGTGCGGAAGGTGAGAAAGTGTAATTACTGTCATAAGAGGTGGATGATGATGAGACACAATTGCCAGCAAGTCAAGAGGAGGACAAGTCAGGGTGCGGAAGAGGAAGATGAGGTGGTGGACGATGCAGTCACTGACCCAACCTGGCAAGGTGGCATGCAGAGCGAGGACAGCAGTGCAGATGGGGAGGGATCTGCAACACCACAACAGGCAGGAAAAGGCAGTAGGTTGGCCAGAGACATAATGGAGTCAACTGTTACCCAGAACACCAACAAGAAGTTGCCAGTCCAATGGTTAGGTGTTCTCGAGTCTGGCTCTTTTTTAGACTGTCCAGTTAATCCAAAAAAGGCCATTTGCAAAGTGTGCCATGTCAGCATCAGCATGGGCAGCAAAACTACCAACCTAACCAACAACAGCATGCTCAGGCACAAGACAGCAAAGCATCCGACTAGAAGGGCTGAAGCCAGGGTCCAGAAACAATGCCTGCGGGTGACACCACTGCCTCTTCCCCTGTTCAACGTGCATGCCAATCCCCTGTCTGTGATGCAAGTGACAATTAGTGTGGAGCCACCCCCGTAGTGTTCGAGTTCGGTTCGGTTCGTCGAACACCCGTGTGTTCACCGAACTGTTCGTCGAACTGTTCGTCGAACACCTTCGAACACCGTTAAAACCAATGGCAGGCAAACAAAAGCACATTGAAACACATAGAAAACACCTTCAAAGGTGTCCAAAAGCTGACAAACTGCTCAGAAGACATAACTAACACATGGAAAAGTGACAAGTACATATAGTCATGCGAAAAGAAAAGAGGTGGAGGAGTAAAAGGAGGGGGATACACAGATATAGGCATGTCATGCCCTTCTAAAATCCAAATAGTGAGAAGCCGACACGGCCAGTCCGCTCCTGCCCGTGCCACCTCTGTGTCGCCGGGTTTGTGCCAGAGCCGCGGTGAACCCTGACGGCCAGCCCCCCTCTCCCAATACTGGTGCCTGTCCGCTGGTGGGTCGAGCGAGCCCCCCTGTGGTAGAGGCAGCTCTAAGCTTTCTAATTTAAATTGTCTCTCTAATTTGAATGAATACACTTTAAATCCATTTACAAGGATCTATTGGAGGGCAAGTCTCATGCCAGCAGCCGCGTATTTCCAGCTCCAGTAGCGTCCACTAAAGCTGCTGCAGTTAAAAAGCATTTATAAGGATCGAGCTCGGCTGTCCACCGCAAGGCATCCTACTGCCAGTCCCAGCAACTATGCCTTGGGGTGCCTCCTGATGCTCTTCACTGAGTATCCCGTGGTCCCAAAGCATTTCCTTTGAAAAAATTAAGTGTCCAAACTACAGGTGATGTAGCTTGCTTAACAGCCGGGATAATCAGCTGACTAGCAGACACTGCTACTAGGCACAAAGTATTTCCTGGGCTAGATGCAGTTAAAAATTTGTAATTAGATACTCTCGTTGGATGCTGAGAAAGCATTCCATAGAGTCTCCTGGCACGCCATATATTATTCTCTTAAAAAGTTTGGGGTAGGGGTCTAGGGGGCCCTTTTATAGCCAAAATCACGGCCCTGTATCGCAATACGTCACCTAGGCTGAAGATAAATGGAACTGTAGCACCCTGAGGGCTCGATTGCTACAGAGGTATTGCACCTCACCCAGAGGTGTGATATCTCACACTCAGGTAAGGGTGGAGTGTGGATCAGGACCCGACACAAGCATGCATTACACCACATTGCCATGGGGCAGGGCGACCAATATGCCCCTGAGATGGGCACGACAGTCCCTGTCCCTGGCTGGAGTGGGGGGAGGGAACACTGAGGAAGGGGAACCCTGTAGTGCAGGAGCTGGGAGGAAGCAGTGCCTGGGTGCATTGAGAAGGGAGAATAAAAGGTGGGCACCATCTTAGTTCAGTGCAGAGACGTCTGAGCAGAAGTGACAGGGAGCAGGGGCTCTGCATGAGCTCTGCTCCGGAGGCGGGCCTAGTAACAGAGGCCCAGGCCTGGAAGAGGGAGAAGGAAGGAAGAGGAGCGGAGAAGGCTCCAGGAACGAGGAACGAAGGGATCCCAGGGGTGCGGACGGGCGAGTCGCCACCGCACGCCCGAATCCACCTGCGTGGAGGGGTCAGGCCAAAGGGGGAGAACGGTCCCCAAAACTAGTGGAGGCGGGAAATGACCCTCAGCTAGAAACCAGAGGCTGTGACATTTTATGTGGCGCAGCCCCTCGCTACACCCACTAGGAAGGCACCACATAGGGTCAGGGAAACTGGCGCCAAGTTTACCAAGAGGAGGCCCGAGGCAGCCGGACAGAAGGGTTGGTAAGAAAGGCCAGACAAAGGACACACAAAGGGGGTCCTGTGAAGCGCTCCAAAGTTATCTGGGAGTTGTCTGAGCCCCTCACCTGGTAAGCACATTATGACGTGGGCAGCTGTTACCTTCAGACGTGGTCTGGATATTAAGAACTGTGAGTAAAGGCACTGGACTGCATCACTGACTCCGTGTCGTTACTGCTGCTGCCATGCACCATCACCCTCATCCTCCGCATACACTGCCCTGAGGCTATACTCCTCCCGTGGGGAGTTATGCTAAGCTCTGCTGCACCCACAACACCAGTCTCAGCGGTCTGACCTGCAGCGGCGGTTCACTCTGGCCGCAATCCACGGGTGGCGTAGTCGGACATTTAAACATCAAAACCACATAAATAGTTCCGCCACTGGTTTGACCGCCCTGAGCCACGGAACCGGGTCGCCGCCACGGAGACTACAACCACCAGCATCCACCAAAAAGGGTCCGGCTCCGGGTGTCCCAAGGCCCAGGGGGCGCGTCAGAACATTTTCATCACCTTTCATAATCACCAATGGGACAAGGCAGGGATGTCCTCTGTCCCCTCTCTTATACATCCTAGTTTAGGAGCACCTGCTCTCATCAATTCGCCATAAGCCAAATATTAGGTGGATTGAGGTGGGAGGCACCGAGTACAAGTGCTCTCTATTTGCTGATGATGTCCTAGTATATATCACTCAATCACATATATCCATCCCTGCTGTTATGGCTGAAATAGATCACTTTGTTACATGGTCAAATTTTAAAATCAATGCAGAGAGGCCCTCGATGTCTCCCTCCCCAAATCCATATAGGATTCCATCCAGTCCAACTTTCCCTTTGCCTGGCCCTCACAGGGTATCAAATACTTAGGAATTCCTATTCATAGAGACTAGAGATGAGCGGTGTTCGACTAGAACTGTTCGCCAATCTCAAATTCGAGCTGTTTTGGGCGGTGTTCGAGTTGTTCGACGAACCCGAACGATTTGCAAAAAATTCGGCTGTTCGAGGTTATGTTCGATAACTGTTCGTGCACCAAAAGCGTGTCCTGCATGTCTGGCGCTATTTAGAGCACCAATCATGCAGGGATTGTCTGCCACTCACTGTAATGCCACAGCCATGGTGGTTGTGGCATTACAGTGATTGCCCAAATCGATGGGAACAGTGCCAACAGTGAAACATGAAAAGCCGGCAATTCAGCAGCGGCATACACCGGTACCCGACAATTTAGAACCGAAAGAATAGAGCTTCACACATAGATTAGATAGATATAAACATGTCAGCCACATATATACGAAGTACAGTGAAAGTGCTGCTTACTGTACTTGTCATTTAGCGTAAAGGATTTATCAAAAAAAATAATAGTGTTTTCATGCACCGTCTCTTTAAAAAAGCCGGCCGGCAATTCAGCATCTGTACCCGACAATTTATAACAGACAGAATAGAGCTTCACACATAGATTAGATAGATAGAAACATGTCAGTCACATATATATGAAGTACAGTGATAGTGTTGGTTACTGTACTTGTCATTTAGTATTAAAATAAAGGATTTATTATTAAAAAAATTGGCGTGGGGTTCCCCTTAATTTTAGGCTCTAGCGGAGGTTAAGCAGACGGCTGGGGCAGATGTTTGAAGCCTGGGAAGGGGGTAATACCCACGGAGCTTCCCAGGCTACTAATATCAGCCCCCAGCTGAATACATAGCCTTTACTAGCTATTAAAATGGGGGACCCCCCCAAAAAAATGACGTGGGGTCCCCCCTAATTTAATAGCTAGCAAAGGCTAGGCAGACAGCTGGGGGCTGATATTAATAGCCCAGGAAGGGAGCCATGAATATTGGCCCCCTCCCAGGCTAGAAACACCAGCCGTCAGCCGCCCCAGAAATGGCGCATTCATAGGATGCGCCAATTCTGGCACTTAGCCTCGCTCTTCCACGCTGCCCTGGTGCGGTGGCAGGGGGTAATAGGGTTGGGGTTGATGTCAGCTTATAATGCCAGCTGACATCAAGCCCAGGTTAGTAATGGAGAGGCGTCTATAAGACACCCCCATTACTAACCCCATAGTCAAAGTTTAAAAAAACACAAACACCCAGAATAAAGTCCTTTAATTGAAACAAAGACACAATCCTTTATTGTTCTAAATTAAACCATACTTACTGTCACGCCCATTCCAGCTGAAGCCAACGATCTCCTGCAATAAAAGAAAAATAATAAAGCAACCTCATCCTTACCTTTCCATGGTTCCCACGACAGCTTCAGCTCTGCTACATCGAGATGACAGGCTGGACCGCAGCAGAACGCTGCCATCCAGCCTCTCATCCCGCAGACACTGAGAAGCGCAGGCTTGCTTGCGCTGCTCAGCGTCTCTCTGTGACGACATCCAGATGAGCCGAGTTCATGTCCAATGAACTCGGCTCACCTCATGCACGTCACTGACAGCGTGGGAAAATTCTCACGCTGAAGCGGTGAGTGCAGGAGAATTCTCCCATGCTGTCAGTGACGTGCATAAGGTGAGCTCATGTCCAATGAACTCAGCTCACCTCCTGCACGTCACTGACAGCGTGGGAGAATTCTCCTGCACTCAGCGCTTCAGCGTGAGAATTCTCCCACGCTGAAGCGCTGAGTGCAGGAGAATTTTCCCACGCTGTCAGTGACGTGCATAAGGTGAGCTCATGTCCAATGAACTCAGCTCACCTCCTGCACGTCACTGACAGCGTGGGAGAATTCTCCTGCACTCAGCGCTTCAGTGTGAGAATTCTCCCACGCTGAAGCGCTGAGTGCAGGAGAATTTTCCCACGCTGTCAGTGACGTGCATGAGGTGAGCCGAGTTCATTGGACATTAACTCGGCTCATCTGGATGCCCTCACAGAGAGACACTGTGGAGCGCAAGCAAGCCTGCGCTTCTCAGTGTCTGCGGGATGACAGGCTGGATGGCAGCGTTCTGCTGCGGTCCAGCCTGTCATCTCGATGTAGCAGAGCTGAAGCTGTCATGGGAACCATGGAAAGGTAAGGATGATGTTGGTTTATTATTTTTATTTTATTTCAGGAGATCGTTGGCTTCAGCTGGAATGGGCGTGATGGTAAGTATGGTTTAATTTAGAACAATAAAGAATTGTGTGTTTATTTCAATTAAAGGACTTTTTTCTGGGTGTTGTGTTTTTTTTAAATACTTTACTAGAAATTCATGGTGGTCATGTCTAATATTGGCGTGACCCCATGAATTTCGGGCTTAGGGCCAGCTGATAATGCCAAGCTGGCCCTAACCCCTTTATTACCCAGTGAGCCACCGCATCAGGGCCCTGGATGAGTTGGGTACAGCGCCAGAAGATGGCGCTTCTATGAACGCGCCATTTTCCGGGGTGGCTGCGGACTGCAATTTGCAGCGGGGGTGGCCCAGAAAGTTTGGGCCTCCCTGCGCTGCGGATTCCAGCCCCCAGCTGCCTAGTTGTACCTGGCTGGACACAAAAACAGGGCGAAGCCCCACGTCAATTTTCTTTAAATTATTTCATGAAATAATTAAGAAAAAAAGGGCTTCCCTATATTGTTGTGTCCGGCCAGGTACAAATAGGCAGCTGGTGGTTGGGGGCAGCCCGTTCCTGCCTGCTGTACCTGGCTGGACACAAATATAGTGCGAAGCCCCACGTCAATTTTTTTTAAATTATTTCATGAATTTCCTGAAATAATTTAAAAAAATTGAAGTGGGGCTTCGCACTATATTTGTGTCCAGCCAGGTACAGCAGGCAGGAACGGGCTGCCCCCATCCACCAGCTGCCTATTTGTACCTGGCCGGACACAACAATATAGGGAAGCCCTTGTTTTCTTAATTATTTCACGAATTTCATGAAATAATTAAAAAAAATTGAAGTGGGGCTTCGCACTATATTTGTGTCCAGCCAGGTACAGCAGGCAGGAACGGGCTGCCCCCAACCACCAGCTGCCTATTTGTACCTGGCCGGACACAACAATATAGGGAATGCCTTTTTTTCTTAATTATTTCATGAATTTCATGAAATAATTTAAAAAAAAGTACGTGGGGCTTCGCCCTATTTTTGTGTCCAGCCAGGTACAACTAGGCAGCTGGGGGCTGGAATCTGCAGCGCAGGGAGGCTCAAGCTTTCTGGGCCCCCCCCCGGCTACAAATTGCAGTCCGAAGCCACCCCGGAAAATGGCGCGTTCATAGAAGCGCCATCTTCTGGCGCTGTACCCAACTCATCCAGGGCCCTGGTGCGGTGGCTCACTGGGTAATAAAGGGGTTAGGGCCAGCTTGGTATTATCAGCTGGCCCCAAGCCCAAAATTCATGGGGTCACGCCAGTATTAGACATGACCGCCATGAATTTCTAGTAAAGTATTTAAAAAAAACACAACACCCAGAATAAAGTCCTTTAATTGAAATAAAGACACAATTCTTTATTGCTCTAAATTAAACCATACTTACCATCACACCCATTCCAGCTGAAGCCAACGATCTCCTGCAATAAAAGAAAAGTAATAAACCAACCTCATCCTTACCTTTCCATGGTTCCCACGACAGCTTCAGCTCTGCTACATCGAGATGACTGGCTGGACCGCAGCAGAACGCTGCCATCCAGTCTGTCATCCCGCAGACACTGAGAAGCGCAGGCATGCTTGCGCTCCTCACTGTCTCGCTGTGAAGGCATCCAGATGAGCCGAGGTCATGTCCAATGAACTCGGCTCACCTCATGCACGTCACTGACAGCGTGGGAAAATTCTCACGCTGAAGTGCTGAGTGCAGGAGAATTCTCCCACGCTGTCAGTGATGTGCATGAGGTGAGCTCATGTCCAATGAACTCAGCTCACCTCCTGCACGTCACTGACAGCGTGGGAAAATTCTCCTGCAATCAGCGCTTCAGCGTGAGAATTTTCCCACGCTGTCAGTGACGTGCATGAGGTGAGCCGAGTTCATTGGACATGAACTCGGCTCATCTGGATGTCGTCACAGAGAGACGCTGAGCAGCGCAAGCAAGCCTGCGCTTCTCAGTGTCTGCGGGAGGACAGGCTGGATGGCAGCGTTCTGCTGCGGTCCAGCCTGTCATCTCGATGTAGCAGAGCTGAAGCTGTCGTGGGAACCATGGAAAGGTAAGGATGAGGTTGCTTTATTATTTTTCTTTTATTGCAGGAGATCGTTGGCTTCAGCTGGAATGGGCGTGATGGTAAGTATGGTTTAATTTAGAACAATAAAGGATTGTGTCTTTATTTCAATTAAAGGACTTTATTCTGGGTGTTTGTGTTTTTTTTAACTTTGACTATGGGGTTAGTAATGGGGGTGTCTTATAGACGCCTCTCCATTACTAACCTGGGCTTGATGTCAGCTGGCATTATAAGCTGACATCAACCCCAACCCTATTACCCCCTGCCACCGCACCAGGGCAGCGTGGAAGAGCAAGGCTAAGTGCCAGAATTGGCGCATCCTATGAATGCGCCATTTCTGGGGCGGCTGACGGCTGGTGTTTCTAGCCTGGGAGGGGGCCAATATTCATGGCTCCCTTCCTGGGCTATTAATATCAGCCCCCAGATGTCTGTCTAGCCTTTGCTAGCTATTAAATTAGGGGGGACCCCACGTCATTTTTTTGGGGGGGTCCCCCATTTTAATAGCTAGTAAAGGCTATGTATTCAGCTGGGGGCTGATATTAGTAGCCTGGGATGCTCCGTGGGTATTACCCCCTTCCCAGGCTTCAAACATCTGCCCCAGCCGTCTGCTTAACCTCCGCTAGAGCCTAAAATTAAGGGGAACCCTACGCCAATTTTTTTAATAATAAATCCTTTATTTTAATACTAAATGACAAGTACAGTAACCAACACTATCACTGTACTTCATATATATGTGACTGACATGTTTCTATCTATCTAATCTATGTGTGATGCTCTATCTTTCTGTTCTAAATTGTCGGGTACCGCTGCTGAATTGCCGGCCGGCTTTTTTAAAGAGACAGTGCATGAAAATACAATTATTTTTTTAAATAAATCCTTTACACTAAATGACAAGTACAGTAAGCAACACTATCACTGTACTTATTATATATGTGACTGACATGTTTCTATCTATCTAATCTATGTGTGAAGCTCTATTCTTTCTGTTATAAATTGTCGGGTACAGATGCTGAATTGCCGGCCGGCTTTTTTTAAAGAGACGGTGCATGAAAACACTAATATTTTTTTTAATAAATCCTTTACACTAAATGACAAGTGCAGTAACCAACACTGTCACTGTGCTTCTTATATGTGTGACTGACATGTTTCTATCTATCTAATCTATGTGTGATGCTCTATTCCTTCTTGTCTAAATTGTCGGGTACCGGTGTATGCCGCTGCTGAATTTGCCGGCCGGCTTTTTTAAAGAGAGTGTCTTCTGAGCAGTTTGTCAGCTTTTGGACACCTTTGCAGGTGTTTTCTATGTGTTTCTATGTGTTTTTGTTTGCCTGCCATTGGTTTTAACGGTGTTCGACGGTGTTCTAAGGTGTTCGACGAACAGTTCGACGAACAGTTCCTCGAACATCCCGGTGTTCGACGAACCGAACCGAACCCGAACACTACGGGGGTGGCTCAACACTAATAGAGACCTCTCCCATCTATGTTATCTTAATTTTGGGCCCTTTATTGAACAACTCCATACAGACCACGGTTGGCAAGATGGAACTGTAAGATTCATTACGTGAACCACTGGTGTTTTGTGGAAAAGCACATGTACACCGGGTTCCAAATTATTATGCAAAAAGTGTTTAGGAGTGATAAGGGAAGAATTTGTTTGTTTGTCAGTTAAACTCATTGATGGTGATGTGTGTCAGGGCTCTTTATATCACTGTAAGCAATTGCAGACACCTGTGCTAATTAGTTTGGCAGGTGTGTCCAATGAAAGGCAAGACTACTTAAGAAGGCTGTCCCACATTATTAAGCAGCCTACATTTTCTGCCAAAATGGGAAAGAAAAAGGATGTGTCGGCTGCTGAGAAGCAACCAATTGTGGAGTGTTTAGGTCAAGGCATGACTACAATCAACATTGTGCGATGATCAGGATGAAGTGTCTTGGCAATCAAGAAGTATGTAGCTGATTCACAGTACACACATGTGCGTGCTGATAACGGCAAATTGAGGACTCTTTCCTACAGGCAATTACTTCAGGTTAAAAGAGCAGCGGCAAAAAAGCCTTGTCATAGCAGCAGACAAGTTTTTGAAGCTGTTGGTGCCTCCAACGTCCCCCGAACAACAAGATGCAGGGTCCTTCAGAGGTTTGCAGCTGTGCATACGCCATCCTGTCGACCTCCTCTATCCACTTCGCACAAGCAGAAACGGCTCCAGTGGGCCAAACATTACATGAAGACTGATTTCAAAACTGTTTTGTTCACGGATGAGTGCCGTGCAACGCTCGATGGTCCAGATGGATGGAGTGGAGGATGGCTGGTTGATGGACACCCCACGCAAACACGGCTACAGCGCCAACAAGGAGGAGGTGGAGTAATGTTTTGGGCTGGAATCATGGGGAGAGAGATTGTCGGCCCCTTTAGGATCCCTGAAGGGATAAAAATGAACTCCATAATGTATGTGGAGTTTCTCAAACAGCACTTCCTGCCATGGTTCAAGAAGAAGAACTGTGTATTCCACAGCAAGATCATTTTTATGCATGATAATGCACCGTCTCATGCTGCACATAACACATCTGCATCTCTGGCTGATATGGGCATAAAAGGGGACAAACTTATGGTGTGACCCCCATGCTACCCTGACCTCTACCCCATTCAGAACCTCTGAAGCATCATCAAAAGGAGTGTCTATGATGGCGGGAGGCAGTTCACATTAAAGCAACAGCTCTGGGAGGGTATTCTGTCCTCATGCAAAGCAATTGAAGCAGAAACCATCCAAAACCTGACAAATTCAATGGACGAGAGAGTTCAGAAGCTCCTTTCGAACAAGGGGTCCTATGTGCAAATGTAACATCACTTAGAATAAAGTTTTGAGTTGAAAACTGTTTAATTTCAGTTTGTAATAACCTGCTAATGCTTATAATTTCAAAAATGACCATTTTTTTGGTCTTTATTAAAATGAAAAGGTTGATCGAAGAGTGTGGGGGATCTAAGAGTGTGGCAACCCAGTAGTCAGGATTACTTCGAATTCTGACAATCTGAGGGTCATGTTGCAGGTAGTGCAGCAAGAAGGCACTTATGTGTCTTGCGCATCTCGGAGCCCCAAAATTATTTTCCGGGCTAGATGCAGCTAAAAATTATTATTAATTTTAAATCTGGTGGAGCTTAGTATAGATGGCCTAATAGAATCAGAACTGCACACTGCTACAAAGCCCAAATTATTTTCCAGCCAAGATACAGATAAACATGATTAGTAATTTAAAATCTGGTGGAGCTTAGTATAGATGGCCTAATAGAATCAGTACTGCACACTGCTACAAAGCCCAAATTATTTTCCAGCCAAGATACAGATAAACATGATTAGTAATTTGAAAGCTTAAAGTGGTTGGTGAGGTGATTTTAACCAATCATCAAGCTTTTACTCTCCCCAGGAAGACAGAGGGGTAGAAAAGTCGTTTCGGATCCATGATTTGTTCATCTTTATAAACGTGAGTCTGTCTACATTATCAGTGGAGAGCCGCGTGCGCTTATCTGTCACCACACCACCAGCAGCGCTGAACACACGTTCAGACAGAACGCTGGCTGCGGGGCATGACAAGATCTCCAAGGCGTAAGTGGCTAGCTCCGGCCATTTATGCAGATTGGAAGCCCAAAAAGAGCAAGGGTCCAGTGACACAGTCATGGCTTCAATGTTTACTTGGAGATACTCCTGTACCATCGTCTCTAGGCGTTGACTATGTGTCAGACTTCTTGTCTCCTGTGGCCTTGCAAAGGATGGGCTAAAAAAGTGGTGAAATGATTCCGCAAAATTTATGTTACCAGCAGATACTGTGTTTCTGTTACGGTTTTAGTGCTGAACACTCGACGTTCCCACGGTTGGCAAGTTGGAACTGTGAGATTCAGTACGTGCACCACTGGTGTTTTGTGGAAAAGCACATGTAAGATTCTGCAACAGTCTCTGCTGATACTCCTGCATGCGTGCATCCCTTTCTATGGCAGGAATAATTTCTGCAAATTTACTTTTGTACCGGGGATCTAACAGTGTGGCAACCCAGTAGTCAGGATTATTTCTAATTCTCACAATTTGAGGATCATGTTGCAGGTAGTGCAGCAAGAAGGCACTCATGTGTGTTGCGCATCCAGGAGCACCAAGTCCCTGTTGTGTTGGTGGCGAGGTAACAATCATTATTCCTTCCTCTGTCCTCTCCCCCCAACCTCGCACAACAGAAATGTGATCAAGGTCTCCCTCATCTGATGAGTCTTCCATCAGTTCGTCCTCCACTTCTTCCTGGGCTCCTGCACCTTCCTCACTAGTTTGGCTGCTACCATGCGCCCTGGTAAAACCATCTCCCCCACCCTCACATGCCTGCCGCCTTGGTGCTGCCGACCGTCTGGACCTTGCAGATGTTAGCCCTTCCGCATACAACTCCTCCTCCTCTACTTCCTCCACCTCCTCTTGTGCCACCACCTGACTCCGAATTCTGTTTAACATGTGCTCCAGCATGTAAATCACCGGAATAGTCATGCTGATAATGGCATCGTCAGCACTAAACATCTTCGTCGCCATTTCAAAACTGTGCAGAAGGGTGCATAGGTCCCTGATCTGAGACCACTCCTCCAGCGTGATTTGCCCCACCTCTGCATCTCGTTGGCCCAGGCTATACGTCAGAACGTATTGCACCAGGGCTTGTCGGTGCTGCCACAGTCGCTGCAACTGGGTAGGCATATCGCATTTTAGCCGGTGAAGTGGCAGGCCCAACGACTTCTGTAGAGATGTAAGTCGCTGAGCTGCGGGATGCGAACGGCAGAAGTGAGCACACAGCGACCGTGCCCTCTGCAGAAGGCCATCTAGTCCGGGATAGTGGGCTAAAAATTGCTGGACAACCAGGTTCAACACGTGAGCCATACAAGGCACGTGTGTGACATTGCCCCGGCGAAGGGACGCACCCAGGTTTGCAGCATTGCCGCACACGGCCTTCCCTGGTTTCAGGTCCAGTGGGGACAACCATTCATGAAATTGGTTCTCCAGAGCTGACCACAACTCCTCAGCTGTGTGACTCACATTTCCCAGACATTTCAAAGTAAAAACCGCCTGATGACGTTGAGCCCTACTGCCAGCATAGTAAGGAGTTGTGCAGGATCCCTTCTGCGCAGTTAGAAATCTTGTGGCATGACCAGACAGGCTTTGGGTGGAGGTGGAGGACCGAGGGCAGGTTGAGGAGGCAGAAGCAGGGGAGGAACTTTGAGATAAAGAGGATTGACACACAACTCGTGGGGACGGCAAGACTTGGACAGCAGCCCCTTGTCCTGCTATCACCATAGCTACCCAGTGCCCAGTCAGCCCCTGTCCATGCCTACTCGTCCAAGAGTCTGCGGTGAAATGGTGAAGCGGTGATGTTGTGTGCGACATGCTGGTGGAGCGCAGGCACACCTTTCTTTGAGAAGAAGTGCCGACTTTGCATCTGGTACTGGGGCACTGCGACGGACATAAGGTCTCGAAAATCCTCTGTGTCCACCAGGCGGAAAGGCAGCATTTCTGTAGCCAAGAGCTGGCAGATGGTGAAATTCAACCTCTTAGCTTTCTCATGGCTAGGAGGAAATGGTCTTTTACTTGTCCACATCTGAGGGACCGAGGGCTGGCTATTGTGCTTAGACAGGGTTGATAAGGGTGCCCCCGGCAAACTGCCGGTCTGTGAGGAAGATGCAGGCGGACATGTTAGTTTGCCTTGATCCAAAGGTGGTGCTATCGATGTCGGACAGCGCTCAACACCAGCTGGTGTTACCACCTCCAAAGAAAATGATGACCTGCCAATCACGCTGGCTGTTGCGGGTAAAGAGGTGGCAGGTCTGCGCCACAAAACAAGTGTGACTGCTTTCCCCCCAGTCACAGAGGATGAAGAGGCCGCGGATGCACAATATATGGCAGACGGTGGTTGGCCCGGCCGGCTAGGCCGCATTGTAGCACAGTGAGCTTCCCACTGTAACTTATGCTTCATGTCCATGTGCCGGTTCATGCATGAAGTACTCAAACTATTTATTTTTTGGCCTCTACTTAGCTTTTGCTGACAAATGTTACAGATAACACGAGTTGGGTCATCTTTATCGATCTGAAAAAATGTCCAGGCTATGCAAGGCTTAGCACCCATGCGACCTGAAGAGCCACCACGACTTGTGGTGAGAGGCAGAGTTGTGTTTGAGGATGCAGTTGTTCACGTGCTTCCAGTACTACGTCTCTGTCCAGGAAGGCGCAACCTGACCTCGTCGTCACTAGCATTCTCCTCCACCTCCTCTGCTGACCTCATCTCTTGGCTGACTGTGGGTTGACAGTAAGTGGGATCTCCAACCTCATCATCATCACCCTGTGCGTTATCACACCCGTCGTCCTCAGAGCCAACCTGTTCCTGCCCTGACAAAAAACTAAAGTTGTCGCTCCAATCAGGTATTTGAGTCTCATCATCGTCTTCCTCATTGTCTCCACCAACAGGAGTTACAGTTTGGGAATGAGGGTCTACCTTATGGTCAGAACCTTCAGCGTCTGGTCCTGGATCCGACTCATAAAGATTCTGGGCATCAGTGCAGATCATTTCCTCGTCTGGATTCACAGAAGCGCTGGAGCCGACCTCTGATTCCCAGGCTATAGTATGAGTAAACAGCTCTGCAGACTCAACCATCTGTTCTACCTCATACTCAGATGGGCAGCTGGAGATTTGGGAGCTGTGAGGAAGCAAGTGCGATTGGGGTGACACCTTTGAGGACTGGAGTATTTGTGATGTTGAAGTTGATGTGGAGGAGAGCCCACTTAAAGGAACATTTGATATCCGTTGAAGCACCTGCTGTTTTTGTGCCTCATCTGGAATTTGTAGCGAGTGGTGTGGCCGTAAGAAAGGGATCTTATCACATTGTCTGCTAAAAGAAGTAGACATTTTAGTTTGGCTGGAAGATGGTCTTTCTTCTGCAGATGTTACTGTTGCTTTAACACCTACCCCACGGACACAACCTTTTTTCCCCTTCCCAACATGCCTATTCCCCTTTCCAACAACAGCAGGCCTTTTTCCACTCATTTTGATGGTTAATTAATTCACATCTCTGGAGTTGTTTGCACAAAAAAACAATGGATGGGAACCGAGCAGAGCTGAGTGGCCAAACTGTGGAATTAGGCCAAAACTATTGGCTGGGTTAGATGCAGAAAAAAATTATATTCAATTTGCAACCTGATGGAGGTCAGTATAGATGGACTAGTAGAACAAGTCCCACACACAGCTAGAAGCCCAAATATTTTTTCAGAGGTAGATGCAGAAAAAAATTATATTCAGTTTGCAACCTGATGGAGGTCAGTATAGATGGACTAATAGAACAAGTCCCACACACTGCTAGAAGGCCAAATATTTTTTCAGAGCTAGATGCAGTAAAATATTATATTCAATTTGCAACCTGATGGAGGTCAGTATAGATGGACTAATAGAACACGTCCCACACACGGCTAGAAGGACAAATATTTTTTCAGAGCTAGATGCAGATAAAAATTCTTTTAATTTGCATCCTGATGGAGGTCAGTATAGATGGACTAGTAGAACAAGTCCCACACACTGCTAGAAGGACAAATATTTTTTCAGAGCTAGATGCAGAAAAGAAATTATTTTGAATTTGCAACCTGATGGAGGTCAGTATAGATGGACTAATAGACAAAGTCCCACACACTGCTAGAAGCCCAAATATTTTTTCAGAGCTAGATGCAGAAAAAAATTATATTCAATTTGCAACCTGATGGAGGTCAGTATAGATGGACTAATAGAACAAGTCCCACACACAGTTAGAAGCCCAAATATTTTTTCAGAGGTAGATGCAGAAAAAAATTATATTCAATTTGCAACCTGATGGAGGTCAGTATAGATGGACTAATAGAACAAGTCCCACACACTGCTAGAAGCCCAAATATTTTTTCAGAGGTAGATGTAGAAAAAAATTATATTCAGTTTGCAACCTGATGGAGGTCAGAATAGACGGACTAATATAACAAGTCCCACACACTGCTAGAAGGCCAAATATTTTTTCAGAGCTAGATGCAGACAAAAAATTATTTTGAATTTGCAACCTGATGGAGGTCAGTATAGATGGACTAGTAGAACAAGTCCCACACACTGCTAGAAGGCCAAATATTTTTTCAGAGCTAGATGCAGACAAAAAAATATTTTTAATTTGCAACCTGATGGAGGTCAGTATAGATGGATTAATAGACCAAGTCCCACACACAGCTAGAAGCCCAAATATTTTTTCAGAGGTAGATGCGTAAAAAAATTATATTCAGTTTGCAACCTGATTGAGGTCAGTATAGATGGACTAATAGAACAAGTCCCACACACTGCTAGAAGGCCAAATATTTTTTCAGAGCTAGATGCAGATAAAAATTATTTTTAATTTGCAACCTGATGGAGGTCAGTATAGATGGACTAATAAAACAAGTCCCACACACTGCTAGAAGCCCAAATATTTTTTCAAAGGTAGATGCAGAAAAAAATTATATTCATTTTGCAACCTGATGGAGGTCAGTATAGATGGACTAGTAGAACAAGTCCCACACACTGCTAGAAGGACAAATATTTTTTCAGAGCTAGATGCAGATAAAAATTATTTTTAATCTGCACCCTGATGGAGGTCAGTATAGATAGACTAGTAGAACAAGTCCCACACACTGCTAGAAGGACAAATATTTTTTCAGAGGTAGATGCAGAAAAAAATTATATTCAGTTTGCAACCTGATGGAGGTCAGTATAGATGGACTAATAGAACAGGTCCCACACACTGCTAGAAGCCCAAATATTTTTTCAGAGGTAGATGCAGAAAAAAATTATATTCAGTTTGCAACCTGATGGAGGTAAGTATAGATGGACTAATAAAACATGTCCCACACACTGCTAGAAGGCCAAATATTTTTTCAGAGCTAGATGCAGATAAAAATTATTTTTAATTTGCAACCTGATGGAGGTCAGTATAGATGGACGAATAAAACAAGTCCCACACAATGCTAGAAGCCCAAATATTTTTTCAGAGGTAGATGCAGAAAAAAATTATATTCCGTTTGCAACCTGATGGAGGTCAGTATAGATGGACTAATAGAACAAGTCCCACACACTGCTAGAAGGACAATTATTTTTTCAGAGCTAGATGCAGATAAAAATTATTTTTAATTTGCAACCTGATGGAGGTCAATATAGATGGACTAGTAGAACAAGTCCCACACACTGCTAGAAGGACAAATATTTTTTCAGAGCTAGATGCAGAAAAAAATTATATTCAATTTGCAACTTGATGGAGGTCAGTATAGATGGACTAATAGAACAAGTCCCACACACTGCTAGAAGGCCAAATAGTTTTTCAGAGCTAGATGCAGACAAAATATTATTTTTAATTTGCAACCTGATGGAGGCCAGTATAGATGGACTAATAGAACAAGTCCCACACACTGCTAGAAGGCCAATTATTTTTTCAGAGCTAGATGCAGATAAAAATTATTTTTAATTTGCAACCTGATGGAGGGCAGAATAGATGGACTAATAGAACAAGTCCCACACACTGCTAGAAGGCCAAATATTTTTTCAGAGCTAGATGCAGGCAAAAAAATATTTTTAATTTGCAACCTGATGGAACTCAGTATAGATGGACTAATAGACCAAGTCCCACACACTGCTAAAAGGACAAATATTTTTTCAGAGCTAGATGCAGACAAAAAAATATTTTTAATTTGCAACCTGATGGAGGTCAGTATAGATGGACTAATAGAACAAGTCCCACACACTGCTAGAAGCCCAAATATTTTTACAGAGCTAGATACAGACAAAAAATTATTTTGAATTTGCAACCTGATGGAGGTCAGTATAGATGGACTAGTAGAACAAGTCCCACACACTGCTAGAAGGACAAATATTTTTTCAGAGCTAGATGCAGAAAAAAATTATATTCAATTTGCAACCTGATGGAGGTCAGTATAGATGGACTAATAGAACAAGTCCCACACACTGCTAGAAGGACAAATATTTTTTCAGAGCTAGATGCAGACAAAAAATTATTTTTAATTTGCAACCTGATGGAGGTCAGTATAGATGGACTAATAGAACAAGTCCCACACACTGCTAGAAGGCCAAATATTTTTTCAGAGCTAGATGCAGATAAAAATTATTTTTAATTTGCAACCTGATGGAGGTCAGTATAGATGGGCTAATAGAACAAGTCCCACACACTGCTAGAAGGACAAATATTTTTTCAGAGCTAGATGCAGATAAAAATTATTTTTAATTTGCAACCTGATGGAGGTCAGTATAGATGGACTAATAGAACAAGTCCCACACACTGCTAGAAGGACAAATATTTTTTCAGAGCTAGATGCAGAAAAAAATTATATTCAATTTGCAACCTGATGGAGGTCAGTATAGATGGACTAATAGAACAAGTCCCACACACAGCTAGATGCCCAAATATTTTTTCAGAGCTAGATGCAGTAAAATATTATATTCAATTTGCAACCTGATGGAGGTCAGTATAGATAGACTAATAGACAAAGTCCCACACACTGCTAGAAGCCCAAATATTTTTTCAGAGCTAGATGCAGAAAAAAATTATATTCAAATTGCAACCTGATAGAGGTCAGTATAGATGGACTAATAGACAAAGTCCCATACACTGCTAGAAGCCCAAATATTTTTTCAGAGCTAGATGCAGAAAAAAATTATATTCAATTTGCAACCTGAGTGAGGTCAGTATAGATGGACTAATAGAACAAGTCCCACACACTGCTAGAAGGCCAAATATTTTTTCAGAGCTAGATGCAGATAAAAATTATTTTTAATTTGCAACCTGATGGAGGTCAGTATAGATGGACTAATAAAACAAGTCTCACACACTGCTAGAAGTCCAAATATTTTTTCAGAGGTAGATGCAGAAAAAAATTATATTCAGTTTGCAACCTGATGGAGGTCAGTATAGATGGACTAGTAGAACAAGTCGCACACACTGCTAGAAGGACAAATATTTTTTCAGAGCTAGATGCAGATAAAAATTATTTTTAATTAGCACCCTGATGGAGGTCAGTATAGATGGACTAGTAGAACAAGTCCCACACACTGCTAGAAGGACAAATATTTTTTCAGAAGTAGATGCAGAAAAAAATTATGTTCAATTTGCAACCTGATGGAGGTCAGTATAGATGGACTAATAGAACAAGTCCCACACACTGCTAGAATGACAAATATTTTTTCAGAGCTAGATACAGACAAAAAATTATTTTTAATATGCAACCTGATGGAGGTCAGTATAGATGGACTAATAGAACAAGTCCCACACACTGCTAGAAGGCCAAATATTTTTTCAGAGCTAGATGCAGGTAAAAATTATTTTTAATTTGCAACCTGATGGAGGTCAGTATAGATGGACTAATAAAACAAGTCCCACACACTGCTAGAAGCCCAAATAATTTTTCAGAGGTAGATGCAGAAAAAAATATATTCAGTTTGCAACCTGATGGAGGTCAGTATAGATGGACTAGTAGAACAAGTCCCACACACTGCTAGAAGGACAAATATTTTATCAGAGCTAGATGCAGATAAAAATTATTTTTAATTTGCACCCTGATGGAGGTCAGTATAGATGGACTAGTAGAACAAGTCCCACACACTGCTAGAAGGACAAATACTTTTTCAGAGGTAGATGCAGAAAAAAATTATATTCAGTTTGCAACCTGATGGAGGTCAGTATAGATGGACTAATAGAACAGGTCCCACACACTGCTAGAAGCCCAAATATTTTTTCAGAGGTAGATGCAGAAAAAAATTATATTCAGTTTGCAACCTGATGGAGGTAAGTATAGATGGACTAATAGAACAAGTCCCACACACTGCTAGAAGGCCAAATATTTTTTCAGAACTAGATGCAGATAAAAATTATTTTTAATTTGCAACCTGATGGAGGTCA
This sequence comes from Phyllobates terribilis, assembly GCF_046119375.1. NCBI lineage: Eukaryota > Metazoa > Chordata > Amphibia > Anura > Dendrobatidae > Phyllobates > Phyllobates terribilis. The sequence goes on from NW_027362771.1 coordinate 17,693,968, forward strand.
GTATAGATGGACTAATAAAACAAGTCTCACACACTGCTAGAAGTCCAAATATTTTTTCAGAGGTAGATGCAGAAAAAAATTATATTCAGTTTGCAACCTGATGGAGGTCAGTATAGATGGACTAGTAGAACAAGTCCCACACACTGCTAGAAGGACAAATATTTTTTCAGAGCTAGATGCAGATAAAAATTATTTTTAATTAGCACCGTGATGGAGGTCAGTATAGATGGACTAGTAGAACAAGTCCCACACACTGCTAGAAGGACAAATATTTTTTCAGAGGTAGATGCAGAAAAAAATTATGTTCAATTTGCAACCTGATGGAGGTCAGTATAGATGGACTAATAGAACACGTCCCACACACTGCTAGAATGACAAATATTTTTTCAGAGCTAGATACAGACAAAAAATTATTTTTAATATGCAACCTGATGGAGGTCAGTATAGATGGACTAATAGAACAAGTCCCACACACTGCTAGAAGGCCAAATATTTTTTCAGAGCTAGATGCAGATAAAAATTATTTTTAATTTGCAACCTGATGGAGGTCAGTATAGATGGACTAATAAAACAAGTCCCACACAATGCTAGAAGCCCAAATATTTTTTCAGAGGTAGATGCAGACAAAAATTATATTCAGTTTGCAACCTGATGGAGGTCAGTATAGATGGACTAATAGAACAAGTCCCACACACTTCTAGAAGGACAAATATTTTTTCAGCGCTAGATGCAGATAAAAATTATTTTTAATTTGCAACCTGATGGAGGTCAGTATAGATGGACTAGTAGAACAAGTCCCACACACTGCTAGAAGGACAAATATTTTTTCAGAGCTAGATGCAGAAAAAAATTATATTCAATTTGCAACCTGATGGAGGTCAGTATAGATGGACTAATAGAACAAGTCCCACACACTGCTAGAAGGCCAAATAGTTTTTCAGAGCTAGATGCAGACAAAAAAATATTTTTAATTTGCAACCTGATGGAGGCCAGTATAGATGGACTAATAGTACAAGTCCCACACACTGCTAGAAGGCCAAATATTTTTTCAGAGCTAGATGCAGATAAAAATTATTTTTAATTTGCAACCTGATGGAGGTCAGTATAGATGGACTAATAGAACAAGTCCCACACACTGCTAGAAGCCCAAATATTTTTTCAGAGCTAGATGCAGATAAAAATTATTTTTAATTTGCAACCTGATGGAGGTCAGAATAGATGGACTAATAGAACAAGTCCCACACACTGCTAGAAGGCCAAATATTTTTTCAGAGCTAGATGCAGACAAAAAAATATTTTTAATTTGCAACCTGATGGAGCTCAGTATAGATGGACTAATAGACCACGTCCCACACACAGCTAAAAGGCCAAATATTTTTCCAGAGCTAGATGCAGACAAAAAAATATTTTTAATTTGCAACCTGATGGAGGTCAGTATAGATGGACTAATAGAACAAGTCCCACACACTGCTAGAAGCCCAAATATTTTTTCAGAGCTAGATGCAGAAAAAAATTATTTTGAATTTGCAACCTGATGGAGGTCAGTATAGATGGACTAGTAGAACAAGTCCCACACACTGCTAGAAGGACAAATATTTTTTCAGAGCTAGATGCAGAAAAAAATTATATTCAATTTGCAACCTGATGGAGGTCAGTATAGATGGACTAATAGAACAAGTCCCACACACTGCTAGAAGGCCAAATATTTTTTCAGAGCTAGATGCAGATAAAAACTATTTTTAATTTGCAACCTGATGGAGGTCAGTATAGATGGACTAATAGAACAAGTCCCACACACTGCTAGAAGCCCAAATATTTTTTCAGAGCTAGATGCAGATAAAAATTATTTTTAATTTGCAACCTGATGGAGGTCAGTATAGATGGACTAATAGAACAAGTCCCACACACTGCTAGAAGGCCAAATATTTTTTCAGAGCTAGATGCAGACAAAAAAATATTTTTAATTTGCAACCTGATGGAGCTCAGTATAGATGGACTAATAGACCAAGTCCCACACACTGCTAAAAGGCCAAATATTTTTTCAGAGCTAGATGCAGACAAAAAAATATTTTTAATTTTCAACATGATGGAGGTCAGTATAGATGGACTAATAGAACAAGTCCCACACACTGCTGGAAGCCCAAATATTTTTTCAGAGCTAGATGCAGACAAAAAATTATTTTGAATTTGCAACCTTATGGAGGTCAGTATAGATGGACTAGTAGAACAAGTCCCACACACTGCTAGAAGGACAATATTTTTTCAGAGCTAGATGCAGAAAAAAATTATATTCAATTTGCAACCTTATGGAGGTCAATATAGATGGACTAATAGAATGATGCTATGCCCAAAAGGTTTTACTTCACTAGGTGCAGTAAAAAAATTGGTATTCTACACACAGGTGGTGTATCTTGCAACACAGATAGGCTACTCCACTGACTAACACACTCTGCAATAGGCCAAAAAGGATTAGCTTTGCTAGATTCAGCCAAATGCTGTGAAAAAAACTTGCACAGCACTGGCACAGACCTGCCTGGCAAAAACTGATAGGAACTGATGTAACTTAGTCCTGAAAAGGACTGCAATTACAATTAGTCTTTACTCCCACAACTTATCTATTTAAGAGCACAGACTAGCCTGATAAAAGTCGTAGGAAATGCTGTAACCTAGTCCTTAAAAGGACTGCAATCACAACTATTCCCTACTCCCAAGCTATCTGTAGATTTGTGTGAAAATTGGCTTGAAATTAACAAGGTATAGCGCACACAGCAACAGCGGTGCCGTCTAACACGCAGCTGCAGCAGTGAGAAAATGGTGGCGACGGGGAAAATGGCTGGGTCTTATAGGGCAAGGACATGTGACATACACTGCCAATGACACATACCCTTGCTTGTGTGAAAAAAAGCACTTCGCTCCATGTGTGCGCTGCTGATAGGCTGACAGATTGCACCTCCCCACTGTAAATGCGGGAAAGAGAAAAAAAAATGGAGATCTTCATTATTCCTGCAGAGATCCATCCCCTGCCCCTCCCCCCGCCCCGCTGTACACTCAAACTGCGTATTAACATTAATTTTCATCATTACTGAGAAAAAATCCAGTTATGATTTTGGTGCACGAACAGTTATCGAACATAACCTCGAACAGCCGAATTTTTCTCAAATCGTTCGTGTTCGCCGAACGGCTCGAACACCGCCCAAAACAGCTCGAATTTGAGATTGGCGAACAGTTCGAGTCGAACAACGCTCATCTCTAGTGACAATGCCTCCTAGCCTGCACCTGTCATTGCACACTTGCAACCATATCCACATCCTTGTCCCAGCACAGCCTTCAGTTGTCTCTACCCCAGTCCTTGGAACGCAAACGTAAATACGCAACCACCAAACCACAGGCCACAAAACTAACTGAACACATTTCCAGACTGCTTGCACTGGAAATGTTGCCGTCTAGGCATGTATAGAAGGAAGCTTTCCGCAACCTCATGGCAGCAGCCGTCACTCTATACTCAGTCCCCAGCCGACACTATTTCTCCCGTTGTACTGTCCCGGCCTTACACAAGCACATGTCCCATAACATCAGCCGTGCCCTGACCAACTCTGTTACTGGGAAGGTCCACTTAACCACAGACACATGGACAAAAGCTTGTGGCGACGGATGCTACATTTCCATAACGACACACTGGGTGAATATTGTGGAAGCCGCGACCCAGTCGAACCCTGGAACAGAACACGTGCTACCAATGTAGAGGATTTAGGGCCCTGTTTCAATAAGGGTTTCCCCTTCTTCTACAGCAGTTTGTGCACCTCATCCTCACCCTCCATGTCCGGAACGTCAACATCATTCACAAGTTGGAAGCACTGCAGCACTGCCTTGGCCAAGCAGCAACAGGCTCTGCGGAAGCTAATCTGCTTTGATGAAAACCGCGCACTGCGGCTCTCGCCCTTGAACCTAGAGCCAGGCATGGTCATGTGTGACAATGGCCATAACCTGGTGGAGGTTCTAAAGCTTGGCAACCTCACACATGTACTATGCCTGGCCTATGTGCCATGCTCAACTTAGTGGTTCAGCTGTTTCTCAAATCCTACCCTGATCTGCTTGTGAACCACGTGTGTGCCCATTTCCACAAGTCAGCTACAGCTTCTGCCGCCCTGCTTCAGCAGCGTTTGCAACTTCCAACTCATCGACTGGTGTGCGATGTCACCACGCGTTGGAACTCAACGTTACATATGTTGGCAAGGCTTTGTGAGCAGCAGAGGGCAGTATTTGAATACTAGCTTCAACATGCCTGTCGGTATTCCAGTCAGCCTCCGCACATAAGAGCTGATGAGTGGACATGGATGTCTGACATCTGTGCTGTTCTACAAAACTCGACCAAGATGGCGAGTGATGATGATGCCATAATCAGCGTAACTATCTCGCTTGTCTGTCTACTGAAATGTTTGCTACTCACAATTAATGAGAAGGCTTTATCCGAACTGAACTGCAACCCCAAAAAAAATTATATTCTATTCCCTATTAATACCGCTGTTAGCTGCATTTAGTATAGGGTCAGGTCCTTGGTATCATCTCCTGGAAATGAGTGTTCATTTTGCTCACATACATCTTTTACACTGTTTATAGCTTTATTGCTTTTGTCAAAGAACTCATTGACACAATAATAATTTTTACTGTGATCTTTACTCAGAAATTCATGTAAGCAGCCATGTAAGCTTGTGTTTCTCCACAGTTTGGTGCTCCTATGTAAAAAAAAAAACATTTTCAGGGCCGATTCAAATCTATTCTATTTTCTACAATATTACTATATTACCTCTCATCTTCAATTAGAGTATGGTGAGCTATCGCACAAGGGATAGCATATTACAGGCATCTAGTCAAGGATTATTGCCTTAAAGTCCATACTGCAACCTAAAAAAAATATATATATATATATTCTATTCCCTATTAATACCGCTGATAGCTGCATTTAGCTTAGGGACAGGTGCTAGGTATAATCTGCAGGAAATGAATCTTCATTCTGGTTACATGCATCTCTTCCACTGTCTATAGCTTGATTGCTTTTTTCAAATAACTCATTGACAGATTCGTGATTTTTAGAGTTATCTGTACTCAGAAATTCATTAAAGCAGGCACAATTAACTCATTTAATGTGTCCATTTGCAGCTTCTCTGTAGCTTCTGTATGTAAGAGGTAGTGGTGGGAGACTTTGTGCTACTGGAGCTGGAATTACCACTTCAGAACTCTCCAGTTCTTTGTTTCTATCCATTTCTGGGTGTTTCTTGAAGTATGGTTGGGGTCATTGTCCATCTGGAAGACCCATGACCTAGGATGCAAAGTCAGCTTTCTAAGACTGCGCACTACATTGCGACCCAAAATCATTTGGGAATCTTAATATTTCATTATGCCTTGCACACAGTCAAGGCACTCAGTGCCTTTATTTGTAGGTCGAATTTACAGTAAACAGTTGAATTATATGCTTTTACAAAAAGCTCTATTTTGGTCTCATCTGTCCACAAGACGCCTGCTGGCCCTCTAAAAATAGTGGAGGCTGACGGCTGGCACTCTATAAATTGTGACGGCTCTCTGCTTTCACTCCAAGTTGCAAAGTTTACAGAATATATACGAAAAGGAAATTTGACCCCCTCAGATGGATACATTATATTGCAGTAGAAATATAGCTGCATCCACAGCCACAACTCTGGCTGTGGCCAGCAGCAGTCTCAGGTCTGCAGTTCAGAGGGGTGGCAAGAGTTGCCTAGCCTTAGTCTTTTTGGAGACCGAAAAGGATGACCCAACTCATGTTATATGCCAACTTTGTTAAAAACGACTAAGTAGAAGCAAAAATTGCAATAATTTGACTATTACATGCATGAACTGGCACATGCTCGATCAACATGCGTTAGTCTGGGAATCACACTGCACTAAAATGCGGACTGGCAGGTCTCACCAACCACTGGTCGCCCCATCAAGCGCATCTGCTGCTTCTTCCTCCGTCACTCTGTCAAGTATTCTCACACAGCTCTCTGGCCACAGAACCTCCACTTGTTTACCCCCTAAAGACGGGGTGAGTGAGAGCCCGTCAGCTGTTACAGAGGTGGACATGCTTGCTGTTTTTGATCGATCTCAGACACCGAGCACACCACATCTTTCTCAGTCCACCATAATATCTCTGCTTGCACCTCTCTCACAGTCAAGCAGTTTGTCATGTTCACCCTACTCCACCCTCTCTTAGCACAGCAGCCAGCACTTGGTACCACAGTTGCGGTCATGTAAAAGATTGTTTCCTCCTACACATGCAAAAGCAGAGAGCTTGAACTTCACCATCTCCAATCTGTTGGCCACGGAAATTCTTCTTTTCCGCCTGGTGGATACAGACATTTCCGATAGCTGATGGCCATTGCAGTCCCACAGTACCAGTTACCCTTATCTAAGGGTATGTGGACACAATTAGTGCTCTCTGCGAATTTGACGCAGCACTAGTGCGCTGCGTGCAATCCGCAGCGTACCAGGTGTTACAGCATAGTGATTTATATAGAGATTTATATAAATCCCATGTAGACTATGCGTCTGCGGCTCACTCACGGAAATTGACGTGCGGCGCGTATTTCCAGACCACAGCATGTCAATTTCTCCAACGGTTCCACAAGTGGGCTTTCCCCATAGACCTAATCTCTATGGGGAAAGTCTGCAGGTGAAAAAAAAAAAGAGGCCGACACTCATTTGCATAATGAGCGGAAGTCGGAGGCGGCTTCTCCTCAGCCTCTGGGCCGCAGCCGGCTCCGGATGGTCTGCACATACCCTAAGAAAGATATGCCTGTGCTACACCAGCATGATTCAGACAACATCACCCATTGCTTGAAAAAATCTATATCTGACAGGGGGAATTTCACCACTGACACCTGGACAAGCAAGCATGGCCAGGGGCATTACATTTCGCTGACTGGGCACTGGGTGACTCTGGTGGCTATGGAGGCAGGTGGGGAAGGGGCTGCTCCACAAGTTTTAGAATCCCCAAGGCTTGCAGGGCACCTGGGGATGGAGAACTAAACCACAACCCACCAGAAGATGAAGAACTAGACTACTAAACACCTAGGGTTGGAGAACTAAACCACTACACACAAGGGGATGGAAATCTAAACCACTAGACACCAAAATGTCACTAGGAATCCCCAAGGCTTGCGGGTCAAACTTCTGTATCTAACACTTCCTCCTCAGCTTCTGCCTCCTCCATCTCCTCTATGGCCTCCACCTGTGCTCTCAACCACTCCCTTAATGAGACACATGTTCTAACAGAGCAATACTTAAATTAATATGCCTTGGGGATCACAATCACACAGCTCAAGAGTTGTGAACAGCTATCCTGAAAACAATCTTGAGAGTGCTTTTCCCCATGACAGCAGTGAGGCACACAGTGTGCATCGCAGTTATAGACTTCCAACCCCGGGAACATCGAGTTGTCAACACAAAAACATTAGCAGCAGCGTAAATGGCAGAAGCAATTTCTGTGAGTCGTTTCACACACAGTTTTTAGACCAGGCCTTGCAGAGTGTAGTGTAGACTGCCTAACTTTAATCAAGATGAATAAGTCATGGATCTCCTATGACTTTTGCACCCCAGTCGCAAACTGGGAAGACTAGGCGATTGTGTAGTTTTTAGTGTTCTGCATTGATCTCACGTTATTGCAGCCTGTGACACCTTTGTCGTGGCTTCTGTGTGTGTAGTTGCTAATGCTACTGATGTTACTAACAATTTTTTGAAATGTGGAGACTCCAAGTTGGGTCCCCATCTGGTGGGTTGACTGTGGTGGAAGGGGTGTTGTCAGAACCCCATTATACTATTTCTACTCTGGGGAAATTGATGTCTGTGGAATGGTTCTATATAAGTGAGTAAAATAAATAAATAAATAAAAATTTATACAACTTTAGATGTATCTGCCCCTAATTCTTGGAAATGTTTGGTCTCCAAGTTGGGTCTCCGTCATGTGTGTTGCCTGAATTTGGCAGATCTTTCAGAGCACCAGGCCTACATCTGTCACTCATCTACCTGTTACTGATCAAACTTTAAGTTAGAAATGCTTCTCCAAGCCCTGTCCCATGCTGAAATGTGGCCTGGTTAAAGGACCACGCTATTAGCACAGCCAATTTAGATTTTGAAATTTTGACTGCTGGATGAAGCACAATATTAGCACAAAATATTTATGCACTGAAATGTGTCCTGGGTTCTGGACCATGCTATTAGCACAAAGAATTTAGATTGTGAAATGTGGATTCCTGGCTGTAGCACAATGCAAGCACAAAATAATTAAAAGTTGAAATGTGACATGGTTTCTGTAGCACGGTAGTACCAGAAAAAAATAGATTTTCTAATGAGGAGCCCTGGATAGAGCAGAATCTCAGTGTAAAACAATTTCATGCTCAGATGTGGCCTGGTTTATGTAGCGCGGTAATAGCAGCAAAAATTTAGATTTTATAAATGTCAACCCCTGGATGGAGCAGGATATCAGCACCAAAGAATTAAAAGCTCAACTGTGGACTAGTTTCTGTAGCACAGTGGTAGCAGCAAAAATTTAGATTTTATAAATGTCAACCCCTGGATGGAGCAGAATATCAGCACCAAAGAATTAAATGCTCAACTGTAGACTAGTTTCTGCAGCACAGTGGTAGCAGCAAAAATTTAGATTTTATAAATGTCAACCCCTGGATGGAGCAGAATATCAGCACCAAAGAATTAAAAGATCAAATGTGCCATGGTTTCTGTAGCACAGTAGTAACACAACAAATTTAGATTTTATAATGTGAGCCCCTGTATGGAAAAGTATATCAGCACCACAGAATTAAAAGCTCAAATATGGCATGGTTTATGTAGCATGGTAGTAACAGAACAAATTGAGGTTTTATAATGTGATTTCTTGGATGGAGCAGAATATCAGCACCAAAGAATTAAAAGCTCAAAAGTGGCCTGCTTTATGTAGCACGGTAGTAAAACTACAACGTTGTATTTTATCATGTGAACCCCTGTATGGAGAACAATATCAGCACCAAAAGATTACAAGGTGAGATGTGACCTGCTGTATGTAGCACGATATGAACTGAAAATTTTGATTTTTTTTTTAATGTGGACGAACTCTGGATACAGCTGAATTTCACCACCAGAAAATTACAAGCTGAGATGTGGCCTGCAGTATCACATTAGTAACAGAAAAAAATATATATTTTACTGTGGACAAGGCCTGTATACAGCAGAATGTATGCACCAAAAAATTACAAGCTGAGATGTGGCCTGCTGTATGTAGCACAGAAGTACCAGAAAATATTTCAAAGGTGTACTCCTGCATGCAGCACAATATCAGTAGTGCACAACAGATTTCTATGCTGAAATGTGGCCTGCTGTATCTGTCTGAACCTCACAAGTAGCAAAAACGATTGATCTGCTGGAAGGTCCAGCCACACAAGATCCTATCTATGTAAACTATCCGCCTAGTTAAATATCTCAAATCTCTCAGTATCCAGGAGTAGTAGCAGGAGCAGTCTCTCTGCGCTGTTACACTGACAAAATGGCTCTAAAACAACATGTTCGCTCTTTATATGAAGAGGGACATGTGACTTCAGCAGCCAATGACTGAAGCCTTTGTGTCTGGACTTTGTGGATGGTTCCTGCACCCTTGTTGGCTTGACGGAATCTGCACACATTAAGTTAAGAAAAAAAAAAACATTAATAGTCCGCTACTCTGAACTCTCCCACCATCTCCCCTCATCAAACACGTCCGCCCCGCTCATCATACAGCACCACTACCCAAGACAAAGTCCTAATAAATATGATAATTTCCCACACTTTTGCCGAATTGGGACGATTTTCAGTAAAAACTCTTCAGTGTCCGATCACAAATCTGAATGTGCAATGTTCGTGCCAAATTTGAAAAAACTAACGTTTTCTGAATATTTTTGCTCATCTCTACCTACAAGAGATCTGTAGGGCAGTGAAAATGTTGAAATGGATGGAAAACGTGCTGAATGGAAAGAGAACAACATGGGGAAGACCCCTGAAAGAATCTCTGACTACCATATCGCTGCTGAGAACAATAGTGACACACCTTTACTCTACTTTAAGGACTGACATTAAATCATTCCAAATCTGTGAGAACTTACAGAGTTTACGCAAAAAAGAAAGGGAGGCGGGCACCATTGGATGTAATATACTTAGTAGAGATCAACTTGTTGCTTACAGAGTTTACAGGAACTCAGAACTTAGAGAGAACTTAGAGAGTTTACATAAAAAAAAAATGTTAAGAAACATTCTTTCCTGTATAATGACTTGTATATAAGGAACAATGTAAAAAGAATATAAAAATAATAATTGAAAGAAACAAAAATGTGATTTTTTTACTAAAAAATTGGAAATTTCATTGTAATTTATGAAGTAAGCAAGAACTGCTAAAAATTAGATGGAAGAGGGACTCAGATGCATCCTGTATTAGACATAAAGGAGGGCCTCATACACATTTTGTTCAAATTGTCATGCAGTAGTATTCCTAGACACATATAGGCTATGCACTACATGCAAAGCCTGACAAAAATTTGAAGCTGGGTCATCCATATACCATTGAAGGCACCAACTGTAATAGCTTGCTTAAATATTGTGAACAAAGTGTAATTGTGGTACTCCTACACTCTTAAAAGCTCTGCACACAGTGCTAAGCCTGAAAAAAATTAGATGCAGGGTCTTCTATTACCCTTCAAGGCACCAACTGTAGTTCCTCATAAAAAAATTAACAAAAGTGTAGTTATGGTACTCCTACACTCATAAAGGCAACAACTGGTGGGCCTCATTTAAATAATGGAGATTAGAAACACTTTATGCACTGCTGTCATCTGGTGGTGTGGAAAAGCCAGGGCTAATTCAGGCTTTGTTCATTTTTATCAGACTGAGCCTGTCAGCATTTTCTGTTGACAGCTGAAAGTGTCTGTTTGTTATGACCCCCCATCAGCACGAAAAGATGCGCAGACAAGGCGCTAGCGGCATGATAGCACAACACCTCCAAGGCATAGATAAACAGCTTTTGCCAGGTGTCCAGCTTTGAGACCCAATACTTGAAGGTTGCAGAGGAATTCGGAAGTACGCTGGTTTTGTCGGCCAGGTATTGCTTGACCGTCTTTAAAAACTTTTCCCTCCCGGTCATCAGGGCCTGGATGCTGGGAGGGTGACATGAAATTGGTACAGGTCTTTGACAGTGTATGCCTGCCCATGCTGTACCTGGTGCGTGTTTCCCTCGCTTCTCATCCTTGGTTGGGCAAGTAAGCATTGTCTGATGGGAATTTTTTCAAAATATTTTCCACAATGGCCTTCTTTTATAGCGCCATGTTAGTACAGAAGTGTGCATTGATGGAATCCTCCACAAGAGGCCCCCATAAACATTCACACATCTCCACCTTCCACCTCAGACCAGCAGAGGGAGCCCGTTAGGGATATAAATAGGGAAGGTGGAGCTAGGTAGTCTAGTCTAGTCCAGTACAGTCTGAGAAGAGTTACCTCAGAGGACAGAGCCTGTTCCAGCTCCTGCAGTTGCTAGCCTGCAGTGGAGCTCATCTAGACTAAGACTCAGTTGTAGCTCAGAATAGTGAGCTTAAGGTGTGCCGGTGCCATAAGATCGGTGAAGCGCGGTAAGCTGCCATTAGTGTGAGTAGCCTAGTGAGGGCCTGAGCATGGCCAAAGGCGAGTGGAAAGTGAGTAGCAGTGGGGGCAGAGGAGCTTACCCAGTTCACCCCGAAACATAAACCGGACACCGGGTCCGAGCTTACCGGGATCTCTATGACCCAGTAAGGCGTAAGCGGAATCCCTGGAGAACTGCAGGTCCCCGGTTTACCAGAGAGCTGATACGTAACAGAGCCAGGAGACACATAGGCTCCGTAAGCTGGGAGCGTGCGCTCCAAGAGAAGGCCCTACCACAACGTCAGCCGGTGCAGGACAGAGATAAAGTTAGGCCTAGCTTCAGGCAGGTCAGAAACTTACTACGCAGAGCCAAGAAACAGGAGGCCCTACACCCGCTCATTGAGGAGGATCCTGATATGCACCCTTCACCCTACAGTGCTCCGGGATGTGCCTGAATTTCCATCAGTAAAAGGTACTGAAGTGACTATCGTGTCTGTCCCTGTTCTTGCTCTGACCTGGCTTGGTCTCGCCTGTCCTGCATCCCCCCTCTCCGTACACTGCCCTGAGGCCTAGCTCCACCTGTGGGGAGCTATACCATCGAGCTGCCTTATCACTGGCCTCAGTGGACTGCCGCAGCGCTGGTGATTCTCACCAGAAACCACAGGTGGCATCACGAACTTTCATAAAATTATTGAACAATCCCCTTTTAAAAGCTGACCCTAGGGTACGGGCCCGGGAGCCAACCACCACGACATCCCCAAAGGCCAGGCAAAGGCCCGGGTACCGAGTCATCCCCATCCCCTGGGCTAGTCATCTTTCTTGGCATCACGAACAGGATCGCGTGCCCGTTGCAACGACGGAGTGTTATGTCCATTGCCACCAGGTACTGTGCGCCTTTAATTAAAAACTGTGTGTTTTGACTGTGGTGAAAATTGCCGCCATTGTTGGGCCGCCGAGCGAGAAGGGCGTAACCGCAGGAAACTAAGGGGCGTACCTGAAAAAGCACGCGAAGCCCCGGAGACGCCCCACGCTTTGACGTCAAACCAAGAAGCGCCAGGTCCTGGAAGGAGCGTCGCTGAACGCTCTGACGTAGGACGCAAGCGGCGCAAGGTCCTGAAGACGACTGTCACCTGCGGAGCTGCGGCCTACCAAAAGAAAAGAAGGTAGGCCACGGTTCGCTAGGGGGGCGCCAGAATGTCCGACGAACAGCACAACGCCGGAATACCGGTTAACGGCCCTGATGTTCAACCCGCGCCCGACGCCGAGCAGGCCGGAGCAGCCGCACCACCAGCAGCGCCTGTAACCCCTGTCATTCCCATAACTCTACCGTACATTCCTGGAGCAAAGTGGCTCCCCCAGTACAGCGGCAAACCAGATACCCTGTCCGGATTCAAACGGAAGATATGCGGTATCTTGGACATGTACTCTATGACAGGCAAGCAAAGGGCCGCTGTTGTATTAGGACAACTGACTGGTGCTGCGGAACGGGAAGTTGAAACAAGGTCGGCCACAGACCAGGAGTCAGAGTCCGCAATCTTTAAAAAGCTACAGACTGTTTTCGAGTATCATACTGAGGCGGACCTCCGGATGCAGTTCTACAACTGTTCTCAACAGCCGGAGAACAATGTTCGGGACTATGCCTGGTGTCTACAAGGGGCCCTGCGGGCTCTGAAACAGGTTTGTCAGACCAGCATCGAAAATGAAAACAAAATGCTGAAGGAACAGTTTGTCCGGGGACTGAGGTCTCCAGAGGAGAGCAGGACTGTGCGTTGGTGGTCCTTGGATCATCCAGATGCCACCTTTGACAATCTTAAGGACATGGCTATAAAAGGACTGCAGCCCCTGGAAACAAATGCCATCCAATGTTACCAGGGTGGGGCTACCGCAGTGCCTGCTACACCCACCTTTTCCCCAGTGGCTTCTGAAGCCAAGGTTCCAGCAACGTCCCCTAGAGAGCTGGACAGTCTGCACTCTGAAGTGCGCCAGTTGAGCAAAACCCTGACCACTGTGCTGAGTGCTCTGCAGCTGGGGACGGAGCCCGAGGAAGGAGGGAAAATCCTGTTAGCCGATAGCCCTGAGGATGTCCCCTGGATGAGAAGGAGGAGGACAACACCACCCTCTACGAGGATCAGTGACCAGCGCCGTCCACAAAAGGACCCTACCTGCTACCGCTTCCGGAAGACCGGACACACCGCCCAGAATTGTCCTTTAAACGAGAAAACCGAGGGCCGACACCCAGGAGTAAACTCCCCAGGCACATCAGACTGGTACAACAGGTTCATCGGAGGAAGACATTTCCTGTCCATTGTGCTGGACGGCATCCCGACGCACGCTTTGCTGGACACAGGATCTCAGGTAACCATAATGCCTGACGTCCTCTACAAGAGGTTCTGGTCCATGGACGACCTAAGTCCGCCAGCTCCAAATCTTTCTGTTTATGCCTCAAATGGACTCCCCCTTAACCAAATCGGGGTTAAGAATGTGACAGTAAAGGTGGGGAGAGTGGAGCTGAAGGACCAGGGACTAATTGTAGTAGAGACTAATCCTGATGATACCAATCCGTATATGGTACTAGGCACTAACATTGTTGGTAACTGTTTGGGAGAAGTTGTGTTCTTGCTCCAACAGATAGCTGAAACTGCCAGACCTGGACAGAGGAGGACGCTGCAGAAGGAGATCCGAGTCCTGATGTACCAACAGCAAGTAAGGTTAACAGATGGTGAAATCGGTAATGTGCGGGTGACGGACCCCATACCCATTGTGATCCCCCCAATGAGTGAAATGCTTATCTGGTGTAGAGCTGCTATAGGTCTTAGAGGACAGAGCTGCCAGCTCCGAGCACAGACCCAGGCTCTTAACCGCCAGAGGAGTGGTAAATGTACGCAATGGGAGGGTGCCCGTCCGTCTTCTCAACTGTGGGGAAGATGAGGTCAGATTGCCACGTTATGCCACTGTTGCCAAATTACATGCTGTAAATAACAACTACATTCACAAGGCGGAGTCCTTAACCTCACCAGATGAAGTGGAGGATAATGACCCTGCAACCCAGGTGGAGGATTGGTGTCAACAGCTCCATGTTGGGACAGACACCACTCCTGCCCATCAGAAACAGGGTGTACACCGGGTGGTTCAAGAATACGCGCAGGTGTTCAGTAAACATCCACTTGACTTCGGGAGGATTAAGGGGGTTCGACATCATATCCCCACAGGTGACCATCCACCCATAAAAGAACGTTACAGGCCTATACCACCAGCACACTACCAGAAGGCTAAGGAAATGCTCCACGACATGACAAAGGCGGGGGTAGTAAGGGACAGTTGTAGTCCCTGGGCAGCTCCCCTAGTGCTAGTTAGGAGACGGGAGCATGAGAATGTGTGTAGATTACCGACAAGTAAATCGCATTACACATAAAGATGCATACCCTTTACCATGCATAGAGGAGTCCCTAGATGCCTTAAAGTCTGCAAATTACTTTTCCACCCATGACCTTACTAGTGGGTACTGGCAATTAGCTGTGGCTGAGGAGGATCGGGAGAAGACTGCCTTCACTACCCTGATGGGACTCTGCGAGTTCAACAGTATGCCGTTTGGACTCTGCAATGCCCCTGGAATGTTCCAGAGACGTTGATGGAGTGCTGCTTGGGACACCGCAACTTCGAGACTGTGTTACTATACCTGGATGACGTGATAGTGTACTCCAAAACGTGTGAGGACCACTTGAAGCACCTGGCAGAGGTATTTGAGTCACTGTCCCGGTACGGGATGAAGTTGTAGCCCTCAAAGTGCCAACTGCTCAAGAGAAAGGTACAGTACCTGGGGCACATTGTCAGTCCAGAAGTGGTAGCACCAGACCCGGAAAGGTCACTGCCATCCAGAAGTGGCCGGAGCAGAAGAACCTCAAAGAGGTGCGTCAGTTCTTGGGACTAGTAGGATACTACCGGAGGTTTGTGAAAGACTATACTGAAAAAGCAGCACCTCTGCAAGACCTCCTGGTAGGTCAGTCCCCCAAAGGCAGAAATCCCCCATTCCACTGGGGTAAGGAGCAAGCCGAGTCATTTCAGGAGATGAAGGAGATCCTGACAGGTGACGAGATCCTGGCCTACCCTGACTACAGCCAACAGTTTCTGCTGTATACTGATGCCAGCAATTAAGGACTGGGAGCTGTCTTAAGTCAGAAGCAGAATGGCCAAGAGAAAGTGATCGCATACGCAAGCAGGAAGCTCCGCCCGACCGAGAGGAACCCAGAGAACTATAGCAGCTTTAAGTTGGAGTTCCTGGCCTTGGTCTGGGCCATCACTGAAAGGTTCAAGCACTATCTAGCCTCCAGTAAGTTCACTGACTTCACTGATAACAACCCCTTGACCCATCTTGAAACAGCCAAGCTGGGAGCACTGGAACAACGATGTGGCTCGGCTGTCAAAATATCAATTCACAATTAAATATCGGGCGGGCCGCAAGAACGCCAACGCCGATGCCCTGTCCAGGATGCCTCACCAGTCAGACACAGAAGAAGAAGTGGATGACCTGGAAGAGATTGAGCTACCTGCCTTTCACCGGAATGGGATGATCCACGAGCAACTGGCCTCCAGGAGGCAGCATGGTAAGACGTTAAACCCCCTGCCTCACCACAGCTGGAAAGAGACCCAAGACAGTGACCCGGTTGTCAGCCGCATCAAGGAGCTGATAATCCAAGAAGGTTCCTCCCTGGAAAAAGAAGCATCTCTGCAAGCAAAGCAGCTGTGGAACGAGAGAAGCCGGCTGTTTAACTACCGCGAGAAGCTGTGCCGGAGGTACGTCAATCCAAAAACCCATGAGATGGTATGGCAGATAGTGGTCCCCAAGACAGACATCCAAATGGTGTTGGAGGCCTACCATGATCAGGCGGGGCACTTTGACTGGAAAAAGCTAGAGACCCTGCTGAAGTGTCCATTCTACTGGGTAGGAATGCGCAGCTCCATTGAGCGGTGGTGCTGGGACTGTGGACCCTGTGACCTCAGAAGAAAAGACTACAGCAGCCAGAAGGCACCCCTGCAACCCATCGAGATGACTCAACCCCCGGAGATCGTTGCCCTGGACCATGTCAAGCTGTCCCCCAGCTGGTCCGGGTACTCTTATGCTCTGACCATGGTGGATCACTTATCACGTTTCCTGGTGGTTGCCCCTATCAAAGACCTGACGGTAGAGACAGCAGCAAAGACGCTCCAAGCATATTTCTGTAGACCCCATGGTTATCCTGAGCATGTGCTGACGGACCAAGGCCCGGCCTTTGAGGCTGAGTTGTTCAAGGAGTTCTGCCATCTATACGGGTGTAAGAAGATAAGAACTACACCCTACCACCCACAAACCAATGGTCTCTGTGAGAAGATGAATAACATCATCATCGACCGCTAAAGACCATACCACTTGAGGAAGAAATCAGAGGCCAGACCTCCTACCTGACCTAGTAGATCTGTACAATCATATACCAGTAAGTTCCACCAATTGCACTCCGGCATATCTCATGCGGGCAAGGCCAGGAAAGCTGCCCATGGACCTGGAACTTGGTGTTGTTGAGCCTGGAGCTGATATGACCACTGAAGACTGGGACACAGCCAGACAGGAGCAGTACAGAAGAGTACAAGCCTGTGTTGAAGATAGTCTCACTCGGGTGAGGGACAAGCAGGAAGCGCAATACAACAGAGGTGCCCAAGCAGAACCCTTCACACCTGGTGAAGTAGTATTGAAAAGGAAAAGAAGAAACCACAAACTTGATGACCAGTGGGAGAGAGAACCCTACACTGTGTTGAATTCAACAATAAGAAGACCTGCTTAATTAGTCGAGATGGAGGAAGGACGACTGCAACAGTGTCCAGGGATCACCTAAAGTTGTGTCCAGACCTGTTAAAGCCTCAAGAGGAAGTGCCTCTCGTTATCCCGGAGGAGCCTAAAGAAGCAGTGATACACACTGACTTAGGAGATTTCCCAGCAGATTGGTCCCAACTAGGAGGAGCAGTAATCATCCCCGTACTCCAATTCTTCGAACAGCCAGAAGACCCTCCACAGCAAGATGAACCTGTAAGTGCTGCAGAAGAGCCTAGTGCTGCAGAAGAGCCAGCTCAAGAAGGATCCCCGGCAGGAGAAGAGCTAGAGGGCCCAGCCAATGGTACACTTGCCAGTCCCAGAGAGAGGTTAAGGCAGTTTTACAACTTAGTCACATGTAGAACTGGTAGGGTAACTGACAATGCAGACTCTGATATCTCACAGATAACCGCACTACGCAGATCAACACGTAGCACAAGAGGTAAACCCCCTGTCCGGTACACTGAGTAAAATAGCTAAACTCTGACAAGTGTAGATAGTTACCTCTGGGGTATTGTGTATTATTTTACTGTATTATTGAATATTTTCACGCATATGTATATTATTTTGTGCTTTGCTTTATTACTGAACAGTTTGAGTGATATGGATACTTCATTATTTATCCAAGAACTCCGTGGCTGAGGACTGTGTGCAGCCCAAAAACTATTTATTGTATATAATTGCGCTCCCTGGAGTGCCCCTTTAGGTGACCTCAGAAGAAAAACCTGTCTGGAGTGGCTCTACTGGAGGTCCAACTCGGGATCTCCATGCCCTGGAGCCGCCCCAGGGCCTACGTTGAGGGTTTGGGACAGGTCCCTCAAACCACCAAGTACTCTACGCTGTGAGATGGACATCCTGTCTGGGAACCTCACCACAAGAGACTTGAATTCTGAGGACGCTTTGTACCTGTCTATGTTTTTGTTATGCAACGTTTAAGAAATGTGCCTCCCATAAAGGGAAGAGTTATTGCATTGTCAATGTTTACTATTGTTGTTTTAAAATGTACTTCAGCCCGGGAGTGCTGAACTTTGCTAGAGGGGAATATGGCACCCAGCTGCGCTTGGTACCACAGATCCTAGAAGTGTGCATTGATAGAATCCTCCACAAGAGGCTCCCATAATCATTCACACATCTCCACCTTCCACCTCAGACCAGCAGAGGGAGCCCGTTAGGGATATAAATAGGGAAGGTGGAGCTAGGTAGTCTAGTCTAGTCCAGTACAGTCTGAGAAGATTTACCTCAGAGGACAGAGCCTGTTCCAGCTCCTGCAGTTGCTAGCCTGCAGTGGAGCTCATCCAGACTAAGACTCTGTTGTACCTCAGAATAGTGAGTTTAAGGTGTGCCGGCGCCATAAGATCGGTGAAGCGAGGCAAGCTGCCGTTAGTGTGAGTAGCCTAGTGAGGGCCCGAGCGTGGCCGAAGGCGAGTGGAAAGTGAGTAGCAGTGGGGGCAGAGAAGCTTACCCAGCTTACCCCGAAACATATACTGGACACCGGGTTCGAGCTTTCTGGGATCTCTACAACCCTGTAAGGCATATCCGGAATTCCTGGAGGGTTTACCAGAGTGCTGATACATAATAGAGCCAGGAGACACATAGGCCCCGTAAGCTGGGAGCGTGAACTCAAAGAGAAGGCCCTATGACAACGTCAGCCAGTGCAGGACAGAGATAAAGTTAGGCCTAGCTTCAGGCAGGTCAGAAACTTACTACGCAGAGGCAAGAAACAGGAGGCCCTACACCCGCTCATTGAGGAGGATCCTGATATGCACCCTTCACCCTACAGTGCTCCGGGATGTGCCTGAATTTCCATCAGTAAAAGGTACTGAAGTGACTATCGTGTCTGACCCTGTTCTTGCTCTGACCTGGCTGGGTCTCGCTTGTCCTGCATCCCCCCTCTCCTTACGCTGCCCTGAGGCCTAGCTCCACCTGTGGGCAGCTATACCATCGAGCTGCCTTATCACCGGCCTCAGTGGACTGCCACAGCGCTGGTGATTCCCACCAGAAACCACAGGTGGCGTCACGAACTTTCATAAAATTAACGAACAATCCCATTTTAAAAGCTGACCCCTGGGTACGGGCCCAGGCGCCGACCACCGCGACATCCCCAAAGGCCAAGCAAAGGCCCGGGTACCGAGTCATCCCCATCCCCTGGGCTAGTGATAAGCATTGTCTGATGGGAATTTTTTTAACATATTTTCCACAATGGCCTTCTTTTATAGCGCCATTTTAGTAGACCTCTCCGTCTCAGGAAGGAGAGATGCATAGTTCTCCTTGTAGCGTGGGTCTATCAGAGTGAACAACCAGAACTCTTTTTTGGCCAAGATAAACGCGAGGGTCACGGGAAAGGCAGCGGTACATAAAGTCGGCCATATGTGCCAAGCTCTCTACAGTCAACACTTCACTGTCTCCACCATCATGACTACTCTCCAACTCCTCCTCAATCTCTTCCTCATTCCCCTCCTCAGCCCATCCATGTAGGAGAGATGGGACAAAGCTTGTGTGGGTAATAGCCATTGTTACTCTAGCAACCAACTGCTGTTCCTCCTCCTCAGCCTCCACCTCCTCATTGTTTCCCAATTTGTGCTGAGCAGATGAGATAAGGCTGGACTGGGTAGTATCTCCCTGCCTCATGTTTTCCTCCATCTTCACCTGGTATGCATGCAAAGCTTCAGCTTTAAATGTGAGCAGCGACGGGTTAAGTAGGCACAGAAGCGGGATCATGGCGCTGACTGACTTCATCGCCGCTCACCATCTTTGTGGAGTCCTTCATGTCTTGGAGAACCACACAAATGTCAGGCATATATGCCCACTCTTCAGTTGTTATCTACAGAGACTGCCCAGAATACCGAAGGATGTGTTGGAACTGATATTCGACAATTGGCCTCTGCTGCTCACCAAGCCATGCCAGCATGAGTAGTATGGAGTTCCAGTGCATAGTGACATCGCACACCAGTCGGTGATCTGGCACTTGCATGCACTGCTGCAGCAGCGCCAGAGTGGCGGCAGCTGTAGATGACTTGCGGAAATGAGCACCAACACAGTGTACCTTGACCAGAAGCTCTAGCAAATTTAGGTAGGTTTTCAGAAACCACTGAACCACCAAGTTTAGCACGAGGGCCAAGCATGGTATATGTATGAGCTTGCCATGTTTCACAGCTGCTGCCAGGTTATGCCCATTCTCACACACTACCATGCCTGGCTGAAGGTTCAACAGCGAGAGCCACACATCGGTCTGGTCTGTTATTCCTTTGAATAACTTTGCCGTGGTGTACAGTTTGTCTCCTAGACAAATTTGCTTCAGAAGTGCCTGTTGCCGCTTTGCTGAGGCAGTGCTGGGGAGCTTCCAGCTTCTGGTTGATGTGGATGAAGTGCTCTGAGATAACAAGTCGTAGATGGAGGATGAGGAGGAACTGGTGTAGGATGTAGAGGAAACCCTGATAGAAGTAGGGCCAGCAATCCTTGGCGTCAGTAGCACATGTGCCATGCCAGGGTGGGACTCCGTCCTAGCCTTCACAATGTTCACCCAGTGTGCCGTCAGGAAAATGTAGCGCCCCCGGCCACAAGCGCTTGTCCACATGTTGGTCGTTAAGTGTACAATCCCAGTAACTGCATTGCTAAAGGCAGGGCTGATGTTCCTGGACACGTGCTGGTACAAGATGGGAACTCCACACCTGGAGAAATAGTGGCGGCTACGCACTGAGTACCAAAGGACAGCCATAAGTCGGAGGAAATCCTCCATGTCTACCAACCTAAACGGCAACATTTCCAGGGCAAGCCACCTGGAAATGTGCCCTTTTAGCATTTGGACTGTGAGTGGGTGGCTTGGAATCTTTCTGTTCATTCCAAGGCCTGTGGTAGGGATAGTTGAACGCAGTGCTGGAACAAGTTTTTGGAAGTGACTGAAGATGATGCCTTAGAATGTGCAAGGACAGGTGCAGAGTGGAAGGTATCTGCACTAGTGTCATGGAAAGGAGATTGGGAAGCCCCTAGCACAGGGTGAAGAAGCAGTGGTGTCACCCGTTGGCACCAATCATGGCCCCAGGCGTTCAGTCCATCGAGTCCTATGCTTAGATGACATGCGACTGATCATGCTGGTGGTGGTTAGGCTCTTAGTGGTCAGGCCCCTGCTGATCTTGGCATGGCACAGGTTGTAAATGACCATTTTCTTTGCCTCATAACTCTCTTTAAAAAAGTCCCAGACTTGGGAACACCTAACTCTTTAACGCAGAAATTCAAGAGTGTAGGTGCTCTGCAGTACAGTTGCCCGCCTTCTCCCTCTGGTCACCTCACTGTCTCTTCCTGCCTGTTTAAGTGCTGCCAATCCCTCCCCATCAGCATTTCTGGCCTCACTTTGCATTGCAGTGTCCTAGGTTGGGTCGATGACTTAGTCATCCACCACGTCGTCTTTCACCACAGCACTCTGGTCCTTCCTGACTTTGTGACTAAACAACAACCTGACTAAAATTTGACAAAATTTGCCATTCCCCACCATCAGTTTCTTGTGACCGTGGCTGCTTAAAGTTTTGTGCATCACTAAACAGCATCTCCTTCAGTACCTCTTGGCGCATGCAGGATGAGAGGCCACAATCAAGAAATTATGTTGTAAAGAGTAGAGATGAGCGTTGTTCTACTCGAACTGTTCGCCAATCTCAAATTCGAGCTGTTTTGGGCGGTGTTCGAGCCGTTCGGCGAACACGAACAATTTGAGAAAAATTCGGCTGTTCGAGGTTATGTTCGATAACTGTTCGTGCACCAAAATCATAACTGGATTTTTTCTCAGTAATGATGAAAATTAATGTTAATACGCAGTTTGAGTGTACAGCGGGGTGGGGGGAGGGGCAGGGGATGGATCTCTGCAGGAACAATGAAGATCTCCATTTTTTTTTCTCTTTCCCGCATTTGCAGTGGGGAGGTGCAATCTGTCAGCCTATCAGCAGCGCACACACGGAGCGAAGTGCTTTTTTTCACACAAGCAAGGGCATGTGTCATTGGCAGTGTATGTCACATGTCCTTGCCCTATAAGACCAAGCCATTTTCCCCGTCGCCACCATTTTCTCACTGCTGCAGCTGCGCGTTAGACGGCACCGCTGTTGCTGTGTGCGCTATACCTTGTTAATTTCAAGCCAATTTTCGCACAAATCTACAGATAGCTTGGGAGTAGGGAATAGTTGTGATTGCAGTCCTTTTAAGGACTAGGTTACAGCATTTCCTACGACTTTTATCAGGCAGGTCTGTGCTCTTAAATAGATAGATTGTGGGAGTAAAGACTAATTGTAATTGGAGTCCTTTTCAGGACTAGGTTACATCAGTTCCTATCAGTTTTTGCCAGGCAGGTCTGTGCCAGTGCTGTGCAAGTTTTTTTCACAGCATTTGGCTGAATCTAGCAAAGCTAATCCTTTTTGGCCTATTGCAGAGTGTGTTAGTCAGTGGAGTACCCTATCTGTGTTGCAAGATATACCACCTGTGTATAGAATACCAATTTTTTTACTGCACCTAGTGAAGTAAAATCTTTTGGGCATAGCATCATTCTATTAGTCCATCTATACTGACCTCCATCAGGTTGCAAATTGAATATAATTTTTTTCTGCATCTAGCTCTGAAAAAATATTGGGCTTCTAGCTGTGTGTGGGACTTGTTGTACTAGTCCATCTATACTGACCTCCATCAGGTTGCAAACTGCATATATTTTTTTCTTCATCTACCTCTGAAAAAATATTGGGCTTCTAGCTGTGTGTGGGACTTGTTCTATTAATCCATCTATACAGACCTCCATCAGGTTGCAAACTGAATATATTTTTTTCTGCATCTACCTCTGAAAAAATATTTGGCCTTCTAGCTGTGTGTGGGACTTGTTCTATTAGTCTATCTATACTGACCTCCATAAGGTTGCAAACTGAATATAATTTTTTTCTGCATCTACCTCTGAAAAAATATTTGGCCTTCTAGCCGTGTGTGGGACTTGTTCTATTAGTCCATCTATACTGACCTCCATAAGGTTGCAAACTGAATATAATTTTTTTCTGCATCTACCTCTGAAAAAATATTTGGCCTTCTAGCTGTGTGTGGGACTTGTTCTATTAGTCCATCTATACTGACCTCCATAAGGTTGCAAACTGAATGTAATTTTTTTCTGCATCTACCTCTGAAAAAATATTTGGCCTTCTAGCTGTGTGTGGGACTTGTTCTATTAGTCCATCTATACTGACCTCCATCAGGTTGCAAATTGAATATAATTTTTTTCTGCATCTAGCTCTGAAAAAATATTGGGCTTCTAGCTGTGTGTGGGACTTGTTGTACTAGTCCATCTATACTGACCTTCATCAGGTTGCAAACTGCATATATTTTTTTCTTCATATACCTCTGAAAAAATATTGGGCTTCTAGCAGTGTGTGGGACTTGTTCTATTAATCCATCTATACAGACCTCCATCTGGTTGCAAACTGAATATATTTTTTTCTGCATCTACCTCTGAAAAAATATTGGGCTTCTAGCTGTGTGTGGGACTTGTTCTATTAGTCCATCTATACTGACCTCCATAAGGTTGCAAACTGAATATAATTTTTTTCTGCATCTACCTCTGAAAAAATATTTGGCCTTCTAGCTGTGTGTGGGACTTGTTCTATTAGTCCATCTATACTGACCTCCATAAGGTTGCAAACTGAATATAATTTTTTTCTGCATCTACCTCTGAAAAAATATTTGGCCTTCTAGCTGTGTGTGGGACTTGTTCTATTAGTCCATCTATACTGACCTCCATAAGGTTGCAAACTGAATATAATTTTTTTCTGCATCTACCTCTGAAAAAATATTGGGCTTCTAGCTGTGTGTGGGACTTGTTCTATTAATCCATCTATACAGACCTCCATCAGGTTGCAAACTGAATATATTTTTTTCTGCATCTACCTCTGAAAAAATATTGGGCTTCTAGCTGTGTGTGGGACTTGTTGTATTAGTCGATCTATACTGACCTCCATAAGGTTGCAAACTGAATATAATTTTTTTCTGCAACTACCTCTGAAAAAATATTGGGCTTCTAGCTGTGTGTGGGACTTGTTCTATTAATCCATCTATACAGACCTCCATCAGGTTGCAAACTGAATATATTTTTTTCTGCATCTACCTCTGAAAAAATATTGGACTTCTAGCTGTGTGTGGGACTTGTTGTATTAGTCCATCTATACTGACCTCCATAAGGTTGCAAACTGAATATAATTTTTTTCTGCATCTACCTCTGAAAAAATATTGGGCTTCTAGCTGTGTGTGGGACTTGTTCTATTAATCCATCTATACAGACCTCCATCTGGTTGCAAACTGAATATATTTTTTTCTGCATCTACCTCTGAAAAAATATTGGGCTTCTAGCTGTGTGTGGGACTTGTTGTATTAGTCCATCTATACCGACCTCCATAAGGTTGCAAACTGAATATAATTTTTTTCTGCATCTACCTCTGAAAAAATATTTGGCCTTCTAGCTGTGTGTGGGGCTTGTTCTATTAGTCCATCTATACTGACCTCCATAAGGTTGCAAACTGAATATAATTTTTTTCTGCATCTACCTCTGAAAAAATATTTGGCCTTCTAGCTGTGTGTGGGACTTGTTCTATTAGTCCATCTATACTGACCTCCATAAGGTTGCAAACTGAATATAATTTTTTTCTGCATCTACCTCTGAAAAAATATTTGGCCTTCTAGCTGTGTGTGGGACTTGTTCTATTAGTCCATCTATACTGACCTCCATAAGGTTGCAAACTGAATATAATTTTTTTCTGCATCTACCTCTGAAAAAATATTGGGCTTCTAGCTGTGTGTGGGACTTGTTCTATTAATCCATCTATACAGACCTCCATCAGGTTGCAAACTGAATATATTTTTTTCTGCATATACCTCTGAAAAAATATTGGGCTTCTAGCTGTGTGTGGGACTTGTTGTATTAGTCCATCTATACTGACCTCCATAAGGTTGCAAACTGAATATAATTTTTTTCTGCAACTACCTCTGAAAAAATATTGGGCTTCTAGCTGTGTGTGGGACTTGTTCTATTAATCCATCTATACAGACCTCCATCAGGTTGCAAACTGAATATATTTTTTTCTGCATCTACCTCTGAAAAAATATTGGACTTCTAGCTGTGTGTGGGACTTGTTGTATTAGTCCATCTATACTGACCTCCATAAGGTTGCAAACTGAATATAATTTTTTTCTGCATCTACCTCTGAAAAAATATTGGGCTTCTAGCTGTGTGTGGGACTTGTTCTATTAATCCATCTATACAGACCTCCATCTGGTTGCAAACTGAATATATTTTTTTCTGCATCTACCTCTGAAAAAATATTGGGCTTCTAGCTGTGTGTGGGACTTGTTGTATTAGTCCATCTATACCGACCTCCATAAGGTTGCAAACTGAATATAATTTTTTTCTGCATCTACCTCTGAAAAAATATTTGGCCTTCTAGCTGTGTGTGGGGCTTGTTCTATTAGTCCATCTATACTGACCTCCATAAGGTTGCAAACTGAATATAATTTTTTTCTGCATCTACCTCTGAAAAAATATTTGGCCTTCTAGCTGTGTGTGGGACTTGTTCTATTAGTCCATCTATACTGACCTCCATAAGGTTGCAAACTGAATATAATTTTTTTCTGCATCTACCTCTGAAAAAATATTTGGCCTTCTAGCTGTGTGTGGGACTTGTTCTATTAGTCCATCTATACTGACCTCCATAAGGTTGCAAACTGAATATAATTTTTTTCTGCATCTACCTCTGAAAAAATATTGGGCTTCTAGCTGTGTGTGGGACTTGTTCTATTAATCCATCTATACAGACCTCCATCAGGTTGCAAACTGAATATATTTTTTTCTGCATATACCTCTGAAAAAATATTGGGCTTCTAGCTGTGTGTGGGACTTGTTGTATTAGTCCATCTATACTGACCTCCATAAGGTTGCAAACTGAATATAATTTTTTTCTGCAACTACCTCTGAAAAAATATTGGGCTTCTAGCTGTGTGTGGGACTTGTTTTATTAATCCATCTATACAGACCTCCATCAGGTTGCAAACTGAATATAATTTTTTTCTGCATCTACCTCTGAAAAAATATTGGGCTTCTAGCTGTGTGTGGGACTTGTTGTATTAGTCCATCTATAGTGACCTCCATAAGGTTGCAAACTGAATATAATTTTTTTCTGCATCTACCTCTGAAAAAATATTTGGCCTTCTAGCTGTGTGTGGGACTTGTTCTATTAGTCCATCTATACTGACCTCCATAAGGTTGCAAACTGAATATAATTTTTTTCTGCATCTACCTCTGAAAAAATATTGGGCTTCTAGCTGTGTGTGGGACTTGTTCTATTAATCCATCTATACAGACCTCCATCAGGTTGCAAACTGAATATATATTTTTTTCTGCATCTACCTCTGAAAAAACATTGGGCTTCTAGCTGTGTGTGGGACTTGTTGTATTAGTCCATCTATACTGACCTCCATAAGGTTGCAAACTGAATATAATTTTTTTCTGCATCTACCTCTGAAAAAATATTTGGCCTTCTAGCTGTGTGTGGGACTTGTTCTATTAGTCCATCTATACTGACCTCCATAAGGTTGCAAACTGAATATAATTTTTTTCTGCATCTACCTCTGAAAAAATATTGGGCTTCTAGCTGTGTGTGGGACTTGTTCTATTAATCCATCTATACAGACCTCCATCAGGTTGCAAACTGAATATATATTTTTTTCTGCATCTACCTCTGAAAAAATATTGGGCTTCTAGCTGTGTGTGGGACTTGTTGTATTAGTCCATCTATACGGACCTCCATAAGGTTGCAAACTGAATATAATTTTTTTCTGCATCTACCTCTGACAAAATATTTGGCCTTTTAGCTGTGTGTGGGACTTGTTCTATTAGTCCATCTATACTGACCTCCATAAGGTTGCAAACTGAATATAATTTTTTTCTGCATCTACCTCTGAAAACATATTTGGCCTTCTAGCTGTGTGTGGGACTTGTTCTATTAGTCCATCTATACTGACCTCCATAAGGTTGCAAACTGAATATTATTTTTTTCTGCATCTACCTCTGAAAAAATATTGGGCTTCTAGCTGTGTGTGGGACTTGTTCTTTTAATCCATCTATACAGACCTCCATCAGGTTTCAAACTGAATACATTTTTTTCTGCATCTACCTCTGAAAAAATATTGGGCTTCTAGCTGTGTGTGGGACTTGTTGTATTAGTCCATCTATACTGACCTCCATAAGGTTGCAAACTGAATATAATTTTTTTCTGCATCTACCTCTGAAAAAATATTTGGCCTTCTAGCTGTGTGTGGGACTTGTTCTATTAGTCCATCTATACTGACCTCCATAAGGTTGCAAACTGAATATAATTTTTTTCTGCATCTACCTCTGAAAAAATATTTGGCCTTCTTGCTGTGTGTGGGACTTGTTCTATTAGTCCATCTATACTGACCTCCATAAGGTTGCAAACTGAATATAATTTTTTTCTGCATCTACCTCTGAAAAAATATTTGGCCTTCTAGCTGTGTGTGGGACTTGTTCTATTAGTCCATCTATACTGACCTCCATAAGGTTGCAAACTGAATATAATTTTTTTCTGCATCTACCTCTGAAAAAATATTTGGCCTTCTAGCTGTGTGTGGGACTTGTTCTATTAGTCCATCTATACTGACCTCCATAAGGTTGCAAACTGAATATAATTTTTTTCTGCATCTACCTCTGAAAAAATATTGGGCTTCTAGCTGTGTGTGGGACTTGTTCTATTAATCCATCTATACAGACCTCCATCAGGTTGCAAACTGAATATATTTTTTTCTGCATCTACCTCTGAAAAAATATTGGGCTTCTAGCTGTGTGTGGGACTTGTTGTATTAGTCCATCTATACTGACCTCCATAAGGTTGCAAACTGAATATAATTTTTTTCTGCATCTCCCTCTGACAAAATATTTGGCCTTCTAGCTGTGTGGGACTTGTTCTTTTAGTCCATCTATACTGACCTCCATAAGGTTGCAAACTGAATATAATTTTTTTCTGCATCTACCTCTGAAAAAATATTGGGCTTCTAGCTGTGTGTGGGACTTGTTCTATTAATCCATCTATACAGACCTCCATCAGGTTGCAAACTGAATATATTTTTTTCTGCATCTACCTCTGAAAAAATATTGGGCTTCTAGCTGTGTGTGGGACTTGTTGTATTAGTCCATCTATACTGACCTCCATAAGGTTGCAAACTGAATAAAAAATTTTTCTGCATCTACCTCTGACAAAATATTTGGCCTTCTAGCTGTGTGTGCGACTTGTTCTATTAGTCCATCTATACTGACCTCCATAAGGTTGCAAACTGAATATAATTTTTTTCTGCATCTACCTCTGAAAAAATATTTGGCCTTCTAGCTGTGTGTGGGACTTGTTCTATTAGTCCATCTATACTGACCTCCATAAGGTTGCAAACTGAATATAATTTTTTTCTGCATCTACCTCTGATAAAATATTGGGCTTCTAGCTGTGTGTGGGACTTGTTCTATTAATCCATCTATACAGACCTCCATCAGGTTGCAAACTGAATATATTTTTTTCTGCATCTACCTCTGAAAAAATATTGGGCTTCTAGCTGTGTGTGGGACTTGTTGTATTAGTCCATCTATACTGACCTCCATAAGGTTGCAAACTGAATATAATTTTTTTCTGCATCTACCTCTGAAAAATATTTGGCCTTCTAGCTGTGTGTGGGACTTGTTCTATTAGTCCATCTATACTGACCTCCATAAGGTTGCAAACTGAATATAATTTTTTTCTGCATCTACCTCTGAAAAAATATTTGGCCTTCTAGCTGTGTGTGGGACTTGTTCTATTAGTCCATCTATACTGACCTCCATAAGGTTGCAAACTGAATATAATTCCGAGCGTGGCCGAAGGCGAGTGGAAAGTGAGTAGCAGTGGGGGCAGAGAAGCTTACCCAGCTTACCCCGAAACATATACTGGACACCGGGTTCGAGCTTTCTGGGATCTCTACAACCCTGTAAGGCATATCCGGAATTCCTGGAGGGTTTACCAGAGTGCTGATACGTAATAGAGCCAAAAGACACATAGGCCCCGTAAGCTGGGAGCGTGAACTCAAAGAGAAGGCCCTATGACAACGTCAGCCGGTCAGGACAGAGATAAAGTTAGGCCTAGCTTCAGGCAGGTCAGAAACTTACTACGCAGAGGCAAGAAACAGGAGGCCCTACACCCGCTCATTGAGGAGGATCCTGATATGCACCCTTCACCCTACAGTGCTCCGGGATGTGCCTGAATTTCCATCAGTAAAAGGTACTGAAGTGACTATCGTGTCTGACCCTGTTCTTGCTCTGACCTGGCTGGGTCTCGCTTGTCCTGCATCCCCCCTCTCCGTACGCTGCCCTGAGGCCTATCTCCACCTGTGGGCAGCTATACCATCGAGCTGCCTTATCACCGGCCTCAGTGGACTGCCACAGCGCTGGTGATTCTCACCAGACACCACAGGTGGCGTCACGAACTTTCATAAAATTAACGAACAATCCCATTTTAAAAGCTGACCCCTGGGTACGGGCCCAGGCGCCGACCACCGCGACATCCCCAAAGGCCAAGCAAAGGCCCGGGTACCGAGTCATCCCCATCCCCTTGGCTAGTGATAAGCATTGTCTGATGGGAATTTTTTCAACATATTTTCCACAATGGCCTTCTTTTATAGCGCCATTTTAGTAGACCTCTCCGTCTCAGGAAGGAGAGATGCAAAGTTCTCCTTGTAGCGTGGGTCTATCAGAGTGAACAACCAGAACTCTTTTTTGGCCAAGATAAACGCGAGGGTCACGGGAAAGGCAGCGGTACATAAAGTCGGCCATATGTGCCAAGCTCTCTACAGTCAACACTTCACTGTCTCCACCATCATGACTACTCTCCAACTCCTCCTCAATCTCTTCCTCATTCCCCTCCTCAGCCCATCCATGTAGGAGAGATGGGACAAAGCTTGTGTGGGTAATAGCCATTGTTACTCTAGCAACCAACTGCTGTTCCTCCTCCTCAGCCTCCACCTCCTCATTGTTTCCCAATTTGTGCTGAGCAGATGAGATAAGGCTGGACTGGGTAGTATCTCCCTGCCTCATGTTTTCCTCCATCTTCACCTGGTATGCATGCAAAGCTTCAGCTTTAAATGTGAGCAGCGACGGGTTAAGTAGGCACAGAAGCGGGATCATGGCGCTGACTATGACTTCATCGCCGCTCACCATCTTTGTGGACTCCTTCATGTCTTGGAGAACCACACAAATGTCAGGCATATATGCCCACTCTTCAGTTGTTATCTGCAGAGACTGCCCAGAATACCGAGGGATGTGTTGGAACTGATATTCGACAATTGGCCTCTGCTGCTCACCAAGCCATGCCAGCATGAGTAGTATGGAGTTCCAGTGCATAGTGACATCGCACACCAGTTGGTGATCAGGCACTTGCATGCACTGCTGCAGCAGCGCCAGAGTGGCGGCAGCTGTAGATGACTTGCGGAAATGAGCACCAACACAGTGTACCTTGACCAGAAGCTCTAGCAAATTTAGGTAGGTTTTCAGAAACCACTGAACCACCAAGTTTAGCACGAGGGCCAAGCATGGTATATGTATGAGCTTGCCATGTTTCACAGCTGCTGCCAGGTTATGCCCATTCTCACACACTACCATGCTTGGCTGAAGGTTCAACAGCGAGAGCCACACATCGGTCTGGTCTGTTATTCCTTTGAATAACTTTGCCGTGGTGTACAGTTTGTCTCCTAGACAAATTTGCTTCAGAAGAGCCTGTTGCCGCTTTGCTGAGGCAGTGCTGGGGAGCTTCCAGCTTCTGGTTGATGTGGATGAAGTGCTCTGAGATAACAAGTCGTAGATGGAGGATGAGGAGGAACTGGTGTAGGATGTAGAGGAAACCCTGATAGAAGTAGGGCCAGCAATCCTTGGCGTCAGTAGCACATGTGCCATGCCAGGGTGGGACTCCGTCCTAGCCTTCACAATGTTCACCCAGTGTGCCGTCAGGAAAATGTAGCGCCCCCGGCCACAAGCGCTTGTCCACATGTTGGTCGTTAAGTGTACAATCCCAGTAACTGCATTGCTAATGGCAGGGCTGATGTTCCTGGACACGTGCTGGTACAAGATGGGAACTCCACACCTGGAGAAATAGTGGCGGCTACGCACTGAGTACCAAAGGACAGCCATAAGTCGGAGGAAATCCTCCATGTCTACCAACCTAAACGGCAACATTTCCATGGCAAGCCGCCTGGAAATGTGCCCTTTTAGCATTTGGACTGTGAGTGGGTGGCTTGGAATCTTTCTGTTCATTCCAAGGCCTGTGGTAGGGATAGTTGAACGCAGTGCTGGAACAAGTTTTTGGAAGTGACTGAAGATGATGCCTTAGAAAGTGCAAGGACAGGTGCAGAGTGGAAGGTATCTGCACTAGTGTCATGGAAAGGAGATTGGGAAGCCCCTAGCACAGGGTGAAGAAGCAGTGGTGTCACCCGTTGGCACCAATCATGGCCCCAGGCGTTCAGTCCATCGAGTCCTATGCTTAGATGACATGCGACTGATCATGCTGGTGGTGGTTAGGCTCTTAGTGGTCAGGCCCCTGCTGATCTTGGCATGGCACAGGTTGTAAATGACCATTTTCTTTGCCTCAAAACTATCTTTAAAAAAGTCCCAGACTTGGGAACACCTAACTCTTTAACGCAGAGATTCAAGAGTGTAGGTGCTCTGCAGTACAGTTGCCCGCCTTCTCCCTCTGGTCACCTCACTGTCTCTTCCTGCCTGTTTAAGAGCTGCCAATCCCTCCCCATCAGCATTTCTGGCCTCACTTTGCATTGCATTGTCCTAGGTTGGGTCGATGACTTAGTCATCCACCACGTCGTCTTTCACCACAGCACTCTGGTCCTTCCTGACTTTGTGACTAAACAACAACCTGACTAAAATTTGACAAAATTTGCCATTCCCCACCATCAGTTTCTTGTGACCGTGGCTGCTTAAAGTTTTGTGCATCACTAAACAGCATCTCCTTCAGTACCTCTTGGCGCATGCAGGATGAGAGGCCACAATCAAGAAATTATGTTGTAAAGAGTAGAGATGAGCGTTGTTCTACTCGAACTGTTCGCCAATCTCAAATTCGAGCTGTTTTGGGCGGTGTTCGAGCCGTTCGGCGAACACGAACAATTTGAGAAAAATTCGGCTGTTCGAGGTTATGTTCGATAACTGTTCGTGCACCAAAATCATAACTGGATTTTTTCTCAGTAATGATGAAAATTAATGTTAATACGCAGTTTGAGTGTACAGCGGGGTGGGGGGAGGGGCAGGGGATGGATCTCTGCAGGAACAATGAAGATCTCCATTTTTTTTTCTCTTTCCCGCATTTGCAGTGGGGAGGTGCAATCTGTCAGCCTATCAGCAGCGCACACACGGAGCGAAGTGCTTTTTTTCACACAAGCAAGGGCATGTGTCATTGGCAGTGTATGTCACATGTCCTTGCCCTATAAGACCAAGCCATTTTCCCTGTCGCCACCATTTTCTCACTGCTGCAGCTGCGTGTTAGACAGCACCGCTGTTGCTGTGTGCGCTATACCTTGTTAATTTCAAGCCAATTTTTGCACAAATCTACAGATAGCTTAGGAGTAGGGAATAGTTGTGATTGCAGTCCTTTTAAGGACTAGGTTACAGCATTTCCTACGACTTTTATCAGGCAGGTCTGTGCTCTTAAATAGATAGATTGTGGGAGTAAAGACTAATTGTAATTGGAGTCCTTTTCAGGACTAGGTTACATCAGTTCCTATCAGTTTTTGCCAGGCAGGTCTGTGCCAGTGCTGTGCAAGTTTTTTTCACAGCATTTGGCTGAATCTAGCAAAGCTAATCCTTTTTGGCCTATTGCAGAGTGTGTTAGTCAGTGGAGTAGCCTATCTGTGTTGCAAGATATACCACCTGTGTATAGAATACCAATTTTTTTACTGCACCTAGTGAAGTAAAATCTTTTGGGCATAGCATCATTCTATTAGTCCATCTATACTGACCTCCATCAGGTTGCAAATTGAATATAATTTTTTTCTGCATCTAGCTCTGAAAAAATATTGGGCTTCTAGCTGTGTGTGGGACTTGTTGTACTAGTCCATCTATACTGACCTCCATCAGGTTGCAAACTGCATATATTTTTTTCTTCATCTACCTCTGAAAAAATATTGGGCTTCTAGTTTTGTGTGGGACTTGTTCTATTAATCCATCTATACAGACCTCCATCAGGTTGCAAACTGAATATATTTTTTTCTGCATCTACCTCTGAAAAAATATTTGGCCTTCTAGCTGTGTGTGGGACTTGTTCTATTAGTCCATCTATACTGACCTCCATAAGGTTGCAAACTGAATATAATTTTTTTCTGCATCTACCTCTGAAAAAATATTTGGCCTTCTAGCCGTGTGTGGGACTTGTTCTATTAGTCCATCTATACTGACCTCCATAAGGTTGCAAACTGAATATAATTTTTTTCTGCATCTACCTCTGAAAAAATATTTGGCCTTCTAGCTGTGTGTGGGACTTGTTCTATTAGTCCATCTATACTGACCTCCATAAGGTTGCAAACTGAATGTAATTTTTTCTGCATCTACCTCTGAAAAAATATTTGGCCTTCTACCTGTGTGTGGGACTTGTTCTATTAGTCCATCTATACTGACCTCCATCACGTTGCAAATTGAATATAATTTTTTTCTGCATCTAGCTCTGAAAAAATATTGGGCTTCTAGCTGTGTGTGGGACTTGTTGTACTAGTCCATCTATACTGACCTCCATCAGGTTGCAAACTGCATATATTTTTTTCTTCATCTACCTCTGAAAAAATATTGGGCTTCTAGCTGTGTGTGGGATTTGTTCTATTAATCCATCTATACAGACCTCCATCAGGTTGCAAACTGAATATAATTTTTTTCTGCATCTACCTCTGAAAAAATATTGGGCTTCTAGCTGTGTGTGGGACTTGTTCTATTAATCCATCTATACAGACCTCCATCAGGTTGCAAACTGAATATATTTTTTTCTGCATCTACCTCTGAAAAAATATTGGGCTTCTAGCTGTGTGTGGGACTTCTTGCATTAGTCCATCTATAGTGACCTCCATAAGGTTGCAAACTGAATATAATTTTTTTCTGCATCTACCTCTGACAAAATATTTGGCCTTCTAGCTGTGTGTGGGACTTGTTCTATTAGTCCATCTATAGATCGGTTCGATAAATTCCGGTTTGTATATCGCGGCGCTTCCAAATAGGGCCCAGTGGATATTTACATTCAGGATTTATTGATTAGAATATAAAATAGCAATGTACAACGCGTTTCTACTCATTACAGAGTCTTCATCAGGTACAATTTCGTAGTCATGCTTATGGAAAGTCTCTTCATTATATAAAGCACTGATCAGGTTCATCAGGGTCATGGACCGCCCAGTTAATTAATCATGTTAATTGAGTTGATTTATGCATGTGATTAGTTAATCATGCAGTCTAAGGTTGTCTCTACTAGAGTAAAATCAAATAAAAATACAACAACAACTACAATAAGAATGCAACAACAACAAAAAAAAAAAAAAAAAAAAAAAACACACAAAATACTTTCTTAAATGATTAAGAAGAAATAAAAACCTGTTTTTGGTTAAAATGTTTAAAAGAATATTTTTCTCCCCTGCATGTAGATCCAGTAACACTATCGCTCA
The DNA here is from genome assembly GCF_046119375.1 of Phyllobates terribilis. NCBI lineage: Eukaryota > Metazoa > Chordata > Amphibia > Anura > Dendrobatidae > Phyllobates > Phyllobates terribilis. The sequence continues at coordinate 17,729,180 of NW_027362771.1, forward strand.
CTATTGACAGATTGTATTTAAGAGGAAAATCAGATTCATAATAATATTATGTTGTTCTTACTGACCTTCAGTGTGGTTATTATTTCTCTATTTTATGACTAATAAATATATGTTTATTGTTAATATATTCAAGGTCTTCTAATGTAAAGTGAACTCAGTGTGGTTCTGCCTGTTCAACTTTGTTTTTCTATCAAATATATTCAATTCTGTCATTTAATCCCTCTGGCTGTAGACACCGCATGCGATAAATCCAGAAGGATTCCTTTCTATTCAATGTTTGAATTCTATTCTGGGTGGAAACTGGTATGGATTCTACGGGGGTTATTTGAACTTCAAATTTCCCCCCCGTGATTCTGCAGTAGATGGCGTGATAGGCTATGTGTTAAAAGCCCTATTTTGGCATTATGACGGTGTCCACTGAGGCGGTTTTGCACTTTTCTTATGGTACGACCGACGTATTGTAAACCGCATTTGCAAGTAATAACGTATATAACGTAGTCTGTTTGACAGGTGAGATACTGGCGAATTGGAAATTTTTCACCTGTACTATGACAAATAATCTCTTTGCAGCCGTGTGATATACATCTGCAACAGTTGCAAAGTTTCTTTCTGCATTTGAATACTCCCACTGATTTGGTTGTATTAAATCTTTTTCGCTCAGATAAAGTGGGGATGTTTTTAAGTCGGCTTGGAGCTATCAAATTCCTGATGGTTTTTCCTCTTCTAAAGGTGATCCCTGGTCTTTCAGGTAGGGATTCTCTTAGAAGAGGATCTTGTTGCAGAATATACCAATATTTACTGAGTATTTTTCTGACATTTAAATTTTCCTTATTGTAGGCTGTGATGAAGTTAAATCTCCATTTATTAGGTTGTAAAGGATTTTTTGTGAACCTTGTACTGTCATTGGGGAATTTTAAGGTGGTATCTGTTTCTAATTTGTGTTCCTTGCTCTTTTCCTTAATTTTTTCTGTCTTATTTGACTTATTTTTCATTGCCAAAAGGCAATCCTTCTGTGTCTTTTTTCTGTTGGTTTCATATGCTGCTGAAATTAGTTTTTTGGGGTACTTTTTTGTTTTAAACCGGTCTATAAGGACTTTTGCTTGTATATTATAGTCCTCTAGTTGTGTGTTATTTTTCCTTATACGTAAAAACTGGCTATAAGGGATGTTTTTTTTCCATTTGTGAAAATGTGCACTATTGAACTCTAAATATCCATTTGAATCTACTACTTTAAAGTATGTTTTTGTTATTAATGAGTTTTTTTTAAAACTGATTTCTAAATCTAAAAAATTGATTTTATTTATACTCATATTAAAAGTGAAATTGATACCCCACTCATTTTGGTTTAGTTCATAAATAAGTTGTTCCGCCATTTTTTGGTCTCCTTTCCACAGGATAACTAGATCATCAATATATCTACGGTACAGGATAATATTTTCTGTATACATGGCTTTTGTCAGAGCTGATAGGGACTCGAAACGTCCCATGAATAAATTAGCGAAACTAGGCGCGACTCGAGTCCCCATTGCTGTACCGAGCTTCTGGACATATAACTGGTCTTGGAATTCAAATATATTTCTCTTTAAGATGAATTCAAGGCCTAAAAGAATGAATTGTATTTGTGCTTGCGGCATATTGGTATATGTTTCTAAGTAATATCGAGTTGCTGATATCCCCAATTGGTGGTCTATGTTTGAATATAGTGCTGTTACATCTAAGGATATGAACCAATATCCTTCTTCCCAATATATATCCTGTAATTCTTCTATCAGTTGGGTAGAATCACGTAGATACGATGGGAGTTTTTTCACTATGTTTTGTAGATGGAGATCGATATAATGGGAAAGATAGCTGGTGAGTTAATTTATACCAGCTATAATGGGGCGACCTGGTGGATTAATTGGATCCTTATGAATTTTGGGTAAATGATAAAAAAAAGCTAGAGAGTATTCTTTATTTGTGAGAAACTGCTTTTCTCTTTTATCTATAATTCCTTTTTCATAAGCGGTATTTATGATTAGATGATATTCTTTAGAAATGGTTTTTGAAGGATCTGTATTAAGTTTACTATAATATTTTTCATCTGATAGTATTCTATGTGCTTCTTTGAGGTACACTTCTCGATCTTGAATTATTATCCCCCCCCCTTTATCTGCTTCTCTAATGACAATTGTATTATTATTTTTTAAGGTTTTTATGGCACATTTTTCTTTTTTTGTGATGTTAGCTCTTGTTTTCAGGTTTTCTTTCACATGGTGTTTTTTATTATTCTTTTTTGAAGATTTTTTAAAAAACTGTTTTTTATTTATTTTGCGGAATTCGTCTCCTACCAATGAGAGGAAGGTCTCAATGTAGCTTCCTCTATGATGGATAGGATTAAAATTGGATCTATTTTTAACTACAAGATGTATATTTTCATCATGTTTATTTTCAGACTTAGAATTATTTTTAGGATTTTTACGTATTTCCGTAGGTTCAAAAGTTTTTTCTTTTATTTTTTCTTTTATCGCAAAATGTCTGGATAGGGTAAGACGTCTTATGAATAGTGTTGAGCGATACCTTCCGATATCAGGAAATATCGTATCGGATTGGATCGGGCCGATACCCAAAAAGTATCGGATATCGCCGATTCCGATACCGGAAACCAATGCAAGTCAATGGGACACAAATATCGGAATGAAAATAAACCCTTTCTTTCCTTGTAGGTTAATTCTACATGAAGTAAAACAACTAAGAATAATGTAGAATGACATGAAAAGCCGGCAATTCATCAGCGGCATACACCGGTACCCGACAATTTACAACAGAAAGAATAGAGCTTCACACATAGATTAGATAGATAGAAACATGTCAGTCACATATATATGAAGTACAGTGACTGTGTTGCTTACTGTACTTGTCATTTAGTGTAAAGGATTTATTAAAAAAAATATTAGTGTTTTCGTGCACCGTCTCTTTAAAAAAGCCGGCCGGCAATTCAGCATCTGTACCCGACAATTTATAACAGACAGAATAGAGAATCACACATAGATTAGATAGATAGAAACATGTCAGTCACATATATATGAAGTACAGTGACAGTGTTGCTTACTGTACTTGTCATTTAGTGTAAAGGATTTATTAAAAAAAAATATTAGTGTTTTCGTGCACCGTCTCTTTAAAAAAGCCGGCCGGCAATTCAGCAGCGGTACCCGACAATTTATAACAGAAAGAATAGAGCTTCACACATAGATTAGATAGATAGAAACATGTCAGTCACATATATATGAAGTACAGTGACAGTGTTGCTTACTGTACTTGTCATTTAGTGTAAAGGATTTATTTAAAAAAATAATAGTGTTTTCATGCACCGTCTCTTTAAGAAAGCCGGCCGGCAATTCAGCATCTGTACCCGACAATTTAGAATAGAAGGAATAGAGAATCACACATAGATTAGATAGATCGAAACATGTCAGTCACATATATATGAAGTACAGTGACAGTGTTGATTACTGTACTTGTCATGTAGTGTTAAAATAAAGGATTTATTTAAAAAAAAATTGGCGTGGGGTTCCCCTTAATTTTAGGCTCTAGCGGAGGTTAAGCAGACAGCTGGGGCAAATGTTTGAAGCCTGGGAAGGGGGTAATACCCACGGAGCTTCCCAGGCTACTAATATCAGCCCCCAGCTGAATACCTAGCCTTTACTAGCTATTAAAATGGGGGAACCCCCCCAAAAAAATAACGTGGGGTCCCCCCTAATTTAATAGCTAGCACAGGCTAGGCAGACAGCTGGGGGCTGATATTAATAGCCCAGGAAGGGTGCCATGAATATTGGCCCCCTCCCAGGCTAGAAACACCAGCCGTCAGCCGCCCCAGAAATGGCGCATCCATAGGATGCGCCAATTCTGGCACTTAGCCTCGCTCTTCCACGCTGCCCTGGTGCGGTGGCAGGGGGTAATAGGGTTGGGGTTGATGTCAGCTTATAATGCCAGCTGACATCAAGCCCAGGTTAGTAATGGAGAGGCGTCTATAAGACACCCCCATTACTAACCCCATAGTCAAAGTTAAAAGAAAACACAAACACCCAGAGTAAAGTCCTTTAATTGAAATAAAGACACAATTCTTTATTGTTCTAAATTAAACCATACTTACCATCACGCCCATTCCAGCTGAAGCCAACGATCTCCTGCAATAAAAGAAAAATAATAAAGCAACCTCATCCTTACCTTTCGATGGTTCCCAGGACAGCTCCAGCTCTGCTACATCGAGATGACAGGCTGGACCGCAGCAGAAAGCTGCCATCCAGCCTGTCATCCCGCAGACACTGAGAAGCGCAGGCATGCTTGCGCTCCTCAGTGTCTCTCTGTGACGTCATCCAGATGAGCCGAGTTCATGTCCAATGAACTCAGCTCACCTCATGCACGTCACTGACAGCGTGGGAAAATTCTCCTGCACTCAGCGCTTCAGCGTGAGAATTCTCCCACGCTGTCAGTGACATACATGAGGTGAGGTCATGTCCAATGAACTCAGCTCACCTCATGCACGTCACTGACAGCGTGGGAAAATTCTCACGCTGAAGCGCTGAGTGCAGGAGAATTTTCCCACGCTGTCAGTGACGTACATGAGGTGAGCTGAGTTCATTGGACATGACCTCGGCTCATCTGGATGCCGTCACAGCCAGACACTGAGGAGTGGAAGTATGCCTGCGCTTCTCAGTGTCTGCGGGATGACAGGATGGATGGCAGCGTTCTGCTGCGGTCCAGCCTGTCATCTCGATGTAGCAGAGCTGAAGCTGTCGTGGGAGCCATGGAAAGGTAAGGATGATGTTGCTTTATTATTTTACTTTTATTGCAGGAGATCGTTGGCTTCAGCTGGAATGGGCGTGGTGGTAAGTATGGTTTAATTTAGAACAATAAAGAATTGTGTGTTTATTTCAATTAAAGGACTTTTTTCTGGGTGTTGTGTTTTTTTAAATACTTTACTAGAAATTCATGGTGGTCATGTCTAATATTGGCGTGACCCCATGAATTTTGGGCTTAGGGCCAGCTGATAATGCCAAGCTGGCCTTAACCCCTTTATTACCCAGTGAGCCACCGCACCAGGGCCCTGGATGAGTTGGGTACAGCGCCAGAAGATGGCGCTTCTATGAACGCGCCATTTTCTGGGGCGGCTGCGGACTGCAATTTGCAGCGGGGGTGGCCCAGAAAGCTTGGGTCTCCCTGCGCTGCGGATTCCAGCTCCCAGCTGCCTAGTTGTACCTGGCTGGGCACAAAAATAGGGCGAAGCCCCACGCATTTTTTTTTTAAAATTATTTCATGCAATTCATGGAATAATTAAGAAAAAAAGGGCTTCCCTATATTGTTGTGTCCAACCAGGTACAAATAGGCAGCTGGTGGTTGGGGGCAGCCCATTCCTGCCTGCTGTACCTGGCTGGACACAAATATAGGGCGAAGCCCCACGTCAATTTTTTTTAAAATAAATCCTTTATTTTAACACTAAATGACATTTGAGGAGTTAATAAAGATGCAGTCCCTAAATTATTATTTATTTTTTAATTAATTTTTCCCAAAACTTTTGACGTGGGCTTCGCCATATTTTTGTATGCCAGCCAGGTACAGCATCCAGCCATTTTCCGGGGTGGCTGCGGACTGCAATTTTCAGCGGGGGGCAGAAAGCTTGGGCCTCCCTGCGCTGCAGATTCCATCCCCCAGCTGCCTAGTTGTACCTGGCTGGACACAAAAATAGGGAGAAGCTTCACGTATTTTTTTTTTTTTTAATTATTTCATGAAATTCATGAAATAATTAAGAAAAAAAGGGCTTCCCTATATTGTTGTGTCCAACCAGGTACAAATAGGCAGCTGGTGGTTGGGGGCAGCCCGTTCCTGCCTGCTGTACCTGGCTGGACACAAATATAGTGCGAAGCCCCACGTCAATTTTTTTTAAATCATTTCAGGAAATTCATGAAATAATTTAAAAAAATTGATGTGGGGCTTCGCCCTATATTTGTGTCCAGTCAGGTACAGCAGGCAGGAACGGGCTGCCCCCAACCACCAGCTGCCTATTTGTACCTGGCCGGACACAACAATATAGGGAAGCCCTTTTTTTCTTAATTATTCCATGAATTTCATGAATTTAAAAAAAAAAAACGTGGAGCTTCGCCCTATTTTTGTGTCCAGCCAGGTACAACTAGGCAGCTGGGGGCTGGAATCTGCAGCGCAGGGAGGCCCAAGCTTTCTGGACCCCACCCGCTGCAAATTGCAGTCCGCAGCCGCCCCGGAAAATGGCGCATTCATAGAAGCGCCATCTTCTGGCGCTGTACCCAACTCATCCAGGGCCCTGGTGCGGTGGCTCACTGGGTAATAAAGGGGTTAAGGCCAGCTTGGCATTATCAGCTGGCCCTAAGCCCGAAATTCATGGGGTCACGCCAATATTAGACATGACCACCATGAATTTCTAGTAAAGTATTTAAAAAAAACACAAACACCCAGAAAAAAGTCCTTTAATTGAAATAAACACACAATTCTTTATTGTTCTAAATTAAACCATACTTACAGTCACGCCCATTCCAGCTGAAGCCAACGATCTCCTGCAATAAAAGAAAAATAATAAAGCAACCTCATCCTTACCTTTCCATGGCTCCCACGACGGCTCCAGCTCTGCTACATCGAGATGACAGGCTGGACCGCAGCAGAACGCTGCCATCCAGCCTGTCATCCCGCAGACACTGAGAAGCGCAGGCATACTTCCACTCCTCAGTGTCTGGCTGTGACGGCATCCAGATGAGCCGACAATGAACTCGGCTCACCTCATGTACGTCACTGACAGCGTGGGAGAATTCTCCTGCACTCAGCGCTTCAGCGTGAGAATTTTCCCACGCTGTCAGTGACGTGCATGAGGTGAGGTCATGTCCAATGAACTCGGCGCACCTCATGCACGTCACTGACAGCGTGGGAGAATTCTCACGCTGAAGCGCTGAGTGCAGGAGAATTTTCCCACGCTGTCAGTGACGTGCATGAGGTGAGCTGAGTTCATTGGACATGACCTCGGCTCATCTGGATGACGTCACAGAGAGACACTGAGGAGCGCAAGCATGCCTGCGCTTCTCAGTGTCCGCGGGATGACAGGCTGGATGGCAGCGTTCTGCTGCGGTCCAGCCTGTCATCTCGATGTAGCAGAGCTGAAGCTGTCCTGGGAACCATGGAAAGGTAAGGATGAGGTTGCTTTATTATTTTACTTTTATTGCAGGAGATCGTTTGCTTCAGCTGGAATGGGCGTGGCGGTAAGTATGGTTTAATTTAGAACAATAAAGAATTGTGTCTTTATTTCAATTAAAGGACTTTTTTCTGGGTGTTTGTGTTTTTTTTAAATACTTTACTAGAAATTCATGGCGGTCATGTCTAATATTGGCGTGACCCCATGAATTTCGGGCTTAGGGCCAGCTGATAATGCCAAGCTGGCCTTAACCCCTTTATTACCCAGTGAGCCACCGCACCAGGGCCCTGGATGAGTTGGGTACAGCGCCAGAAGATGGCGCTTCTATGAACGCGCCATTTTCCGGGGCGGCTGCGGACTGCAATTTGCAGCGGGTGGGGCCCAGAAAGCTTGGGTCTCCCTGCGCTGCAGATTCCAGCCCCCAGCTGCCTAGTTGTACCTGGCTGGACACAAAAATAGGGCGAAGCGCCACACATTTTTTTTTTTAATTATTTCATGAATTTCCTGAAATAATTAAAAAAAAATTGACGTGGGGCTTCACACTATATTTGTGTCCAGCCAGGTACAGCAGGCAGGAACGGGCTGCCCCCAACCACCAGCTGCCTATTTGTACCTAGCCGGACACAACAATATAGGGAAGCCCTTTTTTTCTTAATTATTCCATGAATTTCATGAAATAATTAAAAAAAAAAAAACGTGGAGCTTCTCCCTATTTTTGTGTCCAGCCAGGTATAACTAGGCAGCTGGGGGATGGAATCTGCAGCGCAGGGAGGCCCAAGCTTTCTGCCCCCCCCCCCCGCTGAAAATTGCAGTCCGCGGCCGCCCCGGAAAATGGCGTGTTCATAGAAGCTGGATGCTGTACCTGGCTGGCATACAAAAATATGGCGAAGCCCACGTCAAAAGTTTTGGGAAAAATTTATTAAAAAATAAATAATAATTTAGGGACTGCATCTTTATTAAGTCCTCAAATGTCATTTAGTGTTAAAATAAAGGATTTATTTTAAAAAAAAATGGCGTGGGATCCCCCATAATTTTAGTCTCTAGCGGAGGTTAAGCAGACAGCTGGGGCAGATGTTTGAAGCCTGGGAAGGGGGTAATACCCACGGAGCTTCCCAGGCTACTAATATCAGCCCCCAGCTGAATACCTAGCCTTTACTAGCTATTAAAATGGAGGACCCCCCCCAAAAAAATGACGTGGGGGCCCCCCTAATTTTAGTCTCTAGCGGAGGTTAAGCAGACGGCTGGGGCAGATGTTTGAAGCCTGGGAAGGGGGTAAAACCCACGGAGCTTCCCAGGCTACTAATATCAGCCCCCAGCTGAATACCTAGCCTTTACTAGCTATTAAAATGGGGGACCCCCCCAAAAAAAATGACATGGGGTCCCCCCTATTTTAATAGCTAGCAAAGGCTAGGCAGACAGCTGGGGGCTGATATTAATAGCTCAGGAAGGGTGCCATGAATATTGGCCCCCTCCCAGGCTAGAAACACCAGCCGTCAGCCGCCCCAGAAATGGCGCATCCATAGGATGCGCCAATTCTGGCACTTAGCCTCGCTCTTCCACGCTGCCCTGGTGCGGTGGCAGGGGGTAATAGTGGTGGGGTTCATGTCAGTGCCAGCTGCCATGAAGCCCAGGTTAGTAATGATGGCCGTCTATATGACACCCCCATTACTAACCTACAAAGTGTTAAAAAGAAAAAACACACTACACCCAGAAAAAAAAAATTTATTTGAAATAAAACACCATTTTATTTAATTCTTAGTTTACTAAAAAAAAAATAGTTACCTGTCCACGTTCCTGCGCTGATCTCCCATGCACAGCTGTCACATCTGGAGATGGTGACAGCTGTGCATGGCTGCTGTAAGCTCACGCTGCCGGGAACACGTCCGCTCCCGGCAGCGGGAGCCACTGACTGAGGTCACCGGAGTGCATTCAGGCAGCGCAGCTCCGGAGACCTCCTTTACGGCAGTGCTGTACCGTGGGAATTTCTCACGATACAGCAGTGCCGTAAAAGAGCTAACCGGAGCAGCGCTGCCTGAACTCCGGTGAACCCTTACGGCCCCGTCATTCTAGCGGCGGCAGCGGTTCAGAGCGGTCACATTCTATGTGGCTGCTCTGAACTGGAGATCTTCGTGGGACACTCGTGGACTGCTACGGAGGGGTAAGGATAAGGTTGTGGTTTATTATTTTATATTTTATTACAGGAGATCGATGGCTTCGGGGAATTAGGTGTCTAGGTGAGTATAGGTGTAGTTTTTTATTTTTTACTTTATTTTAGGTGGCGATCGGCGGGGACAGGTAATGTATGAACTAATTTCTTTTAGGTAACCACTGGCCACCAATGACATGTATTTAAAATTTATTGGGGACACAGTAGGGCAATTTAAATAGCAGGATCAGGCTGATGGGAACTACTGCTCCCATCGAGCTGATCCTGCTGGCAGGAGTGGACGGGGGACAGACATAGGCCGATGGGAGTAGTAGTGTCACATCGGCCTATGTCTGCCTGCACGCACAGACACCCCGCACACACACCCGCACACACACACCCCGCACACACACACACCCCGCACACACACACACACCCCGCACACACACACACACCCCGCACACACACACACACCCCGCACACACACCCCGCACACACTAATCATGACGGGTTTGGGAGGAGTGGCTGACCTGTGCGGCCGTGGGAAAGTTGATGTGAGTTCATGCAGTCAAGCATGAACTCACATGAACCCTCTGAGGGCACCGCGGCTACTTCAAATTAACAGCTGATCGGCATCACCTGATACCTCAGCTGTTCATTTGAAATAACCGGCGGGAAAGCGCAGCACAGAACGGGAAAGCCGGCGGTGAAGTCTTTTCACTGCCGGCTTCCCCGCCCGGGTCCTTCGCTCCTTGGTGCTGCACTCCCCGCCCGGTCCTAATTTACGATTGGGATTGGAGGTGGCGAGGGGAGCGGAGGATCGGGGTGGGAGGCTGCGGGGAAGCAGTATGGGGCTGCGTGATTGTTTAAAAGCCGGCGGCTTTTTACCGCGCGCCGGCTTTTAAACAGTCAGGAGAATTCTCCCACGCTGGGATGGCATTCTGATGACAAGCTGGATCGCAGCTGAGCGCTGCCATCCAGCTTGTCATCCTTCACAGACACTGCAGAGCGCAGGCATTATGGGAACTTCCGATTCCGGTATTCGATATTATAAAAGTATCGGAATTAAGTATCGGAATTCCGATACAGTGAATATCGGCCGATACCCGATATTTCAGTATCGGAATGCTCAACACTACTTATGAACTGATTTAGATCAATATACAGATCAAAGTTATTTGCACGTTGGTCAGGGCAGAAGTTCAGTCCTTTTTCAAGCAGAGTTTGTTCATTTTCGTTTAGTGTGTATTTAGATAAATTAAAATTTTTTATTTTATCAGAGTTTTCTTTCCTATCTCTTTTCATTACTTTTTTATTTTTTATGTGTTTCTTATTACTTTTTATTTTTGTGTTTGGGCTATTTTTTCTTTTTCTATCAGATTTAAGGAGGTAGGATTTGGTAATGATTTTTTTAGGGTGTTTCCTACCTGCTCTCGTGCCTCTGGGCCGCCTTTTCTTTTTTTGTTGGTTTGAGATGTAATCGAGGGAAAAAATTGAGTTATCTGCTGTTGTGAAGGAGGTAGCATAATGGGAGCCATAGAGGTGAGGCTTATTATCGGAGGAAGCAGTGTTTCTAATAGAGGTGGAGGTTGGAGGGGTCCAATCTCTAAAAAAGAAATATGTGAGGCTGTAGTTGAAGGGGAGTATGACGGTGCTTGGATGACAGTTATAAAAGGTTGAGAGCTGTCCTCTACACTATGTGTTGTTAAATTTGCTAGATTTGTTATATTTAGAAGATCCTCACATTCAGTAATTTCTTCGATGTCCCTGCTTTCTATTGAACAGGGATTAACCCATGTGTTAGCAGTCATAGTTGTTTTATTTGTTAATAATTTTAAGGGTGGGAGACCCGGGTTGGGTGCCGGAAGATTATGCACTTCCGCATTGACTTCTATGTGAATGGGAGAGATATTAGCAGTGGGAATTATGTTGCAGGGGGATTTTATTTTCTCTGTATGTTGGAAATTTTCCCACTACTAGGTGTAGACTGGCAATGTGACTGTTTAATAGTTGAGAAGCTTGCATTATTTTTCCTTGGAATCCGATTGTGATTGGGAGTTGATTCATTTACCCAATATTTATTTGAGGTTTGTCTATTCCTTGCATGCTTTGAATTGTAAAACGTACAAATAGTGTCTATAGTTTCTCTCTGTTTTTTTGAAAACATGTTTTCATTTGTGATGTTCTCTTTGGTGTTTTGATGTAATTGTTTCTCTTTATTAGTTTTACGTAAATTTATATTTTCAACTGTATTTTGCTTAAAATTTGCTTCCATATTATTTCTAAGATTATTTTTATTGTTATTGTAGGGATACATGTCTCTCCTCAGTTTTTTGGTTTTATGTTCGATAAGACCATTCTCAAATCTCTGCAGATTCCCATTTATATCAGAATTTACTATGTTAAAGTAGGAGGAATGATTGAATTCATTCAGTTCTGTCAACAATTTTTCACAGTTTTCAGAAGCATTTTTTGCAAGCATTTTCCTTTTCTTTATCAATAAAGACATTAATTTGTAAGAACAATTGTCTATAATCTTTCTCCAGTCCTTTGTGAAATCCGGATCTTCCGGAAAGGAACTGTCAAAATGAATCTCCAGTCCCCTAGGGATAATACTTTTATCTAAACATATATTTAAAAATTCCGCGTCTAGCTGGTGTCTAATTTCCATCTTCATTGTTTTTTCGAACATGAAAAACAATGTATTGATCTTCTTTTTAGTGTCTAGATCTATTTCATTAGGTATGAATCCCACATTGTGTTCAGACTTATCCATGTATGTAATTTTTGCAAGTGTCTCTCTTCTCCTTGATGATCTGTTTTTAAAGTGTTCCATGATAGATCGCTGCCAGTTCCTCCTCAGAACGAGGTTAATCCACTCCCTAGCTCCCGGGTTATGTTCCAGGGGCTTCAGTCAGGATTTAGTAAAGCTGTCTCTCAGCTTCTAGGGGAGAAAATGGAAAGAGGAACGGCGCAGATCTAAGTGCAGTATATTTTAGGATTTGTAAATAAGGGTGAGGTAACTGAAAACTGCTCACCTTTAAGTAATCTTGAGGTTTAACGTTTAGTAGTGGTGGACTCTTGTGGCTTGCAGCACGCTTTACCGGAAGGATCAGGTCCTCATGTTGGAAGATCCTGTTTGCTCAGTAGATCGGTTCGATAAATTCCGGTTTGTATATCGCGGCGCTTCCAAATAGGGCCCAGTGGATATTTACATTCAGGATTTATTGATTAGAATATAAAATAGCAATGTACAACGCGTTTCTACTCATTACAGAGTCTTCATCAGGTACAATTTCGTAGTCATGCTTATGGAAAGTCTCTTCATTATATAAAGCACTGATCAGGTTCATCAGGGTCATGGACCGCCCAGTTAATTAATCATGTTAATTGAGTTGATTTATGCATGTGATTAGTTAATCATGCAATCTAAGGTTGTCTCTACTAGAGTAAAATCAAATAAAAATACAACAACAACTACAATAAGAATGCAACAACAACAAAAAAAAAAAAAAAAAAAAAAAAAAAAAAGAAACACACAAAATACTTTCTTAAATGATTAAGAAGAAATAAAAACCTGTTTTTGGTTAAAATGTTTAAAAGAATATTTTTCTCCCCTGCATGTAGATCCAGTAACACTATCGCTCACTATTGACAGATTGTATTTAAAAGGAAAATCAGATTCATAATAATATTATGTTGTTCTTACTGACCTTCAGTGTGGTTATTATTTCTCTATTTTATGACTAATAAATATATGTTTATTGTTAATATATTCAAGGTCTTCTAATGTAAAGTGAACTCAGTGTGGTTCTGCCTGTTCAACTTTGTTTTTCTATCAAATATATTCAATTCTGTCATTTAATCCCTCTGGCTGTAGACACCGCATGCGATAAATCCAGAAGGATTCCTTTCTATTCAATGTTTGAATTCTATTCTGGGTGGAAACTGGTATGGATTCTACGGGGGTTATTTGAACTTCAAATTTCCCCCCGTGATTCTGCAGTAGATGGCGTGATAGGCTATGTGTTAAAAGCCCTATTTTGTCATTATGACGGTGTCCACTAAGGCGGTTTTGCACTTTTCTTATGGTACGACCGACGTATTGTAAACCGCATTTGCAAGTAATAACGTATATAACGTAGTCTGTTTGACAGGTGAGATACTGGCGAATTGGAAATTTTTCACCTGTACTATGACAAATAATCTCTTTGCAGCCGTGTGATATACATCTGCAACAGTTGCAAAGTTTCTTTCTGCATTGGAATACTCCCACTGATTTGGTTGTATTAAATCTTTTTCGCTCAGATAAAGTGGGGATGTTTTTAAGTCGGCTTGGAGCTATCAAATTCCTGATGGTTTTTCCTCTTCTAAAGGTGATCCCTGGTCTTTCAGGTAGGGATTCTCTTAGAAGAGGATCTTGTTGCAGAATATACCAATATTTACTGAGTATTTTTCTGACATTTAAATTTTCCTTATTGTAGGCTGTGATGAAGTTAAATCTCCATTTATTAGGTTGTAAAGGATTTTTTGTGAACCTTGTACTGTCATTGGGGAATTTTAAGGTGGTATCTGTTTCTAATTTGTGTTCCTTGCTCTTTTCCTTAATTTTTTCTGTCTTATTTGACTTATTTTTCATTGCCAAAAGGCAATCCTTCTGTGTCTTTTTTCTGTTGGTTTCATATGCTGCTGAGATTAGTTTTTTGGGGTACTTTTTTGTTTTAAACCGGTCTATAAGGACTTTTGCTTGTATATTATAGTCCTCTAGTTGTGTGTTATTTTTCCTTATACGTAAAAACTGGCTATAAGGGATGTTTTTTTTCCATTTGTGAAAATGTGCACTATTGAACTCTAAATATCCATTTGAATCTACTACTTTAAAGTATGTTTTTGTTATTAATGAGTTTTTTTTAAAACTGATTTCTAAATCTAAAAAATTGATTTTATTTATACTCATATTAAAAGTGAAATTGATACCCCACTCATTTTGGTTTAGTTCATAAATAAGTTGTTCCGCCATTTTTTGGTCTCCTTTCCACAGGATAACTAGATCATCAATATATCTACGGTACAGGATAATATTTTCTGTATACATGGCTTTTGTCAGAGCTGATAGGGACTCGAAACGTCCCATGAATAAATTAGCGAAACTAGGCGCGACTCGAGTCCCCATTGCTGTACCGAGCTTCTGGACATATAACTGGTCTTGGAATTCAAATATATTTCTCTTTAAGATGAATTCAAGGCCTAAAAGAATGAATTGTATTTGTGCTTGCGGCATATTGGTATATGTTTCTAAGTAATATCGAGTTGCTGATATCCCCAATTGGTGGTCTATGTTTGAATATAGTGCTGTTACATCTAAGGATATGAACCAATATCCTTCTTCCCAATATATATCCTGTAATTCTTCTATCAGTTGGGTAGAATCACGTAGATACGATGGGAGTTTTTTCACTATGTTTTGTAGATGGAGATCGATATAATGGGAAAGATAGCTGGTGAGTGAATTTATACCAGCCATAATGGGGCGACCTGGTGGATTAATTGGATCCTTATGAATTTTGGGTAAATGATAAAAAAAAGCTAGAGAGTATTCTTTATTTGTGAGAAACTGCTTTTCTCTTTTATCTATAATTCCTTTTTCATAAGCGGTATTTATGATTAGATGATATTCTTTAGAAATGGTTTTTGAAGGATCTGTATTAAGTTTACTATAATATTTTTCATCTGATAGTATTCTATGTGCTTCTTTGAGGTACACTTCTCGATCTTGAATTATTATCCCCCCCCCTTTATCTGCTTCTCTAATGACAATTGTATTATTATTTTTTAAGGTTTTTATGGCACATTTTTCTTTTTTTGTGATGTTAGCTCTTGTTTTCAGGTTTTCTTTCACATGGTCGCGCCTAGTTTCGCTAATTTATTCATGGGACGTTTCGAGTCCCTATCAGCTCTGACAAAAGCCATGTATACAGAAAATATTATCCTGTACCGTAGATATATTGATGATCTAGTTATCCTGTGGAAAGGAGACCAAAAAATGGCGGAACAACTTATTTATGAACTAAACCAAAATGAGTGGGGTATCAATTTCACTTTTAATATGAGTATAAATAAAATCAATTTTTTAGATTTAGAAATCAGTTTTAAAAAAAACTCATTAATAACAAAAACATACTTTAAAGTAGTAGATTCAAATGGATATTTAGAGTTCAATAGTGCACATTTTCACAAATGGAAAAAAAACATCCCTTATAGCCAGTTTTTACGTATAAGGAAAAATAACACACAACTAGAGGACTATAATATACAAGCAAAAGTCCTTATAGACCGGTTTAAAACAAAAAAGTACCCCAAAAAACTAATTTCAGCAGCATATGAAACCAACAGAAAAAAGACACAGAAGGATTGCCTTTTGGCAATGAAAAATAAGTCAAATAAGACAGAAAAAATTAAGGAAAAGAGCAAGGAACACAAATTAGAAACAGATACCACCTTAAAATTCCCCAATGACAGTACAAGGTTCACAAAAAATCCTTTACAACCTAATAAATGGAGATTTAACTTCATCACAGCCTACAATAAGGAAAATTTAAATGTCAGAAAAATACTCAGTAAATATTGGTATATTCTGCAACAAGATCCTCTTCTAAGAGAATCCCTACCTGAAAGACCAGGGATCACCTTTAGAAGAGGAAAAACCATCAGGAATTTGATAGCTCCAAGCCGACTTAAAAACATCCCCACTTTATCTGAGCGAAAAAGATTTAATACAACCAAATCAGTGGGAGTATTCAAATGCAGAAAGAAACTTTGCAACTGTTGCAGATGTATATCACACGGCTGCAAAGAGATTATTTGTCATAGTACAGGTGAAAAATTTCCAATTCGCCAGTATCTCACCTGTCAAACAGACTACGTTATATACGTTATTACTTGCAAATGCGGTTTACAATACGTCGGTCGTACCATAAGAAAAGTGCAAAACCGCCTTAGTGGACACCGTCATAATGCCAAAATAGGGCTTTTAACACATAGCCTATCACGCCATCTACTGCAGAATCACGGGGGGAAATTTGAAGTTCAAATAACCCCCGTAGAATCCATACCAGTTTCCACCCAGAATAGAATTCAAACATTGAATAGAAAGGAATCCTTCTGGATTTATCGCATGCGGTGTCTACAGCCAGAGGGATTAAATGACAGAATTGAATATATTTGATAGAAAAACAAAGTTGAACAGGCAGAACCACACTGAGTTCACTTTACATTAGAAGACCTTGAATATATTAACAATAAACATATATTTATTAGTCATAAAATAGAGAAATAATAACCACACTGAAGGTCAGTAAGAACAACATAATATTATTATGAATCTGATTTTCCTCTTAAATACAATCTGTCAATAGTGAGCGATAGTGTTACTGGATCTACATGCAGGGGAGAAAAATATTCTTTTAAACATTTTAACCAAAAACAGGTTTTTATTTCTTCTTAATCATTTAAGAAAGTATTTTGTGTGTTTTTTTTTTTTTTTTTTTTTTTTTTTTTTTGTTGTTGCATTCTTATTGTAGTTGTTGTTGTATTTTTATTTGATTTTACTCTAGTAGAGACAACCTTAGATTGCATGATTAACTAATCACATGCATAAATCAACTCAATTAACATGATTAATTAACTGGGCGGTCCATGACCCTGATGAACCTGATCAGTGCTTTATATAATGAAGAGACTTTCCATAAGCATGACTACGAAATTGTACCTGATGAAGACTCTGTAATGAGTAGAAACGCGTTGTACATTGCTATTTTATATTCTAATCAATAAATCCTGAATGTAAATATCCACTGGGCCCTATTTGGAAGCGCCGCGATATACAAACCGGAATTTATCGAACCGATCTACTGAGGAAACAGGATCTTCCAACATGAGGACCTGATCCTTCCGGTAAAGCGTGCTGCAAGCCACAAGAGTCCACCACTACTAAACATTAAACCTCAAGATTACTTAAAGGTGAGCAGTTTTCAGTTACCTCACCCTTATTTACAAATCATAAAATATACTGCACTTAGATCTGCGCCGTTCCTCTTTCCATTTTCTCCCCTAGAAGCTGAGAGACAGCTTTACTAAATCCTATTAGTCCATCTATACTGACCTCCATAAGGTTGCAAACTGAATATAATTTTTTTCTGCATCTACCTCTGAAAAAATATTTGGCCTTCTAGCTGTGTGTGGGACTTGTTCTATTAGTCCATCTATACTGACCTCCATAAGGTTGCAAACTGAATATAATTTTTTTCTGCATCTACCTCTGAAAAAATATTGGGCTTCTAGCTGTGTGTGGGACTTGTTCTATTAATCCATCTATTCAGACCTCCACCTGCTTGCAAACTGAATATATTTTTTTCTGCATCTACCTCTGAAAAAATATTGGGCTTCTAGCTGTGTGTGGGACTTCTTATATTAGTCCATCTATACTGACCTCCATAAGGTTGCAAACTGAATATAATTTTTTTCTGCATCTACCTCTGAAACAATATTTGGCCTTCTAGCTGTGTGTGGGGCTTGTTCTATTAGTCCATCTATAGTGACCTCCATAAGGTTGCAAACTGAATATAATTTTTTTCTGCATCTACCTCTGAAAAAATATTTGGCCTTTTAGCTGTGTGTGGGACTTGTTCTATTAGTCCATCTATACTGACCTCCATCAGGTTGCAAATTGAATATAATTGTTTTCTGCATCTAGCTCTGAAAAAATATTGGGCTTCTAGCTGTGTGTGGGACTTGTTGTACTAGTCCATCTATACTGACCTCCATCAGGTTGCAAACTGCATATATTTTTTTCTTCATCTACCTCTGAAAAAATATTGGGCTTCTAGCTGTGTGTGGGACTTGTTCTATTAATCCATCTATACAGACCTCCATCAGGTTGCAAACTGAATATATTTTTTTCTGCATCTACCGCTGAAAAAATATTTGGCCTTCTAGCTGTGTGTGGGACTTGTTCTATTAGTCCATCTATACTGACCTCCATAAGGTTGCAAACTGAATATAATTTTTTTCTGCATCTACCTCTGAAAAAATATTTGGCCTTCTAGCCGTGTGTGGGACTTGTTCTATTAGACCATCTATACTGACCTCCATAAGGTTGCAAACTGAATATAATTTTTTTCTGCATCTACCTCTGAAAAAATATTTGGCCTTCTAGCTGTGTGTGGGACTGGTTCTATTAGTCCATCTATACTGACCTCCATAAGGTTGCAAACTGAATGTAATTTTTTCTGCATCTACCTCTGAAAAAATATTTGGCCTTCTACCTGTGTGTGGGACTTGTTCTATTAGTCCATCTATACTGACCTCCATCACGTTGCAAATTGAATATAATTTTTTTCTGCATCTAGCTCTGAAAAAATATTGGGCTTCTAGCTGTGTGTGGGACTTGTTGTACTAGTCCATCTATACTGACCTCCATCAGGTTGCAAACTGCATATATTTTTTACTTCATCTACCTCTGAAAAAATATTGGGCTTCTAGCTGTGTGTGGGATTTGTTCTATTAATCCATCTATACAGACCTCCATCAGGTTGCAAACTGAATATATTTTTTTCTGCATCTACCTCTGAAAAAATATTGGGCTTCTAGCTGTGTGTGGGACTTCTTGCATTAGTCCATCTATACTGACCTCCATAAGGTTGCAAACTGAATATAATTTTTTTCTGCATCTACCTCTGACAAAATATTTGGCCTTCTAGCTGTGTGTGGGACTTGTTCTATTAGTCCATCTATACTGACCTCCATAAGGTTGCAAACTGAATATAATTTTTTTCTGCATCTACCTCTGAAAAAATATTTGGCCTTCTAGCTGTGTGTGGGACTTGTTCTATTAGTCCATCTATACTGACCTCCATAAGGTTGCAAACTGAATATAATTTTTTTCTGCATCTACCTCTGAAAAAATATTGGGCTTCTAGCTGTGTGTGGGACTTGTTCTATCAATCCATCTATACAGACCTCCATCTGGTTGCAAACTGAATATATTTTTTTCTGCATCTACCTCTGAAAAAATATTGGGCTTCTAGCTGTGTGTGGGACTTGTTGTATTAGTCCATCTATACTGACCTCCATAAGGTTGCAAACTGAATATAATTTTTTTCTGCATCTACCTCTGAAAAAATATTTGGCCTTCTAGCAGTGTGTGGGGCTTGTTCTATTAGTCCATCTATAGAGACCTCCATAAGGTTGCAAACTGAATATAATTTTTTTCTGCATCTACCTCTGAAAAAATATTTGGCCTTCTAGCTGTGTGTGGGACTTGTTCTATTAGTCCATCTATACTGACCTCCATAAGGTTGCAAACTGAATATAATTTTTTTCTGCATCTACCTCTGAAAAAATATTTGGCCTTCTAGCTGTGTGTGGGACTTGTTCTATTAGTCCATCTATACTGACCTCCATAAGGTTGCAAACTGAATATAATTTTTTTCTGCATCTACCTCTGAAAAATATTGGGCTTCTAGCTGTGTGTGGGACTTGTTCTATTAATCCATCTATACAGACCTCCATCAGGTTGCAAACTGAATATATTTTTTTCTGTATCTACCTCTGAAAAAATATTGGGCTTCTAGCTGTGTGTGGGACTTGTTGTATTAGTCCATCTATACTGACCTCCATAAGGTTGCAAACTGAATATAATTTTTTTCTGCATCTACCTCTGAAAAAATATTTGGCCTTCTAGCTGTGTGTGTGACTGGTTCTATTAGTCCATCTATACTGACCTCCATAAGGTTGCAAACTGAATGTAATTTTTTCTGCATCTACCTCTGAAAAAATATTTGGCCTTCTACCTGTGTGTGGGACTTGTTCTATTAGTCCATCTATACTGACCTCCATCACGTTGCAAATTGAATATAATTTTTTTCTGCATCTAGCTCTGAAAAAATATTGGGCTTCTAGCTGTGTGTGGGACTTGTTGTTATAGTCCATCTATACTGACCTCCATCAGGTTGCAAACTGCATATATTTTTTACTTCATCTACCTCTGAAAAAATATTGGGCTTCTAGCTGTGTGTGGGATTTGTTCTATTAATCCATCTATACAGACCTCCATCAGGTTGCAAAGTGAATATATTTTTTTCTGCATCTACCTCTGAAAAAATATTGGGCTTCTAGCTGTGTGTGGGACTTCTTGCATTAGTCCATCTATACTGACCTCCATAAGGTTGCAAACTGAATATAATTTTTTTCTGCATCTACCTCTGACAAAATATTTGGCCTTCTAGCTGTGTGTGGGACTTGTTCTATTAGTCCATCTATACTGACCTCCATAAGGTTGCAAACTGAATATAATTTTTTTCTGCATCTACCTTTGAAAAAATATTTGGCCTTCTAGCTGTGTGTGGGACTTGTTCTATTAGTCCATCTATACTGACCTCCATAAGGTTGCAAACTGAATATAATTTTTTTCTGCATCTACCTCTGAAAAAATATTGGGCTTCTAGCTGTGTGTGGGACTTGTTCTATCAATCCATCTATACAGACCTCCATCTGGTTGCAAACTGAATATATTTTTTTCTGCATCTACCTCTGAAAAAATATTGGGCTTCTAGCTGTGTGTGGGACTTGTTGTATTAGTCCATCTATACTGACCTCCATAAGGTTGCAAACTGAATATAATTTTTTTCTGCATCTACCTCTGAAAAAATATTTGGCCTTCTAGCAGTGTGTGGGGCTTGTTCTATTAGTCCATCTATAGAGACCTCCATAAGGTTGCAAACTGAATATAATTTTTTTCTGCATCTACCTCTGAAAAAATATTTGGCCTTCTAGCTGTGTGTGGGACTTGTTCTATTAGTCCATCTATACTGACCTCCATAAGGTTGCAAACTGAATATAATTTTTTTCTGCATCTACCTCTGAAAAAATATTTGGCCTTCTAGCTGTGTGTGGGACTTGTTCTATTAGTCCATCTATACTGACCTCCATAAGGTTGCAAACTGAATATAATTTTTTTCTGCATCTACCTCTGAAAAATATTGGGCTTCTAGCTGTGTGTGGGACTTGTTCTATTAATCCATCTATACAGACCTCCATCAGGTTGCAAACTGAATATATTTTTTTCTGTATCTACCTCTGAAAAAATATTGGGCTTCTAGCTGTGTGTGGGACTTGTTGTATTAGTCCATCTATACTGACCTCCATAAGGTTGCAAACTGAATATAATTTTTTTCTGCAACTACCTCTGAAAAAATATTGGGCTTCTAGCTGTGTGTGGGACTTGTTCTATTAATCCATCTATACAGACCTCCATCAGGTTGCAAACTGAATATATTTTTTTCTGCATCTACCTCTGAAAAAATATTGGACTTCTAGCTGTGTGTGGGACTTGTTGTATTAGTCCATCTATACTGACCTCCATAAGGTTGCAAACTGAATATAATTTTTTTCTGCATCTACCTCTGACAAAATATTTGGCCTTCTAGCTGTGTGTGGGACTTGTTCTATTAGTCCATCTATACTGACCTCCATAAGGTTGCAAACTGAATATAATTTTTTTCTGCATCTACCTCTGAAAAAATATTTGGCCTTCTAGCCGTGTTTGGGACTTGTTCTATTAGTCCATGTATACTGACCTCCATAAGGTTGCAAACTGAATATAATTTTTTTCTGCATCTACCTCTGAAAAAATATTTGGCCTTCTAGCCGTGTTTGGGACTTGTTCTATTAGTCCATCTATACTGACCTCCATAAGGTTGCAAACTGAATATAATTTTTTTCTGCATCTACCTCTGAAAAAATATTTGGCCTTCTAGCCGTGTTTGGGACTTGTTCTATTAGTCCATGTATACTGACCTCCATAAGGTTGCAAACTGAATATAATTTTTTTCTGCATCTACCTCTGAAAAAATATTTGGCCTTCTAGCTGTGTGTGGGACTTGTTGTATTAGTCCATCTATACTGACCTCCATAAGGTTGCAAACTGAATGTAATTTTTTTCTGCATCTACCTCTGAAAAAATATTTGGCCTTCTAGCTGTGTGTGGGACTTGTTCTATTAGTCCATCTATATTGACCTCCATCAGGTTGCAAATTGAATATAATTTTTTTCTGCATCTAGCTCTGAAAAAATATTGGGCTTCTAGCTGTGTGTGGGACTTGTTGTACTGGTCCATCTATACTGACCTCCATCAGGTTGCAAACTGCATATATTTTTTTCTTCATCTACCTCTGAAAAAATATTGGGCTTCTAGCTGTGTGTGGGATTTGTTCTATTAATCCATCTATACAGACCTCCATCAGTTTGCAAACTGAATATAATTTTTTTCTGCATCTACCTCTGAAAAAATATTGGGCTTCTAGCTGTGTGTGGGACTTGTTCTATTAATCCATCTATACAGACCTCCATCAGGTTGCAAACTGAATATATTTTTTTCTGCATCTACCTCTGAAAAAATATTGGGCTTCTAGCTGTGTGTGGGACTTCTTGTATTAATCCATCTATACTGACCTCCATAAGGATGCAAACTGAATATAATTTTTTTCTGCATCTACCTCTGACAAAATATTTGGCCTTCTAGCTGTGTGTGGGACTTGTTCTATTAGTCCATCTATACTGACCTCCATAAGGTTGCAAACTGAATATAATTTTTTTCTGCATCTACCTCTGAAAAAATATTTGGCCTTCTAGCTGTGTGTGGGACTTGTTCTATTAGTCCATCTATACTGACCTCCATAAGGTTGCAAACTGAATATAATTTTTTTCTGCATCTCCCTCTGAAAGAATATTGGGCTTCTAGCTGTGTGTGGGACTTGTTCTATTAGTCCATCTATACTGACCTCCATAAGGTTGCAAACTGAATATAATTTTTTTCTGCATCTACCTCTGAAAAAATATTGGGCTTCTAGCTGTGTGTGGGACTTGTTCTATTAATCCATCTATACAGACCTCCATCAGGTTGCAAACTGAATATATTTTTTTCTGCATCTACCTCTGAAAAAATATTGGACTTCTAGCTGTGTGTGGGACTTGTTGTATTAGTCCATCTATACTGACCTCCATAAGGTTGCAAACTGAATATAATTTTTTTCTGCATCTACCTCTGACAAAATATTTGGCCTTCTAGCTGTGTGTGGGACTTGTTCTATTAGTCCATCTATACTGACCTCCATAAGGTTGCAAACTGAATATAATTTTTTTCTGCATCTACCTCTGAAAAAATATTTGGCCTTCTAGCTGTGTGTGGGACTTGTTCTATTAGTCCATCTATACTGACCTCCATAAGGTTGCAAACTGAATATAATTTTTTTCTGCATCTACCTCTGAAAAAATATTGGGCTTCTAGCTGTGTGTGGGACTTGTTCTATTAATCCATCTATACAGACCTCCATCAGGTTGCAAACTGAATATATTTTTTTCTGCATCTACCTCTGAAAAAATATTGGGCTTCTAGCTGTGTGTGGGACTTGTTGTATTAGTCCATCTATACTTACCTCCATAAGGTTGCAAACTGAATATAATTTTTTTCTGCAACTACCTCTGAAAAAATATTGGGCTTCTAGCTGTGTGTGGGACTTGTTCTATTAATCCATCTATACAGACCTCCATCAGGTTGCAAACTGAATATATTTTTTTCTGCATCTACCCCTGAAAAAATATTGGACTTCTAGCTGTGTGTGGGACTTGTTGTATTAGTCCATCTATACTGACCTCCATAAGGTTGCAAACTGAATATAATTTTTTTCTGCATCTACCTCTGACAAAATATTTGGCCTTCTAGCTGTGTGTGGGACTTGTTCTATTAGTCCATCTATACTGACCTCCATAAGGTTGCAAACTGAATATAATTTTTTTCTGCATCTACCTCTGAAAAAATATTTGGCCTTCTAGCTGTGTGTGGGACTTGTTCTATTAGTCCATCTATACTGACCTCCATAAGGTTGCAAACTGAATATAATTTTTTCTGCATCTACCTCTGAAAAAATATTTGGCCTTCTAGCCGTGTGTGGGACTTGTTCTATTAGTCCATGTATACTGACCTCCATAAGGTTGCAAACTGAATATAATTTTTTTCTGCATCTACCTCTGAAAAAATATTTGGCCTTCTAGCTGAGTGTGGGACTTGTTCTATTAGTCCATCTATACTGACCTCCATAAGGTTGCAAACTGAATGTAATTTTTTTCTGCATCTACCTCTGAAAAAATATTTGGCCTTCTAGCTGTGTGTGGGACTTGTTCTATTAGTCCATCTATACTGACCTCCATCAGGTTGCAAATTGAATATAATTTTTTTCTGCATCTAGCTCTGAAAAAATATTGGGCTTCTAGCTGTGTGTGGGACTTGTTGTACTAGTCCATCTATACTGACCTCCATCAGGTTGCAAACTGCATATATTTTTTTCTTCATCTACCTCTGAAAAAATATTGGGCTTCTAGCTGTGTGTGGGATTTGTTCTATTAATCCATCTATAAAGACCTCCATCAGGTTGCAAACTGAATATAATTTTTTTCTGCATCTACCTCTGAAAAAATATTGGGCTTCTAGCTGTGTGTGGGACTTGTTCTATTAATCTATCTATACAGACCTCCATCAGGTTGCAAACTGAATATATTTTTTTCTGCATCTACCTCTGAAAAAATATTGGGCTTCTAGCTGTGTGTGGGACTTCTTGTATTAATCCATCTATACTGACCTCCATAAGGTTGCAAACTGAATATAATTTTTTTCTGCATCTACCTCTGACAAAATATTTGGCCTTCTAGCTGTGTGTGGGACTTGTTCTATTAGTCCATCTATACTGACCTCCATAAGGTTGCAAACTGAATATAATTTTTTTCTGCAACTACCTCTGAAAAAATATTGGGCTTCTAGCTGTGTGTGGGACTTGTTCTATTAATCCATCTATACAGACCTCCATCAGGTTGCAAACTGAATATATTTTTTTCTGCATCTACCTCTGAAAAAATATTGGACTTCTAGCTGTGTGTGGGACTTGTTGTATTAGTCCATCTATACTGACCTCCATAAGGTTGCAAACTGAATATAATTTTTTTCTGCATCTACCTCTGACAAAATATTTGGCCTTCTAGCTGTGTGTGGGACTTGTTCTATTAGTCCATCTATACTGACCTCCATAAGGTTGCAAACTGAATATAATTTTTTTCTGCATCTACCTCTGAAAAAATATTTGGCCTTCTAGCTGTGTGTGGGACTTGTTCTATTAGTCCATCTATACTGACCTCCATAAGGTTGCAAACTGAATATAATTTTTTCTGCATCTACCTCTGAAAAAATATTTGGCCTTCTAGCCGTGTGTGGGACTTGTTCTATTAGTCCATGTATACTGACCTCCATAAGGTTGCAAACTGAATATAATTTTTTTCTGCATCTACCTCTGAAAAAATATTTGGCCTTCTAGCTGAGTGTGGGACTTGTTCTATTAGTCCATCTATACTGACCTCCATAAGGTTGCAAACTGAATGTAATTTTTTTCTGCATCTACCTCTGAAAAAATATTTGGCCTTCTAGCTGTGTGTGGGACTTGTTCTATTAGTCCATCTATACTGACCTCCATCAGGTTGCAAATTGAATATAATTTTTTTCTGCATCTAGCTCTGCAAAAATATTGGGCTTCTAGCTGTGTGTGGGACTTGTTGTACTAGTCCATCTATACTGACCTCCATCAGGTTGCAAACTGCATATATTTTTTTCTTCATCTACCTCTGAAAAAATATTGGGCTTCTAGCTGTGTGTGGGATTTGTTCTATTAATCCATCTATACAGACCTCCATCAGGTTGCAAACTGAATATAATTTTTTTCTGCATCTACCTCTGAAAAAATATTGGGCTTCTAGCTGTGTGTGGGACTTGTTCTATTAATCCATCTATACAGACCTCCATCAGGTTGCAAACTGAATATATTTTTTTCTGCATCTACCTCTGAAAAAATATTGGGCTTCTAGCTGTGTGTGGGACTTCTTGTATTAATCCATCTATACTGACCTCCATAAGGTTGCAAACTGAATATAATTTTTTTCTGCATCTACCTCTGACAAAATATTTGGCCTTCTAGCTGTGTGTGGGACTTGCTCTATTAGTCCATCTATACTGACCTCCATAAGGTTGCAAACTGAATATAATTTTTTTCTGCATCTACCTCTGAAAAAATATTTGGCCTTCTAGCTGTGTGTGGGACTTGTTCTATTAGTCCATCTATACTGACCTCCATAAGGTTGCAAACTGAATATAATTTTTTTCTGCATCTCCCTCTGAAAAAATATTGGGCTTCTAGCTGTGTGTGGGACTTGTTCTATTAATCCATCTATACAGACCTCCATCAGGTTGCAAACTGAATATATTTTTTTCTGCATCTACCTCTGAAAAAATATTGGACTTCTAGCTGTGTGTGGGACTTGTTGTATTAGTCCATCTATACTGACCTCCATAAGGTTGCAAACTGAATATAATTTTTTTCTGCATCTACCTCTGACAAAATATTTGGCCTTCTAGCTGTGTGTGGGACTTGTTCTATTTGTCCATCTATACTGACCTCCATAAGGTTGCAAACTGAATATAATTTTTTTCTGCATCTACCTCTGAAAAAATATTTGGCCTTCTAGCTGTGTGTGGGACTTGTTCTATTAGTCCATCTATACTGACCTCCATAAGGTTGCAAACTGAATATAATTTTTTTCTGCATCTACCTCTGAAAAAATATTGGGCTTCTAGCTGTGTGTGGGACTTGTTCTATTAATCCATCTATACAGACCTCCATCTGGTTGCAAACTGAATATATTTTTTTCTGCATCTACCTCTGAAAAAATATTGGGCTTCTAGCTGTGTGTGGGACTTGTTGTATTAGTCCATCTATACTGACCTCCATAAGGTTGCAAACTGAATATAATTTTTTTCTGCATCTACCTCTGACAAAATATTTGGCCTTCTAGCTGTGTGTGGGACTTGTTCTATTAGTCCATCTATACTGACTTCCATAAGGTTGCAAACTGAATATAATTTTTTTCTGCATCTACCTCTGAAAAAATATTTGGCCTTCTAGCTGTGTGTGGGACTTGTTCTATTAGTCCATCTATACTGACCTCCATAAGGTTGCAAACTGAATATAATTTTTTCTGCATCTACCTCTGAAAAAATATTTGGCCTTCTAGCTGAGTGTGGGACTTGTTCTATTAGTCCATCTATACTGACCTCCATAAGGTTGCAAACTGAATGTAATTTTTTTCTGCATCTACCTCTGAAAAAATATTTGGCCTTCTAGCTGTGTGTGGGACTTGTTCTATTAGTCCATCTATACTGACCTCCATCAGGTTGCAAATTGAATATAATTTTTTTCTGCATCTAGCTCTGAAAAAATATTGGGCTTCTAGCTGTGTGTGGGACTTGTTGTATTAGTCCATCTATACTGACCTCCATAAGGTTGCAAACTGAATATAATTTTTTTCTGCATCTACCTCTGAAAAAATATTTGGCCTTCTAGCTGTGTGTGGGACTTGTTCTATTAGTCCATCTATACTGACCTCCATAAGGTTGCAAACTGAATATAATTTTTTTCTGCATCGACCTCTCAAAAAATATTTGGCCTTCTAGCTGTGTGTGGGACTTGTTCTATTAGTCCATCTATACTGACCTCCATAAGGTTGCAAACTGAATATAATTTTTTTCTGCATCTACCTCTGAAAAAATATTGGGCTTCTAGCTGTGTGTGGGACTTGTTCTATTAATCCATCTATACAGACCTCCATCAGGTTGCAAACTGAATATATTTTTTTCTGCATCTACCTCTAAAAAATATTGGGATTCTAGCTGTGTGTGGGACTTGTTGTATTAGTCCATCTATACTGACCTCCATAAGGTTGCAAACTGAATGTAATTTTTTCTGCATCTACCTCTGAAAAAATATTTGGCCTTCTACCTGTGTGTGGGACTTGTTCTATTAGTCCATCTATACTGACCTCCATCACGTTGCAAATTGAATATAATTTTTTTCTGCATCTAGCTCTGAAAAAATATTGGGCTTCTAGCTGTGTGTGGGACTTGTTGTACTAGTCCATCTATACTGACCTCCATCTGGTTGCAAACTGAATATATTTTTTTCTGCATCTACCTCTGAAAAAATATTGGGCTTCTAGCTGTGTGTGGGACTTTTTATATTAGTCCATCTATACTGACCTCCATAAGGTTGCAAACTGAATATAATTTTTTTCTGCATCTACCTCTGAAAAAATATTTGGCCTTCTAGCTGTGTGTGGGGCTTGTACTATTAGTCCATCTATAGTGACCTCCATAAGGTTGCAAACTGAATATAATTTTTTTCTCCATCTACCTCTGAAAAAATATTTGGCCTTCTAGCTGTGTGTGGGACTTGTTCTATTAGTCCATCTATACTGACCTCCATCAGGTTGCAAATTGAATATAATTTTTTTCTGCATCTAGCTCTGAAAAAATATTGGGCTTCTAGCTGTGTGTGGGACTTGTTGTACTAGTCCATCTATACTGACCTCCATCAGGTTGCAAACTGCATATATTTTTTTCTTCATCTACCTCTGAAAAAATATTGGGCTTCTAGCTGTGTGTGGGACTTGTTCGATTAATCCATCTATACAGACCTCCATCAGGTTGCAAACTGAATATATTTTTTTCTGCATCTACCTCTGAAAAAATATTTGGCCTTCTAGCTGTGTGTGGGACTTGTTCTATTAGTCCATCTATACTGACCTCCATAAGGTTGCAAACTGAATATAATTTTTTTCTGCATCTACCTCTGAAAAAATATTTGGCCTTCTAGCCGTGTGTGGGACTTGTTCTATTAGTCCATCTATACTGACCTCCATAAGGTTGCAAACTGAATATAATTTTTTTCTGCATCTACCTCTGAAAAAATATTTGGCCTTCTAGCTGTGTGTGGGACTTGTTCTATTAGTCCATCTATACTGACCTCCATAAGGTTGCAAACTGAATGTAATTTTTTCTGCATCTACCTCTGAAAAAATATTTGACCTTCTACCTGTGTGTGGGACTTGTTCTATTAGTCCATCTATACTGACCTCCATCACGTTGCAAATTGAATAAAATTTTTTCTGCATCTAGCTCTGAAAAAATATTGGGCTTCTAGCTGTGTGTGGGACTTGTTGTACTAGTCCATCTATACTGACCTCCATCAGGTTGCAAACTGCATATATTTTTTTCTTCATCTACCTCTGAAAAAATATTGAGCTTCTAGCTGTGTGTGGGATTTGTTCTATTAATCCATCTATACAGACCTCCATCAGGTTGCAAACTGAATATAATTTTTTTCTGCATCTACCTCTGAAAAAATATTGGGCTTCTAGCTGTGTGTGGGATTGTTCTATTAATCCATCTATACAGACCTCCATCAGGTTGCAAACTGAATATATTTTTTTCTGCATCTACCTCTGAAAAAATATTGGGCTTCTAGCTGTGTGTGGGACTTCTTGCATTAGTCCATCTATACTGACCTCCATAAGGTTGCAAACTGAATATAATTTTTTTCTGCATCTACCTCTGACAAAATATTTGGCCTTCTAGCTGTGTGTGGGACTTGTTCTATTAGTCCATCTATACTGACCTCCATAAGGTTGCAAACTGAATATAATTTTTTTCTGCATCTACCTCTGACAAAATATTGGGCTTCTAGCTGTGTGTGGGACTTGTTCTATTAATCCATCTATACAGACCTCCATCAGGTTGCAAACTGAATATATTTTTTTCTGCATCTACCTCTGAAAAAATATTGGGCTTCTAGCTGTGTGTGGGACTTCTTGTATTAATCCATCTATACTGACCTCCATAAGGTTGCAAACTGAATATAATTTTTTTCTGCATCTACCTCTGACAAAATATTTGGCCTTCTAGCTGTGTGTGGGACTTGCTCTATTAGTCCATCTATACTGACCTCCATAAGGTTGCAAACTGAATATAATTTTTTTCTGCATCTACCTCTGAAAAAATATTTGGCCTTCTAGCTGTGTGTGGGACTTGTTCTATTAGTCCATCTATACTGACCTCCATAAGGTTGCAAACTGAATATAATTTTTTTCTGCATCTCCCTCTGAAAAAATATTGGGCTTCTAGCTGTGTGTGGGACTTGTTCTATTAATCCATCTATACAGACCTCCATCAGGTTGCAAACTGAATATATTTTTTTCTGCATCTACCTCTGAAAAAATATTGGACTTCTAGCTGTGTGTGGGACTTGTTGTATTAGTCCATCTATACTGACCTCCATAAGGTTGCAAACTGAATATAATTTTTTTCTGCATCTACCTCTGACAAAATATTTGGCCTTCTAGCTGTGTGTGGGACTTGTTCTATTTGTCCATCTATACTGACCTCCATAAGGTTGCAAACTGAATATAATTTTTTTCTGCATCTACCTCTGAAAAAATATTTGGCCTTCTAGCTGTGTGTGGGACTTGTTCTATTAGTCCATCTATACTGACCTCCATAAGGTTGCAAACTGAATATAATTTTTTTCTGCATCTACCTCTGAAAAAATATTGGGCTTCTAGCTGTGTGTGGGACTTGTTCTATTAATCCATCTATACAGACCTCCATCTGGTTGCAAACTGAATATATTTTTTTCTGCATCTACCTCTGAAAAAATATTGGGCTTCTAGCTGTGTGTGGGACTTGTTGTATTAGTCCATCTATACTGACCTCCATAAGGTTGCAAACTGAATATAATTTTTTTCTGCATCTACCTCTGACAAAATATTTGGCCTTCTAGCTGTGTGTGGGACTTGTTCTATTAGTCCATCTATACTGACTTCCATAAGGTTGCAAACTGAATATAATTTTTTTCTGCATCTACCTCTGAAAAAATATTTGGCCTTCTAGCTGTGTGTGGGACTTGTTCTATTAGTCCATCTATACTGACCTCCATAAGGTTGCAAACTGAATATAATTTTTTCTGCATCTACCTCTGAAAAAATATTTGGCCTTCTAGCTGAGTGTGGGACTTGTTCTATTAGTCCATCTATACTGACCTCCATAAGGTTGCAAACTGAATGTAATTTTTTTCTGCATCTACCTCTGAAAAAATATTTGGCCTTCTAGCTGTGTGTGGGACTTGTTCTATTAGTCCATCTATACTGACCTCCATCAGGTTGCAAATTGAATATAATTTTTTTCTGCATCTAGCTCTGAAAAAATATTGGGCTTCTAGCTGTGTGTGGGACTTGTTGTACTAGTCCATCTATACTGACCTCCATCAGGTTGCAAACTGCATATATTTTTTTCTTCCTCTACCTCTGAAAAAATATTGGGCTTCTAGCTGTGTGTGGGATTTGTTCAATTAATCCATCTATACAGACCTCCATCAGGTTGCAAACTGAATATAATTTTTTTCTGCATCTACCTCTGAAAAAATATTGGGCTTCTAGCTGTGTGTGGGACTTGTTCTATTAATCCATCTATACAGACCTCCATCAGGTTGCAAACTGAATATATTTTTTTCTGCATCTACCTCTGAAAAAATATTGGGCTTCTAGCTGTGTGTGGGACTTCTTGTATTAATCCATCTATACTGACCTCCATAAGGTTGCAAACTGAATATAATTTTTTTCTGCATCTACCTCTGACAAAATATTTGGCCTTCTAGCTGTGTGTGGGACTTGTTCTATTAGTCCATCTATACTGACCTCCATAAGGTTGCAAACTGAATATAATTTTTTTCTGCATCTACCTCTGAAAAAATATTTGGCCTTCTAGCTGTGTGTGGGACTTGTTCTATTAGTCCATCTATACTGACCTCCATAAGGTTGCAAACTGAATATAATTTTTTTCTGCATCTCCCTCTGAAAAAATATTGGGCTTCTAGCTGTGTGTGGGACTTGTTCTATTAATCCATCTATACAGACCTCCATCAGGTTGCAAACTGAATATATTTTTTTCTGCATCTACCTCTGAAAAAATATTGGACTTCTAGCTGTGTGTGGGACTTGTTGTATTAGTCCATCTATACTGACCTCCATAAGGTTGCAAACTGAATATAATTTTTTTCTGCATCTACCTCTGACAAAATATTTGGCCTTCTAGCTGTGTGTGGGACTTGTTCTATTTGTCCATCTATACTGACCTCCATAAGGTTGCAAACTGAATATAATTTATTTCTGCATCTACCTCTGAAAAAATATTTGGCCTTCTAGCTGTGTATGGGACTTGTTCTATTAGTCCATCTATACTGACCTCCATAAGGTTGCAAACTGAATATAATTTTTTTCTGCATCTACCTCTGAAAAAATATTGGGCTTCTAGCTGTGTGTGGGACTTGTTCTATTAATCCATCTATACAGACCTCCATCTGGTTGCAAACTGAATATATTTTTTTCTGCATCTACCTCTGAAAAAATATTGGGCTTCTAGCTGTGTGTGGGACTTGTTGTATTAGTCCATCTATACTGACCTCCATAAGGTTGCAAACTGAATATAATTTTTTTCTGCATCTACCTCTGAAAAAATATTTGGCCTTCTAGCTGTGTGTGGGACTTGTTCTATTAGTCCATCTATACTGACCTCCATAAGGTTGCAAACTGAATATAATTTTTTTCTGCATCGACCTCTCAAAAAATATTTGGCCTTCTAGCTGTGCGTGGGACTTGTTCTATTAGTCCATCTATACTGACCTCCATAAGGTTGCAAACTGAATATAATTTTTTTCTGCATCTACCTCTGAAAAAATATTGGGCTTCTAGCTGTGTGTGGGACTTGTTCTATTAATCCATCTATACAGACCTCCATCAGGTTGCAAACTGAATATATTTTTTTCTGCATCTACCTCTAAAAAATATTGGGCTTCTAGCTGTGTGTGGGACTTGTTGTATTAGTCCATCTATACTGACCTCCATAAGGTTGCAAACTGAATGTAATTTTTTCTGCATCTACCTCTGAAAAAATATTTGGCCTTCTACCTGTGTGTGGGACTTGTTCTATTAGTCCATCTATACTGACCTCCATCACGTTGCAAATTGAATATAATTTTTTTCTGCATCTAGCTCTGAAAAAATATTGGGCTTCTAGCTGTGTGTGGGACTTGTTGTACTAGTCCATCTATACTGACCTCCATCTGGTTGCAAACTGAATATATTTTTTTCTGCATCTACCTCTGAAAAAATATTGGGCTTCTAGCTGTGTGTGGGACTTGTTATATTAGTCCATCTATACTGACCTCCATAAGGTTGCAAACTGAATATAATTTTTTTCTGCATCTACCTCTGAAAAAATATTTGGCCTTCTAGCTGTGTGTGGGGCTTGTTCTATTAGTCCATCTATAGTGACCTCCATAAGGTTGCAAACTGAATATAATTTTTTTCTCCATCTACCTCTGAAAAAATATTTGGCCTTCTAGCTGTGTGTGGGACTTGTTCTATTAGTCCATCTATACTGACCTCCATCAGGTTGCAAATTGAATATAATTTTTTTCTGCATCTAGCTCTGAAAAAATATTGGGCTTCTAGCTGTGTGTGGGACTTGTTGTACTAGTCCATCTATACTGACCTCCATCAGGTTGCAAACTGCATATATTTTTTTCTTCATCTACCTCTGAAAAAATATTGGGCTTCTAGCTGTGTGTGGGACTTGTTCGATTAATCCATCTATACAGACCTCCATCAGGTTGCAAACTGAATATATTTTTTTCTGCATCTACCTCTGAAAAAATATTTGGCCTTCTAGCTGTGTGTGGGACTTGTTCTATTAGTCCATCTATACTGACCTCCATAAGGTTGCAAACTGAATATAATTTTTTTCTGCATCTACCTCTGAAAAAATATTTGGCCTTCTAGCCGTGTGTGGGACTTGTTCTATTAGTCCATCTATACTGACCTCCATAAGGTTGCAAACTGAATATAATTTTTTTCTGCATCTACCTCTGAAAAAATATTTGGCCTTCTAGCTGTGTGTGGGACTTGTTCTATTAGTCCATCTATACTGACCTCCATAAGGTTGCAAACTGAATGTAATTTTTTCTGCATCTACCTCTGAAAAAATATTTGACCTTCTACCTGTGTGTGGGACTTGTTCTATTAGTCCATCTATACTGACCTCCATCACGTTGCAAATTGAATAAAATTTTTTCTGCATCTAGCTCTGAAAAAATATTGGGCTTCTAGCTGTGTGTGGGACTTGTTGTACTAGTCCATCTATACTGACCTCCATCAGGTTGCAAACTGCATATATTTTTTTCTTCATCTACCTCTGAAAAAATATTGAGCTTCTAGCTGTGTGTGGGATTTGTTCTATTAATCCATCTATACAGACCTCCATCAGGTTGCAAACTGAATATAATTTTTTTCTGCATCTACCTCTGAAAAAATATTGGGCTTCTAGCTGTGTGTGGGATTGTTCTATTAATCCATCTATACAGACCTCCATCAGGTTGCAAACTGAATATATTTTTTTCTGCATCTACCTCTGAAAAAATATTGGGCTTCTAGCTGTGTGTGGGACTTCTTGCATTAGTCCATCTATACTGACCTCCATAAGGTTGCAAACTGAATATAATTTTTTTCTGCATCTACCTCTGACAAAATATTTGGCCTTCTAGCTGTGTGTGGGACTTGTTCTATTAGTCCATCTATACTGACCTCCATAAGGTTGCAAACTGAATATAATTTTTTTCTGCATCTACCTCTGACAAAATATTTGGCCTTCTAGCTGTGTGTGGGACTTGTTCTATTAGTCCATCTATACTGACCTCCATAAGGTTGCAAACTGAATATAATTTTTTTCTGCATCTACCTCTGAAAAAATATTTGGCCTTCTAGCTGTGTGTGGGACTTGTTCTATTAGTCCATCTATACTGACCTCCATAAGGTTGCAAACTGAATATAATTTTTTTCTGCATCTACCTCTGAAAAAATATTGGGCTTCTAGCTGTGTGTGGGACTTGTTCTATTAATCCATCTATACAGACCTCCATCTGGTTGCAAACTGAATATATTTTTTTCTGCATCTACCTCTGAAAAAATATTGGGCTTCTAGCTGTGTGTGGGACTTGTTGTATTAGTCCATCTATACTGATCTCCATAAGGTTGCAAACTGAATATAATTTTTTTCTGCATCTACCTCTGAAAAAATATTTGGCCTTCTAGCTGTGTGTGGGGCTTGTTCTATTAGTCCATCTATAGTGACCTCCATAAGGTTGCAAACTGAATATAATTTTTTTCTGCATCTACCTCTGAAAAAATATTTGGCCTTCTAGCTGTGTGTGGGACTTGTTCTATTAGTCCATCTATACTGACCTCCATAAGGTTGCAAACTGAATATAATTTTTTTCTGCATCTACCTCTGAAAAAATATTTGGCCTTCTAGCTGTGTGTGGGACTTGTTCTATTAGTCCATCTATACTGACCTCCATAAGGTTGCAAACTGAATATAATTTTTTTCTGCATCTACCTCTGAAAAAATATTGGGCTTCTAGCTGTGTGTGGGACTTGTTCTATTAATCCATCTATACAGACCTCCATCAGGTTGCAAACTGAATATATTTTTTTCTGCATCTACCTCTGAAAAAATATTGGGCTTCTAGCTGTGTGTGGGACTTGTTCTATTAGTCCATCTATACTGACCTCCATAAGGTTGCAAACTGAATATAATTTTTTTCTGCAACTACCTCTGAAAAAATATTGGGCTTCTAGCTGTGTGTGTGACTTGTTCTATTAATCCATCTATACAGACCTCCATCAGGTTGCAAACTGAATATATTTTTTTCTGCATCTACCTCTGAAAAAATATTGGACTTCTAGCTGTGTGTGGGACTTGTTGTATTAGTCCATCTATACTGACCTCCATAAGGTTGCAAACTGAATATAATTTTTTTCTGCATCTACCTCTGACAAAATATTTGGCCTTCTAGCTGTGTGTGGGACTTGTTCTATTAGTCCATCTATACTGACCTCCATAAGGTTGCAAACTGAATATAATTTTTTTCTTCATCTACCTCTGAAAAAATATTTGGCCTTCTAGCTGTGTGTGGGACTTGTTCTATTAGTCCATCTATACTGACCTCCATAAGGTTGCAAACTGAATATAATTTTTTCTGCATCTACCTCTGAAAATATATTTGGCCTTCTAGCCGTGTGTGGGACTTGTTCTATTAGTCCATGTATACCGACCTCCATAAGGTTGCAAACTGAATATAATTTTTTTCTGCATCTACCTCTGAAAAAATTTTTGGCCTTCTAGCTGTGTGTGGGACTTGTTCTATTAGTCCATCTATACTGACCTCCATAAGGTTGCAAACTGAATGTAATTTTTTTCTGCATCTACCTCTGAAAAAATATTTGGCCTTCTAGCTGTGTGTGGGACTTGTTCTATTAGTCCATCTATACTGACCTCCATCAGGTTGCAAATTGAATATAATTTTTTTCTGAATCTAGCTCTGAAAAAATATTGGGCTTCTTGCTGTGTGTGGGACTTGTTGTACTAGTCCATCTATACTGACCTCCATCAGGTTGCAAACTGCATATATTTTTTTCTTCATCTACCTCTGAAAAAATATTGGGCTTCTAGATGTGTGTGGGATTTGTTCTATTAATCCATCTATACAGACCTCCATCAGTTTGCAAACTGAATATAATTTTTTTCTGCATCTACCTCTGAAAAAATTTTGGGCTTCTAGCTGTGTGTGGGACTTGTTCTATTAATCCATCTATACAGACCTCCATCAGGTTGCAAACTGAATATATTTTTTCTGCATCTACCTCTGAAAAAATATTGGGCTTCTAGCTGTGTGTGGGACTTCTTGTATTAATCCATCTATACTGACCTCCATAAGGTTGCAAACTGAATATAATTTTTTTCTGCATCTACCTCTGACAAAATATTTGGCCTTCTAGCTGTGTGTGGGACTTGTTCTATTAGTCCATCTATACTGACCTCCATAAGGTTGCAAACTGAATATAATTTTTTTCTGCATCTACCTCTGAAAAAATATTGGGCTTCTAGCTGTGTGTGGGACTTGTTCTATTAGTCCATCTATACTGACCTCCATAAGGTTGCAAACTGAATATAATTTTTTTCTGCATCTACCTCTGAAAAAATATTTGGCCTTCTAGCTGTGTGTGGGACT
This sequence comes from Phyllobates terribilis, assembly GCF_046119375.1. Classification (NCBI taxonomy): domain Eukaryota; kingdom Metazoa; phylum Chordata; class Amphibia; order Anura; family Dendrobatidae; genus Phyllobates; species Phyllobates terribilis. Next base: position 17,766,624 of record NW_027362771.1, read on the forward strand.
TGTTCTATTAGTCCATCTATACTGACCTCCATAAGGTTGCAAACTGAATATAATTTTTTTCTGCATCTACCTCTGAAAAAATATTGGGCTTCTAGCTGTGTGTGGGACTTGTTCTATTAATCCATCTATACAGACCTCCATCAGGTTGCAAACTGAATATATTTTTTTCTGCATCTACCTCTGAAAAAATATTGGGCTTCTAGCTGTGTGTGGGACTTGTTGTATTAGTCCATCTATACTGACCTCCATAAGGTTGCAAACTGAATATAATTTTTTTCTGCAACTACCTCTGAAAAAATATTGGGCTTCTAGCTGTGTGTGGGACTTGTTCTATTAATCCATCTATACAGACCTCCATCAGGTTGCAAACTGAATATATTTTTTTCTGCATCTACCTCTGAAAAAATATTGGACTTCTAGCTGTGTGTGGGACTTGTTGTATTAGTCCATCTATACTGACCTCCATAAGGTTGCAAACTGAATATAATTTTTTTCTGCATCTACCTCTGACAAAATATTTGGCCTTCTAGCTGTGTGTGGGACTTGTTCTATTAGTCCATCTATACTGACCTCCATAAGGTTGCAAACTGAATATAATTTTTTTCTTCATCTACCTCTGAAAAAATATTTGGCCTTCTAGCTGTGTGTGAGACTTGTTCTATTAGTCCATCTATACTGACCTCCATAAGGTTGCAAACTGAATATAATTTTTTTCTGCATCTACCTCTGAAAAAATATTTGGCCTTCTAGCCGTGTGTGGGACTTGTTCTATTAGTCCATGTATACCGACCTCCATAAGGTTGCAAACTGAATATAATTTTTTTCTGCATCTACCTCTGAAAAAATTTTTGGCCTTCTAGCTGTGTGTGGGACTTGTTCTATTAGTCCATCTATACTGACCTCCATAAGGTTGCAAACTGAATGTAATTTTTTTCTGCATCTACCTCTGAAAAAATATTTGGCCTTCTAGCTGTGTGTGGGACTTGTTCTATTAGTCCATCTATACTGACCTCCATCAGGTTGCAAATTTAATATAATTTTTTTCTGCATCTAGCTCTGAAAAAATATTGGGCTTCTAGCTGTGTGTGGGACTTGTTGTACTAGTCCATCTATACTGACCTCCATCAGGTTGCAAACTGCATATATTTTTTTCTTCATCTACCTCTGAAAAAATATTGGGCTTCTAGCTGTGTGTGGGATTTGTTCTATTAATCCATCTATACAGACCTCCATCAGGTTGCAAACTGAATATAATTTTTTTCTGCATCTACCTCTGAAAAAATTTTGGGCTTCTAGCTGTGTGTGGGACTTGTTCTATTAATCCATCTATACAGACCTCCATCAGGTTGCAAACTGAATATATTTTTTCTGCATCTACCTCTGAAAAAATATTGGCCTTCTAGCTGTGTGTGGGACTTCTTGTATTAATCCATCTATACTGACCTCCATAAGGTTGCAAACTGAATATAATTTTTTTCTGCATCTACCTCTGACAAAATATTTGGCCTTCTAGCTGTGTGTGGGACTTGTTCTATTAGTCCATCTATACTGACCTCCATAAGGTTGCAAACTGAATATAATTTTTTTCTGCATCTACCTCTGAAAAAATATTGGGCTTCTAGCTGTGTGTGGGACTTGTTCTATTAATCCATCTATACAGACCTCCATCAGGTTGCAAACTGAATATATTTTTTTCTGCATCTACCTCTGAAAAAATATTGGGCTTCTAGCTGTGTGTGGGACTTGTTGTATTAGTCCATCTATACTGACCTCCATAAGGTTGCAAACTGAATATAATTTTTTTCTGCAACTACCTCTGAAAAAATATTGGGCTTCTTAGCTGTGTGTGGGACTTGTTCTATTAATCCATCTATACAGACCTCCATCAGGTTGCAAACTGAATATATTTTTTTCTGCATCTACCTCTGAAAAAATATTGGACTTCTAGCAGTGTGTGGGACTTGTTGTATTAGTCCATCTATACTGACCTCCATAAGGTTGCAAACTGAATATAATTTTTTTCTGCATCTACCTCTGAGAAAATATTTGGCCTTCTAGCTGTGTGTGGGACTTGTTCTATTAGTCCATCTATACTGACCTCCATAAGGTTGCAAACTGAATATAATTTTTTTCTGCATCTACCTCTGAAAAAATATTTGGCCTTCTAGCTGTGTGTGGGACTTGTTCTATTAGTCCATCTATACTGACCTCCATAAGGTTGCAAACTGAATATAATTTTTTCTGCATCTACCTCTGAAAAAATATTTGGCCTTCTAGCCGTGTGTGGGACTTGTTCTATTAGTCCATGTATACTGACCTCCATAAGGTTGCAAACTGAATATAATTTTTTTCTGCATCTACCTCTGAAAAAATATTTGGCCTTCTAGCTGTGTGTGGGACTTGTTCTATTATTCCATCTATACTGACCTCCATAAGGTTGCAAACTGAATGTAATTTTTTTCTGCATCTACCTCTGAAAAAATATTTGGCCTTCTAGCTGTGTGTGGGACTTGTTCTATTAGTCCATCTATACTGACCTCCATCAGGTTGCAAATTGAATATAATTTTTTTCTGCATCTAGCTCTGAAAAAATATTGGGCTTCTAGCTGTGTGTGGGACTTGTTGTACTAGTCCATCTATACTGACCTCCATCAGGTTGCAAACTGCATATATTTTTTTCTTCATCTACCTCTGAAAAAATATTGGGCTTCTAGCTGTGTGTGGGATTTGTTCTATTAATCCATCTATACAGACCTCCATCAGGTTGCAAACTGAATATAATTTTTTTCTGCATCTACCTCTGAAAAAATATTGGGCTTCTAGCTGTGTGTGGGACTTGTTCTATTAATCCATCTATACAGACCTCCATCAGGTTGCAAACTGAATATATTTTTTTCTGCATCTACCTCTGAAAAAATATTGGGCTTCTAGCTGTGTGTGGGACTTCTTGTATTAATCCATCTATACTGACCTCCATAAGGTTGCAAACTGAATATAATTTTTTTCTGCATCTACCTCTGACAAAATATTTGGCCTTCTAGCTGTGTGTGGGACTTGTTCTATTAGTCCATCTATACTGACCTCCATAAGGTTGCAAACTGAATATAATTTTTTTCTGCATCTACCTCTGAAAAAATATTTGGCCTTCTAGCTGTGTGTGGGACTTGTTCTATTAGTCCATCTATACTGACCTCCATAAGGTTGCAAACTGAATATAATTTTTTTCTGCATCTCCCTCTGAAAAAATATTGGGCTTCTAGCTGTGTGTGGGACTTGTTCTATTAATCCATCTATACAGACCTCCATCTGGTTGCAATCTGAATATATTTTTTTCTGCATCTACCTCTGAAAAAATATTGGACTTCTAGCTGTGTGTGGGACTTGTTGTATTAGTCCATCTATACTGACCTCCATAAGGTTGCAAACTGAATATAATTTTTTTCTGCATCTACCTCTGAAAAAATATTTGGCCTTCTAGCTGTGTGTGGGGCTTGTTCTATTAGTCCATCTATACTGACCTCCATAAGGTTGCAAACTGAATATAATTTTTTTCTGCATCTACCTCTGAAAAAATATTTGGCCTTCTAGCTGTGTGTGGGACTTGTTCTATTAGTCCATCTATACTGACCTCCATAAGGTAGCAAACTGAATATAATTTTTTTCTGCATCTACCTCTGAAAAAATATTTGGCCTTCTAGCTGTGTGTGGGACTTGTTCTATTAGTCCATCTATACTGACCTCCATAAGGTTGCAAACTGAATATAATTTTTTTCTGCATCTACCTCTGAAAAAATATTGGGCTTCTAGCTGTGTGTGGGACTTGTTCTATTAATCCATCTATACAGACCTCCATCAGGTTGCAAACTGAATATATTTTTTTCTGCATCTACCTCTGAAAAAATATTGGGCTTCTAGCTGTGTGTGGGACTTGTTGTATTAGTCCATCTATACTGACCTCCATAAGGTTGCAAACTGAATATAATTTTTTTCTGCAACTACCTCTGAAAAAATATTGGGCTTCTATCTGTGTGGGACTTGTTCTATTAATCCATCTATACAGACCTCCATCAGGTTGCAAACTGAATATATTTTTTTCTGCATCTACCTCTGAAAAAATATTGGACTTCTAGCTGTGTGTGGGACTTGTTGTATTAGTCCATCTATACTGACCTCCATAAGGTTGCAAACTGAATATAATTTTTTTCTGCATCTACCTCTGACAAAATATTTGGCCTTCTAGCTGTGTGTGGGACTTGTTCTATTAATCCATCTATACAGACCTCCATCTGGTTGCAAACTGAATATATTTTTTTCTGCATCTACCTCTGAAAAAATATTGGGCTTCTAGCTGTGTGTGGGACTTGTTGTATTAGTCCATCTATACTGACCTCCATAAGGTTGCAAACTGAATATAATTTTTTTCTGCATCTACCTCTGAAAAAATATTTGGCCTTCTAGCTGTGTGTGGGGCTTGTTCTATTAGTCCATCTATACTGACCTCCATAAGGTTGCAAACTGAATATAATTTTTTTCTGGATCTACCTCTGAAAAAATATTTGGCCTTCTAGCTGTGTGTGGGACTTGTTCTATTAGTCCATCTATACTGACCTCCATAAGGTTGCAAACTGAATATAATTTTTTTCTGCATCTACCTCTGAAAAAATATTTGGCCTTCTAGCTGTGTGTGGGACTTGTTCTATTAGTCCATCTATACTGACCTCCATAAGGTTGCAAACTGAATATAATTTTTTTCTGCATCTACCTCTGAAAAAATATTGGGCTTCTAGCTGTGTGTGGGACTTGTTCTATTAATCCATCTATACAGACCTCCATCAGGTTGCAAACTGAATATATTTTATTCTGCATCTACCTCTGAAAAAATATTGGGCTTCTAGCTGTGTGTGGGACTTGTTGTATTAGTCCATCTATACTGACCTCCATAAGGTTGCAAACTGAATATAATTTTTTTCTGCAACTACCTCTGAAAAAATATTGGGCTTCTAGCTGTGTGTGGGACTTGTTCTATTAATCCATCTATACAGACCTCCATCAGGTTGCAAACTGAATATATTTTTTTCTGCATCTACCTCTGAAAAAATATTGGCCTTCTAGCTGTGTGTGGGACTTGTTCTATTAGTCCATCTATACTGACCTCCATAAGGTTGCAAACTGAATATAATTTTTTTCTGCATCTACCTCTGAAAAAAATATTGGGCTTCTAGCTGTGTGTGGGACTTGTTCTATTAATCCATCTATACAGACCTCCATCAGGTTGCAAACTGAATATATTTTTTTCTGCATCTACCTCTGAAAAAATATTGGGCTTCTAGCTGTGTGTGGGACTTGTTGTATTAGTCCATCTATACTGACCTCCATAAGGTTGCAAACTGAATATAATTTTTTTCTGCATCTACCTCTGACAAAATATTTGGCCTTCTAGCTGTGTGTGGGACTTGTTCTATTAGTCCATCTATACTGACCTCCATAAGGTTGCAAACTGAATATAATTTTTTTCTGCATCTACCTCTGAAAAAATATTTGGCCTTCTAGCTGTGTGTGGGACTTGTTCTATTAGTCCATCTATACTGACCTCCATAAGGTTGCAAACTGAATATATTTTTTTTCTGCATCTACCTCTGAAAAAATATTGGGCTTCTAGCTGTGTGTGGGACTTGTTCTATTAATCCATCTATACAGACCTCCATCAGGTTGCAAACTGAATATATTTTTTTCTGCATCTACCTCTGAAAAAATATTGGGCTTCTAGCTGTGTGTGGGACTTGTTGTATTAGTCCATCTATACTGACCTCCATAAGGTTGCAAACTGAATATAATTTTTTTCTGCATCTACCTCTGACAAAATATTTGGCCTTCTAGCTGTGTGTGGGACTTGTTCTATTAGTCCATCTATACTGACCTCCATAAGGTTGCAAACTGAATATAATTTTTTTCTGCATCTACCTCTGAAAAAATATTTGGCCTTCTAGCTGTGTGTGGGACTTGTTCTATTAGTCCATCTATACTGACCTCCATAAGGTTGCAAACTGAATATAATTTTTTTCTGCATCTACCTCTGAAAAAATATTGGGCTTCTAGCTGTGTGTGGGACTTGTTCTATTAATCCATCTATACAGACCTCCATCAGGTTGCAAACTGAATATATTTTTTTCTGCATCTACCTCTGAAAAAATATTGGGCTTCTAGCTGTGTGTGGGACTTGTTGTATTAGTCCATCTATACTGACCTCCATAAGGTTGCAAACTGAATATAATTTTTTTCTGCATCTACCTCTGACAAAATATTTGGCCTTCTAGCTGTGTGTGGGACTTGTTCTATTAGTCCATCTATACTGACCTCCATAAGGTTGCAAACTGAATATAATTTTTTTCTGCATCTACCTCTGAAAAAATATTTGGCCTTCTAGCTGTGTGTGGGACTTGTTCTATTAGTCCATCTATACTGACCTCCATAAGGTTGCAAACTGAATATAATTTTTTTCTGCATCTACCTCTGAAAAAATATTGGGCTTCTAGCTGTGTGTGGGACTTGTTCTATTAATCCATCTATACAGACCTCCATCAGGTTGCAAACTGAATATATTTTTTTCTGCATCTACCTCTGAAAAAATATTGGGCTTCTAGCTGTGTGTGGGACTTGTTGTATTAGTCCATCTATACTGACCTCCATAAGGTTGCAAACTGAATATAATTTTTTTCTGCATCTACCTCTGACAAAATATTTGGCATTCTAGCTGTGTGTGGGACTTGTTCTATTAGTCAATCTATACTGACCTCCATAAGGTTGCAAACTGAATATAATTTTTTTCTGCATCTACCTCTGAAAAAATATTTGGCCTTCTAGCTGTGTGTGGGACTTGTTCTATTAGTCCATCTATACTGACCTCCATAAGGTTGCAAACTGAATATAATTTTTTTCTGCATCTACCTCTGAAAAAATATTTGGCCTTCTAGCTGTGTGTGGGACTTGTTCTATTAGTCCATCTATACTGACCTCCATAAGGTTGCAAACTGAATATAATTTTTTTCTGCATCTACCTCTGAAAAAATATTTGGCCTTCTAGCTGTGTGTGGGACTTGTTCTATTAGTCCATCTATACTGACCTCCATAAGGTTGCAAACTGAATATAAATTTTTTCTGCATCTACCTCTGAAAAAAATATTGGGCTTCTAGCTGTGTGTGGGACTTGTTCTATTAATCCATCTATACAGACCTCCATCAGGTTGCAAACTGAATATATTTTTTTCTGCATCTACCTCTGAAAAAATATTGGGCTTCTAGCTGTGTGTGGGACTTGTTGTATTAGTCCATCTATACTGACCTCCATAAGGTTGCAAACTGAATATAATTTTTTTCTGCATCTACCTCTGACAAAATATTTGGCCTTCTAGCTGTGTGTGGGACTTGTTCTATTAGTCCATCTATACTGACCTCCATAAGGTTGCAAACTGAATATATATTTTTTCTGCATCTACCTCTGAAAAAATATTTGGCCTTCTAGCTGTGTGTGGGACTTGTTCTATTAGTCCATCTATACTGACCTCCATAAGGTTGCAAACTGAATATATTTTTTTTCTGCATCTACCTCTGAAAAAATATTGGGCTTCTAGCTGTGTGTGGGACTTGTTCTATTAATCCATCTATACAGACCTCCATCAGGTTGCAAACTGAATATATTTTTTTCTGCATCTACCTCTGAAAAAATATTGGGCTTCTAGCTGTGTGTGGGACTTGTTGTATTAGTCCATCTATACTGACCTCCATAAGGTTGCAAACTGAATATAATTTTTTTCTGCATCTACCTCTGACAAAAAATTTGGCCTTCTAGCTGTGTGTGGGACTTGTTCTATTAGTCCATCTATACTGACCTCCATAAGGTTGCAAACTGAATATAATTATTTTCTGCATCTACCTCTGAAAAAATATTTGGCCTTCTAGCTGTGTGTGGGACTTGTTCTATTAGTCCATCTATACTGACCTCCATAAGGTTGCAAACTGAATATAATTTTTTTCTGCATCTACCTCTGAAAAAATATTGGGCTTCTAGCTGTGTGTGGGACTTGTTCTATTAATCCATCTATACAGACCTCCATCAGGTTGCAAACTGAATATATTTTTTTCTGCATCTACCTCTGAAAAAATATTGGGCTTCTAGCTGTGTGTGGGACTTGTTGTATTAGTCCATCTATACTGACCTCCATAAGGTTGCAAACTGAATATAATTTTTTTCTGCATCTACCTCTGACAAAATATTTGGCCTTCTAGCTGTGTGTGGGACTTGTTCTATTAGTCCATCTATACTGACCTCCATAAGGTTGCAAACTGAATATAATTTTTTTCTGCATCTACCTCTGAAAAAATATTTGGCCTTCTAGCTGTGTGTGGGACTTGTTCTATTAGTCCATCTATACTGACCTCCATAAGGTTGCAAACTGAATATAATTTTTTTCTGCATCTACCTCTGAAAAAATATTGGGCTTCTAGCTGTGTGTGGGACTTGTTCTATTAATCCATCTATACAGACCTCCATCAGGTTGCAAACTGAATATATTTTTTTCTGCATCTACTTCTGAAAAAATATTGGGCTTCTAGCTGTGTGTGGGACTTGTTGTATTAGTCCATCTATACTGACCTCCATAAGGTTGCAAACTGAATATAATTTTTTTCTGCATCTACCTCTGACAAAATATTTGGCATTCTAGCTGTGTGTGGGACTTGTTCTATTAGTCAATCTATACTGACCTCCATAAGGTTGCAAACTGAATATAATTTTTTTCTGCATCTACCTCTGAAAAAATATTTGGCCTTCTAGCTGTGTGTGGGACTTGTTCTATTAGTCCATCTATACTGACCTCCATAAGGTTGCAAACTGAATATAATTTTTTTCTGCATCTACCTCTGAAAAAATATTTGGCCTTCTAGCTGTGTGTGGGACTTGTTCTATTAGTCCATCTATACTGACCTCCATAAGGTTGCAAACTGAATATAATTTTTTTCTGCATCTACCTCTGAAAAAATATTTGGCCTTCTAGCTGTGTGTGGGACTTGTTCTATTAGTCCATCTATACTGACCTCCATAAGGTTGCAAACGGAATATAAATTTTTTCTGCATCTACCTCTGAAAAAAATATTGGGCTTCTAGCTGTGTGTGGGACTTGTTCTATTAATCCATCTATACAGACCTCCATCAGGTTGCAAACTGAATATATTTTTTTCTGCATCTACCTCTGAAAAAATATTGGGCTTCTAGCTGTGTGTGGGACTTGTTGTATTAGTCCATCTATACTGACCTCCATAAGGTTGCAAACTGAATATAATTTTTTTCTGCATCTACCTCTGACAAAATATTTGGCCTTCTAGCTGTGTGTGGGACTTGTTCTATTAGTCCATCTATACTGACCTCCATAAGGTTGCAAACTGAATATATATTTTTTCTGCATCTACCTCTGAAAAAATATTTGGCCTTCTAGCTGTGTGTGGGACTTGTTCTATTAGTCCATCTATACTGACCTCCATAAGGTTGCAAACTGAATATATTTTTTTTCTGCATCTACCTCTGAAAAAATATTGGGCTTCTAGCTGTGTGTGGGACTTGTTCTATTAATCCATCTATACAGACCTCCATCAGGTTGCAAACTGAATATATTTTTTTCTGCATCTACCTCTGAAAAAATATTGGGCTTCTAGCTGTGTGTGGGACTTGTTGTATTAGTCCATCTATACTGACCTCCATAAGGTTGCAAACTGAATATAATTTTTTTCTGCATCTACCTCTGACAAAATATTTGGCCTTCTAGCTGTGTGTGGGACTTGTTCTATTAGTCCATCTATACTGACCTCCATAAGGTTGCAAACTGAATATAATTTTTTTCTGCATCTACCTCTGAAAAAATATTTGGCCTTCTAGCTGTGTGTGGGACTTGTTCTATTAGTCCATCTATACTGACCTCCATAAGGTTGCAAACTGAATATAATTTTTTTCTGCATCTACCTCTGAAAAAATATTGGGCTTCTAGCTGTGTGTGGGACTTGTTCTATTAATCCATCTATACAGACCTCCATCAGGTTGCAAACTGAATATATTTTTTTCTGCATCTACCTCTGAAAAAATATTGGGCTTCTAGCTGTGTGTGGGACTTGTTGTATTAGTCCATCTATACTGACCTCCATAAGGTTGCAAACTGAATATAATTTTTTTCTGCATCTACCTCTGACAAAATATTTGGCCTTCTAGCTGTGTGTGGGACTTGTTCTATTAGTCCATCTATACTGACCTCCATAAGGTTGCAAACTGAATATAATTTTTTTCTGCATCTACCTCTGAAAAAATATTTGGCCTTCTAGCTGTGTGTGGGACTTGTTCTATTAGTCCATCTATACTGACCTCCATAAGGTTGCAAACTGAATATAATTTTTTTCTGCATCTACCTCTGAAAAAATATTGGGCTTCTAGCTGTGTGTGGGACTTGTTCTATTAATCCATCTATACAGACCTCCATCAGGTTGCAAACTGAATATATTTTTTTCTGCATCTACCTCTGAAAAAATATTGGGCTTCTAGCTGTGTGTGGGACTTGTTGTATTAGTCCATCTATACTGACCTCCATAAGGTTGCAAACTGAATATAATTTTTTTCTGCATCTACCTCTGACAAAATATTTGGCATTCTAGCTGTGTGTGGGACTTGTTCTATTAGTCAATCTATACTGACCTCCATAAGGTTGCAAACTGAATATAATTTTTTTCTGCATCTACCTCTGAAAAAATATTTGGCCTTCTAGCTGTGTGTGGGACTTGTTCTATTAGTCCATCTATACTGACCTCCATAAGGTTGCAAACTGAATATAATTTTTTTCTGCATCTACCTCTGAAAAAATATTTGGCCTTCTAGCTGTGTGTGGGACTTGTTCTATTAGTCCATCTATACTGACCTCCATAAGGTTGCAAACTGAATATAATTTTTTTCTGCATCTACCTCTGAAAAAATATTTGGCCTTCTAGCTGTGTGTGGGACTTGTTCTATTAGTCCATCTATACTGACCTCCATAAGGTTGCAAACTGAATATAATTTTTTTCTGCATCTACCTCTGAAAAAATATTGGGCTTCTAGCTGTGTGTGGGACTTGTTCTATTAATCCATCTATACAGACCTCCATCAAGTTGCAAACTGAATATATTTTTTTCTGCATCTACCTCTGAAAAAATATTGGGCTTCTAGCTGTGTGTGGAACTTGTTGCCTTAGTCCATCTATACTGACCTCCATAAGGTTGCAAACTGAATATAATTTTTTTCTGCATCTACCTCTGACAAAATATTTGGCCTTCTAGCTGTGTGTGGGACTTGTTCTATTAGTCCATCTATACTGACCTCCATAAGGTTTCAAACTGAATATAATTTTTTTCTGCATCTACCTCTGAAAAAATATTTGGCCTTCTAGCTGTGTGTGGGACTTGTTCTATTAGTCCATCTATACTGACCTCCATAAGGTTGCAAACTGAATATAATTTTTTTCTGCATCTACCTCTGAAAAAATATTGGGCTTCTAGCTGTGTGTGGGACTTGTTCTATTAATCCATCTATACAGACCTCCATCAGGTTGCAAACTGAATATATTTTTTTCTGCATCTACCTCTGAAAAAATATTGGGCTTCTAGCTGTGTGTGGGACTTGTTGTATTAGTCCATCTATACTGACCTCCATAAGGTTGCAAACTGAATATAATTTTTTTCTGCATCTACCTCTGACAAAATATTTGGCCTTCTAGCTGTGTGTGGGACTTGTTCTATTAGTCCATCTATACTGACCTCCATAAGGTTGCAAACTGAATATAATTTTTTTCTGCATCTACCTCTGAAAAAATATTTGGCCTTCTAGCTGTGTGTGGGACTTGTTCTATTAGTCCATCTATACTGACCTCCATAAGGTTGCAAACTGAATATAATTTTTTTCTGCATCTACCTCTGAAAAAATATTGGGCTTCTAGCTGTGTGTGGGACTTGTTCTATTAATCCATCAATACAGACCTCCATCAGGTTGCAAACTGAATATATTTTTTTCTGCATCTACCTCTGAAAAAATATTGGGCTTCTAGCTGTGTGTGGGACTTGTTGTATTAGTCCATCTATACTGACCTCCATAAGGTTGCAAACTGAATATAATTTTTTTCTGCATCTACCTCTGAAAAAATATTTGGCCTTCTAGCTGTGTGTGGGACTTGTTCTATTAGTCCATCTATACTGACCTCCATAAGGTTGCAAACTGAATATAATTTTTTTCTGCATCTACCTCTGAAAAAATATTTGGCCTTCTAGCTGTGTGTGGGACTTGTTCTATTAGTCCATCTATACTGACCTCCATAAGGTTGCAAACTGAATATAATTTTTTTCTGCATCTACCTCTGAAAAAATATTGGGCTTCTAGCTGTGTGTGGGACTTGTTCTATTAATCCATCTATACAGACCTCCATCAAGTTGCAAACTGAATATATTTTTTTCTGCATCTACCTCTGAAAAAATATTGGGCTTCTAGCTGTGTGTGGGACTTGTTGCCTTAGTCCATCTATACTGACCTCCATAAGGTTGCAAACTGAATATAATTTTTTTCTGCATCTACCTCTGACAAAATATTTGGCCTTCTAGCTGTGTGTGGGACTTGTTCTATTAGTCCATCTATACTGACCTCCATAAGGTTGCAAACTGAATATAATTTTTTTCTGCATCTACCTCTGAAAAAATATTTGGCCTTCTAGCTGTGTGTGGGACTTGTTCTATTAGTCCATCTATACTGACCTCCATAAGGTTGCAAACTGAATATAATTTTTTTCTGCATCTACCTCTGAAAAAATATTGGGCTTCTAGCTGTGTGTGGGACTTGTTCTATTAATCCATCTATACAGACCTCCATCAGGTTGCAAACTGAATATATTTTTTTCTGCATCTACCTCTGAAAAAATATTGGGCTTCTAGCTGTGTGTGGGACTTGTTGTATTAGTCCATCTATACTGACCTCCATAAGGTTGCAAACTGAATATAATTTTTTTCTGCATCTACCTCTGACAAAATATTTGGCCTTCTAGCTGTGTGTGGGACTTGTTCTATTAGTCCATCTATACTGACCTCCATAAGGTTGCAAACTGAATATAATTTTTTTCTGCATCTACCTCTGAAAAAATATTTGGCCTTCTAGCTGTGTGTGGGACTTGTTCTATTAGTCCATCTATACTGACCTCCATAAGGTTGCAAACTGAATATAATTTTTTTCTGCATCTACCTCTGAAAAAATATTGGGCTTCTAGCTGTGTGTGGGACTTGTTCTATTAATCCATCTATACAGACCTCCATCAGGTTTCAAACTGAATATATTTTTTTCTGCATTTACCTCTGAAAAAATATTGGGCTTCTAGCTGTGTGTGGGACTTGTTGTATTAGTCCATCTATACTGACCTCCATAAGGTTGCAAACTGAATATAATTTTTTTCTGCATCTACCTCTGACAAAATATTTGGCCTTCTAGCTGTGTGTGGGACTTGTTCTATTAGTCCATCTATACTGACCTCCATAAGGTTGCAAACTGAATATAATTTTTTTCTGCATCTACCTCTGAAAAAATATTTGGCCTTCTAGCTGTGTGTGGGACTTGTTCTATTAGTTCATCTATACTGACCTCCATAAGGTTGCAAACTGAATATAATTTTTTTCTGCATCTACCTCTGAAAAAATATTGGGCTTCTAGCTGTGTGTGAGACTTGTTCTATTAATCCATCAATACAGACCTCCATCAGGTTGCAAACTGAATATATTTTTTTCTGCATCTACCTCTGAAAAAATATTGGGCTTCTAGCTGTGTGTGGGACTTGTTGTATTAGTCCATCTATACTGACCTCCATAAGGTTGCAAACTGAATATAATTTTTTTCTGCATCTACCTCTGACAAAATATTTGGCCTTCTAGCTGTGTGTGGGACTTGTTCTATTAGTCCATCTATACTGACCTCCATAAGGTTGCAAACTGAATATAATTTTTTTCTGCATCTACCTCTGAAAAAATATTTGGCCTTCTAGCTGTGTGTGGGACTTGTTCTATTAGTCCATCTATACTGACCTCCATAAGGTTGCAAACTGAATATAATTTTTTTCTGCATCTACCTCTGAAAAAATATTGGGCTTCTAGCTGTGTGTGGGACTTGTTCTATTAATCCATCTATACAGACCTCCATCAGCTTGCAAACTGAATATATTTTTTTCTGCATCTACCTCTGAAAAAATATTGGGCTTCTAGCTGTGTGTGGGACTTGTTGTATTAGTCCATCTATACTGACCTCCATAAGGTTGCAAACTGAATATTATTTTTTTCTGCATCTACCTCTGAAAAAATATTTGGCCTTCTAGCTGTGTGTGGGACTTGTTCTATTAGTCAATCTATACTGACCTCCATAAGGTTGCAAACTGAATATTATTTTTTTCTGCATCTACCTCTGAAAAAATGTTTGGCCTTCTAGCTTTGTGTGGGACTTGTTCTATTAGTCCATCTATACTGACCTCCATAAGGTTGCAAACTGAATATAATTTTTTTCTGCATCTACCTCTGAAAAAATATTTGGCCTTCTAGCTGTGTGTGGGACTTGTTCTATTAGTCCATCTATACTGACCTCCATAAGGTTGCAAACTGAATATAATTTTTTTCTGCATCTACCTCTGAAAAAATATTGAGCTTCTAGCTGTGTGTGGGACTTGTTCTATTAATCCATCTATACAGACCTCCATCAAGTTGCAAACTGAATATATTTTTTTCTGCATCTACCTCTGAAAAAATATTGGGCTTCTAGCTGTGTGTGGGACTTGTTGCATTAGTCCATCTATACTGACCTCCATAAGGTTGCAAACTGAATATAATTTTTTTCTGCATCTACCTCTGACAAAATATTTGGCCTTCTAGCTGTGCGTGGGACTTGTTCTATTAGTCCATCTATACTGACCTCCATAAGGTTGCAAACTGAATATAATTTTTTTCTGCATCTACCTCTGAAAAAATATTTGGCCTTCTAGCTGTGTGTGGGACTTGTTCTATTAGTCCATCTATACTGACCTCCATAAGGTTGCAAACTGAATATAATTTTTTTCTGCATCTACCTCTGAAAAAATATTGGGCTTCTAGCTGTGTGTGGGACTTGTTCTATTAATCCATCTATACAGACCTCCATCAGGTTGCAAACTGAATATATTTTTTTCTGCATCTACCTCTGAAAAAATATTGGGCTTCTAGCTGTGTGTGGGACTTGTTGTATTAGTCCATCTATACTGACCTCCATAAGGTTGCAAACTGAATATAATTTTTTTCTGCATCTACCTCTGACAAAATATTTGGCCTTCTAGCTGTGTGTGGGACTTGTTCTATTAGTCCATCTATACTGACCTCCATAAGGTTGCAAACTGAATATAATTTTTTTCTGCATCTACCTCTGAAAAAATATTTGGCCTTCTAGCTGTGTGTGGGACTTGTTCTATTAGTTCATCTATACTGACCTCCATAAGGTTGCAAACTGAATATAATGTTTTTCTGCATCTACCTCTGAAAAAATATTGGGCTTCTAGCTGTGTGTGGGTCTTGTTCTATTAATCCATCAATACAGACCTCCATCAGGTTGCAAACTGAATATATTTTTTTCTGCATCTACCTCTGAAAAAATATTGGGCTTCTAGCTGTGTGTGGGACTTGTTGTATTAGTCCATCTATACTGACCTCCATAAGGTTGCAAACTGAATATAATTTTTTTCTGCATCTACCTCTGACAAAATATTTGGCCTTCTAGCTGTGTGTGGGACTTGTTCTATTAGTCCATCTATACTGACCTCCATAAGGTTGCAAACTGAATATAATTTTTTTCTGCATCTACCTCTGAAAAAATATTTGGCCTTCTAGCTGTGTGTGGGACTTGTTCTATTAGTCCATCTATACTGACCTCCATAAGGTTGCAAACTGAATATAATTTTTTTCTGCATCTACCTCTGAAAAAATATTGGGCTTCTAGCTGTGTGTGGGACTTGTTCTATTAATCCATCTATACAGACCTCCATCAGGTTGCAAACTGAATATATTTTTTTCTGCATCTACCTCTGAAAAAATATTGGGCTTCTAGCTGTGTGTGGGACTTGTTGTATTAGTCCATCTATACTGACCTCCATAAGGTTGCAAACTGAATATAATTTTTTTCTGCATCTACCTCTGAAAAAATATTTGGCCTTCTAGCTGTGTGTGAGACTTGTTCTATTAGTCCATCTATACTGACCTCCATAAGGTTGCAAACTGAATATAATTTTTTTCTGCATCTACCTCTGAAAAAATATTTGGCCTTCTAGCTGTGTGTGGGACTTGTTCTATTAGTCAATCTATACTGACCTCCATAAGGTTGCAAACTGAATATAATTTTTTTCTGCATCTACCTCTGAAAAAATATTTGGCCTTCTAGCTGTGTGTGGGACTTGTTCTATTAGTCCATCTATACTGACCTCCATAAGGTTGCAAACTGAATATAATTTTTTTCTGCATCTACCTCTGAAAAAATATTTGGCCTTCTAGCTGTGTGTGGGACTTGTTCTATTAGTCCATCTATACTGACCTCCATAAGGTTGCAAACTGAATATAATTTTTTTCTGCATCTACCTCTGAAAAAATATTTGGCCTTCTAGCTGTGTGTGGGACTTGTTCTATTAGTCCATCTATACTGACCTCCATAAGGTTGCAAACTGAATATAATTTTTTTCTGCATCTACCTCTGAAAAAATATTTGGCCTTCTAGCTGTGTGTTGGACTTGTTCTATTAGTCCATCTATACTGACCTCCATAAGGTTGCAAACTGAATATAATTTTTTTCTGCATCTACCTCTGAAAAAATATTTGGCCTTCTAGCTGTGTGTGGGACTTGTTCTATTAGTCCATCTATACTGACCTCCATAAGGTTGCAAACTGAATATAATTTTTTTCTGCATCTACCTCTGAAAAAATATTTGGCCTTCTAGCTGTGTGTGGGACTTGTTCTATTAGTCCATCTATACTGACCTCCATAAGGTTGCAAACTGAATATAATTTTTTTCTGCATCTACCTCTGAAAAAATATTTGGCCTTCTAGCTGTGTGTGGGACTTGTTCTATTAGTCCATCTATACTGACCTCCATAAGGTTGCAAACTGAATATAATTTTTTTCTGCATCTACCTCTGAAAAAATATTTGGCCTTCTAGCTGTGTGTGGGACTTGTTCTATTAGTCCATCTATACTGACCTCCATAAGGTTGCAAACTGAATATAATTTTTTTCTGCATCTACCTCTGAAAAAATATTTGGCCTTCTAGCTGTGTGTGGGACTTGTTCTATTAGTCCATCTATACTGACCTCCATAAGGTTGCAAACTGAATATAATTTTTTTCTGCATCTACCTCTGAAAAAATATTTGGCCTTCTAGCTGTGTGTGGGACTTGTTCTATTAGTCCATCTATACAGACCTCCATTAGGTTGCAAATTGAATATAATTTTTTTCTGCATCTAACCCAGCCAATAGTTTTGGCCTAATACCACAGTTTGGCCACTCAGCTCTGCTCGGTTCCCATCCATTGTTTTTTTGTGCAAACAACTCCAGAGTTGTGAATTAGTTAACCACCAAAATGAGTGGAAAAAGGCCTGCTGCTGGTGGGAAGGGGAAAAAAGGTTGTGTCCGTGGGGTAGGTGTTATAGCAACAGTAACATCTGCAGAAGAAAGACCATCTTCCAGCCAAACTAAAATGTCTACTTCTTTTAGCGGACAATGTGATAAGATCCCTTTCTTACGGCCACGCCAATCGCTACAAATTCCAGATGAGGCACAAAAACAGCAGGTGCTTCAACGGATATCAAGTGCTCCTTTAAGTGGGCTGTCCTCCACATCAACTTCAACATCACAAATACTCCAGTCCTCAAAGGTGTCACCCCAATCGCACTTGCTTCCTCACAGCTCCCAAATCTCCAGCTGCCCGTCTGAGTATGAGGTAGAACAGATGGTTGAGTCTGCAGAGCTGTTTACTCATACTATAGCCTGGGAATCAGAGGTCGACTCCAGCGCTTCTGTGAATCCAGACGAGGAAATGATCTGCACTGATGCCCAGAATCTTTATGAGTCGGATCCAGGACCAGACGCAGAAGGTTCTGACCATAATGTAGACCCTCATTCCCAAACTGTAACTCCTGTTGGTGGAGACAATGAGGAAGACGATGATAAGACTCAAATACCTGATTGGAGCGACAACTTTAGTTTTTTGTCAGGGCAGGAACAGGTTGGCTCTGAGGGCGACGGGTGTGATAACGCACATGGTGATGATGATGAGGTTGGAGATCCCACTTACTGTCAACCCACAGTCAGCCAAGAGATGAGGTCAGCAGAGGAGGTGGAGGAAGATGCTAGTGACGACGAGGTCAGGTTGCGCCTTCCTGGACAGAGACGTAGTACTGGAAGCACGTCAACAACTGCATCCTCAAACACAACTCTGCCTCTCACCACAAGTCGTGGTATCTCTTCAGGTCGCATGGGTGCTAAGCCTTGCATAGCCTGGGCATTTTTTCAGATCGATAAAGATGACCCAACTCGTGTTATCTGTAACATTTGTCAGCAAAAGCTAAGTAGAGGCCAAAAAATACATAGTTTGAGTACTTCATGCATGAACCGGCACATGGACATGAAGCATAAGTTGCAGTGGGAAGCTCAGTGTGCTACAATGCGGCCTAGCCGGCCGGGCCAACCACCGTCTGCCATATCTTGTGCATCCGCGGCCTCTTCATCCTCTGTGACTGGGGGGACAGCAGTCACACCTGTTTTGGGGCGCAGACCTGCCACCTCTTTACCCGCAACAGCCAGCGTGATTGGCAGGTCATCATTTTCTTTGGAGGTGGTAACACCAGCTGGTGTTGAGCGCTGTCCGACATCGATAGCACCACCTTTGGATCAAAGCAACCTAACATGTCCGCCTGCATCTTCCTCACAGACCGGCAGTTTGCCGGGGACACCCTTATCAACCCCGTCTAAGCACAATAGCCAGCCCTCGGTCCCTCAGATGTGGACAAGTAAAAGACCATTTCCTCCTAGCCATGAGAAAGCTAAGACGTTGAATTTGACCATCTGCAAGCTCTTGGCTACAGAAATGGTGCCTTTCCGCCTGGTGGACACAGAGGATTTTCGAGACCTTATGTCCGTCGCAGTGCCCCAGTACCAGATGCCCAGTCGGCACTACTTCTCAAAGAAAGGTGTGCCTGCGCTCCACCAGCATGTCGCACACAACATCACCGCTTCTTTGAGAAACTCTGTGTGTGACAGGGTGCATTTCACCACAGACACTTGGACGAGTAGGCATGGACAGGGGCGTTACATGTCGCTGACTGGGCACTGGGTAACTATGGTGACAGCAGGACAAGGGGCTGCTGTCCAATTCTTGCCGTCCCCACTAGTTGTGCGTCAATCCTCTTTATGTCAAAGTTCCTCCACTGCTTCTGCCTCCTCAACCTCCTCTCAGTCCTCCACCTGCACCCAAAGCCAGTCTGGTCATGCCACAAGCTTTCTAACTGCGCAGAAGGGATCCTGCACACCTCCTTACTATGCTGGCAGTAGGGCTCAACGTCATCAGGCGGTTTTTACATTGAAATGTCTGGGAAATGTGAGTCACACAGCTGAGGAGTTGTGGTCAGCTCTGGAGAACCAATTTCATGAATGGTTGTCTCCACTGGACCTGAAACCAGGGAAGGCCGTGTGCGACAATGCTGCAAACCTGGGTGCGGCCCTTCGCCGGGGCAATGTCACACACGTGCCTTGTATGGCTCACGTGTTGAACCTGGTTGTCCAGCAATTTTTAGCCCACTATCCCAGACTAGATGGCCTTCTGCAGAGGGCACGGTCACTGTGTGCTCACTTCCGCCGTTCGCATCCCGCAGCTCAGCGACTTACATCTCTACAGAAGTCGTTGGGCCTGCCACTTCACCGGCTAAAATGCGATGTGCCTACCCGGTGGAATTCAACTCTGCACATGTTGCAGCGACTGTGGCAGCACCGACAAGCCCTGGTGCAATACGTTCTGACATATAGCCTGGGCCAACGAGATTCAGAGGTGGGGCAAATCACGCTGGAGGAGTGGTCTCAGATAAGGGACCTATGCACCCTTCTGCACAGTTTTGAAATGACGACGAAGATGTTTAGTGCTGACGATGCCATTATCAGCATGACTATTCTGGTGATTTACATGCTGGAGCACATGTTAAACAGATTTCGGAGTCAGGTGGTGGCACAAGAGGAGGTGGAGGAAGTAGAGGAGAAGGAGTTGTATGCGGAAGGGCTAACATCTGCAAGGTCCAGACGGTCGGCAGCACCAAGGCGGCAGGCATGTGAGGGTGGGGGAGATGGTTTTACCAGGGCGCATGGTAGTAGCCAAACTAGTGAGGAAGGTGCAGGAGCCCAGGAAGAAGTGGAGGACGAACTGATGGAAGACTCATCAGATGAGGAAGACCTTGATCACATTTCTGTTGTGCGAGGTTGGGGGGAGAGGACAGAGGAAGGAAGCATGATTGTTACCTCGCCACCAACACAACAGAGACTTGGTGCTCCTGGATGCGCAACACACATGAGTGCCTTCTTGCTGCACTACCTGCAACATGACCCTCGAATTGTGAGAATTAGAAATAATCCTGACTACTGGGTTGCCACACTGTTAGATCCCCGGTACAAAAGTAAATTTGCAGAAATTATTCCTGCCATAGAAAGGGATGCACGCATGCAGGAGTATCAGCAGAGACTGTTGCAGAATCTTACATGTGCTTTTCCACAAAATACCAGTGGTGCACGTAGTGAATCTCACAGTTCCAACTTGCCAACCGTGGGACCGTCAAGTGTTCAGCACTCAAACCGTAACAGAACCACAGTATCTGCTGGTAACATCAATTTTGCGGAATCATTTCACCACTTTTTTAGCCCATCCTTTGCAAGGCCACAGGAGACAAGAAGTCTGACACATAGTCAACGCCTAGAGACGATGGTACAGGAGTATCTCCAAGTAAACATTGAAGCCACGACTGTGTCACTGGACCCTTGCTCTTTTTGGGCTTCCAATCTGGATAAATGGCCGGAGCTAGCCACTTACGCCTTGGAGATCTTGTCATGCCCCGCAGCCAGCGTTCTGTCTGAACGTGTGTTCAGCGCTGCTGGTGGTGTGCTGACAGATAAGCGCACGCGACTCTCCACTGATAATGTAGACAGACTCACGTTCATGAAGATGAACAAATCATGGATCCGAAACGACTTTTCTACCCCTGTGTCATCCTGGGGAGAGTAAAAGCTTGATGATTGGTTAAAATCACCCTACCAACCGTTTTAAGCTTTCAAATTACTAATCATGTTTATCTGTATCTTGGCTGGAAAATAATTTGGGCTTTGTAGCAGTGTGCAGCACTGATTCTATTAGGCCATCTATAATAAGCTCCACCAGATTTAAAATTACTAATCATGTTTATCTGTATCTTGACTGGAAAATAATTTGGGCTTTGTAGCAGTGTGCAGCACTGATCCTATTAGGCCATCTATACTAAAGCTTCACCAGATTTAAAATTAATAATAATTTTTAGCTGCATCTAGTCCGGAAAATAATTTTGGGGCTCCGAGATGCGCAAGACACATAAGTGCCTTCTTGCTGCACTACCTGCAGCATGACCCTCATATTGTCAGAATTCGAAGCAATCATGACTACTGGGTTGCCACACTCTTAGATCCCCCAAACTTTTCGATCAACCTTTTCATTTTAATAAAGACCAAAAAAATGGTCATTTTTGAAATTATAAGCATTAGCAGGTTGTTATAAACTGAAATCAAACAGTTTTCAACTCAAAACTTTATTCTAGGTGATGGTACATTTTCACATAGGACCCCTTGTTCGAAAGGAGCTTCTGAACTCTCTCGTCCATTTAATTTGTTAGGTTTTGGATGGTTTCTGCTTCAATTGTTTTGCATGAGGACAGAATACCATCCCAGAGCTGTTGCTTAGATGTGAACTGCCTCCCGCCATCATAGACACTCCTTTTAATGATGCTCCAAAGGTTCTGAATGGGGTAGAGGTCAGGGGAGCATGGGGGTCACACCATAAGTTTGTCCCCTTTTATGCCCATATCAGCCAGAGATGCAGATTTTTTATGTGCAGCATGAGATAGTGCATTATCATGCAGGAAAATGATCTTGCTGTGAAATACACGGTTCTTCTTCTTGAACCATGGCAGGAAGTGCTGTTTGAGAAAATCCACATACATTATGGAGTTCATCTTTAGCGCCTTCAGGGATCCTAAAGGGGCCGACAATCTCTCTCCCCATGATTCCAGCCCAAAACATTACTCCACCTCCTCCTTGTTGGCGCTGTAGCCGTGTTTGCGTGGGGTGTCCATCAACCAGCCATCCTCCACTCCATCCATCTGGACCATCGAGCGCTGCACGGCACTCATCCGTGAACAAAACAGTTTTGAAATCAGTCTTCATGTAATGTTTGGCCCACTGGAGCCGTTTCTGCTTGTGTGAAGTGGATAGAGGAGGTCGACAGGATGGCGTATGCACAGCTGCAAACCTCTGAAGAACCCTGCATCTTGTTGTTCGGGGGACGTTGGAGGCACAAGCAGCTTCAAAAACTTGTCTGCTGCTATGACAAGGCTTTTTTGCCGCTGCTCTTTCAACCTGACGTAATTGCCTGTAGGAAAGAGTCCTCAATTTGCC
Organism: Phyllobates terribilis; assembly: GCF_046119375.1. Classification (NCBI taxonomy): domain Eukaryota; kingdom Metazoa; phylum Chordata; class Amphibia; order Anura; family Dendrobatidae; genus Phyllobates; species Phyllobates terribilis. The sequence continues at coordinate 17,789,395 of NW_027362771.1, forward strand.
CTTATCAGCACGCACACGTGTGTACTGTGAATCAGCTACATACTTCTTGATTGCCAAGACACTTCATCCTGATCATCGCACAATGTTGATTGTAGTCATGCCTTGACCTAAACACTCCACAATTTGTTGCTTCTCAGCAGCCGACACATCCTTTTTCTTTCCCATTTTGGCAGAAAATGTAGGCTGCTTAATAATGTGAGAGAGCCTTCTTAAGTAGTCTTGCCTTTCATTGGACACACCTGCCAAACTAATTAGCACAGGTGTCTGCAATTGCTTACAGTGATATAAAGAGCCCTGACACACATCACCATCAATGAGTTTAACTGACAAACAAACAAATTCTTCCCTTATCACTCCTAAACACTTTTTGCATAATAATTTGGAACGCAGTGTACATGTGCTTTTCCACAAAACACCAGTGGTTCACGTAGTGAATCTTACAGTTCTAACTTGCCTACTGTGGTCTGTATGGAGTTGTTCAATAAAGGGCCCAAAATTAAGATAACATAGATGGGAGAGGTCTCTATGAATAGGAATTCCTAAGTATTTGATACCCTGTGAGGGCCAGGCAAAGGGAAAGTTGGACTGGATGGAATCCTATATGGATTTGGGGAGGGAGACATCGAGGGCCTCAGACTTCGCTGCATTGATTTTAAAATTTGACCATGTAACAAAGTGATCTATTTCAGCCATAACAGCATGGATGGATATATGTGTTTGAGTGATATATACTAGGACATGATCAGCAAATAGAGAGCACTTGTACTCGGTGCCTCCCACCTCAATCCACCTAATATTGGGGTTATGGCGAATTGATGAGAGCAGGTGCTCCGTCACTAGGATGTATAAGAGAGGGGACAGAGGACATCCCTGCCTTGTCCCATTGGTGATTGTGAAAGGTGATGAAAATGTTCTGACGCACCCCCTGGGCCTTGGGACACCCGGAGCCGGACCCTTTTTGGTGGATGCTGGTGGTTGTAGTCTTCGTGGCGGCGACCCGGTTCCGTGGCTCAGGATGGTCAAACCAGTGGCGGAACTATTTATGTGGTTTTGATGTTTAAATATCTGACTACGCCACCCGTGGATTGCGGTCAGAGTGAACCGCCGCTACAGGGCAGACCGCTGAGGCTGGTGTTGTGGGTGCAGCAAAGCGTAGCATAACTCCCCACGGGAGGAGTATAGCCTCAGGGCAGTGTATGCGGAGGATGGGGGTGATGGTGCAGGGCAGCAGCAGTAACGACACGGAGTCAGTGATGCAGTTCAGGGCCTTTACTCACAGTTCTTATTATCCAGACCACGTCTGCAGGTAACGGCTGCCCACGTCTTACTGTGCTCACCAGGTGAGGAGCTCAGACAACTCCCAGATAACTTTGGAGCGCTTCACAGGACCCCCTTTGTGTGTCCTTTGTCTGGCCTTTCTTACCAACACTTCTGTCCGGCTGCCTCGGGCCTCCTCTTGGTAAACTTGGCGCCAGTTTCCCTGACCCTTTGTGGTGCCTTCCTAGCGGGTGTAGCGAGGGTCTGCGCCACATAAAATGTCAGAGCCTCCAGTTTCTAGCTGAGGGTCGTTTCCTGCCTCCACTAGTTCGGGGACCAGTCTCCCCCTTTGGCCTGACCCCTCCACGCAGGTGGATTCGGGCGTGCGGTGGCGACTCACCCGTCCGCACCCCTGGGATCCCTTCATTCCTCGTTCCTGGAGCCTTCTCCGCTCCTCTTCCTTCCTTCTCCCTCTTGCAGGCCTGGGCCTCTGTTACTAGGCCCGCCTCCGGAGCAGAGCTCATGCAGAGCCCTGCTCCCTTCCACTTCTGCTCAGACTTCTCTGCACTGAACTAAGATGGTGCCCACCTTTTATACTCCCTTCTCAATGCACCCAGGAACTGCTTCCTCCCTGCTCCTGCACTACAGGGTTCCACTTCCTCAGTGTTCCCTCCCCCCACTCCAGCCAGGGACAGGGACTGTCGTGCCCATCTCAGGGGCATATTGGTCGCCCTGCCCCACGGCAATGTGGTGTAATGCATGCAGGTGTCGGGTCCTGATCCACACTCCATCCTTACCTGAGAGTGAGATATCACACCTCTGGGTGAGGTGCAATACGTCTGTAGCAACTGAGCCCTCAGGGTGCTACAGTTCCATTTATCTTCAGCCTAGGTGACGTATTGTGATACAGGGCCGTGATTTTGGCTATAAAAGGGTCCCCTAGACCCCTACCCCAAGCTATTTAAGAGAATCATATATGGCGTGCCAGGTGACTCTATGGAAGGCTTTCTCAGCATCCAACGAGAGTATCTACTTACAAATTTTTAACTGCATCTAGCCCAGGAAATACTTTGTGCCTAGTAGCAGTGTCTGCTAGTCAGCGGATTATCCCGGCTGTTAAGCAAGCTACACCACCTGTAGTTTGGACACTTAATTTTTTCAAAGGAAATGCTTCGGGACCACGGGATACTCAGTGAAGAGCATCAGGAGGCACCCCAAGGCATAGGGGCTGGGACTGGCAGTAGGATGCCTTGCGGTGGACAGCCGAGCTCGATCCTTATAAAAGCTTTTTAACTGCAGCAGCTTTAGTGGATGCTACTGGAACTGGAATTACGCGGCTGCTGGCATGAGACTTGCCCTCCAATAGATCCTTGTAAATGGATTTAAAGTGTATTCATTCAAATTAGAGAGACAATTTAAATTAAAAAACTTAGAGCTGCCTCCACCACAGGGGGGCTCGCTCGACCCACCAGCGGACAGGCACCAGTATTGGGAGAGGGGGGCTGGCCGTCAGGGTTCACCGCGGCTCTGGCACAAACCCGGCGACACGGAGGTGGCACGGGCAGGAGCGGACTGAACGTGTCGGCTTCTCACTTTTTGGATTTTAGAAGGGCATGACATGCCTATATCTGTGTCTCCCCCTCCTTTTACTCCTCCATCTCTTTTCTTTTCTCATGACTATATGTACTTGTCACTTTTCCATGTGTTAGTTGTGTCTTCTGAGCAGTTTGTCAGCTTTTGAACACCTTTGAAGGTGTTTTCTATGTGTTTCTATGTGTTTTTGTTTGCCTGCCATTGGTTTTAACGGTGTTCGAAGGTGTTTGACGAACAGTTCGACGAACAGTTCGGCGAACACACGGGTGTTCGACGAACCGAACTCGAACACTACGGGGGTGGCTCAACACTAGTAAAGAGCTCTTTGGAGTCTCTTAGTGTGGGATCACTGGTCTCCTGGGACTCAATATGGTGGGAGGAAGGAGAATTAGGGTGAAGATTAAATGATCCAGACTGTTGGCTGGTAAGACTAGACCATGTCGAAGACTTGATGGTGCTGGCAAGCATACGGGAAGTATTATCTGCTATCCAACCAACCACCTGTTTGCACTGGTATAGGTTTAGAAGTGGTGTCATGTGTCTTCCTGCAAAGTGGGACAGGAAGCTATGTGTCGTGGGTGGGCATGTTTCTTGTGTTTCTTGTGCTCCAGGAACAGGCATAGTTGCAGCTGCCCCATGTCCTCGGCATCTGCATGATGCACCATCATCAGCACTTCCACTTCCTAGTCACTTACCACACGCCTTACGCATTTTTTTATTGCCAGGTTTCTGGAAACCAAATTTATTTAAAAAAAAAAAATTATGCCTTCTGCATCAGTCAAAGTGGTTTTTGGAAGTTTAATATACCACCGTAATGTAACACAAACCATGTTACCCTGTATGAATGACTAATTGAAGCCAGAAAGATTTTTTTTACGTTTGTTTGTAGAGTAAAAGCACCATAATGTAACACTAAGCACGCTACACTGTATGGATTACTAATTCAATTCAGAAAGATTGTTTTTACTTTTTTTTTGGAGATTAATACCACCATAGTGTAACACTAACCTCATTAAACTCTATGGATGACGCGTTGAATCCCGAAACAAAAATATAAACTTTTTTTGGATTTTTATATACAGTATCACTGCAATGGAACACTTAGCAAGTTAAAGTCAATGGATGACTAATTAAATCCAGAGAGATTTTTTTAACATTTTTTGGAGAGTAATACCACCGTAATGTAACACTAAGCATGTTACACTGTATGGATTACTAATTCAATCCAGAAAGATTTTTTGAACTTTTTTTTGAGTTTGTAACACTAACCACATTAAACTCTATGGATAACAATATAGTACATTTTTTCACCCCTTCCCCCCACCCGCGCAAAAAATGTAGTCACCTGCTGTAGATATATATTTAGCAAAGGACTGCAAAGCCCTAAATCCGGCCCAGAAACTGTATTGAGCCATGGTCCCTGCTCCTGCAACTGTCCATTCCTAAACTAAATGCAGATTGTATCTGATACAAATAGCAAAGCACAGGATTAGCCCTTAGAAGGAATATTAGTATGATGGTTCAGTATCAATACCAGTATCAACACTACATAGTTACATAGTTAGTAAAGCCGAACAAAGACTTGCGTCCATCAAGTTCGACCTGTTAGTTCTGTAATTGCTAAAGTTGATCCAGAGGAGGGCAAAAACCCCAAATGATTTAGCCAATCTTCACCTGAGGAAAAATTCCCTCCCGACTCTGAAACCAGCAGTCAGAATAAATCCCTGTATCAACCTACTATTTTATTCTATTTTTAAGTATATGCAGAAATCTGCCTGGTATCTAGAAAAGCATCCAGTCCCCGCTTGAACTGGTTTAGTGAATCCGACATTACCGTCTCCTCACTCAGTGAATTCCATATTTTCACTGCTCTTACCGTAAAGAACCCCTTCCTATGCTGGTGCTGAAACCTTTTCTCTTCCAGTCTTAGTGAATGCCCTCTTGTTACCGTAATATCCCTCCTTTTGAACAAATCCCGGGCAAGGTCTCTATACTGTCCCCTAACATATTTGTACACATTTATTATGTCCCCCCTCAACCTTCTCTTTTCCAGGCTGAATAGTTCTAGTTTTGCCAACCTCTCTGGGTATTGCAGTCCCTCCATTCCCCTTATTAATTTTGTTGCCCTCCTTTGTACCTTTTCAAGCTCATTTATATCCTTTCTATATATTAGGGCCCATAACTGAGCACAGTATTCCAAGTGTGGTCTGACCAGTGCTTTGTACAGTGGAAGAACAATGTTCTCATCCTTTGCAGCTATACCTCTTCTGATACATCCCATTACCCTGTTTGCCCTTACAGCAGCGGCCTGACTTTGGGCACTCCAATTTAGTTTGCTATCAATCAAGATGCCCAAGTCCTTCTCCATCTCTGAATTCCCCAATGATTTCCCATTCAGTGAGTACTGGTGACTTCCATTTTTCCTTCCCATATGTATGACCTTACATTTCTCCTCGTTGAACCTCATTTGCCATTTAATGCTCCACCTACCCAGCTTATCCAAATCCCTCTGTAGGTCTTCACTATCCTCTTTTGTATTAATTGTTTTACATAACTTTGTGTCATCTGCAAATATTAATATTTTACTATTTATCCCGTTGACTATGTCGTTAATAAAGATATTAAATAACATTGGGCCTAGTACAGACCCCTGTGGTACCCCACTAGTGACGCTTACCCAATCTGAGTATATTCCATTTATAACCACCCTCTGTCTTCTATCCTTTAGCCAGTTAGCTACCCACTTGCAGACATTTTCCCCCAGCCCCATCATTCTCATTTTGTATACCAACCTATTATGTGGCACGATATCGAACGCTTTTGAGAAGTCGAGATACACGACATCCACTGGTTCCCCCTCATCTACTCGAGAGCTAACCTCCTCATAGAAGTCAATCAGGTTTGTTTGGCAGGAACGATTCCTCATGAATCCATGTTGGTTCGGGGTTAATAGATTATTAGCATCAAGATGCTCCATGATTGCCTCATTAATAAAGCCTTCAAAAATTTTGCCCACAACGGACGTCAGACTCACCGGCCGATAGTTTCCGGTGTTACTTTTTGCTCCCTTTTTGAATATTGGCACTACATTCGCCTGTCGCCAATCAAGTGGTACAGACCCAGTCTCAACAGAGTCCTTAAATATAAGATATAACGGTCTGTCTATCACATTACTTAATTCCCTTAGCACCCGTGGGTGTATGCCATCAGGTCCTGGTGATTTGTTTATTTTAATGTTACTGAGGCGTTTCTGTACCCCAGCTTGGGTTAGATTTGTCATACTTAGTGGAGGATTAAGCTTGTCACTTCTCTTTTCTCCTGTTAGTTCTTTTTCCTTTGTGAAAGTTGACGAAAAAAATTTATTTAATAGATTAGCTTTATCCTCATCTTTCTCTATGATTTTGCCTTCATCACTTTTTATCGGTCCAATATTATTCGATTTAATCCTTTTACTATTTATATACGTAAAGAACAGTTTGGGATTTGATCTACTTTCCCTAGCAATACGTCTCTCTGTTTCCTCCTTTGCTATTTTTATTTGTTTTTTGCAGGTTCTCGTTTTTTCCTTGTAACACATTAGTGCCTCCTTGCTGTTTTCCTGTTTTAATCTCTTGAATGCCTCTTTTTTGCTATTTAACGCTCCTTTTACATTCTAATTCAACCATATTGGTTTCCTCTTATTTCTGGCCCTTTTATTCCCATACGGTATATACCTCTCGCACTAGAGTACTGAAGAACTGTCCCTGAGCTGTGCAGCGGCATCTGTGTGCCAAGCGTGGCGGAGTATGTCCTTTTATAACCTCTAATGATGTAATACGGCCAGCCAATCACAGTATTGCAACTACCAAGATGGCTATAGCATTACAGTGACTGGCATACAATCCCTGCATGTGTATTGGCTGTGTAACAGGCATCAAACATGTGTGGTGGGGATTCAAGCTTCAAATCCAAGCACCAGCTAACGCTCACCGAGTGCCAAGCATATCCGAGCACCCAGATACTCGAGTGATATCCGATGAAATATAAGAAAAAAAGTTTTTTATCAGCTCACCCTTAAATTGTCCACAGTTGGTGCAGTTATCCCCAAAGGTGCAGGGAATATCGTCCAAGTCACATGCAAAATTGATCCAAAAATGTCCAGCACATCTTCTTAATGTTTAAAAATTTTTTTTGCTTTATTCAAAGCCTCAAAAAAAACTTAAGGTTCATTTGTGATTAGTTATCCCTGTCTGTCTTGATCTCTAGAAATGTTTTTTGTGCTGGACATTTTAGGATCTAGTGATATCCGAGTATCACCGAGCACGTTCAACTCATTCCTACTGTTTACCAAAAAGAGAATCATGAGTAGTGTTGAGCGATACCTTCCGATATCAGGAAATATCGTATCGGATTGGATCGGGCCGATACCCAAAAAGTATCGGATATCGCCGATTCCGATACCGGAAACCAATGCAAGTCAATGGGACACAAATATCGGAATGAAAATAAACCCTTTCTTTCCTTGTAGGTTAATTCTACATGAAGGAAAACAACTAAGAATAATGTAGAATGACATGAAAAGCCGGCAATTCATCAGCGGCATACACCAGTACCCGACAATTTACAACAGAAAGAATAGAGCTTCACACATAGATTAGATAGATAGAAACATGTCAGTCACATATATATGAAGTACAGTGACAGTGTTGCTTACTGTACTTGTCATTTAGTGTAAAGGATTTATTAAAAAAAATATTAGTGTTTTCGTGCACCGTCTCTTTAAAAAAGCCGGCCGGCAATTCAGCAGCGGTACCCGACAATTTATAACAGACAGAATAGAGCTTCACACATAGATTAGATAGATAGAAACATGTCAGTCACATATATATGAAGTACAGTGACAGTGTTGCTTACTGTACTTGTCATTTAGTGTAAAGGATTTATTTAAAAAAATAATAGTGTTTTCATGCACCGTCTCTTTAAGAAAGCCGGCCCGCAATTCAGCATCTGTACCCGACAATTTAGAATAGAAAGAATAGAGAATCACACATAGATTAGATAGATAGAAACATGTCAGTCACATATATATGAAGTACAGTGACAGTGTTGATTACTGTACTTGTCATTTAGTGTTAAAATAAAGGATTTATTTAAAAAAAAATTGGCGTGGGGTTCCCCTTAATTTTAGGCTCTAGCGGAGGTTAAGCAGACAGCTGGGGCAAATGTTTGAAGCCTGGGAAGGGGGTAATACCCACGGAGCTTCCCAGGCTACTAATATCAGCCCCCAGCTGAATACCTAGCCTTTACTAGCTATTAAAATGGGGGAACCCCCCCAAAAAAATAACGTGGGGTCCCCCCTAATTTAATAGCTAGCACAGGCTAGGCAGACAGCTGGGGGCTGATATTAATAGCCCAGGAAGGGTGCCATGAATATTGGCCCCCTCCCAGGCTAGAAACACCAGCCGTCAGCCGCCCCAGAAATGGCGCATCCATAGGATGCGCCAATTCTGGCACTTAGCCTCGCTCTTCCACGCTGCCCTGGTGCGGTGGCAGGGGGTAATAGGGTTGGGGTTGATGTCAGCTTATAATGCCAGCTGACATCAAGCCCAGGTTAGTAATGGAGAGGCGTCTATAAGACACCCCCATTACTAACCCCATAGTCAAAGTTAAAAGAAAACACAAACACCCAGAATAAAGTCCTTTAATTGAAATAAAGACACAATTCTTTATTGTTCTAAATTAAACCATACTTACCATCACGCCCATTCCAGCTGAAGCCAACGATCTCCTGCAATAAAAGTAAAATAATAAAGCAACCTCATCCTTACCTTTCCATGGTTCCCACGACAGCTTCAGCTCTGCTACATCGAGATGACAGGCTGGACCGCAGCAGAACGCTGCCATCCAGCTTGTCATCCCGCAGACACTGAGAAGCGCAGGCATGCTTGCGCTCCTCAGTGTCTCTCTGTGACGTCATCCAGATGAGCCGAGTTCATGTCCAATGAACTCAGCTCACCTCATGCACGTCACTGACAGCGTGGGAAAATTCTCCTGCACTCAGAGCTTCAGCGTGAGAATTCTCCCACGCTGTCAGTGACATACATGAGGTGAGGTCATGTCCAATGAACTCAGCTCACCTCATGCACGTCACTGACAGCATGGGAAAATTCTCACGCTGAAGTGCTGAGTGCAGGAGAATTTTCCCACGCTGTCAGTGACGTACATGAGGTGAGCTGAGTTCATTGGACATGACCTCGGCTCATCTGGATGCCGTCACAGCCAGACACTGAGGAGTGGAAGTATGCCTGCGCTTCTCAGTGTCTGCGGGATGACAGGATGGATGGCAGCGTTCTGCTGCGGTCCAGCCTGTCATCTCGATGTAGCAGAGCTGAAGCTGTCGTGGGAGCCATGGAAAGGTAAGGATGATGTTGCTTTATTATTTTACTTTTATTGCAGGAGATCGTTGGCTTCAGCTGGAATGGGCGTGATGGTAAGTATGGTTTAATTTAGAACAATAAAGAATTGTGTGTTTATTTCAATTAAAGGACTTTTTTCTGGGTGTTGTGTTTTTTTAAATACTTTACTAGAAATTCATGGTGGTCATGTCTAATATTGGCGTGACCCCATGAATTTCGGGCTTAGGGCCAGCTGATAATGCCAAGCTGGCCTTAACCCCTTTATTACCCAGTGAGCCACCGCACCAGGGCCCTGGATGAGTTGGGTACAGCGCCAGAAGATGGCGCTTCTATGAACGCGCCATTTTCTGGGGCGGCTGCGGACTGCAATTTGCAGCGGGGGTGGCCCAGAAAGCTTGGGTCTCCCTGCGCTGCGGATTCCAGCCCCCAGCTGCCTAGTTGTATCTGGCTGGGCACAAAAATAGGGCGAAGCCCCACGCATTTTTTTTTTAAATTATTTCATGAAATTCATGGAATAATTAAGAAAAAAAGGGCTTCCCTATATTGTTGTGTCCAACCAGGTACAAATAGGCAGCTGGTGGTTGGGGGCAGCCCATTCCTGCCTGCTGTACCTGGCTGGACACAAATATAGTGCGAAGCCCCACGTCAATTTTTTTTTAATTATTTCATGAAATAATTTTTTTAAAAAAGGGCTTCCCTATATTGTTGTGTCCGGCCAGGTACAAATAGGCAGCTGGTGGTTGGGGGCAGCCTGTTCCTGCCTGCTGTACCTGGCTGGACACAAATATAGGGCGAAGCCCCACGTCAATTTTTTTTAAAATAAATCCTTTATTTTAACACTAAATGACATTTGAGGAGTTAATAAAGATGCAGTCCCTAAATTATTATTTATTTTCTAATTAATTTTTCCCAAAACTTTTGACGTGGGCTTCGCCATATTTTTGTATGCCAGCCAGGTACAGCATCCAGCTTCTATGAACGCGCCATTTTCCGGGGTGGCTGCGGACTGCAATTTTCAGCGGGGGGGGGGGCAGAAAGCTTGGGCCTCCCTGCGCTGCAGATTCCATCCCCCAGCTGCCTAGTTGTACCTGGCTGGACACAAAAATAGGGAGAAGCTTCACGTATTTTTTTTTTTAATTATTTCATGAAATTCATGAAATAATTAAGAAAAAAAGGGCTTCCCTATATTGTTGTGTCCAACCAGGTACAAATAGGCAGCTGGTGGTTGGGGGCAGCCCGTTCCTGCCTGCTGTACCTGGCTGGACACAAATATAGTGCGAAGCCCCACGTCAATTTTTTTTAAATCATTTCAGGAAATTCATGAAATAATTAAAAAAAATTGATGTGGGGCTTCGCCCTATATTTGTGTCCAGTCAGGTACAGCAGGCAGGAACGGGCTGCCCCCAACCACCAGCTGCCTATTTGTACCTAGCCGGACACAACAATATAGGGAAGCCCTTTTTTTCTTAATTATTCCATGAATTTCATGAATTTAAAAAAAAAAAACGTGGAGCTTCGCCCTATTTTTGTGTCCAGCCAGGTACAACTAGGCAGCTGGGGGCTGGAATCTGCAGCGCAGGGAGGCCCAAGCTTTCTGGGCCCCACCCGCTGCAAATTGCAGTCCGCAGCCGCCCCGGAAAATGGCGCGTTCATAGAAGCGCCATCTTCTGGCGCTGTACCCAACTCATCCAGGGCCCTGGTGCGGTGGCTCACTGGGTAATAAAGGGGTTAAGGCCAGCTTGGCATTATCAGCTGGCCCTAAGCCCGAAATTCATGGGGTCACGCCAATATTAGACATGACCACCATGAATTTCTAGTAAAGTATTTAAAAAAAACACAAACACCCAGAAAAAAGTCCTTTAATTGAAATAAACACACAATTCTTTATTGTTCTAAATTAAACCATACTTACCATCACGCCCATTCCAGCTGAAGCCAACGATCTCCTGCAATAAAAGAAAAATAATAAAGCAACCTCATCCTTACCTTTCCATGGCTCCCACGACGGCTCCAGCTCTGCTACATCGAGATGACAGGCTGGACCGCAGCAGAACGCTGCCATCCAGCCTGTCATCCCGCAGACACTGAGAAGCGCAGGCATACTTCCACTCCTCAGTGTCTGGCTGTGACGGCATCCAGATGAGCCGACAATGAACTCGGCTCACCTCATGTACGTCACTGACAGCGTGGGAGAATTCTCCTGCACTCAACGCTTCAGCGTGTGAATTTTCCCACGCTGTCAGTGACGTGCATGAGGTGAGGTCATGTCCAATGAACTCGGCGCACCTCATGCACGTCACTGACAGCGTGGGAAAATTCTCACGCTGAAGCGCTGAGTGCAGGAGAATTTTCCCACGCTGTCAGTGACGTGCATGAGGTGAGCTGAGTTCATTGGACATGACCTCGGCTCATCTGGATGCCGTCACAGCGAGACACTGAGGAGCGCAAGCATGCCTGCGCTTCTCAGTGTCTGCGGGATGACAGGCTGGATGGCAGCGTTCTGCTGCGGTCCAGCCTGTCATCTCGATGTAGCAGAGCTGAAGCTGTCCTGGGAACCATGGAAAGGTAAGGATGAGGTTGCTTTATTATTTTAGTTTTATTGCAGGAGATCGTTGGCTTCAGCTGGAATGGGCGTGACTGTAAGTATGGTTTAATTTAGAACAATAAAGAATTGTGTCTTTATTTCAATTAAAGGACTTTTTTCTGGGTGTTTGTGTTTTTTTTAAATACTTTACTAGAAATTCATGGTGGTCATGTCTAATATTGGCGTGACCCCATGAATTTCGGGCTTAGGGCCAGCTGATAATGCCAAGCTGGCCTTAACCCCTTTATTACCCAGTGAGCCACCGCACCAGGGCCCTGGATGAGTTGGGTACAGCGCCAGAAGATGGCGCTTCTATGAATGCGCCATTTTCCGGGGCGGCTGCGGACTGCAATTTGCAGCGGGTGGGGCCCAGAAAGCTTGGGCCTCCCTGCGCTGCGGATTCCAGCCCCCAGCTGCCTTGTTGTACCTGGCTGGACACAAAAATAGGGCGAAGCCCCACGTATTTTTTTTTTTAATTATTTCATGAAATTCATGGAATAATTAAGAAAAAAAGGGCTTCCCTATATTGTTGTGTCCGGCTAGGTACAAATAGGCAGCTGGTGGTTGGGGGCAGCCCGTTCCTGCCTGCTGTACCTGACTGGACACAAATATAGGGCGAAGCCCCACATAATTTTTTTTTAATTATTTCATGAATTTCCTGAAATAATTAAAAAAAAATTGACGTGGGGCTTTGCACTATATTTGGGTCCAGCCAGGTACAGCAGGCAGGAACGGGCTGCCCCCAACCACCAGCTGCCTATTTGTACCTGGTTGGACACAACAATATAGGGAAGCCCTTTTTTTCTTAATTATTCCATGAATTTCATGAAATAATTAAAAAAAAAAAAACGTGGAGCTTCTCCCTATTTTTGTGTCCAGCCAGGTACAACTAGGCAGCTGGGGGATGGAATCTGCAGTGCAGGGAGGCCCAAGCTTTCTGCCCCCCGCTGAAAATTGCAGTCCGCAGCCGCCCCGGAAAATGGCGCGTTCATAGAAGCTGGATGCTGTACCTGGCTGGCATACAAAAATATGGCGAAGCCCACGTCAAAAGTTTTGGGAAAAATTAATTAAAAAATAAATAATAATTTAGGGACTGCATCTTTATTAACTCCTCAAATGTCATTTAGTGTTAAAATAATGGATTTATTTTAAAAAAAAATGGCGTGGGATCCCCCATAATTTTAGTCTCTAGCGGAGGTTAAGCAGACGGCTGGGGCAGATGTTTGAAGCCTGGGAAGGGGGTAAAACCCACGGAGCTTCCCAGGCTACTAATATCAGCCCCCAGCTGAATACCTAGCCTTTACTAGCTATTAAAATGGGGGACCCCCCCAAAAAAAATGACGTGGGGTCCCCCCTAATTTAATAGCTAGCAAAGGCTAGGCAGACAGCTGGGGGCTGATATTAATAGCCCAGGAAGGGTGCCATGAATATTGGCCCCCTCCCAGGCTAGAAACACCAGTCGTCAGCCGCCCCAGAAATGGCGCATCCATAGGATGCGCCAACTCTGGCACTTAGCCTCTCTCTTCCACTCTGCCCTGGTGCGGTGGCAGGGGGTAATAGTGGTGGGGTTCATGTCAGCGCCAGCTGCCATGAAGCCCAGGTTAGTAATGATGGGCGTCTATAAGACACCCCCATTACTAACCTACAAAGTGTTAAAAAGAAAAAACACACTACACCCTGAAAAAAATAATTTATTTGAAATAAAACACACAATTTTATTTAATTCTTAGTTTACTAAAAATAATAGTTACCTGTCCACGTTCCTGCGCTGATCTCCCATGCACAGCTGTCACATCTGGAGATGGTGACAGCTGTGCATGGCTGCTGTAAGCTCACGCTGCCGGGAACACGTCCGCTCCCGGCAGCGGGAGCCACTGACTGAGGTCACCGGAGTGCATTCAGGCAGCGCAGCTCCGGAGACCTCCTTTACGGCACTGCTGTACCGTGGGAATTTCTCACGATACAGCAGGGCCGTAAAGGAGCTAACCGGAGCAGCGCTGCCTGAACTCCGGTGAACCCTTACGGCCCCGTCATTCTAGCGGCGGCAGCGGTTCAGAGCGGTCACATTCTATGTGGCTGCTCTGAACTGGAGATCTTCGTGGGACACTCGTGGACTGCTACGGAGGGGTAAGGATAAGGTTGTGGTTTATTATTTTATATTTTATTACGGGAGATCGATGGCTTCGGGGAATTAGGTGTCTTGGTGAGTATAGGTGTAGTTTTTTATTTTTTACTTTATTTTAGGTGGCGATCGGCGGGGACAGGTAATGTATGAACTAATTTCTTTTAGGTAACCACTGGCCACCAATGACATGTATTTAAAATTTTTTGGGGACACAGTAGGGCAATTTAAATAGCAGGATCAGTCTGATGGGAACTACTGCTCCCATCGAGCTGATCCTGCTGGCAGGAGTGGACGGGGGACAGACATAGGCCGATGGGAGTAGTAGTGTCACATCGGCCTATGTCTGCCTGCACGCACACACCCGCACACACACCGCACACACCCGCACACATCGCACAGACACCGCGCACACCCGCACAAACATCGCGCACACACCCCGCACACACACCCCGCACACACACTAATCATGACGGTCTGATCGTCTGGGAGGTGAGGCTGACCTGTGCGGCCGTGGGAAAGTTCATGTGAGTTCATGCAGTCAAGCATGAACTCACATGAACCCTCTGAGGGCACCGTGGCTAATTCAAATGAACAGCTGATCGGCATCAGCTGATACCTCAGCTGTTCATTTGAAATAACCGGCGGGAAAGCGCAGCACAGAACGGGAAAGCCGGCGGTGAAGTCTTTTCACTGCCGGCTTCCCCGCCCGGGTCCTTCACTCCCCGCTCCTTGGAGCTGCGCTCCCCGCCCGGTCCTAACTTACGATCGGGATGGGAGGTGGCGAGGGGAGCGGAGGATCGGGGTGGGAGGCTGCGGGGAAGCAGTATGGGGCTGTGTGATTGTTTAAAAGCCGGCGGCTTTATACCGCCCGCCGGCTTTTAAACAATCAGGAGAATTCTCCCCCGCTGGGATGGCATTCTGATGACAGGCTGGATCGCGCTGCCATCCAACTTGTCATCCTTCACAGACACTGCAGAGCGCAGGCATTATGGGAACTTCCGATTCCGGTATCCGATATTGTAAAAGTATCGGAATTAAGTATCGGAATTCCGATACCGCGAATATCGGCCGATACCCGATATTACAGTATCGGAATGCTCAACACTAATCATGAGGAGAAAATAGAGGACAGTTTGAACCAAGCTTAACTTGCTGGTCCAGTTTACATTCCCCATGTGAGCAGGTGATATTGTTTCATAGAGAGACTTTGTTTCTCTTTGATGTGTGCCAATATTAGTCCCCACCTGATTGGCTAAACTATATCATGTGATAGCTACAAGTCAATATGGGGAAGTCTGTGTGACTACATATGATGCCATGAGTCCACACTCTGACCAATGCAATATTTTTCATTGCATATTTTTCACTATGTATGCCTATTTATAGGACTAACTGTTTCGTAACAATATGCTACTTGATGTGACTTCATGATATTTAAAAGCCAAAACAAAATGAATGAGGAACATAAGAGATGTCTGGAAAAAACAATTCAAATATTTGGAAAAGACAAATTTAGTAAATTTAAAGAATCAATCAAATGGGAAAGGAGAAAAGGGGGGAAAAGGGGTGTGAATAAAAATTAATCTTTATTATTTTAATATAAAATATCATAAAATATGACAAAAACCATACATTCTATAAGGATGTATATAGGGTCCCAGCTGAAGATGGAAATTGAATTGCTGTGACCCTGTAAATCCTGGAAAATATACTCTAGGACATAGGTTTTTGTCATATTTTATGATATTTTATAATAAAATAATAAAGGTTAATTTTTATTCACACCCCTTTTTCCCCCTTTTCTCCTTTCCCATTTGATTGATAGTGTAATTGGTGGTGTCCACCTGTGTGAATATTGTCCTATTTAAATCGGACTTTATCTATGTAAATTTAAAGAAGTTGTCCACTGCTTTACATTGATAACTTATCCTTACGATTGGGCATCAATGTCTCATCTGTGTGGCTGTGACACTTGGCATCCCCGCAGATCAGCTGTTCTCACAGCTCATTTATGGCACAGCACAGTTCTGCTTACTGGATAGTGGCCTCAGCCGGGTGCTGCACATTCGTCACCTATTTAAATCAATAAGGGGCTGATTTGCAGTACTATACAGTTGACAAAGCTGTGCAGTCTGTAACTGAGCAGTTCCTGCTGACACAGAAAACAGCTGATCAGCGGGGGTAACAGGTGTCATACCAACACTGATCAGATATTGATAACCTATCCTAAGGATAGGTCATCAGTGTTAAAATAGTGCACAATCCCTTTAAATATTCATGTTTCTCTCCTCTGGTCCAGAACTGTTTGCTGGCTGACTTTTGGGGCTAATGATGATTACGTTTTCTCCCTACTAAAAAAGGCCAGTCCTCCAGACAGTTTTGCACCAGGAACTCCTTTGTCCAAGAACATATGATTTCTATAGTGGCTGGACAATCAGTCCCTATATAAATCATTTCTTTATAAAAGCTCCTGGTGCAAAACTGGCTGGAGGACTGGCTGTTTTTATTAGGAGAGACAACCCCTTTAATTTTTTCTTTATGTGGTGATAACATTAAGGGCTCGTCCACACGATCGATGATTGCCAGGTAATCAGATCGATTATGGTAATGACATTCATCACACTCCGATCAAAGCTTGACAGTTTACTGTCATCTGATTCTCTCGCATAAGAGTCAAATCAGAGGTGCGGAGAAGAGATGAGAGCTGAATTTCTCCATCTTCTCCATTGTCTGTGTCCGCTTACATCAGACTGTAGTTGAATGACGTCCGAGTGCAATCCGATATTTCACATGGACCCATAGACTTATACCGGTGACCCGAGTTCTGGAGCCTCTCACAGATTGCTGTAATTGTTTTTTTTTTTTCCACAGACCAATTTGGTCTGTAAAAAACAACGCAGATCTGCACTGCCCATAGTATAACATTGGTCCGAATGCTATCTGATAGAACATTGGCTAGCACTCAGCCATGTTATACACCAGTGTGAGCGAGGTCTCACTGTGCCAAACACATTCTTATCTGCGTTCCTCAATAGAAAAGTAAGAGAATTGGATGAGAAGTGATGAGAATGTGTTTGGCAGATCACATACTTATGGTCACGTGGCAACTGGCTGAACCGTCGGGTAAAGCCAAACTCCAATATTACAGCTCACTAGTACTAAAAATGTGCACTTGGTGAAAAACCCCTTTAGCAAGGTGGGAGGATGGACTGAGTGTATAAATTATAATCATTATAATATGCACTGACCTTAGGTCCACCTGCAGCTAAGGCATGGGACCCCATAGCAGAAGTCTTCATTCTGGTTCACCTTTCCAAAAATAAAAATTCTCAACGGGGTCACGGGGCATAGGTGCAGTCACAGAATGGCGGATATCCCATCTTTTAGGTCGAGGGACATGTATTCTAATTTTTCCCATATTAAACTGCCATAATGTTCTCCCCCCTGAAACTGATCGCAAAGAAAAGATCCACTCCTGTTTGAAAACAGCAATTTGCATGTGGGCTGCTTTGGTTTGTGTGCCAGGGCTGATTTTCAGTCCCAGTCCGGCAATAAACTCAAGCATTCTTCTGGCAGCCCTCCCCGCAGGTCTGCATGAGGCCTATAAACTGGCCAAATAGATGGAAACAGTGCTCAACTGACATGGGAACAGCATGGGGGAGACCCCTGGTAGCAACTCTAACTCCCAGGTCACTGCTATGAACAATGATGTCAGAGTATTATGCCACTTTTACGGACTAACAATAAAACATTCAAAAACTAAGCCAAAATGGATTTTCCTGGAAAAAATGCTCAGGAACATTCTTTCCAGGGTAATGACTTGTATATAAGGCAAAATAAAGAACCAAAAACATAAATGCTCCTCCACACCTTGGCCTAGTTTCACATTTAGCGTTTTTTATGCGTTTTTCCACTTTTGAATTGCTTTCAATGGTGAAAAATACATTCACCAGTAAATGTAATTTTAACATTTTACTACCTTATCACCTTATCTGGCCATGTGGTGTGTGAACCATGATCAGACACATCCTGTTTCATTTATGAAGGAGGTACTGTGAAAGTCACAAAGCCTATTTTTACAAGGTCATGAGGCGGCCCTTACTATTGTTAGAGGGCCAACAGTTGTCCCTCACTATTGTTAGAGGGCCATCAGCCGGCTATGCTTTGTTGTTCTAGATATTAAAGAGTGGGTCTCTTATATTGTTATTGTGTATGCAGTGACTGCAAGGGCTGCCAAAAAATTTGGATTCACTCCAATACCCCTTTGAAGAAATGTAGAGGAGGACCTCAGTAAAAAAATTGTTCCCGTTATTAAGGAGTGGGTCTCATATACTGGTAATGCCCATGCACTAAATGCATGGGCTGAAAAACATTTACCCCTGGGGGGTATACATGCATATACTGTATAACATACAGAATGTTAGAGGTAACATAGTAACATAGTTTTTAAGGTTGAAGGATGACTAAGTCCACTTAGTTCAACCCATAGCCTAACATGTTGATCCAGAGGAAGGCAAAAAAATTGTGGAAACACTAAGCTCCATATTGAGGAAAAAAATTCCTTACTGACTCCATACGGCAATCAGACTAGTTCCTTGGATCAACGCACTATCAAAGAATCTACTATATATAATCTGTGATATTATACTTTTCAAGAAAGGCATCCATACCCTTCTTAAATTTTAATAGTGAATCACTCATTACAACATCATGCAGAAGAGAGTTCCATAGTCTCTCTGCTCTTACATCAACGAATCTGCATCTGTGATTATGATTAAACCTTCTTTCCTCCAGACGTGCAAGATGACCCCTTGTCCCCGTCTCAGGACTCAGAGAAAAAGATCAGTAGAAAGATCTTTGTACTTTCCTCTCATATACTTGTACATAGTAATAAGATCACCCCTAAGCCTTAGTTTTTCCAAACTAAATAACCCCAAATGTAATAACTAGTGTTGAGCGTGCATGCTCGACACTGCTCGGTACTTGCCCAAGCATCTCACTACTCGGGATGTTCGGCGAGCACCAAGCATTTCCGGGTTACAGGGGCAGGAGCTCGGGTCTCCGCCCTGCACGTTTGGCGCTCTTTACAGTGCCAATGAACATGCAGGGATTGCCAGCCAGTCACTGTAATGCCGCAGCCATGTTGTTTGTGGGAATTACAGTGATTGGCTGGCCGCACAGCGTCACCTCGCGTATTTAAAACCGGGCGCCGCCATCTTGGATACAGTCGCCCGGGATCAGACAGTGTAGGGTCAGTGCTGCTGAGTTATGGAGAGATATATAGTGAGAAATAGGTAGTGTAGTGTCTCGCTGACTGTTCAGACACAAATATATCTGTTTAAAAGATTCACGTGTAGGCCAGATAACTAGAACTGTGGTTTTGCAGCTCCACTGTTCAAATCTCTGTGTTATCCAGCTTTTGGCCTTTTTTTACATAAAAAAACAGTAATAGTGTCTCCCTGACTGTTCAGACACAAATATATCTGTTTAAAAGATTCTAGTGTAGGCCAGATAACTAGAACTGTGGTTTTGCAGTTCCATGGTTCAAATCTCAGTAGTATCCAGCTTTTGGCCTTTTTTTCCATAAAAAAAACAGTAATAGAGTCTCCCTGACTGTTCAGACACAAATATATCTGTGTAAAAGATTCTGGTGTAGGCCAGATAACTAGAACTGTGGTTTTGCAGTTCAATGGTTCAAATCTCAGTATTATGCAGCTTTTGGCCATTTTTTCCGTAAAAAAACAGTAATAGTGTCTCCCTGACTGTTCAGACACAAATATATCTGTGTAAAAGAGTCTGGTGTAGGTCAGATAACTAGAACTGTGGTTTTGCAGTTCCACGGTTCAAATCTCTGTATTATCCACCTTTTTGCCTTTTTTACATAAAAAATAAAAAAAATTAGTGTCTCGCTCAGTGTTCAGACACAAATATATCTGTTTAAAAGATTCTGGTGTAGGCCAGAGAAATAGAACTGTGGTTTTCCTCTTCCACGGTTCTAATCTCCTTTTTGTTAACCTTTTTCCATTGATAGTGCGAGTGTAAGCTATTTTACTACATTTACAATGGGCAAGGCGCGTGGCAATGGACGTGGAACTGGACGTTCTGGTGATGGTGCGTAAAGAGAACGGGGCCGTGGCCAAGGTGAAAATGTGCCGCAACCAACAGTTACATCTTCTCGCTCCCACTTCTTGACCGAATTACAAGGGAACCACACTACAACACCAGTATTGCGAACTAATCAGTGTGAACAGGTTATTAATTGGATAGCAGATAATACTTCCAGTTACCTGGGCACCACCACCTCCGGTTTGTCTTCCACACGATCAAGTTTTAGTAGCCGTGAGTCTCGACCGCATACTCCTCTTCACCCTAATGCTCCTTCCTCCCACCATGCCGAGTGTCGTCAGACAACAACTGATCCCACACTTGGACACTCTTAAGAGCTGTTCACTGGTCCATTTCCATATTTGTGACCCTCGCCTGCTCCGCTTGAAGTGGTAGAAGAGGAGATCCCATGTAGCGATGCAAAATATTTGAACAGCCACGGCCACAGGAAGTCGACGCTGGCAATTTGTCACAAGAGGTGGACGATGACGAGACTCAATTGCCACGAAGTGAGGAGGAGGATCGTGGAAGAGGAGAAGAGGAGAAGGTGGTTGATGATCTTGTAACTGACCCAACGTGGCAGGAGGACACGCAGAGCAAGGCCAGCAGCACACAGGGGGAGGGAGGCAGAGTACTCCTACAGGCAGGAAGAAGCAGTGTGGTGGCCGCACACAGTAGGCGGGCAACAGCTCCCCGTAACACCAACACGAGGGACATTGCCAGCACAACTTGTAGGTCTTCCCGAGTCATGAATTTTTTTAAAGACTCTGCTGATAACCCCAAAATGGCCATTTGTACCACCTGCCATGCCAGCATCAGCAGGAGTGAAAAAACTACCAGCCTGACCACCACCAGCATTATCAGGCACATGTCAGCAAAGAACCCGACTTTGTACGGCGAAGCCCAGGGTCCACGACCAGTGTCAACGGGTGTCACCACTGCTTCTTCCGCTGTTGTGCATGTAGGAGAACCCCCTGTTGTGCGTGCAAGGCAATCCCCTGTCCATACTGCTGCAAAGATGCCCCCTCCTCTCAGTCTTCACTTGTTATAGCAGTTTCTCAAGAAACAGCATCAACTTCCACATCCACGTCCCACCGTAGCGTTCAATTGTCCATATCCCAGACCTTTGAATGAAAGCAAAAATTCGCAGCCAACGACCCACAGGTCACAGTACTAAATTCACACATTTCACGACTGCTTGCGTTGGAAATGCTGCCTTTTAGGCTGGTGGAGACGGAATCCTTCCGCAACCTTATGGCGGTGGCCGTCCCTCGGTACTCGGTCCCCAGCCGACACTATTTTGCCGGGTGTGCGATCCCCGCACTACACAAGCACCTGTAACAAAACATCTGCCGTGCCCTCAACAACGCAGTTACTGGGAGTGTCCACCTGACAACGGACACGTGGACAAGTGCTTGAGGCCAGGGACGGTACATCTCCTTGACAGCACACTGGGTAAACATAGTGGAAGCCGTGACTCAGTCGGACCTTAGGACAGAACACATCCTCCCCACACCGAGGATTGCGGGCCCTATGTCAGTCAGAGTTGTCCCCACAGTGTACATCTCCTGCGCATCATCCTCCTCCTCCTCCTCATGTTCAGCCTCCATCTCAGATATCACCACATCAGTTACAAGCTGGAAGCACTGCAGTACTGCCTCAGCCAAGCGGCAACAGGCTGTGCTGAAACTCATATGCTTAGGTGATAAACCTCACACTGCTTGTGAGTTGTGGACAGCTGTGAAAGAGCAGGCAGATCTGTGGCTGAGACCGCTGAACCTACATCCAGGCATGGTCATGTGTGACAATGGTGGCGGCTCTAAGGCGAGGCGTGATCACACACGAACCATGCCTGGCTCATGTGCTTAACCTCGTGGTTCAGCGGTTTCTTAAATCGTGCCTCGAGTTGCCAGATCTGCTCGTCAAAGTACGCCGCCTGTCAGCTCATTTTCGCAAGTCTGATACAGCTTCCGCCGCCCTTGCTGTGTTGCAGCAGCGTGTGCAGCTTCCGGCACACCGACTGGTGTGTGATGTCCCCACACGTTGGAACTCTACCCTCCACATGTTGCAAAGGATTTGTGAGCAGAAGAGAGCAGTTGTGGTGTACCAGCTGCAACAAGGCCGTCGATATTCAGGTCAGACTACACACATAAGACCTCAGGAGTGGACCTGGATGTCTGACATATGTACCATCCTGACAAACTTTGAGGAGTCCACCAAGATGGTGAGTAGCGATGACGCTATTATTAACGTCAGCATCCCACTTGTCTGTCATTTGCAACGCTCTCTGCAGAGAATTAAAGAGGAGGCATTGCAGCCAGAGTGTGATGAGATGGATCAAGAAGCCGTAGCGGTCGATTACACACAACCCAGCCTCATCTCATCCCAACGTGCATTGGGGGACAATGAGGGAGAGGAGGAGGAGGAGGAACAGGAGCTGGTATCATGCGCTCTAGACAATAGTACCTGTACTACAGTCATACCATCGGTTCAGCTTGGGTGGCCTGAGGACAGGGGGGAGGAGGAGGAGGAGGAGGAGAGCATGGTCAGTCGTCATCTTGATGAGGACACGGAAGTCTTGCACGTTACCAGTCTGGCACGAAAGGCTGACTTTATGTTACGCTGCCTTAACCGTGACCCTCGCATTGTCAAAATGTTGGGTGACAGTCATTACTGATTGGTGACACTTTTAGACCCCCGCTACAAGGAGAACTTTCACTCTCTTCTTCCTGAGGTGGAGAGGTCTACAAAAATGGGGCAGTACCAGAAGGTACTTGCTGCAGAACTGTTAAAATAATTCCCAACTGAACACGCTAGCGGCAGAGGTCACAGTTCGTTGCACAACCAAGGCGTACAGGCGAGAGAGACGCAACTCCAATCCAGCAGAGGCAGGGGAACACTGTCAACGTTCTGGGACAGGTTTCTGAGACCCGCCCAGCTTACAGGCCCTGAGGCGCGGGGTACTCTCACAAGGAGTGGAAATTTTCAAAAGATGGTGAGGGAGTACCTTGCCAACCGTACCAGCGTCCTCCGTGATTCTTCTGTGCCTTTTAATTATTGGGTATCCAAGCTGGACACTTGGAATGAACTCGCTCTGTACGCCTTGGAGGTCCTGGCCTGCCCTGCCGCTAGCGTGTTATCGGAGCTTGTTTTTAGTGCCACTGGGAGAATTATAACTGATAAGCGCACTCCCCTGTCAACTGACAATGCTGATAAGCTGACCCCTATCAAAACGAACAAGGGCTGGATTGGGACAGACTTCTCATCACCACAAAATGACAGCAGTTTAACAAAGTCAAATCCACTGTGTTATTTCGGGAGGTGTATTCCCATGCACCGCTTCACACCCACACATGGGTATATGCTTCCTCATTTCGGCTGTATTTTTCTCTTCTCCTTATCCTCAGCCTCCACCACCACTATACCACCAGGGTGACCGTGGTCCGTGTTGCCAGCATTGCAAGTTCCTCGATCCTAATTTTTGGCAGCTTTTGCTTGGAAGGCATAGGCAAAGACTATGGGAGACCCACTCCCCAATAGTGGGAATAATGTTTTTAATATGCTTTACTGCATGGCTCTTGTTTGCCAGCATTGCAAGTTCCTCCATCCTAATTTTTGGCTGCTTTTGCTTTGGAAGGCATAGGCAAAGACTATGGGAGACCCACTCCCCAATAATGGGAATAATGTTTTTAATATGCTCTACTGCATGGCTCTTGTTTGCCAGCATTGCAAGTTCCTCCGTCCTAATTTTTGGCAGCATTTGCTTGGAAGGCATAGGCAAAGATTACGGAGACTGACTCCTCAATAATGGGAATAATGTTTTTAATATGCTGTACTGCATGGCTCTTGTAAGGAGCATGAAAACGGTCTTGTTAAAAAACTCTGTACTCCACAGCTCTTCCAAGGGGCATTAAAACCATCTTGTTAACCTACTGAGACCTCCAACACTCTTCCAAGGGGCATTAAAACCGACTTGTTAAGCTGCTGCGAACTCCACCACTCTTTCAAGGGACATTAAAACCATCTTGTTAAACCACTCTGAACTACACAGCTCTTCCAAGGGGCATTAAAACCATCTTGTTAAGCTACTCTGACCTCCACCTGTCTTCCAAGGGGCATTGATATTGTCTTTTTATTCCACTGTGACCTCCACCACTCTTCCAAGGGGCATTACAACGGTATTGTTAAGCTACTCTGACCTCCACGTCTCTTCCAAGGGGCATTGATATTGTCTTTGAATTCCACTGTGACCTTTACCACTCTTCCAAGGGGCATTAAAACTGTCTTGTTAAGCTACTGTGACCTCCACGTCTCTTCCAGGTGGCATTAAAACTGTCTTGTTAAGCTATTGTGACCTCCACGTCTCTTCCAAGGGGCATTATAACCGTCTTGTTAAGCTACTGTGACCTCCACCACTCTTCCAAGGGGCATTGATATTGTCTTTGTATTCCACTGTGACCTTTAACACTCTTCCAAGGGGCATTAAAACTGTCTTGATAAGCTACTGTGACCTCGACATCTCTTCCAAGGGGAATTAAAACCATCCTGTTAAGCTACTGTGACCTTCACCAGACTTCCAAGGGGCATTATAACCGTCTTGTTAAGCTTCTGTAACCTCCACCACTCTTCCAAGGGGCATTGATATTGTCTTTTTATTCGACTGCGATGTCTACTACTCTTCCAAGGGGCATTAAAACTGTCTTGTTAAGCTACTGTGACCTCCACATCTCTTCCAAAGGGCATTAAAACCGTCTTGTTAAACCACTCTGAACTCCACAGCTCTTCAAAGGGGCATTAAAACTGTCATGTGAAGCTACTGTGACCTCCACCACTCTTTCAAGGGGCATTAAAACTGTCTTGTTAAGCTACTGTGACCTCCACGTCTCTTCCAAGGGGCATTAAAACCATCATGTTAAGCTACTGTGACCTCCACCACTCTTCCAAGTGTCATTGATATTGTCTCATTATTCCACTGTGACCTCCACCACTCTTGCAAGGGGCATTAAAACTGTCTTGATAAGCTACTGTGACCTTCACATCTCTTCCAAGGAGCATTAAAACCGTCTTCGTAAGCTACTGTGACCTCAACCACACTTCCAAGGGGCATTAAAACCGTCTTGTTAAGCTGCTGTGACCTCCACCAGTCTTCCAAAGGGAATTGATATTGTCTTTTTGTTCGACTGCGACCTCCACCACTCAGCCAATGGGCAGTAAAACAGTCTTGTTAAGCGGCTGCGAACTGCACCACTCTTCCAAGGGGTATTAAAACCGTCTTGTTAAACCACTCTGAACTACACAGCTCTTCCAAGGGGCATTAAAACAGTCTTGTTAAGCTACTGTGACCTTCACGACTTTTCCAAGGGGCATTGATATTGTCTTTTTATTCCACTGTGACCTCCTCCACTCTTCCAAGGGGCATTAAAACTGTCTTATTAAGCTACTGTGACCTCTACGTCTCTTCCAAATGTCATTAAAACTGTCTTGTTAAGCTACTGTGACCTCCACGTCTCTTCCAAGGGGCATTAAAACCGTCTTGTTAAGCTACTGTGACCTCCTCCACTCTTCCAAGGAGCATTGATATTGTCTTTGTATTCCACTGTGACCTTTATCACTCTTCCAAGGGGCATTAAAACTGTGTTGTTAAGCTACTGTGACCTCCACGTCTCTTCCAAGTGGCATTAAAACTGTCTTGTTAAGCTACTGTGACCTCCACGTCTCTTCCAAGGGGCATTAAAACCGTCTTGTTAAGCTACTGTGACCTCCACCACTCTTCCAAGGGGCATTGATATTGTCTTTGTATTCCACTGTGACCTTTACCACTCTTCCAAGGGGCATTAAAACTGTCTTGTTAAGCTACTGTGACCTCCACATCTCTTCCAAAGTGAATTAAAACCATCTTGTTAAGCTACTGTGACCTTCACCACACTTCCAAGGGGCATTAAAACCTTCTTGTTAAGCTAATGTGACCTCCACCACTGTTCCAAGGGGCACTGATATTGTCTTTTTATTCCACTGCGACCTCTACCACTCTTCCAAGGGGCATTAAAACTGTCGTGTTAAGCTACTGTGACCTCCACATCTCTTCCAAAGGGCATTAAAACCGTCTTGTTAAACCACTCTGAACTCCACAGCTCTTCAAAGGGGCATTAAAAACGTCATGTGAAGCTACTGTGACCTCCACCACTTTTCCAAGGGGCATTAAAACTGTCTTGTTAAGCTACTGTGACCTCCACGTCTCTTCCAAGGGGCATTAAAACCGTCTTGTTAAGGTATTGTGACTTCCAACACTCTTCCAAGTGGCAATGATATTGTCTCTTTATTCCACTGTGACCTTTACCACTCTTGAAAGGGGCATTAAAACTGTCTTGTTAAGCTACTGTGACCTCCACGTCTCATCCATGGAGCATTAAAACCGTTTTCCAAAGCTACTGCAACATCCACCACTCTTCCAAGGGGCATTAAAACCGTCTTGTTAAGCTGCTGCGAACTCCACCACTCTTCCAAGGGGCATTAAGACCGTCTTATTAAAGCAATCTGAACTACACAGGTCTTCCAAGGGGAATTAAAACCGTCTTGTTAAGCTACTGTGACCTCCACGTCTCTTCCAAGGAGCATTAAAACCGTCTTCCTAAGCTATTGTGACCGCAACCACACTTACAAGGGGCATTAAAACCGTCTTGTTAAGCTGCTGTGACCTCCAACAGTCTTCCAAAGGGAATTGATATTGTCTTTTTGTTCCACTGCGACCTCCACCACTTTTCCAAGGGGCAGTAACACCGTCTTGTTAAGCGGTTGCGAACTCCACCACTTTTCCAAGGGGCATTAAAACAGTCTTGTTAAGCTACTGTGACCCCCACCACTCTTCCAAGGGGCATTGATATTGTCTTTGTATTCCACTGTGACCTTTACCAATCTTCCAAGGGGCATTAAAACTGTCTTGTTAAGCTACTGTGACCTCCACGTCTCTTCCAGGTGGCATTAAAACTGTCTTGTTAAGCTACTGTGACCTCCACGTCTCTTCCAAGGAGCATTAAAACAGTCTTGTTAAGCTACTGTGACCCCCACCACTCTTCCAAGGGGCATTGATATTGTCTTTGTATTCCACTGTGACCTTTACAAATCTTCCAAGGGGCTTTAAAACTGTCTTGTTAAGCTACTGTGACCTCCACGTCTCTTCCAGGTGGCATTAAAACTGTCTTGTTAAGCTACTGTGACCTTCACCACACTTCCAAGGGGCATTAAAAGCGTCTTGTTAAGCTACTGTAACCTCCACTACTCTTCCAAGGGGCATTGATATTGTCTTTTTATTCGACTGCGACCTCTACTACTCTTCCAAGGGGCATTAAAACTGTATTGTTAAGCTACTGTGACCTCCACATCTCTTCCAAAGGGCATTAAAACCGTCTTGTTAAACCACTCTGAACTCCACAGCTCTTCAAAGGGGCATTAAAACTGTCATGTGAAGCTACTGTGACCTCCACCACTCTTCCAAGGGGAATTAAAACTTTCTTGTTAAGCTACTGTGACCTCCACGTCTCTTCCAAGGGGCATTAAAACTGTCATGTTAAGCTTCTGTGACCTCCAACACTCTTCCAAGTGGCATTGATATTGTCTCATTATTCCACTGTGACCTCCACCACTCTTGCAAGGGGCATTAAAACTGTCTTGTTAAGCTACTGTGACCTCCATGTCTCTTCCAAGGAGCATTAAAACCGTCTTCCTAAGCTACTGTGACCTCAACCACACTTCCAAGGGTCATTAAAATCGTCTTGTTAAGCTGCTGTGACCTCCACCAGTCTTCCAAAGGGAATTGATATTGTCTTTTTGTTCCACTGCGACCTCCACCCCTCTTCCAAGGGGCATTAAAGCCGTCTTGTTAAACCACTCTGAACTACACAGCTCTTCCAAGGGGCATTAAAACCGTCTTGTTAAGCTACTGTGACCTCCACCACTCTTCCAAGGGGCATTGATATTGTCTTTTTATTCCACTGTGACCTCCACCACTCTTCCAAGGGGCATTAAAACTGTCTTGTTAAGCTACTGTGACCTCAAACTCTCTTCCAAGTGGCATTGAAACTGTCTTGTTAAGCTACTGTGACATCCACGTCTCTTCCAAGGGGCATTAAAACCGTCTTGTTAAGCTACTGTGACCTCCTCCACTCTTCCAAGGAGCATTGATATTGTCTTTGTATTCCACTGTGACCTTTATCACTCTTCCAAGGGGCATTAAAACTGTCTTGTTAAGCTACTGTGACCTCCACGTCTCTTCCAAGTGGCATTAAAACTGTCTTGTTAAGCTACTGTGACCTCCACGTCTCTTCCAAGGGGCATTAAAACCGTCTTGTTAAGCTACTGTGACCTCCACCACTCTTCCAATTGGCATTGATATTGTCTTTGTATTCCACTGTGACCTCTACCACTCTTCCAAGGGGCATTAAAACTGTCTTGTTAAGCTATTGTGACCCCCATCACTCTTCCAAGGGGCATTGATATTGTCTTTGTATTCCACTGTGACCTTTACCAATCTTCCAAGGGGCATTAAAACTGTCTTGTTAAGCTACTGTGACCTCCACGTCTCTTCCAGGTGGCATTAAAACTGTCTTGTTAAGCTACTGTGACTTCCACGTCTCTTCCAAGGAGCATTAAAACAGTCTTGTTAAGCTACTGTGACCCCCACCACTCTTCCAAGGGGCATTGATATTGTCTTTGTATTCCACTGTGACCTTTACAAATCTTCCAAGGGGCTTTAAAACTGTCTTGTTAAGCTACTGTGACCTCCACGTCTCTTCCAGGTGGCATTAAAACTGTCTTGTTAAGCTACTGTGACCTCCACGTCTCTTCCAAGGGTCATTATAACCAACTTGTTAAGCTACTGTGACCTCCACCACTCTTCCAAGGGGCATTGATATTGTCTTTGTATTCCACTGTGACCTTTAACACTCTTCCAAGGGGCATTAAAACTGTCTTGTTAAGATACTGGGACCTCCACATCTCTTCCAAGGGGAATCAAAACCATCTTGTTAAGCTACTGTGACCTTCACCACACTTCCAAGGGGCATTAAAACCGTCTTGTTAAGCTACTGTAACCTCCACCACTCTTCCAAGGGGCATTGATATTGTCTTTTTATTCGACTGCGACCTCTACTACTCTTCCAAGGGGCATTAAAACTGTCTTGTTAAGCTACTGTGACCTCCACATCTCTTCCAAAGGGCATTAAAACCGTCTTGTTAAACCACTCTGAACTCCACAGCTCTTCAAAGGGGCATTAAAACTGTCATGTGAAGCTGCTGTGACCTCCACCACTCTTCCAAGGGGCATTAAAACTGTCTTGTTAAGCTACTGTGACCTCCACGTCTCTTCCAAGGGGCATTAAAACTGTCATGTTAAGCTTCTGTGACCTCCAACACTCTTCCAAGTGGCATTGATATTGTCTCATTATTCCACTGTGACCTCCACCACTCTTGCAAGGGGCATTAAAACTGTCTTGTTAAGCTACTGTGACCTCCACGTCTCTTCCAAGGAGCATTAAAACCGTCTTCCTAAGCTACTGTGACCTCAACCACACTTCCAAGGGGCATTAAAATCGTCTTGTTAAGCTGCTGTGACCTCCACCAGTCTTCCAAAGGGAATTGATATTGTCTTTTTGTTCCACTGCGACCTCCACCACTCTTCCAAGGGGCATTAAAGCCGTCTTGTTAAACCACTCTGAACTACACAGCTCTTCCAAGGGGCATTAAAACCGTCTTGTTAAGCTACTGTGACCTCCTCCACTCTTCCAAGGGGCATTGATATTGTCTTTTTATTCCACTGTGACCTCCACCACTCTTCCAAGGGGCATTAAAACTGTCTTGTTAAGCTACTGTGACCTCCATCTCTCTTCCAAGTGGCATTAAAACTGTCTTGTTAAGCTACTGTGACATCCACGTCTCTTCCAAGGGGCATTAAAACCGTCTTGTTAAGCTACTGTGACCTCCTCCACTCTTCAAAGGAGCATTGATATTGTCTTTGTATTCCACTGTGACCTTTATCACTCTTCCAAGGGGCATTAAAACTGTCTTGTTAAGCTACTTTGACCTCCACGTCTCTTCCAAGTGGCATTAAAACTGTCTTGTTAAGCTACTGTGACCTCCACGTCTCTTCCAAGGGGCATTAAAACTGTCTTGTTAAGCTACTGAGACCTCCACCACTCTTCCAAGGGGCATTGATATTGTCTTTGTATTCCACTGTGACCTTTACCACTCTTCCAAGGGGCATTAAAACTGTCTTGTTAAGCTACTGTGACCTCCACCTCTCTTCCAAAGGGAATTAAAACCATCTTGTTAAGCTACTGTGACCTTCACCACACTTCCAAGGGGCACCAAAACCGTCTTGTTAAGCTACTGTGACCTCCACCACTCTTGCAAGGGGCATTAAAACTGTCTTGTTAAGCTACTGTGACCTCCACGTCTCTTCCAAGGAGCATTAAAACAGTCTTCCTAAGCTACTGTGACCTCAACCACACTTCCAAGGGGCATTAAAACCGTCTTGTTAAGCTGCTGTGACCTCCACCAGTCTTCCAAAGGGAATTAATATTGTCTTTTTGTTCCACTGTGACCTCCACCACTCTTCCAAGGGGCAGTAAACCCGTCTTGTTAAGCTGCTGCGAACTCCACCTCTCTTCCAAGGGGCATTAAAACGATCTTGTTAAGCCACTCTGAACTACACAGCTCTTCCAAGGGGCGTTAAAACCGTCATGTTAAGCTACTGTGACCTCCACCACTCTTCCAAGGGCATTGATATTGTCTTTTTTTTTCACTGTGACCTCCACCACTCTTCCAAGGGGCATTAAAACTGTCTTGTTAAGCTACTGTGACCTCCACGTCTCTTCCAAGTGGCATTAAAACTGTCTTGTTAAGCTACTGTGACCTCCACGTCTCTTCCAAGGGGCATTAAAACCGTCTTGTTAAGCTACTGTGACCTCCTCCACTTTTCCAAGGGGCATTGATATTGTTTTTGTATTCCACTGTGACCTTTATCACTCTTCCAAGGGGCATTAAAACTGTCTTGTTAAGCTACTGTGACCTCCACGTTTCTTCCAAGTGGCATTAAAACTGTCTTGTTAAGCTTTTGTAACCTCCACGTCTCTTCCAAGGGGCATTAAAACTGTCTTGTTAAGCTACTGAGACCTCCACCACTCTTCCAAGGGGCATTGATATAGTCTTTGTATTCCACTGTGACCTTTACCACTCTTCCAAGGGCCATTAAAACTGTCTTGTTAAGCTACTGTGACCTCCACATCTATTCCAAGGGGAATTAAACCCATCTTGTTAAGCTACTGTGACCTTCACCACACTTCCAAGGGGCATTAAAACCGTCTTGTTAAGCTACTGTGACCTCCACCACTCTTCCAAGGGGCATTGATATTGTCTTTTTATTCCACTGCGACCTCTACCACTCTTCCAAGGGGCATTAAAACTGTCTTGTTAAGCTACTGTGACCTCCACATCTCTTCCAAAGGGCATTAAAACCGTCTTGTTAAACCACTCTGAACTCCACAGCTCTTCAAAGGGGCATTAAAACCGTCATGTGAAGCTACTGTGACCTCCACCACTCTTCCAAGGGGTCAATAAAACTGTCTTGTTAAGCTACTGTGACCTCCACGTCTCTTCCAAGGGGCATTAAAACCATCTTGTTAAGCTACTGTGACCTCCACCACTCTTCCAAGTGGCATTGATATTGTCTCTTTTTTCCACTGAGACCTATACCACTCTTGCAAGGGGCATTAAAACTGTCTTGTTAAGCTACTGTGACCTCCACGTCTCATCCAAGGAGCATTAAAACTGTCTTCCTAAGCTACTGCAACCTCCACCACTCTTCCAAGGGGCTTTAAAACCGTCTTTTTAAGCTGCTGCGAACTCCACCACTCTTCCAAGGGGCATTAAAACCGTCTTGTTAAACCACTCTGAACTACACAGCTCTTCCAAGGGGCATTAAAACCGTCTTGTTAAGCTACTGTAACCTCCACGTCTCTTCCAAGTGGCATTAAAACTGTCTTGTTAAGCTACTGTGACCTCCACCACTCTTGCAAGGGGCATTAAAACTGTCTTGTTAAGCTACTGTGACCTCCACGTCTCTTCCAAGGAGCATTAAAACAGTCTTCCTAAGCTACTGTGACCTCAACCACACTTCCAAGGGGCATTAAAACCGTCTTGTTAAGCTGCTGTGACCTCCATCAGTCTTCCAAAGGGAGTTAATATTGTCTTTTTGTTCCACTGCGACCTCCACCACTCTTCCAAGGGGCAG
Organism: Phyllobates terribilis; assembly: GCF_046119375.1. NCBI lineage: Eukaryota > Metazoa > Chordata > Amphibia > Anura > Dendrobatidae > Phyllobates > Phyllobates terribilis. The sequence continues at coordinate 17,821,737 of NW_027362771.1, forward strand.
TAAACCCGTCTTGTTAAGCTGCTGCGAACTCCACCTTTCTTCCAAGGGGCATTAAAACCATCTTGTTAAGCCACTCTGAACTACACAGCTCTTCCAAGGGGCGTTAAAACCGTCATGTTAAGCTACTGTGACCTCCACCACTCTTCCAAGGGCATTGATATTGTCTTTTTTTTCCACTGTGACCTCCACCACTCTTCCAAGGGGCATTAAAACTGTCTTGTAAAGCTACTGTGACCTCCACGTCTCTTCCAAGGGGCATTAAAACCGTCTTGTTAAGCTACTGTGACCTCCTCCACTTTTCCAAGGGGCATTGATATTGTTTTTGTATTCCACTGTGACCTTTATCACTCTTCCAAGGGGCATTAAAACTGTCTTGTTAAGCTACTGTGACCTCCACGTTTCTTCCAAGTGGCATTAAAACTGTCTTGTTAAGCTTTTGTGACCTCCACGTCTCTTCCAAGGGGCATTAAAACTGTCTTGTTAAGCTACTGTGACCTCCACCACTCTTCCAAGGGCCATTGATATAGTCTTTGTATTCCACTGTGACCTTTACCACTCTTCCAAGGGCCATTAAAACTGTCTTGTTAAGCTACTGTGACCTCCACATCTATTCCAAGGGGAATTAAACCCATTTTGTTAAGCTACTGTGACCTTCACCAGACTTCCAAGGGGCATTAAAACCGTCTTGTTAAGCTACTGTGACCTCCACCACTCTTCCAAGGGGCATTGATATTGTCTTTTTATTCCACTGCGACCTCTACCACTCTTCCAAGGGGCATTAAAACTGTCTTGTTAAGCTACTGTGACCTCCACATCTCTTCCAAAGGGCATTAAAACCATCTTGTTAAACCACTCTGAACTCCACAGCTCTTCAAAGGGGCATTAAAACCGTCATGTGAAGCTGCTGTGACCTCCACCACTCTTCCAAGGGGTAAATAAAACTGTCTTGTTAAGCTACTGTGACGTCCACGTCTCTTCCAAGGGGCATTAAAACCATCTTGTTATGCTACTGTGACCTCCACCACTCTTCCAAGTGGCATTGATATTGTCTCTTTATTCCACTGAGACCTATACCACTCTTGCAAGGGGTATTAAAACTGTCTTGTTAAGCGACTGTGACCTCCACGTCTCATCCAAGGAGCATTAAAACTGTCTTCCTAAGCTACTGCAACCTCCACCACTCTTCCAAGGGGCATTAAAACCGTCTTGTTAAGCTGCTGCGAACTCCACCACTCTTCCAAGGGGCATTAAAACCGTCTTGTTAAACCACTCTGAACTACACAGCTCTTCCAAGGTGCATTTAAACCGTCTTGTTAAGCTACTGTAACCTCCACGTCTCTTCCAAGTGGCATTAAAACTGTCTTGTTAAGCTACTGTGACCTCCACGTCTCTTCCAAGGGGCATGAAAACCGTCTTGTTAAGCTACAGTGACCACCTCCACTCTTCCAAGGGGCATTGATATTGTCTTTGTATTCCACTGTGACCTTTATCACTATTCCAAGGGGCATTAAAACTGTCTTGTTAAGCTACTGAGACCTCCACGTCTCTTCCAAGTGGCATTAAAACTGTCTTGTTAAGCTACTGTGACCTCCACGTCTCTTCCAAGGGGCATTAAAACCGTCTTCTTAAGCTACTGTGACCTCCACCACTCTTCCAAGGGGCATTGATATTGTCTTTGTATTCCACTGTGACCTTTATCACTATTACAAGGGGCATTAAAACTGTCTTGTTAAGCTACTGAGACCTCCACGTCTCTTCCAAGTGGCATTAAAACTGTCTTTTTAAGCTACTGTGACCTCCGCATCTCTTCCAAAGGGCATTAAAACCGTCTTGTTAAACCACCCTGAACTCCACAGCTCTTCAAAGGGGCATTAAAACCGTCATGTGAAGCTACTGTGACCTCCACCACTCTTCCAAGGGGTCAATAAAACTGTCTTGTTAAGCTACTGTGACCTCCACGTCTCTTCCAAGGGGCATTAAAACCATCTTGTTAAACTACTGTGACCTCCACCACTCTTCCAAGTGGCATTGATATTGTCTCTTTATTCCACTGAGACCTATACCACTCTTGCAAGGGGCATTAAAACTGTTTTGTTAAGCTACTGTGACCTCCACGTCTCATCCAAGGAGCATTAAAACCGTCTTCCTAAGCTACTGCAACCTCCACCACTCTTCCAAGGGGCATTAAAACCGTCTTGTTAAGCTGCTGCGAACTCCACCACTCTTCCAAGGGGCATTAAAACCGTCTTGTTAAACCACTCTGAACTACACAGCTCTTCCAAGGGGCATTAAAACCATCTTGTTAAGCTACTGTAACCTCCACGTCTCTTCCAAGTGGCATTAAAACTGTCTTGTTAGCCTACTGTGACCTCCACGTCTCTTCCAAGGGGCATTAAAACCGTCTTGTTAAGCTACAGTGACCACCTCCACTCTTCCAAGGGGCATTGATATTGTCTTTGTATTCCACTGTGACCTTTATCACTATTCCAAGGGGCATTAAAACTGTCTTGTTAAGCTACTGAGACCTCCACGTCTCTTCCAAGTGGCATTAAAACTGTCTTGTTAAGCTACTGTGACCTCCACGTCTTTTCCAAGGGGCATTAAAACCGTCTTGTTAAGCTACTGTGACCTCCACCACTCTTCCAAGGGACATTGATATTGTCTTTGTATTCCACTGTGACCTTTAACACTCTTTCAAGCGGCATTAAAACTGTCTTGTTAAGCTACTGTGACCTCCACCACTCTTCCAAGGGGCATTGATATTGTCTTTTTATTCCACTGTGACCTCCACCACTCTTCCAAGGGGCATTAAAAGTGTCTTGTTAAGCTACTGTGACCTCCACGTCTCTTCCAAGTGGCATTAAAACTGTCTTGATAAGCTACTGTGACCTCCACGTCTCTTCCAAGGGGCATTAAAACCGTCTTGTTAAGCTACTGTGACCTCCTCCACTCTTCAAAGGGGCATTGATAGTGTCTTTGTATTCCACTGTGACCTTTATCACTCTTTCAAGGGGCATTAAAACTCTCTTGTTAAGCTACTGTGACCTCCACTTCTCTTCCAAGAGGCATTAAAACTGTCTTGTTAAGCTACTGTGACCTCCACGTCTCTTCCAAGGGGCATTAAAACCATCTTGTTAAGCTACTGTGACCTCCACAACTCTTCCAAGGGGCTTTGATATTGTCTTTTTATTTCACTGCGACCTCCACCACTCTTCCAAGGGACATTAAAACTGTCTTTTTAAGCTACTGTGACATCCACGTCTCTTCCAAGATGCATTAAAACCATCTTGTTAAACCACTCTGAACTCCACAGTTCTTCCAAGGGGCATTAAAACCATCTTGTTATTCTACTGTGACCTCCACCACTCTTCCAAGGGACATAATCATCGTCTTGTTAAGCTAATGCGACCTCCACCACTGTTCCAAGGGGCATTAGAGCCGTCTTGTTAAAACACTCTGAACTCCACAGCTCTTCCAAGGGGCATTAAAATCGTTTTGTTAAGCTACTTTGACCTCCACCACTCTTCCAAGGGGCAATGATATTTTCTTTTTATTCTACTGTGACCTCCACCACTCTTCCAAGGGGCAATAAAACTGTTTTATTAAGCTACTGTGACCTCCAAGTCTCTTCCAGGGGGCATTAAAACCATATTGTTAAGCTACTGTGACCTCCACCACTCTTCCAAGGGGCATTGGAACCGTCTCGTTAAAACACTCTGCACTCCACAGCTCTTCCAAGGGGCATTAAAACCATCTTTTTAAGCTACTGTGACCTCCACCACTCTTCCAAGGGGCATTGATATTGTCTTTTTGTTCCACTGAGACTTCCACCACTCTTCCAAGGGGCTAAAAAACCGTCTTGTTAAGCTTCTGTGACCTCCACGTCTCTTCCAAGGGGCATTAAAACAGTCTTGTTAAACCACTCTGAACTCCACAGCTCTTCCAAGGGGCATTAAAACCGTCTTGTTAAGCTACTGTGACCTCCACCACTCTTCCAATGGGCTTTGGAACCGTCTCGTTAAAACACTCTGCACTCCACAGCTCTTCCAAGGGGCATATAAACCATCTTTTTAAGCTACTGTGACCTCCACCACTCTACCAAGGGACATAAAAATCGTCATGTTAAGCTAATGCAACCTCCACCACTCTTCCAAGGGGCATTGGAACCGTCTTGTTAAAACACTCTATACTCCACAGCTCTTCCAAGGCGCATTAAAATCGTTTTGTTAAGCTACTGTGACCTCCACCACTCTTCCAAGGGGCATTGATATTGTCTTTTTATTCCACTGAGACTTCCACCACTCTTCCAAGGGGCTATAAAACCGTCTTGTTAAGCTTCTGTGACCTCCACGTCTCTTCCAAGGGGCATTAAAACAGTCTTGTTAAACCACTCTGAACTCCACAGCTCTCCCAAGGGCATTAAAACCGTCTTGTTAAGCTACTGTGACCTCCACCACTCTTCCAAGGGGCATCGATATTGTCTTTTAATTCCACTGCGACCTCCACCACTCTTCCAAGGGGCATTAAAACTGTCTTGTTAAGCTTCTGTGACCTCCACATCTCTTCCAAGGGGCAATAAAACCGTCATGTTAAACCACTCTGAACTCCACAGATCTTCCAAGGGGCATTAAAACCGTCTTGTTAAGATATGGTGACCTCCAACACTCTTCCAAGGGGCATTGATATTGTCTTTTTATTCCACTGCAACCTCCACCACTCTTCCAAGGGACATTAAAACTGTCTTGTTAAGCCTCTGTGACTTCCATTTCTCTTCCAAGGTTCATTAAATCCGTCTTTTTAAACCACTCTGAACTCCACAGCTCTTCCAAGGGGCATTAAAACCATCTTGTTAAGCTATTGTGACCTCCACCACTCTTCCAAGGGGCAATAAAACTGTTTTGTTAGGCTACTGTGACCTCCACGTCTCTTCCAAGTGGCATTAAAACCGTCTTGTTAAGCTACTGTGACCTCCACCACTCTTCCAAGCTGCATTGATATTGTCTTTTTATTCCACTGCTACCTCCACCACTCTTCCAAGGGGCATTAAATCTGTCTTGTTAAGCTCCTGTGACATCCATGTCCCTTCCAAGGGGCATTAAAACCGTCTTTTTAATCTGCTGTGACCTCCCCACTTTTCCAAGAGGCATTGATATTGTATTTTTATTCCACTGCGACCTCCACCACTGTTCCAAGGGCATTAAAACTGTCTTGTTAAGCTACTGTGACCTCCATGTCTCTTCCAAGGGGAATTAAAACCATCTTGTTAAGCTACTGTGACATTCACGACACTTTCAAGGGGCAATAAAACCGTCTTGTTAAGCTACTGTGACCTCCACCACTCTTCTAAGGGGCATTGATATTGTCTTTTTATTCCAATGTGACCTCTACCACTCTTCCAAGGGGCATTAAAACTGTCTTGTTAAGCTACTGTGACCTCCACATCTCTTCCAAAGGGCATTAAAAATGTCTTGTTAAACCACTCTGAACTCCACAGCTCTTCAAAGGGGCATTAAAAGCGTCATGTTAAGCTTCTGTGACCTCCACCACTCTTCCAAGGGGCTTTGATATTGTCTTTTTATTCCTCTGTGACCTCCACCACTCTTCCAAGGGGCATTAAAACTGTCTTGTTAAGCTACTGTGACCTCCACGTCTCTTCCAAGGGGCATTAAATCCGTCTTGTTAAGCTATTGTGACCTCCACCACTCTACCAAGTGGCATTGATATTGTCTCTTTATTCCACTGTGACCTTTACCACTCTTGAAAGGGGCATTAAAACTGTCTTGTTAAGCTACCCTTACCTCCACGTCTCTTCCAAGGAGCATTAAAACCGTCTTCCTAAGCTACTGTGACCTCAACCACACTTCCAAGGGGCATTCAAACCATCCTGTTAAGCTACTGTGACCTATACCACTCTTCCAAGGGGCATTGATATAGTCTTTTTATTACACTGCGACCTCCACCACTCTTCCAAGGTGCATTAAAACTGTCTTGATAAGCCTCTGTGACCTCCACGTCTCTTCCAAGGGGCATTAAAACTGTCTTGTTAAGCTACTGTGACCTCCACCACTCTTCCAGGGGGCATTGATATTGTCTTTTTATTCCACTGCGACCTCCACCACTCTTCCAAGGTGCATTAAAACTGTCTTGTTAAGCTTCTTTGACCTCCACGTCTCTTCCAAGGGGCATTAAAACTATCTTGTTAAGCTACTGTGACCTCCACCACTCTTCCAGGGGGCATTGATATTGTCTTTTTATTCCACTGCGACCTCCACCACTCTTCCAAGGTGCATTAAAACTGTCTTGTTAAGCTTCTGTGACCTCCACGTCTCTTCCAAGGGGCATTAAAACCGTCTTGTTAAACCACTCTGAACTCCACAGCTCTTCCAAGGGGCATTAAAACCGTCTTATTAAGCTACTGTGACCTCCACCACTGATCCAAGGGGCATAAAAATCGTCTTTTTAAGCTACTTCGACCTCCAACACTCTTCCAAGGGGCATTAGAACAGTCTTGTTAAACCAATCTGAACTCCACAGCTCTTCCAAGGGGCATTAAAACCATCTTGTTAAGCTACTGTGACCTCCACCACTTTTCCAAGGGGCGGCATTGATATTGTCTTTTTATTCCACTGCGACCTCGACCACTCTTCCAAGGGGCAACAAAACTGTTTTGTTATGCTACTGTGACCTCCACGTCTTTTCCAAGTGGCATTAAAACCGTCTTGTTAAGCTACTGTGACCTCCACCACTCTTCCAAGTGGCATTGATATTGTCTTATTATTCCACTGCGACCTACACCACTCTTCCAAGGGGCATTAAAACTGTCTTGTTAAGCTCCTGTGACATCCACATCTCTTCCAAAGGGCATTAAAACCGTCTTGTTAATCTACTGTGACCTCCACCACTTTTCGAAAAGGCATTGATATTATATTTTTATTCCACTGCGACCTCCACCACTCTTCCAAGGGGCATTAAGACTGTCTTGTTAAGCTACTGTGACCTCCATGTCTCCTCCAAGGGGCTTTAAAACTGTCTTGTTAAACCATTCTGAACTCCACAGATCTTCCAAGGGGCATTAAAACCGTCTTGTTAAGATACTGTGACCTCCACCACTCTTCCAAGGGGCGTTGATATTGTCTTTTAATTCCACTGCGACCTCCACCACTCTTCCAAGGGGCATTAAAACTGTCTTGCTAAGCTCCTGTGACATCCACGTCTCTTCCAAGGGGCATTAAAACCGTCTTGTTAATCTACTGTGACCTCCACCACTGTTCCAAGAGGCATTGATATTGTATTTTTATTCCACTGCGACCTCCACCACTCTTCCAAGGGGCATTAAGACTGTCTTGTTAAGCTACTGTGACCTCCATGTCTCTTCCAAGGGGCATTAAAACTGTCTTGTTAAACCACTCTGAACTCCACAGATCTTCCAAGGGGCATTAAAACCGTCTTGTTAAGCTACTGTGACCTCCACGACTCTCCAAAGGGGCGTTGATACTGTCTTTTTATTCCACTGCGACCTCCACCACTCTTCCAAGGGGCATTAATACTGTCTTGTTAAGCTACTGTGACCTCCACGTCTCTTCCAAGGGGCATTAAAGCCGTCTAGTTAAGAAACTTTGAATTAAACAGCTCAACCAAGGGGCATTAAAACCGTCTTGTTAAGCTAATGTGACCACCACCACTCTTCCAAGGGGCATTGATATTGTCTTTTTATTCCACTGTGACCTTCACCACTCTTCCATGGGGCATTAAAACCGTCTTGTTAAACCACTCTGAACTCCGCAGATCTTCCAATGGGCATTAAAACCGTTTTGTTAAGCTACTGTGACCTCCACCACTCTTCAAAGGGGCATTGATATTGTCTTTTTATTCCACTGTGACCCCCACCACTCTTCCAAGGGACATTAAAACTGTCTTTTTAAGCTACTGTGACCTTCACATCTCTTCCAAGGTTCATAAAAACCATCATGTTAAACCTCTCTGAACTCCACAGCTCTTCAAGGGGCATTACAACCATCTTGTTAAGCTACTGTGACCTCCACGTCTCTTCCAAGGGGCATTAAAACCGTCTTGTTAAGCTACTGTGACCTCCACCACTCTTCCAAGGGGCATTAAAACCGTCGTGTTAACCTACTGTGACCTCCACTACTCTTCAAAGGGGCATTGATATTGTCTTTTTATTCCACTGCGACCCCCACCACTCTTCCAAGGGACATTAAAACTGTCTTTTTAAGCTACTGTGACCTTCACGTCTCTTCCAAGGTGCATAAAAACCATCTTGTTAAACCTCTCTGAACTCCACAGCTCTTCAAGGGGCATTACAACCATCTTGTTAAGCTACTGTGACCTCCACCACTCTTCCAAGGGGCATAAAAATCATCTAGTTAAGCTACTGCGACCTCCGCCACTCTTCCAAGGGGCAATAGAACCGTCTTGTTAAACCACTCTGAACTCCACAGCTCTTCCAAGGGGCATTAAAACCGTCTTGTTAAGCTAATGTGACCTCCACCACTCTTCCAAGGGGCATTGATATTGCCTTTTTATTCCACTGCGACCTCCACCACTCTACCTAGGGGCATTAAAACTGTCTTGTTAAGCTACTGTGACCTCCACGTCTCTCCCAAGGGGCATTAAAACAGTCTTGTTAAGCTACTGTGACGTACACCTCTTTTCCAAGAGGCATTGATATTGTCTTTTTATTCCACTGCGACCTCCACCACTCTTCCAAGGTGCATTAAGATTGTCTTGTTAATCTACTGTGACCTCCACGTCTCTTCCAAGGGGCATGAAAACTGTCTTGTTAAACCACTCTGAACTCCACAGCTCTTCCAAGGGGCAATAAAACCGTCTTGTTAAGCTACTGTGACCTCCACCACTCTTCCAAGGGGCGTTGATATTGTCTTTTTATTCCACTGCGACCTCCACCACTCTTCCAAGGGGCATTAAACTGTCTTTTTAAGCTCATTTCACCTCCACGTCTCTTCCAAGGGGCATTAAAACCGTCTTGCTAAGCCACTCTGAACTACACAGCTCAACCAAGGGGCATTAAAACCATCTTGTTAAGCTAATGTGACCTCCACCACGCTTTCAAGGTGCATTGATATTGTCTTTTTATTCCACTGCGACCTCCACCACTCTTCCAAGGGGCATTAAAACTGTCTTGTTAAGATACTTTGACCTCCTCGTCTCTTCCAAGGGGCATTAAAACCATCTTGTTAAGCTACTGTGACCTCCACGTCTCTTCCAAGGTGCATTAAAACCGTTTTGTTAAGCTACTGTGACCTCCACCACTCTTCCAAGGGGCATTAAAACCGTCGTGCTAATCCACTTTGAACTCCACAGCTCTTTTAAGGGGCATTAAAGCCGTCTTGTTAAGCTACTGTGACCTCCACCTCTCTTCCAAGGGGCATTGATATTGTATTTTTATTCCACTGCGACCTCCACCACTCTTCCAAGGGGCATTAAAACTCTCTTTTTAAGCTAATGTGACCTCCACGTCTCTTCCAAGAGGCATTAAAACCGTCTTGTTAAGCTACGTGACCTCCACCACTCTTCCAAGGGGCATTAAATCCGTCCTGTTAAACCACTGTGAACTCCACAGCTCTTCCAAGGGGCATTAAAACTGCCTTGTTAAGCTACTGTGACCTCCACCACTCTTCCCAGTGGTATTGATATTGTCTCTTTATTCCACTGAGAACTTTACCACTCTTGCAAGGGGCATTAAAACAGTCTTGTTAAGCTACTCTGACCTCCACGTCTCTTCCAAGGAGCATAAAAACCATCTTCCTAAGCTACTGTGACCTCCACCACTCCTCCAAGGGGCATTGATATTGTCTTTTTGTTAAACTGCGACCTCCACCATTCTTCCAAGGGGCATTAAAACTGTCTTGTTAAACCACTGTGAACTCCACAGCTCTCCCAAGTTGCATTAAAACAGTCTTGTTGAGCGACTGTGACCTCCACGTCTCTTCCAAGGGGCATTAAAACCGTTTTGTTAAGCTACTGTGACCTCTACCACTCTTCCAAGCGGCATTAAAACCATCTTGTTAAGCTACTGTGACCTCCACCACTCTTCCAAGGGGCATTAAAACTGTCTTGTTAAGCTACTGTGACCTAAATGTCTCTTCCAAGGTGCATTAAAACTGTCTTGTTGAGCTTCTGTGACCTCCACGTCTCTTCCAAGGGGCATTAATACCGTCTTGTTAAACCACTCTGAACTCCACAGCTCTTCCAAGGGGAATTAAAACCATCTTGTTAAGCTACTGTGACCTCCACCACTCTTCCAAGGGGCAAAGATATTGTCTTTTTATTCCACTGCGACCTCCACCACTCTTCCAAGGGGCATTAAAACTGTCTTGTTAAGCTTCTTTGACCGCCATGTCTCTTCCAAGGGGCAATAAAACCATCTTGTTAAGCTACTGTAACCTCCACAACTCTTCCAAGGGGCATTGATATTGTCTTTTTATTCCACTGCGACCTCCACCACTCTTCCAAGGGACATTAAAACTGTCTTGTTAAGCTACTGTGACCTCCACGTCTCTTCCAAGATGCATTAAAACCATATTGTTAAACCACTCTGAACTCCACAGTTCTTACAAGGGGCATTAAAACCATCTTGTTAAGCTACTGTGACCTCCACCACTCTTCCAAGGGACATAATAATCGTCTTGTTAAGCTAATGAGACCTCCACCACTCTTCCAAGGGGCATTAGAGCCGTCTTGTTAAAACAATCTGAACTCCACAGCTCTTCCAAGGGGCATTAAAATCGTTTTGTTAAGCTACTTTGACCTCCACCACTCTTCCAAGGGGCATTGATATTGTCTTTTTATTCCACTGTGACCTCCACCACTCTTCCAAGGGGCAATAAAACTGTTTTATTAAGCTACTGTGACCTCCAAGTCTCTTCCAGTGGGCATTAAAACCGTCTTGTTAAGATACTGTGACCTCCACCACTCTTCCAAGGGGCATTAGAACCGTCTTGTTAAAACACTCTGCACTCCACAGCTCTTCCAAGGGGCATTAAAACCATCTTGTTAAGCTACTGTGACCTCCACCACTCTACCAAGGGACATAAAAATCGTCATGTTAAGCTAATGCGACCTCCACCACTCTTCCAAGGGGCATTGGAACCGTCTTGTTAAAACACTCTACACTCCATATCTCTTCCAAGGGGCATTAAAATTGTTTTGTTAAGCTACTGTTACGTCCACCACTCTTCCAAGGGGCATTGATATTGTCTTTTTATTCCACTGCGACCTCCACCACTCTTCCAAGGGGTTATAAAACCGTTTTGTTAAGCTTCTGTGACCTCCACGTCTCTTCCAAGGGGCATTAAAACAGTCTTGTTAAACCACTCTGAACTCCACAGCTCTTCCAAGGGGCATTAAAACCGTCTTCTTAAGCTACTGTGACCTCCACCACTCTTCCAAGGGGCATCGATATTGTCTTTTAAGTCCACTGCGACCTCCACCACTCTACCAAGGGGCATTAAAACTGTCTTGTTAAGCTTCTGTGACCTCCACATCTCTTCCAAGGGGCATTAAAACCGTCGTGTTAAACCACTCTGAACTCCACAGATCTTCCAAGGGGCATTAAAACCGTCTTGTTAAGCTATGGCAACCTCCAACACTCTTCCAAGGGGCATTGATATTGTCTTTTTATTCCACTGCGACCTCCACCACTCTTCCAAGGGACATCAAAACTGTCTTGTTAAGCCTCTGTGACTTCCATGTCTCTTCCAAGGTGCATTAAAACCGTCTTGTTAAACCACTCGGAACTCCACAACTCTTCCAAGGGGCATTAAAACCATCTTGTTAAACTATTGTGACCTTCATCACTCTTCCAAGGGGCAATAAAACTGTTTTGTTATGCTACTGTGACCTCCATGTCTCTTCCAAGTGGCATTAACACCGTCTTGTTAAGCTACTGTGACCTCCACCACTCTTCCAAGTGGCATTGATATTGTCTTTTTATTCCACTGCGACCTCCACCACTCTTCCAAGGGGCATTAAAACTGTCTAGTTAAGCTCCTGTGACATCCGCGTCTCTTCCAAAGGGCATTAAAACCGTCTTGTTAATCTACTGTGACCTCCACCACTTTTCGAAGAGGCATTGATATTGTATTTTTATTCCACTGCGACCTCCACCACTCTTCCAAGGGGCATTAAGACTGTCTTGTTAAGCTTCTGTGACCTCCATGTCTCTTCCAAGGGGCATTAAAACTGTCTTGTTAAACCACTCTGAACTCCACAGATCTTCCAAGGGGCATTAAAACCGTCTTGTTAAGCTACTGTGACCTCCACCACTTTTCCAAGGGGCGTTGATATTGTCTTTTAATTCCACTGCGACCTCCACCACTCTTCCAAGGGGCATTAAAACTGTCTTGCTAAGCTCCTGTGACATCCACGTCTCTTCCAAGGGGCATTAAAACCGTCTTGTTAATCTACTGTGACCTCCACCACTGTTCCAAGAGGCATTGATATTGAATTTTTATTTCACTGCGACCTCCACCACTCTTCCAAGGGGCATTAAGACTGTCTTGTTAAGCTACTGTGACCTCCATGTCTCTTCCAAGGGGCATTAAAACTGTATTGTTAAACCACTCTGAACTCCACAGATCTTCCAAGGGGCATTAAGACCATCTTGTTAAGCTACTGTGACCTCCACCACTCTTCCAAGGGGCGTTGATATTGTCTTTTTATTCCACTGCGACCTCCACCACTCTTCCAAGGGGCATTAATACTGTCTTGTTAAGCTACTGTGACCTCCACGTCTCTTCCAAGGGGCATTAAAACCGTCTAGTTAAGAAACTTTGAATTAAACAGCTCAACCAAGGGGCATTAAAACCATCTTGTTAAGCTAATGTGACCTCCACCACTCTTCCAAGGGGCATTGATATTGTCTTTTTATTCAACTGTGACCTTCACCACTCTTCCATGGGGCATTAAAACAGTCTTGTTAAACCACTTGGAACTCCACAATTCTTCCAATGGGCATTAAAACCGTTTTGTTAACCTACTGTGACCTCCACTACTCTTTAAAGGGGCATTGATATTGTCTTTTTATTCCACTGCGACCCCCACCACTCTTCCAAGGGACATTAAAACTGTCTTTTTAAGCTACTGTGACCTTCACGTCTCTTCCAAGGTGCATAAAAACCATCTTGTTAAACCTCTCTGAACTCCACAGCTCTTCAAGGTGCATTACAACCATCTTGTTAAGCTACTGTGACCTCCACCACTCTTCCAAGGGGCATAAAAATCATCTAGTTAAGCTACTGCGATCTCCGCCACTCTTCCAAGGGGCAATAGAACCGTCTTGTTAAACCACTCTGAACTCCACAGCTCTTCCAAGGGGCATTAAAACTGTCTTGTTAAGCTAATGTGACCTCCACCACTCTTCCAAGGGGCATTGATATTGCCTTTTTATTCCACTTCGACCTCCACCACTCTACCCAGGGGCATTAAAACTGTCTTGTTAAGCTACTGTGACCTCCACGTCTCTCCCAAGGGGCTTTAAAACAGTCTTGTTAAGCTACTGTGACGTACACCTCTTTTCCAAGAGGCATTGATATTGTCTTTTTATTCCACTGCGACCTCCACCACTCTTCCAAGGGGCATTAAGACTGTCTTGATAAGCTACTGTGACCTCCACGTCTCTTCCAAGGGGCATTAAAACTATCTTGTTAAACCACTCTGAACTCCACAGCTCTTCCAAGGGGCATTAAAACCATCTTGTTAAGCTACTGTGACCTCCACCACTCTTCCAAGGGGCGTTGATATTGTCTTTTTATTCCACTGCGACCTCCACCACTCTTCCAAGGGGCATTAAACTGTCTTTTTAAGATCCTGTGACCTCCACGTCTCTTCCAAGGGGCATTAAAACCGTCTTGCTAAGCCACTCTGAACTACACAGCTCAACCAAGGGGCATTAAAACCATCTTGTTAAGCTAATGTGACCTCCACCACTCTTCCAAGGGGCATTGATATTGTCTTTTTATTCCACTGCGACCTCCACCACTCTTCCAAGGGGCATTAAAACAGTCTTGTTAAGATACTTTGACCTCAACGTCTCTTCCAAGGGGCATTAAAACCATCTTGTTAAGCTACTGTGACCTCCACGTCTCTTCCAAGGGGCATTAAAACCGTCTTGTTAAGCTACTGTGACCTCCACCACTCTTCCAAGGGGCATTAAAACCGTCGTGTTAAACCACTTTGAACTCCACAGCTCTTTTAAGGGGCATTAAAGCCGTCTTGTTAAGCTACTGTGACCTCTACCTCTCTTCCAAGGGGCATTGATATTGTATTTTTATTCCACTGCGACCTCCACCACTCTTCCAAGGGGCATTAAAACTCTCTTTTTAAGCTAATGTGACCTCCACGTCTCTTCCAAGAGGCATTAAAACCGTCTTGTTAAGCTGCTGTGACCTCCACCACTCTTCCAAGGGGCATTAAAACCGTCCTGTTAAACCACTGTGAACTCCACAGCTCTTCCAAGGGGCATTAAAACTGTCTTGTTAAGCTACTCTGACCTCCACGTCTCTTCCAAGGGACATTAAAACTGTCTTGTTAAGCTACTGCGACCTCCACCCCTCTTCCAAGGGGCATTAAACTGTCTTTTTAAGCTCCTGTGACCTCCACGTCTCTTCCAAGGGGCATTAAAACCGTCTTGCTAAGCCACTCTGAACTACACAGCTCAACCAAGGGGCATCAAAACCATCTTTTTAAGCTAATGTGACCTCCACCACTCTTCCAAGGGGCATTGATATTGTATTTTTATTCCTCTGCGACCTCCACCACTCTTCCAAGGGGCATTAAAACTGTCTTGTTAAGATACTTTGACCTCCACGTCTCTTCCAATGGGCATTAAAACCATCTTGTTAAGCTACTGTGACCTCCACGTCTCTTCCAAGGGGCATTAAAACCGTCTTGTTAAGCTACTGTGACCTCCACCACTCTTCCAAGGGGCATTAAAACCGTCTTGTTAATCTACTGTGACCTCCACCACTCTTCTAAGGGGCATTGATATTGTCTTTTTATTCCACTGCGACCTCCACCTCTCTTCCAAGGTGTATTAAAACTGTCTTGTTAAGCTACTGTGACCTCGACGTCTCTTCCAAGGGGCATTAAAACAGTGTTGTTAAACCACTCTGAACTCCACAGCTCTTCCAAGGAGCATTGAAATGTTGTTTTTAATTACCTCTAACCTCCACGACTCTTCCAACGGGCATTGCATTTCCTCCTAATTTTTGTCAGCTTTTGCTTTTCAATGCATAGGCGAACATTAAGGGAGTCCCACTCCCCATTAATGGGTAGAAGGTTTTTATTACACTGTAATCCACGTCTGTTTCAAGGGGCATTGCAGTTCTTCATAATTTTTGGAAAGCCTTCCATTCACTGCTTAGTCCAACAGTGTACAGGAGACCCTGTTGCTATAAATGAAAAAAATTGTTTAGTTAAGGCCCTCTGACTTACATGTCACTTCCAAGGGGCATTGGAGTGCCTCAAAATTTTGGGTAGGCATTGCACTCACTGTATGCCCTATAACTGTGTAGCCGAACCGCTCCAGTTGGTACAGAAACATATCCTACAAGACATGTGTGGTTGACTGGCCTGATATTGATTTGAATGGTCCCTGTTCCTCCTGCTCTTTCTCCTTTGCAACCACTCATTCCATCATTCATCACATAAAGATTTGTTTTAACGGGAGTCATAGAACTGGGATAGTTGCAGGAAAACATCCAGCAATCCTCGGAGGAGGTAGGATATGCGCCAAAATGCTGACCACCTCAGGCCTAGCCACTACTACATACATGCGCTTGCATTCCAAGGAACAGAAAGCTAAGGAGATGGATGGCCTCATGATCATGAATAATTTACTCGTTGTGTAGGAGGCCAACCACTGCTGCTGTCTACCTTCTGAACTTTGCGTTGAAGCCTGATTGACCCAGGACCGCAATCCTCTTTGTCTGGAGGACGTGTTGCATCCCAGTGTCCAACTGTGTCCCGGCTTCCCCAATATTAACCCTGTGTGAAGGAATCAGTGAGATGGACCATCCATGGCTACATTCACTTGTCCACGTGTTTGTGGTTTGGCTTTCCTTCAAATAGGGGCGGCTGGGGACCAAGCGTGGACACCCGGCCGTCGGGTGGCTGGGGACTGAGTATGGGTACCCGGCCGCCGACGCAGCCATGATGTGGTGGCCAGATTCCGCCTCCACATGCCTAAAAGGCCCAATTTTAAGTGCAAGCAAGCAAGCAGTATGGTATTGCAGCCTGGGGGTGGGTGGGTGGCAGGCTGCATACTTGCGCTTGCATTGCAATGAATGTGGGAGGTACAATTGAACACTGCCCTGGGACAAGGACTTGCACTGGGATAGTTGCAAGTCTGCATCTTCTGATGTGGCAAGGATCACTTCTGATGGGCACACTTTTAGTCCATGACCTGGGTGTCAGAGATGCTTCCAGGGGTCTTCCGCATGCTGTTCCCATGTCTTTTCAGCACTGTATGCATGTGTCACACAGCACAGGGCTAGATAAGGTTGTAAAATGTTAAAATGACATTTCCCGGTGAATGCATTTGTCATGGTTGAAAGCAATACAAAAGGGCAAAAACACATAAAAAATGCTACTTGTGATCTTAGCCCAAGGTGTGGAGGAGTATTTTTGTTTTTGGTCTTTTATTTTACCTTTTACACAAGTCTTTACCCTGGAAAGGAAGTTCCTTAACATATTTCATAGGAAAACCGTTTCAGTTTCGTTTTTGAATGTTTTATTGTGAGCCCGTAAAAGTGGCTTAATACCTCTAACCACGTTGTTGACAGCAGTGACCTGGGGGTCAGAAATGTTTCCTGGGGTGATCCCTATGCTATCCCCATGTCATTTGAACACTGTCACTTGGCTTGGCCACTTTTTAGGCTTTCTACAGACTTCCGGGGTTGCCGCGCAAAAATGCTCGGGTCTCCCATAGACTAACATTTGGCTCGTTGCTCGGGTCGAGCACCCGAGTATCACGGTGAGCTCGAGCACCCAAGCATTTTAGTGCTCTCTCAACACTAGTAATCACCTGTCTTGGTATTGCAGACCTCCCAGTCCTCTAATAACCTTGGTCGCTCTTCTCTGTACCCACTCTACTTCAGCTATGTCTTTCTTATTCACCAGAGACCAGAACTATACACAGCATTCTAAGTGTGGTCGCACTAGTGACATGTATGGAGATAAAATAATGTTCTTCTAATGAGCATCTATGCCTCTTTTAATACATCCCATTATTTTTTTTGCCTTTGCAGCAGCTGTTATGATCTGCAACATGAACTAAGGAAAGATAGGGGAAAGCTGTCCCTACAGTAAGACTAAGCTGAATCCCTACGATGTAGCGGGCTGCCTGTTCCTAGCGAACTGATCTGCCTTAGTCCTTGGCTAGTCTGAACGAAGACCTATATTATAAAGGGAGGGGTCAGTAAAAGAAGTAAGGACTGGGACAAAAAGGGACACCTCCTAAACAGAGAAGTAGTTGCAGAACACAAAAAGACAAACTGACAAAAAGGTACTAGAGATCCCAGAAGGACCAAGCGAACTGACAGAGAAAGGCACGGAAGCACCTGGCTAGAGAAACAATAAAAACTGAAGTCCAACACAGCCAAAAGGGCGGAGCTGAAATATAAAGGCAGATGGTCACGTGACCGCAAAACACAAGATGGAAAAAGCAAACAGGAGGGTCCTAACAGCTGTCTGACACTGTCTTTTAAAAATATTTTCTATGGGCATCATAAACACTCTTCAAAAAAATTATGTGGGTGTTGCATCATGGTCACCCTGGTGATATGGTGGTGGAGGATGAGGAGAAAGAGGAGGACAACATAAAATAGATGAAATCCTGAAGCGTATACCCAAGTTTGGGTGTGATGAGGTGCATGGGAATAGACCCTGCCAAAAAAACACTGAATTTGACTTTATGCTTTGTTGCTATCCGGTGGTGTTGAGAAGTCTGACCCAATCCAGCCCTTGTTGATTTTAATAAGAGTCAGCCTGTCAGCATTTTCAGTTGACAGGCGGATGCGCCCATCAGTTATAATGCCCCCGGAAGCATTGAAAACCCGCTCTGACAAAATGCTAGCAGCAGGGCAGGCGTGGACCTCCAAGGCATAGAGAGTCAGTTTATGCCTTGTGTCCATCTTGGATATCCAATAGTTATAAGGCACAGAGGAATCACGGAGGACATTGGTATGGTTGGCACGGTACTCCTTCAGCATCTTCCAAAACTTTTCCCTCCTTTTCCCCGTGCATCAGGGCCTTGGTACTGGGAGTGCTCCCTTGCCTCTGCTGCATCGTATTTGTGTGTCCCTGGCCTTTACTCCTTCGTTGTCCATCAAACTGTGACCTCTGCTGCCAGTGTTTTCAGATGGTAATTTTTTTAATAATTCTACAACCGGGGCCTTCTGGTACTGCAACATTTTACATTTAGACCTCTCCACCATGGGAAGGAGAGATAGAAAGTTCTCCTTGTAGTGTGGGTCTAGAAATGTGACCAACCAGTAATGAGTGTTGGCCAAAATGCGTACAACGCGAGGGTCACAGGAAAGGCAGCGGAACATAAAGTCAGCCGTGTGTGCCAGACTGCCAACTGCCAAGACTTCCCTGTCCTGACCAAGAGGACTACTGATCATGCTCTCCTCCTCCTCCTGGTTCTCCTCCTTGTTCTCCCTCTCCTAAGGCCATCCACGCTGAACAGACGGTATAACTGTTGTGTTGGTAGTTCCATCTGTAGCGCAGGAAACAGCTCCTGTTCCTCCTCCTCTTCATTATCACCTGATTCGCGTTGAGATGAGATGAGGCTGGGCTGTGTGACATCATCCTGTATAGTTCCTTGATCCATCTCATCGTGCTTCACTTGTAATGTCTCCTCTTTAATTGTGTGCAGTGAGTGTTTCAGTAGACAGAGAAGCGGGATGGTGATGCTAATTATGGCATCATCGCCGCTCACCATCTTAGTGGGGTCCTCAAAGTTTTGGAGGATGGCACAGATGTCAGACATCCATACCCACTTATCAGCTCTTATGTGCAGAGGCTGATCTGAATACCGACAGGGGTGTTGAAGCTGGTACTCAAAAACAGGCCTCTGCTGCTCACAAATCCTTCCCAACATCTGAAATGTTGAGTTCCAACACGTGGTGACATTGCACACCAGCCGGTGAGCTACAAGCTGCAAACACTGCTGAAGCACGGCGAGGGCAGCGGAAGCTGTAGAAGACTTTCTGAAATAGGCACACATGCAACCTACTTTCACAAGCAGCTCGGGCAGATCCGGGTAGGTTTTGAGAAACCGTTGAACCATTAGGTTGAGCATATGGGCCAGGCATGGTATGTATGCGAGGTTGCCAAACTTGAGAGTCACCTCCAGGTTCCGGCCCATTGTCACACATGATCATGCCTGGCTTTAGGTTCAGTGGTGACAGCCACAGATCTGCCTGCTCTGTTACAGCTGTCAACAACTAAGCAGTGGTGTGCGGTTTGTCACCTAAGCACATTAGCTTCAGACCAGCCTGTTGCCGCTTGGCTGAAGCAGTGTTGCAGTGCTTCCTGCTTCTGACTGATGTGGTCATTTCAGAGAAGGAGGTTGAAGAGGAGGATGAGGAGGTGCAGGAGCTGTAGAATGTGAGGTCAACCCTGATTGACCCAGGGCCCGCAATCCTTGGAATCGAGAGGACGTGTTCCGTCCCAGGGTCTGACTAGTTCCTGGCTTCCACTGTATTAACCCAGTGTGCCATCAGTAAGATGTACCATCCCTGTCCACAAGCACTTGTCCACTTGTCTGTGGTTAGGTGGACCTTCCCAGTAACTGCATTGGTGAGGGCATGGCTAATGTTCTGGGACACATGCTTGTATAAGGCGGGGACGGCACACCGGGAGAAATAGCGGCAGCTGGGGACCGAGTACCAAGAGACAGCTGCCGTCATGAGGTTTTGGAAAGATTCTGTCTCCATGAGCCTATAAGGCAACATTTCAAGTGCAAGCATTTGAGAAATTTGTCATTTTTGTACTGTGGCCTGTGAAGTGTTAGCTGCGTATTTGAGCTTGCATTCAAAGGACTGGGGTAGAAACAACTGAACGATTCACTGGGACAAGGAAGTGGACGTGGTTGCTGATGGTGGTGGTTGTAAGTGTGCAATGACGGGTGCAGGGCGGGAGGCATCTTCGCTACTGCCATGGACAGGGGATTGGCATGCACGCACAAAAGCAGAACAGGCAGTGGTGTCACCAGCAGACACTGTTTCTGGACCCTGGTGTTCGGCCTAACTAATCGGTTGCTTTGCTGTCATGTGCCTGGGTATGCTGGTGGTGGTCAGGCTGGTAGTTTTTCTGACCCTGCTGATGCTGGCATGGCAGATGTTGCAAATGGCCTTTTTGGGGTTAACTTGACAGTCTTTTAAAAAGAGCCAGACACGGGAAAACCTAATAGTTGGATTGGCAACTTCCCTCGCGTTGGTGTTCTGGGAAACAGTTGCCCGCCTTGTGTCTGTGGCGACCCCACTGCTTGCTCCTGCCTGTTGTGGCACTACACCTTCCTCCCCCTATATGCTGCTGTCCTTGCTATTCACGTCACCTTACCAGGTTGGGTCAGTGACTTCATCGTCCACCACCTCATCTTCCACGTACGCACCCTGGGCCTACTCCTTACTTGCTGACAATTGTGTCTCATCATCATCATTTCCCTCTTGTAACAGTGAGACAGGAAGGTAGCGCGACATGTTGTGGGTGCTTGTTGTGCTTCCTCAGGAGGCACAATTTCAGGTTGCCCATGGCCTCGGCCTCTGCGTGCACCATCACCATCACGTCCACTTCCCAGTCCCTTGCCACGCGCCTTGCCCATTTTAAATGGGGAGTAATATTTGTCACGCTCCCAAAAATGTCAGGAATATTACTGCAGTAATATCAGATCACGGTTTTAAGTAGTGGCCTTATAGTATGGTATTGGTCAGCGTCCCAGTGTGAATAGGTTTTAACAGCACACAACTGGCAGACTTTAAATGGAGTATAATATTTGTCACTCTCTAAAAGATGTCAGAATTATTACTGCAGTAATATCGGATCACCTGAGATGATGGACAAGTTTCTCTGCTTCCACAATACAGCAATGCTATTAAAATCAAACAAATCTGTCTGTATACTGCTAATAAGCAAATGGAGCAGTAAAAATGATGAAATATATTGCTTTTCAAGCAAATAATCTTTATTAGGCCATGGCCCCACTATCAGTATTTGGTCAGTATTCGGTCAGTATTTTTTCTCAGGAGTGGGAGCCAAAACCTGGAGTGGGTGATAAATGCAGAATTGGTGCACTTGTTTCTATTATACCTTTTCTCTAATTGTTCCTCGCCTGGTTTTGGCTCCCACTCCTGAGAAAAAATACTGATCGAATACTGACCAAACACTGATAGTGGGGCCGTGGCCTTAAGAGCAAAAAGATTATTAGCCCTGATATCTAGGGCTATGGATATCAGTAACAGCAGCAGACAGAATGTGCAATGGACCCTATTCTTTTCTATTCACTCTCCACAAACTCTGCCTGCCTAACTCCTGCTGTCACTGGGAGTGATATGCATCTGGATTAGTCCTTAGGTATTCCAGAGCAATATACATCTAAACTAACTAAATAAAGCGCTAATTTTCTCTCTAACTCAGCTTTAGCTCTCCCGACTCTGTCTGTCTGAATATTAGACTGTGATGAGCATAGGGTCACTGGGTCTTATATAGACCCAATGATGCTATGTGGCCAGCCAATCACTGTAATGCCACAACTAATATGGCTGCGGCATTTCAGTGACTGGCAGGCAATCCCTGAATGTGTATTCACTGTCTAAACAGTGCCAAACATGTGGGGCAGGGACTCGAGCTCCTGCTCGAGTATCCAGGAAGCACTCGCCGAGCACTGAGCATCTCAAACAATTAGATGCTCGGTCGAGTACCTAGCAGTTGTGAGTACTGAGAAGTTGCGAGTACGCTTGCTCATCACTAGTCAGAATATGAAGTCATAAAAATCTATTCTTGAGAATGTATATATTTTTTGGCATGATGTATTTCCATTTCAAACCAAGGATATATTAATATTGAAAGAAGCACTCACATCAGTTTTTATGCTCTTAATATATTTCAACCATATATGGCACTGTGTACTTACAATTTCTCATTTTGCCCTTCTACCTTGTTAATTCTTCTGTTTTCCATTAGGTCTATGACATCATGTGATTAAAAACTGACTAGCCAAATCCGTCTATTAAGCTCTATGTCAAAACAGGAAGTCAAATTTCTTTCTATGAGTCATAAGTCACTACAAAAGTCTAAGGCAGGGGGAAGGAGCGGAGCTGCAGGGTCAGGAATTGAAGAGGTGAATGAATAATTCAGGGACAAGAGACTTCCAGTTTCTACATAGAGCAGATAATAGAGAAGAATTAACTGTAGAAAGGTACAATGAGCGATTGTGAGCACATAATACTATATAATATGATGACTACAATATATTAAAAGGATAAAAATGTTGATGAAAATGCTTCTTTAAGAAAACCTAATACAGTAATCTAATCACAAAGTATCATTCTCTAAACAACTATCCATGTAATCACAGCTTTCTATATTTTAACTTACATTTATCGTTGATGAATGAAAGCTAAATTACTGAGATCAATATAAACTTCTTAGAAAAAGATTTACACAGGAAGAGAGGTTTTTTTTAATGTGCCTTTTATGATCTAACAGCACATTATCAAACCATAGAAACACAATCGTAGAAACTTTCTTTAACCCCTTAAGGACCGATACATTTTGTACATTAAAGACCGAACCTCCTTTTTAAAATCTCACATGTATCACTTTAAGAGGTAAGAACTCTGAAACACTTCAACGTATCCCACTGATTCTAGATTTTTTTTTCATGACAGGCTGTATTTCATGATAGTGGTACATTTTGGTCGATATGATTTGGGTTTATTTATGAAAATATTAAAAATTTTACAATTTTTTTTTTTAAATTTCCCAATTCTCAGACTTTGAATTTTCGTGCCCTCAAATAAGATTGTTATACTACACAAAATAGTTAATAAATAACATTTCCCAAATGTCTATTTTACATCAACATCATTTTTGAAACAAAATTTTTTTGTTAGTGTGAGGGGGTGGTTGAAGATTCCCACTCCACTCCCACCTAAAGCTGTTTTAGTAGATATGATTACCCGTGTAAACATAAAAGATGTTATTGGTGTTTAGCAGAAATGTATTACATGTATAAACATAAGAGATGTTATTGGGTTTTTTTGGCCATTAGATGGCAGCGGTTTGCAGATTCTGACTACTGTCACCAGGATAAACCAGTTTGAACTGCCCAAAGCAACAGTTGAAAGCTGAAGGATTTCTGAGGGTTGAAGGCGGCCATCTTAGAGCGCAGCTGTGAGAGACAGTGAATGGAGACGGACATGAGAGGATTCCTGTCAGAGACAGACTGTTCTTGTTATTCCTGTCAGAGAAGAAGAAACATGTTGGGGGATGACTATGGTTGGATGCAGAGTTGGATTCCCCCCAAAAGCATTGGCTGTGACATGAATGGCCTTCTGCTAGCCTGTCAGGCTAAAACTGTGCTTCAGGTGACAAGCACAGTATTCACTCCACGATCTCCCAGTTAAACGGCCGTTTGGAAGATCCGACAGCCTTTTCAGTGATCAGTTAACGGCCTGTAAGTTCTGAGCTCAGGCCCCACCACAGGGATCCCGGTGGGCGTATGTACGCAGTATATAGAGAGAGTTTGGCGCCAAAGATAAATTCTCAGTTAGAGACATTGTTTGCTAATAGGGCTGTGTGAACATTAGCCAGATCCTCCCCTCAGTGGGTGAGCTTCTGTATAGATAGTATAACTGAATTGTAATTTTAGAGAATTGTTAAGTTTGTGAATCTCTATGCTGTACCACTGTAGGGGCTGCCTCTTGCATTCATCCAATTACACCCTTGCTCTGGGTAACTCCCGGTTACCGCATTAGGCATAATCACAGGTCAGGCAAATTATAGTGTATCTGAAAGAACATACTGGGCCTATCGGTTGTACAGCGCAGGGGTCCTAGCTGATCTTGGCTAGGTGTGTGTGATAGTTATCTGTGTTTCTTTCTTACGCTTCCGGGGTAACACTGTTTTTGTTGTTAGCAAAAATTAGTTTCTTAACAAATTGCCTGGTCATGTTCTTTGTCCTCAGCCCGCTGCATTCTGGGAGAGACCACCCCGGTACACTGTCTACATAAGGAAGTTAAACGGAATAAAAATTTATCAGCAATTTTCCATTTTTGAAACAAAATTTACAAAACCAATTTTTTTTTAGCACATTTGAAGTGACTCTGATGGGTTATATGACAGAAAATTCCAAAAAGTGAACAATCTTAAAAATTGCATGCCTCAAGGTATGCAAAACCATATTAAAGAAGCATATTAACCATTTAGGTGCATCAGAGGAATTAAAACAAAGAAGTGTTATGATCTGCTACCAAAGCTAAGGAAAGAGAGGAGATCTGTCCCTACTATGAGACTCAGCTGAATCCCTACGATGTAACAGGGAACCTGATCCTGCGATCAGACCTGCTAAAGTCCTAATCTAGTCTGTACGAAGACCTATAGATGTGGGGAGGGAATCCCTACAAGTACTAAGGACTGGGAGGAATATGGGACACCTCCTAACAGAAATAGTAGCAGACAGACGAACAAACAAAATAGATAGAACATAGAGGTCCGTAGACCAAGCAAACTAACAGAGTTAGATACAGAGCACAGGCTAGCTAGAAAGTAGATATACAATGAAGTCCAGCAAAGCCAGAAGGGCGGAGCAGGACTAAATAGGCCAACAAGGTCATGTGACCAGCAAAGGAAAAAAAACCTAACAGCAAGGTTCTAACAGTACCCCCCCTTCTAAGAGGATCCTCCGGATCCCCTAGGACCAGGCTTATCAGGAAATCTCCTGTGAAACGCTCTGATAAGTCTGGACGCGGAAACATCATCTGACCTCACCCAAGAGTTATCCTCGGGTCCGAAACCTTTCCAGGCCACAAGATACTGCAAACTACCTCTATACCGTCTAGAGTCAAGGATGCGAGAAATTTCATATTCCCCGTCCTCCACCACCGGAGGAACAGAGGCAGAGGCGTCACCATCCGACACAACAGCTTTTTTTAACAGAGAGACATGAAAGACCGGATTAATTCTCCAGGAGGTAGGAACCTCCAACTTAACAGCAGATTGGTTGACAACCTGAAGCACCTTAAAGGGCCCTACAAACTTGGGACCCAATTTCTTAGAAGGAATCCTCAACCGCAGATTCCTAGAGGACAACCAAACCATGTCACCAACAGCGAACAAAACCTCCTGTCGTTTCCTATCAAAGTAGTCTTTAGATTTTCTGTTGGCCTCCTGAAGATTACCACGCACATCCGTCCAAACTCTTTCCAAATCACCGGAAAAATTCTCCTCCTCAGGCACGGCAGATCCCAACTTGGAGAACGACCCAAACGACGGATGTCTCCCAGAACAACAAAAAAAAGGCGAACAACCAGCAGAAGAAGATGTATGATTGTTCAGAGCAAATTCGGCAAGTGGCAGAAACTCAGACCACCCCTCTTGATTGTCTGCCACAAAACAACGCAAGAACTGCTCAACATCCTGGTTTTTCCTTTCTGTCTGGCCATTAGATTCAGGATGATATCCGGACGAAAACGACAAATGAATTCCCAACCTGTCACAAAAGGCACGCCAAAAACGAGCCACGAACTGAGGACCCCTATCAGAAACAATGTCAGTAGGAACGCCATGAAGTCTGACAATTTCCTTGACAAAGGCCTTAGCGAGAGTTTTAGCGCAGGGCAGTTTGACGAAGGGAACCAAGTGACACATCTTGCTAAAGCGGTCCACGACCACCCAGATGACAGTAAAACCCTCAGAGGGGGGAAGGTCAGTTATAAAGTCCATAGCCAAATGTGTCCAAGGAGCACTGGGGACCTCCAAAGGACAAAGCAACCCCGCAGCAGGAGTATGTGAGGACTTAGATCTAGCACATATAGTACATTGGCGCACCCACTTAATGACTTCCTTCTGCCATCCAGGCCACCAAAAACTGCGACCCACCAGTCTCTTGGTCTCAGAGATTCCGGGATGACCTGCCAACCGAGATTCGTGACACTCAACAAACAAATCTCTCCTAAAGGTCTCAGGCACAAACAACCTCCCATGAGGAGTGTTAGATGGGGCATTCTCCTGAGCTTTAAGAATCTCATCTTCCAAAACGGAGTCTAAAGCAGCTATCACAACACCTTCTTGTAAAATGTTTTCCTCTTTCTCAGCACCGACTATGGGAGAAAAACTGCGAGACAAGGCATCCGCCTTAACATTCTTAGTACCAGGGATGTAAGTAACGGAGAAATTAAACCGCGAGAAAAACAGTGCCCACCTAGCCTGACGGGCATTCAGGCGCTTGGCAGCATCAAGATATATCAGATTTTTATGATCCGTAAGAACCTGAACGGGAAATTCCGCACCTTCCAAGAAGTGGCGCCAGTGTTCAAATGCGAGTTTAATAGCCAATAATTCCCGATTACCAATATCGTAATTCAATTCAGTCTCCGAAAATTTTTT
Source organism: Phyllobates terribilis (assembly GCF_046119375.1). NCBI lineage: Eukaryota > Metazoa > Chordata > Amphibia > Anura > Dendrobatidae > Phyllobates > Phyllobates terribilis. The sequence continues at coordinate 17,848,389 of NW_027362771.1, forward strand.
TGAAAAAAAGGCACAGGGATGTAATCCATCCCCGTTATCCTGAGACAATACTGCGCCAACCCCCACAGAGGAAGCATCAACCTCAACCAAAAACGGCCTAGTAACATCAGGCTGCATAAGGATGGGAGCAGAGGTGAACCTCTCCTTGAGATACACAAAAGCTTCAATGGCCTCAGAAGACCACTGAACCGCATCAGCACCTTTCCTGGTGAGATCAGTCAGAGGTTTGACAATACTAGAAAAATTTTTTATGAACTTTCTATAGTAATTGGCGAAACCCAAAAACCTCTGTATCGATTTCAAACCAATAGGCCTAGGCCATTCCTGCACAGCCTGAACCTTAACCGGATCCATCTCAAAACCTTTGCTGGAGATAATGTAGCCCAAAAAACTAATTCTCTGTACAGCGAACTCACATTTCTCCAGCTTAGCAAAAAGCGAATTGTCCATTAATAACTGTAATACCTCACGCACGCTCCGCCAATGAGACTCCAGATCTGGCGAATAAATCAAAATGTCATCCAAATACACAACCACATTTTTACCGATCAAAGGTCTAAGGATGTCATTAATCAGATTCTGAAAAAATGCAGGAGCATTAGTGAGACCAAAAGGCATAACCAGATTCTCAAAATGACCCACAGGAGTGTTAAAAGCAGTCTTCCATTCATCACCCTCCTTCATGCGCAACAGATTGTATGCCCCCTTAAGGTCAATTTTAGAGAACCACTTGGCCCCCAATAACTGGTTAAACAGATCAGGAATCAATGGCAGTGGGTAAGGATTGCGAACTGTAATTTTGTTAATCTCACGAAAATCCAGACAAGGACGTAAACCGCCGTCCTTTTTTTTTACAAAAAAAAATCCAACCGCCACAGGAGACTTAGAGGGCCTAATGTGACCGGCGGCCAAGCTTGTCTGTATGTATTCCTCCAAAGCCTTCCTCTCAGGAATAGTAAGGTTAAATAAACGACTCTTAGGAAGAGTCGCTCCAGGGACAAATTCAATAGAACAATCATAGTCTCTATGGGGAGGCAAAACCTGCGATTCCTTCTCAGAAAAAACTCTCCAAAATCCTGAATAGGAACAGGCAATTCTCCCCTATCCAAAGCTGCAATACGCCCGTTACAACACTTGTCATAACATTTATGGCTCCAGGATTTAATTTCACTGGTAGACCAATCCAGTACAGGATTGTGAAATTTTAACCAGGGCAAACCCAATATTACTGGAGAAGGCAAGTTATTCAACACTACCAAATCCAATTTCTCATGGTGAACACCATTAATAGTGAGAGGAAATTCACTGACCTTGAGAGTAATATTCTTCAAAGGGGAGCCATCCACAGAAACCACAGCAATGGGGGATGACAAAGGTTCAGGTTTTAAATTGAGTTTTTCCACGAATCCCCCATCAATTACATTCAGTGTAGACCCTCAATCAACAAACACCCGAAATTCCATTAATTTTTCCTGAGCAATCGTGGAAGCAGCTAAAAATATACCCTTGGAATTTAAACAGGCAATACGGGCGTGACTGACCATTTTTTTTTCTTTCTTCATACGAAGCTCACAGCCTTTAATCAAATGACCAGATTTTCCGCAGTAGAAACACAAGCCTTGCGAAAAACGACGGTCTTTTTCTTGAGAGCGAGGTGCCACCGATCCAATCTCCATCGGTTCACCACTGTTAGTACACACATTATCATAACCAGAAACTGACATAGCAGAGGATTTGCTCTCATTAACTCTAGCACGCAGTCTTCTATCCACCCGTATAGCTAATTGCATAGCCTGTTGCAAATCTTCAGGTGTAGGATAAGCAATTAGCAGGTCTTTAACCCTTTCACTGAGCCCAGCAAGAAATAGACTTTTCAGAGCAGAATCGTTCCACCCTGTTTGAGTGGACCAACGACGAAAATGTGTACAATATTTTTCCACATTACCCGATCCTTGTTTTAGACGTCTCAACTCAGTCTCAGCTGATGCGACACGGTCAGGATCATCATATAATAGTCCCAAAGCAGAAAAAAAACTATCCACTGATCTGAAGCATGAATCACTAGGTTGCAAAGAAAAGGCCCACTCTTGAGGCTCTTTGCGCAAAAGTGACATTATGAACCCTACGCGCTGGGATTCATCCCCAGAGGACTTAGGTCTCAAACGAAAATACAATAAGCAAGCATTTTTAAATGAAAAAAATTCTCGGTGTTCACCAAAAAACAAATCCGGCAAACATACCTTAGGCTCCAAGAAATGTGCTCATGATGTAATGGCCCTATAGATGTTAGGAGGGAATCCCTACAAGTACTAAGGACTGGGAGGAATATGGGACACCTCCTAACAGAAATAGTAGCAGACAGACGAACAAACAAAATAGATAGAACATAGAGGTCCGTAGACCAAGCAAACTAACAGAGTTAGATACAGAGCACAGGCTAGCTAGAAAGTAGATATACAATGAAGTCCAGCAAAGCCAGAAGGGCGGAGCAGGACTAAATAGGCCAACAAGGTCATGTGACCAGCAAAGGAAAAAAAAACTAACAGCAAGGTTCTAACAAGAAGAAGGAAAAAATGAAAATGTTACTTTTCCCCACAATAATGTAGCTTTAGCCCCATTTTTTTCATTTTCACAAGGAAGACAGGAGAAAAAGGACCATACAATGTTTTGTCCAACTTCTCAGTATAGCGATATCCAATATGTGGTGGTAAACTATAGTTTGGGCACACGCAGGACTAGGAGCATCATTTGACTATTGGAGTGCAAAATTGGCTGGAATAGATATCGCACCATGCCCTGATGTGCCTAAACAGTGGAAACCCACCACAAATGACCCCTTTTGGAAGCTACACCCCTCAAGGAATTTATATAGAGGTCTGGTGCGCACCTTGAACCTACAGGCATTTCACAGAATTTTATGATGTTGAGCTGTGAAAAGAAAACAATACATTTTAGCCATAAAAATGTTGTTTTAGCCGCAAATTTTTCATTTCCATAAGGGTAACATGAGAAAATAGTTATGCAATTTCTCCTGAGTAAACCGATAGTCCCATATATGGTGGAGAATTACTGTTTGGGCGCCTGGCAGGGCTCGGAAAGGAAGGAGCAACACTTGACTTTTGGAGTGTAAAATTGTTTGGAATATATTTTGGATGCAATGTCATATTTGCAGAGCTCCTGATGTGCCTTAACAGTGGAAACTCCCCATAAGTGACCTTGAACCCTCAGGTGTCCCATAAAAATGTTGCTTTAGCTGCAAATTTTTCATTTTCACAAGGGTAACAGGAGAAAATGTACCATACAATTTGTTATAACATTGGGCTGTGAAAATGATAATTTAAACTTTTTCCACTAAAATGTTTTAGCCCCAAGCTATAAATTTTCAAAAGGGATAATAGGAGAAAATGGATGAAAAAATATGTTAGGCAATATATCGTGAGTATGGCAATACCCCATATGTGGTGAAAAACTACTTTTTAGGCACAGTGCAAAGCTCAGAAGGGAAGGAGTGCCATATCAGAGTGCAGATTTGCCTAGACTCATTTGTGGGTGCCTTGTAACATTGGCAGAGCCCCTAAGGTGCCAGAACAGAAGAACCCCATAAGTGAACCCATTTTACAAACTACATCTCTTAATGAAATCACCTAGGGGCATAGTGATCATATTGATACCACGGGTATCATAGAATTTTATACCATTGAGCAGTGAAGAAAATAAAATTACATTTTTCTAATTATAATGTTGTTTTAGCCCCAGATTTTTCACAAAAGGAAATTGTGTAACAAATGATGTGATAATTTTTACCTATTTCTTGTGAATGTGGGAATACCCCATATGTGTCTGTACAGTACTGTTTGGCCACACGGCAAGACTCGGGAGAGAATGAGCGCTATTTGACTATTGGAGAAGAAATTTTAGTAGAAAAGTTTGCGGACTCCATATACAGATCCCGCCAGTCCCAGAAAAGCAGAAACTTCCCTCAATTGACCCTAATTTGGAAATTACACCCCTCTCGGAATCATCTACAGGTGTAGTGATGATTTTGACTCCAAGGGTATTTTCCAGAAACAAGCAAGAATGGATGTTACTAAGTGAAAATACAAATATGCCATTGTAGTGCCCAGTGTTTAGTATTTCCCTATACGTTGTAGTGCCCGTAAATTCTGTCAGACTCATGCTTCAGGAAACATGAGCCCCATAAATTAAGTGGGTTCTCTTCACTACAGAAATGGCAAACATGTGGATGTTAACTGCAGCTTAAGCACACTAGGGCTCAGGAGGAGGGGGCGTTTGGATTTGGAAGTGCAGAATTCCTTTGATTTCTTTTGGTGGGAGCCACGTCACTTTTCCAGAGCCCCCTATATTTCTGTTAAGAGATGACAAACCTGACTGATGACTTGTTTTTTTGTGGGTTGAGTAGAAGCTTTTATTGGTGACATTTTGGGGTTCAAAACATTTTGAATCAGTTCACATTTGTCCTGTGCGCTATGCTGAGCACTTACATCAGGGTTTCTATCTAACTGTACAAAATATTTGAATGAAACCCCTAGAGAATCCATTCACTGAGGCAGCAGAGTTACTCTTGAGTCTATGTTGCTTCTGTTTGGCAGTATCTGGCTTTTAAGAGGTGCAGAAAACTGTGGCCCAAACGTTGTTTTATGCATGTCTAAAAAGACGGGCACCACTAGATTATACGTCTGGCACAGTGTCTCCATCTGCCTTATTAAAGGGAATCTTCCTCTGGAAGTTCCGTCTGAACACGTACGTCTGAGATTTACACGGAAACTCCGGGTATGCGCTCAGTGTAGAGCGCAGGACATATGTGAACCCAGCCTTACTGCAATCTTTGAGAGGCAGAATGAACAAATCAACAGCAGGTGAAGAATTGATTTTATTTATTTTTTACGCCGTTCGCCATGCGGTATGTGATTAGACGACTTTATTCTTCGGGTGGGTTCGATTACAGTGATACCAGAATTTTATAATTTTTTTAGGTTTGGCTGCTATCACACATTAAAAGACACATTTTTTTCAATAACAAGTTTTTGCATCACCATATTTTCAGCGCTATAATAATAATTTTGAGATGTGACATTAATCTAAGAGCTTATTTTTTGTGGGACAAGTTGAAGTTTTTATTGGTATCATTTTTAGGCACATAATATTATTTGATTGTTTTCTAATCTGATTTTTGGAAGGTACAATGAAAAAGTCAGCAACTCAGATTGTTTTGTTTTATTTTTTATGTTCATCATTTATGCCGTTCACCATGTGGTAAAAATGATAATGAAGCTTTATTCTTTGGGTCAGTACGATTACAGCAATAACCCATTCAAATTATTTTGTTTATGTTTTTCCAATTTTACACAATAAAAACAATTTTGTAGATTAAATATTTCTTTTGCATTGCTATATTCTGAGAGCTATAACATTTTTATTTTTCCACTGATGGAGCTATGTGGTAGCTTGTTTTTTGCAGGACAAGATAACATTTTCAGCTATACCATTTTTATTTACAATCGTTATTTGATTGTGTTTTATTTCCCTTTTTTCAGCGGTATGATGAGAAAAAACATTTTTTGCCACAGTTTTTTACGGCATTTACTGCAGGGGTTTAGTAGTGTGGCAGATTTATGGATCAGGTCGTTCTGGATGTGGCGATACCAAATATGTCCCTATTTTGTTTATTTTTGTTTTTACATAAATATGCGTATTTATTGGTGTAATATTTGTTGTTCATAGTTTTGTGCGATTTATTTTTAAATAATTTTTTCAATCTTCTTCTTAACGATGCCTAGCCTCCACGTCTTCAAGAAGGCTTTAAAAACCTATCTTTTTAAACAAGCCTACCCCTTCAACTCAGTAAGCTAACTTTCCCCTGTTCCCTCCTTCTAAATATTATTCAGAATCTGTTCCCTACTATTCATCTGACTCCATACCCTCCATGCACACGATATCTGCACTCGATATTTGATTATTGCACTTAACCATACGGACTGGTTACCGGATCATGCAGCCTTATATGAAAATCCCTATTTATTATAATTGCTAGACCTGAAATAACAAGCACTTTTCACCTATTAAGTCCCTCCATTTCCTTTTAGATTGTAAGCTTGCGAGCTGGGACCTCACTCCTAGGGTAACTGTTTAAACTGTCTTACATTGTATTGAATTTATTGTCTGTACATGTCCCTGTTTAATTGTAAAGTGCTGCGGAATATGTTGGCGCTATATAAATAAAAAATATTATTATTATTAACTTTTTTTTTTATTTTTTTACATACTCCCTCTATGGGACTTTAACTTTTATTACTAAAAAATAAAGTAGCACTCTGTATCACTATAGTATGCAAACAAGAAATATATGAAATTTGAATTGCATTACTGCTCTAGAATATAGGCATAAGTGAGAATCTTTAGCGCATGAATTGGCAAATTCATGTGTACCCGGCAGCCACGATGAGGCGATTCTCGTTGCGGGGAACCTATCTAATGTGAATCCTCTCTTAGGCTGAAGCCTTCATTCATATGGGAAGGTAGGATCCTGCTATAACTAAAACCACCTGAGGCTTAGGGGTGGAGTGCCCAGTGAGAGAGCCTATGTATACAAATATCAAAAGATTGACTACTTTATTTGTTAGCTTTATATGGAGATGACTACTCGTAGTAAGCACCTGTACAAACCTGTTTTCTGACTGGAAGTGACGAGAATCGCCTTATCGTGGCTGCCAGGTGCACATGAATTGGCCAATTTATGCGTTAAGTATTCTCAATTATTCCTATTTTCTAGAGCAGTAATGCTATTCAAATTTCATATATTTCATGTTTGCATAATATAGCGCTACAGAGTGCTACTTAATTTTTTAGTAATAAAAGTTAAAGTCCTATTAGTTATGTATGGAAATGGCTACTTTTAGTAAGCACCTATACACCCATTTTCTGTTTGGAAGTGATGGTCAGTCTTTTGATATTTAACTGTTATTATTCTGATCGCTGCTCTCATGCATTGCAGTGCATAAGCACTACAATGCATGAGTCCTGTGTTATAACATAGGCAGATAGCCTGTTAGACCCTGCCTATGGATGGGTCTAACAGGCCACAGTACCTTGCACACCAGGAGGTAATTGTTTGACCTCTAGGTGCCATGACAACCATCGGCTCACTGTGATTTCGTCCAGGGCATGACAATGGGAGTGAAAGAGGGAGCCCACTCCCTCTCACAACCTTCCAAATGCCTAGAGAACTTTTGATCATAGCCTCTAGTGTGATAATCAGCCAGGGGCAGTGAGGTCTGTTATCACAGGAACTTTTCTGTCAGTTTTGTCGAGCTCCCAGTGGTGATCATGCGGGAGGCGCTGATATTTCAGCATTGTTACGGGTCCGGGTGGTGGAACCTCTGTGCTTCGGTGCAAGGAGGGACCAGAGGGGCGTGACTAAGTACCTACTCGGTCTGACCAAAGTCGCATGGCAGCTCAATCGACTCCATGAACCAGGGAGGGACCGAGCAGAGGGACCAGGTGCCACTCTGGGACCGACCTTGTATGAGGGCAGGTGACTCCCACAATTCAGATGGCAGGAACTGACCGGTACAGCAGATGAGCACGGCAGGAAGGCTGACGGGTGGTCCGAGTAGACAACCTAGCGGGCAAGACAGGTAACAGGCAGGTGCTCCAGATAGGCAGGCAAGCGGGCACAACAGGTAACAGACAGGTGCTTCCAGGTAAGCAGGCTGGCGGGCACAACAGGTAACAGGGAGGTGCTTCCAGGGAAGCAAGCTGGAGAGCACGGCAGGTAACTGGCAGGCAGACTCTCGAGTAGGACCGACAGGCAGACAGGTAGGCAGGACTGACAGGCAGACAGGCGGGCAGGACTGAGAGGCAAACTGGCGGGCAGGACTTACAGGCAGCAGGACCTGAGGGCTGAAGCAAGTGTTAGCACACGAAACAACAACCATTGCACAGGCACCTCCATATTGGAGGAGGTGCTTTAAATAGGGGAAGTCCTCCGGCCATTGGCCGGGGACTTTTTAGAATGGTGGGCGTGGCCCCTTTAAGAGGGAGGGAGCGCACCGTAAGCACAGAGCAAGGGAAGCTGTGCTCGGCGTGCGCCACAGTAACTGCAGGACGGGAGCCGGAAGATGTTGGACCAGGGCCGTGTCGGTGAGGGGAACGGCGTCTCTGCCCGGCAGGAGGCAGAGACGCCGATGCTGCAAGCATTTCCCAGCGATCACATGTTCTGATTAATCACAACTATCAGAGAGCGGAGACCACTGAAATGGGTCCTTGTATCTCTGCCCATGCTGGTCAGCTGTCAGTGTTTTCACACAGTAACAATTTTAATCCATGATGTACAAAGCACGTGACACTGATACCTGCTCATGACGTGCTTTATCCTTTATTGGTGGTTAAAGGGTTAAGTACATTTTTATTGTTTATTTGCACCATTTTGTACTCATCTAATGCAGATATCAGTACTGTAGGGTAAGGGTATTGTACTGTATATTGTGAATGTCAATAAGCTGTGTATAAGCGAATAGGGTCATTTCAAGACCATAGTGAGGTTTCATAATCTTACACTTATCTTTTGTCTATAAGAAACAATAAACTGACCAAAACCTCCTAAAAGAATAAAGCAAGTGTGAACTTGTACTGATGCTATGACTGCAAAATACAGTATCCAAACAAAGGATTACCGCAGCACTCTGTTTATACTAAGATGTATGTAAACATTGAATTTATGAAATTGAGACTGCATTACTGCTATATATAATATATTTATAAAATTAAGATACTTGGCACACAGATTGGTCAATTCACATGTGCCCAACTTCCACAACAAGGCGACCTTGTTCTAGTAAGATCCTGCACCTAATTTTTATCAAAGATGCCTCTCACCGACTAAATGCCTATAAATTTAAAGAGATTGTAGGATCCAAATCTACTTATAAACAGTTTTGAGCTGTTTGGAGGAGTGCTCAATCGCATATTGAGGCAGTCACCACCTCTAATAGTATACTACAAAAAAAAACAACTTACCAGCACCTCCTAACACAATAGTTGCTGATGGGCACAGATGAATTGGCCAATTTGTGTGCTACTTACCTTCATTTAACAAGCATATTTATCAGTAATGCAGTTTTTTTGTCCTATATTCAATATTTGCAGACATCTTAGCATATGCAGTGTTCTGCTATATTATTTTGTTTATATATTATGCAGTAATAATATATCTATTGCACCTTTCATTCTTTCTTTATTCTGTTAGGAGGAGCTGGTCAGTTTTTTTGTATATGATTAGAGGTGGTGACAGCCTCCTTATCTAAGCACTCCTCTCTTTAGCATAAGGCTGTTTTTAAATGCTGCAGGATCCTACCTGCAATTTAAATATTTAGGCATTTGTGCCTGAGAAAGGCATGCTTGATAAATATTAGGTTTAGGTTCCTACCAGAGAATGTCGCCTTTTCCTGGCTGGTGGGCTCTCACCATCAGTTGCACTGAAATCTCTGTGCCACTCACGCTAGGCCAGGGATACTCATTTTTTTACGCCTCGGAGGGTCCTTGCAAAGGTCATATCTCACAGCGATCCAACTGATATCAAAACTGCAGTATTTGTTATTCAACTTTCTACCTATTTTTAGTGCAAAATCATGAAACTGGATTGAAAAACACAACTGCCAGTGTTTTTAAATCTGGCTGTTAGAAGGGTCCAACAAAACAACTAACGCACTGGATAAATGGTAATGACCCCTTAGAGATCCGTAGGATAAGCTACCACATCCCCCAGTGGCACGCTAGAGGGAAAGAAACCCGGATGGCTGGATAAAAGGTAGCAAGTTCTTACCATTCAGTATAAGAACAAATGTTTATCCGATCAAGTGATCATGTCTGATTTTCCATAACTGCTTATTTAGGCCATTTTGGACATTGTTTCATGTCCTCAACATATTTAATAATGCAAACAATATGAAAAACAGTATAAATCAATTTTATTTGTCTACAAAAAGCTTTTTTTAATTACCTTTATTTAAAGGGTTTTCACGTGAGAAAAATATTACATTTCTCTATTAAATCACACAAATCATAACAATTTTAGAATTGGTATCATTTAAAAAAAATCCTTGTATGTCTAGATATTGCTGTACCTTCTTAAAGTGATATTTTGACTCCCCAACAGAATGTCCACTAGTGTGTCCAGTGTCAGTTGTCAATGCTCAGTAACTCTGTACCATCGCCAGGATCTTTTAATATACAAGTAAGCCAGGACAGGGGTTAATTCCTATTAAATAGGCCAGATAACAAAATTCACTACTTTAGAAGGGGCTTCTTCTCACCAACCAAGAATTCAAATGAACACTGGGGCACTATAACAGTTATAGGCCAGCTATATCTAGACACATAAAATGTTTTATCTCTGATAAATTGGCGCATCTCTGGGGCGGCTGACGGCTGGTGCCCCATCCGTCTGCTTAACCTCCGCGAGAGACTAATGTAGCGTCGGTGTCCCTGCCTCCTGCTAGGCAGAGACGCTGTTCCCCTCACCTCTCCGCTCCGTGCCCGGCGTCTTCCTCCCGCTCTGCTGGCAGCGCGCGCTGCTCCCCGGCCACTGTGCTTAGGGCGCGCGCGCGCGCTCCCCCTCTCTTAAAGGGGCCACGCGCGCCGTCCTAAGGAGTCCCCGGCCAATGGCCGGAGGACCTCACCATATATAAGGCAACTCCTCCAAAATGGAGGTGCCCGAGCAATGTTGTTGCATAGCCTATCACTCTGCTTCAGCCCTCAGGTCCCGTTACAAGATACCTGCCAGTTACCTGCCAGTTACCTGCCAGATTCCTGCTTGTAACCTGCCTGATACTTGTCTATCTACTTGCATTCCTGCGGTCTGACAGTCTGCCTACCAGCCCTGCCAGTCTGTCTATGGATCTGATTGCCCGCTCACCTGGGAGCGCTCATCTGCTACCTGCCTGCTAGCCTACCTGGAGGCTCTGCCATCACGTGCTGTGACCACCTGCCTGTCCAGAGACTCTTACCCGCTCACCTGGGAGCGTCCGCCTGCTACCTGCCTGCTAGCCTACCTGGAGGCTCTGCCATCACGTGCTGTGACCACCTGCCTGTCCTGAGACTCTTACCCCCTCACCTGGGAGCGTCCACCTGCTACCTGTCTGCTAGTCTACCTGGAGGCTTAGCCATCACTTGTTGTAACCACCTGCCTGTCCAGAGACTCTTGCCCGCTCACCTGGGAGCGTCCACCTGCTACCTGTCTGCTAGTCTACCTGGAGGCTTAGCCATCACTTGCTGTAACCACCTGCCTGTCCAGAGACTCTTGCCCGCTCACCTGGGAGCGTCCACCTGCTACCCGCCTGCTAGCCTATCTGGAGGCTTAGCCGTCACTTGCCGTGACCACCCGCTTGTCAAGAGACTGTCCCTGTCACTTGCCGTGACCTCCTGCCCTTCTACCCAGAGACTGTCCCCGTCACTTGCCGTGACTACCTGCCCACCTACCCTGGGAGCCACCCGCTTCCTTACAAGGACTGCCCCTTTGTATCGTTGCTCAGAGGTTCCACCTCCCAGACCCGTTACAGTTTGCTCGTGCCATGGAACCCGGTGGCACCCAAGCTCCCTCACTCTCGGTCTTTTGTCATGAACTTTCCCGTCAGAGGTCCCAACAGGAGTCCATCCTGAGTTATCAGCGTAGTGTTAACTCGCGCCTGGACACATTGTCTACCTCTTCGGGAGCTGCCTCCACACGCACACTTACTACCCCGGCACCGCTGCAGCCCATCAACACCATGGCATCTCTTCCCGGTCCCCGCCTCTCCGCTCCTCCTCGTTTTGGCGGAGATCCCAGCCAGGCAAGGGGCTTCATTAACCAGTGCACTCTGCACTTCGGACTGTTGGCACGCCAGTTTTCCACCGACCGAGCCAAAGTAGCCTTCATCATGTCCCATCTCACGGGAGAGGCACTGGCTTGGCTAAATCCTCTATGGGAGAGAGGAGACCCCCTGGTGTCCAACCTGCCAGCCTTTCTCACGGCTTTCTGGAAAGTCTTCGACGAACCAGGACGGAAGACCTCATCCGCATCATCTCTGCTACGCCTCCGTCAAGGAAATCTCACCGTGGGCCAATATGCCATACGGTTCCGTACCCTTGCTTCGGAGCTGGCCTGGGATAACGACGCCCTGGTGTCTGTCTTTTGGAAGGGTCTGTCCGGCCGTATTAAAGATGAACTCGCCGGTCGGGACATTCCTACCACTCTCGACGACTTAATAACTCTTGCCACCCGGATAGACATCCGGTTCCAGGAGCGCGTCAAAGAGGTCACCCGTGAGAGGAGGTTTCCACGTCTAGCCCCTACCTTCCAGAAACCTGTCACTTCTCCCGTTACTCCCCAGGAGCACTCACCCGAGCCTATGCAGGTCGACCAGACCAAGATGGTCAAGACCCATCAAGGGTTACGCCGAGCCGAGAGGAGCTGCTTCTACTGTGGCAGTAAGGAGCACCGGATCCGTTCCTGTCCGGAGAGGTCGGGAAACGCCTGTGTCTAGGATCGCTCAGAGAGGTCGTCCTAGAAAAGAGTAAACCCTCTCCATCTCTGTTGCTGTCAGTCTCTATCATGTGCGGGGAGAACCGTTATTTTGAACTAGCCCAACTTGACTCTGGAGCTGCCGGAAATCTCATTTCTCAGTCCCTGGTAGAGAAATACCGCATTCCCACCAAACCTCTAGCTGTACCCTTATCTGTCGCTGCCGTAGATGGGGGCCTCTTACCACATCCCATCCAACTCATCACCGAATCCATAACCCTGCAGGTGGGAATGCTGCACTCAGAGAGCATCTTCTTTCATGTTCTGCCTGGACTCTCTCACGCCCTCTTGCTAGGCCTACCTTGGCTTCAGAAACATGCACCCGTGCTTGATTGGCAGACCGGAGAAGTCCTTCGCTGGGGACAGGACTGCCGTAAGACTTGTTTAGTTCCCGTCCATCCTGTCCGTCCTTCTCCTACCCCAGCCAATCTACCTGGTCTTCCGGTTCCCTATTGGTCTTATGCGGACGTCTTTAATAAAAAGGAGGCAGAGACATTACCCCCTCATAGACCATACGACTGCCCAATCGACCTGATGCCCGGCGCCACTCCTCCCCGTGGGCGTATTTACCCTTTGTCCGCTGCTGAGACCCGGTCCATGTCTGAATATATTGAGGAGAATCTGGCCCGGGGATTTATCCGGAAAGCGACCTCCCCGGCGGGAGCAGGCTTCTTCTTCGTCAAAAAGAAGGACGGCTCACTCCGTCCCTGTATAGACTATAGAGGCCTTAACCAGATCACGGTGAAGAATAAATACCCCCTTCCGCTCATTCCGGAATTATTTGACCGTCTGAGGTGGGCTAGAATCTTCACCAAGCTGGACCTCCGTGGGGCGTATAACCTGGTCCGTATCCGTCAGGGGGATGAATGGAAGACGGCATTCAACACCCGGGACGGCCACTATGAATACCTGGTAATGCCCTTCGGTCTCTGTAACGCTCCCGCCGTCTTTCAAGAGTTGGTCAATGACATCTTCCGGGACCTTCTCTACTCCTGCGTAGTGGTGTACCTGGACGACATCTTGGTCTTCTTTCCGGATCTTCTCACTCACCGGAGGGATGTTCGTCAGGTCCTGCTCAGGCTCAGGCAGAACCACCTCTACGCTAAATATGAGAAGTGCCTCTTTGAGCAGACCTTGCTTCCGTTCTTGGGCTACATAATCTCTCAGACCGGCCTACGAATGGATCCTGAGAAACTGTCTGCCATCCAGAAGTGGCCCCGACCAGAGGAGTTGAAGGCTATTCAGTGGTTCCTGGGCTTCGCAAACTACTACCGCCTCTTCATACCGCACTTCTCTTCCCGGACTGCCCCAATCTCTGCGCTCACTTGTAAGGGCACTAATCCCAGAGAATGGCCGCCCGAAGCAGAGGAAGCCTTTCTTTCCTTAAAACAGGCTTTCTCTTCCACCCCGGTGCTGCATCATCCGGACGGTAACAAACAATTCTTCCTGGAAGTGGACGCCTCCTCCTCTGGAGCCAGAGCGGTACTTACCCAAAAGTCGTCTTCCGGAAGAATGGTAACTTGCGGCTTCTTCTCCAAACTCTTCTCCCCTTCTGAGCGCAATTATTCTATAGGAGACCTAGAGTTATTGGCCATTAAGCTGGCACTGGAGGAGTGGCGTTACCTGCTCGAGGGGGCTCTTCACCCGGTAATTATTTACACGGACCACAAGAACTTGACTTAACCCGTGCCAAGCCCGGTGGTCCTTGTTTTTTGCCCGCTTTGATTTCGTTCTTCATTTTCGCCCGGCAGACAAAAACATCAAAGCTGACGCCTTGTCCCGATCCTTCCTGGTGTCTGATCTAGAGGAGGAGCCTAAGCACATCATTGATCCCGTCAAGAGTAATGCAGGTGGCCCCCATGAATCTAAATCGTCTCGCTCCCGGTAAGACGTTCGTAACAGTACCTGATCGGAAGAAGATCCTACACTGGGGTCACTCGTCTAAGCTAGCTGGCCACGCCAGTCAGAAAAAGACCCTCCAGCTTATTACCCGGCATTACTGGTGGCCTACCCTGCACAAGGACGTAATAGACTTTGTTTCAGCCTGTGTGTCCTGCGCCCGCAACAAGGTTCCGAAACATCTGCCAGCCGGTCGCCTCCTTCCTCTTCCAGTACCTGCTGCCCCGTGGCAGCATATAGCTATGGACTTTATAACGGATCTCCCTGTCTCGGCCGGTTGGACGGTCATTTGGGTGGTCGCTGACCACTTTTCCAAGATGGCTCACTTCATTCCCCTGCCGGGCCTCCCGTCTGCACCCGAGCTGGCTAAAGACTTTATCCGCCACATCTTCCGTCTCCATGGCCTACCCCTCCACATCGTGTCGGATCGTGGGGTTCAGTTCACCTCACACTTCAGGAGAGCCACATGTAAGCTGCTGGACGTCACTCTGGACTACTCCTCTGCTTACCACCCACAGTCCAATGGTCAAGTGGAGTGGATCAATCAGATCCTGACCAGTTACCTCCGGCACTTCGTTAATGCCCACCATTCGGACTGGGTGGATCTCCTACCATCGGCCGAGTTCTCTTACAAAAATCACGAGAGCGAATCTTCCTCCAAATCCCCGTTTTTTGTAGTCTTCGGTCAGCATCCTCGGATTGCATTTCCCGTCTCCACCTAGGTGGACAATCCGGCTGCGGAATCTCTCGTTAGCGAATTCTCCTCCATTTGGGAGAGTACCCGATCCGCACTCCTTCAGTCGTCCGAGCGGATGAAAAGACACGCTGACAAAAAATGCCTGGATCCTCCACAATTCCGTCCTGGAGATAAAGTCTGGCTCTCTTCCAAGTATGTCCGGCTCAAGATTCCTTCCTACAAGTTAGGGCCTCGGTTCATCGGCCGACTGGAAGTTATCAAACAAATCAACCCAGTGGCCTATAAATTTAAACTCCCGGCCAACTTGCGGATCCCTAACTCCTTCAATGTATCTCTCCTCAAATCCGTGGTACTTAACTCTTTTTCCACGTCTACAGGTACGCCTCCTGCTCCGGTTTCCACTGAAAACGAGTTTGAGGTAGAGAACATTCTGGCCACCAAAAGGGTAAGAGGAAAGACCTTTTTTCTAGTGGATTGGAAGGGGTTTGGTCCTGAGGAGAGAACGTGGGAGCCCCGGGAGAACATCCATGGCCCTCTCATCCTTGATAAATTTCTGTCTGGCCTAAAAAAGGGGGGGCCTAAAGGGGGGGTACTGTAGCGTCGGTGTCCCTGCCTCCTGCTAGGCAGGGACGCTGTTCCCCTCACCTCTCCGCTCCGTGCCCGGCGTCTTCCTCCCGCTCTGCTGGCAGCGCGCGCTGCTTCCCGGCCACTGTGCTTAGGGCGCGCGCGCTCCCCCTCTCTTAAAGGGGCCGCGCGCGCCGTCCTAAGGAGTCCCCGGCCAATGGCCGGAGGACCTCACCATATATAAGGCACCTCCTCCAAAATGGAGGTGCCCGAGCAATGTTGTTGCATAGCCTATCACTCTGCTTCAGCCCTCAGGTCCCGTTACCAGATACCTGCCAGTTACCTGCCAGTTACCTGCCAGATTCCTGCTTGTAACCTGCCTGATACTTGTCTATCTACTTGCATTCCTGCGGTCCGACAGTCTGCCTACCAGCCCTGCCAGTCTGTCTATGGATCTGATTGCCCGCTCACCTGGGAGCGCTCATCTGCTACCTGCCTGCTATCCTACCTGGAGGCTCTGCCGTCACGTGCTGTGACCACCTGCCTGTCCTGAGACTCTTACCCGCTCACCTGGGAGCGTCCGCCTGCTACCTGCCTGATAGCCTACCTGGAGGCTCTGCCGTCACCTGCTGTGACCACCTGCCTGTCCAGAGACTCTTGCCCGCTCACCTGGGAGCGTCCACCTGCTACCTGCCTGCTAGTCTACCTGGAGGCTTAGCCATCACTTGCTGTGACCACCAGCCTGTCCAGAGACTCTTGCCCGCTCACCTGGGAGCATCCACCTGCTGCCCATCTGCTAGCCTATCTGGAGGATTAGCCATCACTTGCCGTGACCACCCGCCTGTCAAGAGACTGTCCCAGTCACTTGCCGTGACCTCCTGCCCTTCTACCCAGAGACTGTCCCCGTCACTTGCCGTGACCTCCTGCCCTTCTACCCAGAGACTGTCCCCGTCACTTGCCGTGACCTCCTGCCCTTCTACCCAGAGACTGTCTCCGTCACTTGCCGTGACCTCCTGCCCTTCTACCCAGAGACTGTCCCCGTCACTTGCCATGACCTGCTGCCCTTCTACCCAGAGACAGTCCCCGTCACTTGCCGTGACCTCCTGCCCTTCTACCCAGAGACTGTCCCCGTCACTTGCCGTGACTACCTGCCCGCCTACCCTGGGAGCCACCCGCTTCCTTACAAGGACTGCCCCTTTGTATCGTTGCTCAGAGGTTCCACCTCCCTGACCCGTTACAACTAAAATTACGGGGAACCCCACTCCAATTTTTTTTAAAATAAATCCTTTATTTTAACACTAAATGACAAGTACAGTAATCAACACTATCACTGTACTTCTTATATATGTGACTGACATGTTTCTATCTATCTAATCTATGTGTGATGCTCTATTCTTTCTGTTCTAAATTGTAGGGTACGGATGCTGAATTGCCGGCCGGCTTTTTTAAAGAGACGGTGCATGAAAACACTATTATTTTTTTAAATAAATCTTTTAACACTAAATGACAAGTACAGTAACCAACACTGTCACTGTACTTCTTATATATGTGACTGACATGTTTCTTTCTATCTAATCTATGTGTGATGCTCTATTCTTTCTCTTCTAAATTGTCGGGTACCGATGCTGAATTGCCAGCCGGCTATTTTAAAGAGAGTGTCTACTGAGCAGTTTGTCAGCTTTTGGACACCTTTGAAGGTGTTTTCTATGTGTTTTTATTTGCCTGCCATTGGTTTTAATGGTGTTCGACGTTGTTCGACAGTGTTCTAAGGTGTTCGACGAACAGTTCCACGAACATCCCGGTGTTCGACGAACCGAACCGAACCCGAACACTACGGGGGTGGCTCAACACTAGCCATAAGTAGAATGAACCTGTTGGAAACAAACTGCAAGTGATGTGCTTTACTTCAGTGAAAGGCTCTTGCAAACGTACACGATTAAAATCCATGCCTTAAGATGCCTTGAGTGAACTTGTGCCTACTGCTAATCTAATATATATAATCGTCTTATCCCGTCTGTCTGTCCTTCTGTCCAGGAAATCCCGCGTTGCTGATTGGTCCGGCCGCGGCCGATCAGCGACGCGGGATTTCAGAAAAAGATGGCGGCCGTTAGCGGCTCATCTGCCGCTCGCAGCAAAAGTACCCCGACCGGCGGCGCCGCTGACCTCCATGCAGCTACCGTGGGGAGATCGGCTAGGGCCGCTGATCTCCCGACGGCAAGTGTGAAGGGAGGACCATGGAGCGGCGCCGCCGGTCGGGATACTTCTGCTGCGAGCAACCGGTCATCTCCAGGCTGCTGGCACCGGAAGTACCCGCACAGGCAGCGCCGCTCCCCGGTCCTCACTAATATGATTCGCTGATTGGTCGCAGCCGGCGATGCTCAAAGAACGTTTATATTGCACTGGCCATGCTGTGAAATAAAGGCTCAACTGTTTATGAAGATTTGTGTCAGATGTGTCTGGTCAGCAATTGAACATATTGTGTGGCTGAGAGAAGCTGCAGCCTATGGTCGCCCTGAGTAACGGTTCCCACTGGATTCCAAAGAATTCATGAAACCCGCCTCGCCCTTACCTAAACTTAGGCGGCGTGCGTGTAACATTGGTGGCCCATATGGGGAAACCTGAGCTGGAATTAGCGCATAGAGGGAGAAGAGGAAAAGTGTCTGGAAAAACACAGCAGCACAGCACCTCAATTCACCCTGCTATACCAGTGAAAAGGGAAGACAGCCAGTGTTTGTTAGGAAGAAATAAGGAGATAAAGTACAGAAAAACAGGCATCTGCAAAATGCAAGATTTGGCACATATTGCACATGTTGTACAGTTAAAATAGCGTCTGTCTTTGCTAAAATGGCGGCCGACAGCATGGTGGGGAAGAAGAAGGACATCCCATCTTGTGGGATTGTGTGAGAAAAGAGAGCCAAACAGGGCCAAGCCCCCTGCTGTGAAGCAAACTGGAGAAGGCTGCCCTTAGAGAAAAGTCACCCCACCCAGCAAGATGCTGGACCATTGGCCAGTGGGGTACTGTCCCAGAGGGGGAGGAGTAAAAGCAAGATAGAGCTTCTCTGGCCAGAAGAATGCCATTCTGGTCAGGAGCAGCAAAGAGAAAGGAGTGAGTGGTGCAGAACTTACCAGGATGTCAGCGTCAAAGACACGCGCAGTGCCCCAGTGACCTTCCACAGGAGGAGGAACAACTGAGGATGCAGGCCGGTGTCCTCTCATCGACAGTGGCATGTAATGCGCCCCCTTGGCCGTGGGGTACTCGGTGCCGGGCTGGTCGTTGCTAGGGGAGATGTCACAGTGGCGGTGACCCGGTCCGTGACCCAGGGCAGTCAATCAGAAGGGGCTATATTTACAGGGGAATTAAAGTTCATATACAGTTCGTGACGCCACCTGTGGTATGCGGCTATTTGGAGCTGCCGCTGCGGAGC
Source organism: Phyllobates terribilis (assembly GCF_046119375.1). Taxonomy (NCBI): domain Eukaryota; kingdom Metazoa; phylum Chordata; class Amphibia; order Anura; family Dendrobatidae; genus Phyllobates; species Phyllobates terribilis. Next base: position 17,867,551 of record NW_027362771.1, read on the forward strand.
AGGTCCTCTGGAGCTGGTGTAAATGCAGCAGAGTTGGTTTAGCTCTCCACAGGTAGAGCTTAGCTCCAGGGCAGTGTAGATGTTGTTCTGAAGTACCACTCGTGGTGCAGTGTAGTGCAGGGAGTGATGGCGCAGCAGCAATAACTGACAGAGACGGTGGGGTGCAGTCTTCAGGGTTTTACTCACGGTTTTCAGACTCCAAGTTACCAGGGCCAGGGTAACCTCCCACGTCATCCTGTGCTTAGTCAGGGAGGGGTTCAGCCAACCATTAGGTACCTCCAAAGTACATAGCGGGACCCCCTTCTGTGTGCTCCTTCTGGCCGTCTCCCTGCACCTCACACCTAGTGTCCCAATCCAGTGACCGCGGACCTTGTCGGGCGACGTCTTCTCTGTCCCCTGGGTCCTCTATGGCTACCTTCTTGGTGAGACAGATGTAGATTGTGGCTGCAGTACCTGAAATACTACAGCCTCCGGTTTCCATGTTGAGACTTGAAGAACTCTGCTAGTTTAGGGACCGGTCCCCTCTGTGCGACCTGACTCCTCCCCCGCCTGGCAGATTCGAGCGTACGGGTGGCCTCCAGCACATCCCATACCCCTGGGGTACCTTCTACATTCCTGGAGCCTTTCTCCTGCTCCTCTCCTCATCAGTCTGTCCTGGGCCTCCCTCCTGAGCAGAGCTCCTGCTCCCTTTACTTCTCCTCTCAGACTGCACTGACTGAACTCCCTCTAGAATGTTCCACTCTCTTTTTATATCACTTCTTCCAATGCTCCCCTGATTTACTTCCTCCACCCACACCCACTACATGGTTCCCCCTACTTTGGTTCCCCCCACTCCAGCCAGGGACAGAGCTTAGCAGGAAGCACAACACATCTTGCCCTTCCAGCTGGTCTGGAGTAGTGTAGTGTTGTATGCAGGTGTTATGGTCCCGGGCTGTACTCCTTTCTTACCTGAGAGTGAGATACCACACCTCTGGGTGAGATGCAGTACCTCTGTGGTGACTGAACCCTCAGGGGTGCCACACATGTTATCGGGAGATTTCCAGCCAGGCCGGGATGCGGCCGTGTCACCTCATCCGGATTTGGCGACCTCCCTAGCACCAGAGACAGGATCTGAGGTATGGCGTCGGACCCTTCGCCCATCCAACCACAACCCCTGGGCCGGGTGCAGATGTCCGGAGCCCTGGCCGTCGCAGTACCCCCTGTCATCACATCACTTCCCCCAGCACTGGATGTACAGGAGGGACCGCTGTCCATCGCCGAACCACCCCGTTCAGCACCAGACTCACCAAAGGACCTGCGGCTCACAGGTACCCAGACCAGAAATTGGCCCACCACGCTGGAAGCCACCACTGTGGCCGCAGCTTCTGCACTGGCATCTGTTCTCGCGAGAGGGGCGGGACTTACAGCCAAGATCGGAAACAAGACGGCGGCTCCCAGCGTCCCGGGGAGCGAGTCGTTGGTGCCCACGTTCCATCCAACACCTCTCAAGATGCTCCACTGGGGGAAACCTCTGGGCAAGGTATACACCCGCCTTATGGTCGTCGCCCGAGCAGGTGAGAAGATGAGGGCCGAGAGACAGCAGGACCCATACGAGCTTCCCCTGGGCTTTGTTAATAGAAAATCAATGCCTACCCTGCCACCTACCCCTCATACAGCACTTGCCCCAACCCGTGCTCCATCTGCTGCAGTTGTCATCCAGCCTAACCAAGCTGAAGAGATTCCTGAGGCTATCCCTGTTGCCCCCATATCACCAGAAGAGCGAGAGCGGGATTTCCAATGATGCCTGGCCACGTGGAAAGAAGGATTAATCAGGAGAATAAACCGGTAGAGGCGTGCTCTAGGGATTGGCAGGAAGGGTCTGGTGGAGAATCCCCGGTGGACTAACTGTTATGTGGGACAGTAATCAACATTGATCCGAATAAAGGATTTGGGTTCATCAGAGAGCCAGGGAATCGCCTGGACATATTCGTGAACCATCGCTCAGTGGAAAGGGATTGGTCACAGGAATGAACCTGAAATCTCTGACCCAGAGACCAGGTGTAATTCCTAAAAATGTGGGGACCTCGGGGGTGGTATGCCATCTCGATCTCCTGCATTGTCAAGAAGGAGAACTACCATCGTGAGGATTGGTCAGGATCCCAGGGCAGCAGGACAAGTACAGGGGCTCTTCCCTACACCCACTGGTCACCAATTTGGGGTCCGACCCCCTCAAGACAGAAAACTGGCCCCACAAACCATGACCAGAGAAGCTGCTGCCCCAACTACATCTAGGAGCACGGGACCACCAGCGGTCTCGGTGTACCTACCCACCATCCAAGCCACACACAGCTAGGTCTGCATAACCTGTTGTGTGCCCTTGGGACAAATGGAGGTTCCAAACAAAGACAAAACGGGCTAAAGCTGCAGGACCTCATCGGGAAGCCACTAAAGTTATGCTGGTTGCACTTAAAGTTGCTGGGACAGTTTCCCATCTAAAGAGTGGTCAGGTCCCAGGTCTCTAACCTGCTGGTGTTAAGGCTGGACAAGCCGTTGTTTCAGTTTTAGTAACAGGACTGTGTTATGGAACGTTTCCCTGTTGGGCTGCATAGGCTCTTATGTGAAGAGAACTACTGAAGTAGCTGGAAGCTGAATTTTATTTTTGTTTTCCATTATTTTTTTATTTGCACCTGTTGTGCCCTTTTCTGCTGGATATGCAGACACCTCAAGCGAGCTGAGGAGTCCTCACTCACAACTTATGGACTGTGCCGTACCCTGTCCAGGGATTGTTACTTGAAATTACACTTTATGGACTATGCCTTAATAGTGTACAAGAAATGGAAATTTTTTCTGCCCCTGTTTTAAAGGACTGTCCCCCTTTGCTTGTTCCAGGGTCCTTACACAAAAGGACCGAGGACCCCGTGCCTTATGAAACAACGGACTGTGTTCTTAAATTTGCACAAGCCTTCTTAAAAGGCGATTGACCGTATTAATGATATATGTTTGTTGACTGCCACCTAATTTAAAACTGTTGCAGACTTCAAATGTAATACTTGAACTGTTTTATATGTGAATGTGATAGAAATGTTTAGCGGTAGTTAGGGAGAGCCGGTTGAAGACTGGTAAAAAGCTCCGGCCTATGAAACGGCTGTTGGTGTAAATTGTGATAAATGCTTTTTACTTGCAGGAGGATGACCGAAAGATAGCTAGATAGAGAAAATGTATTGTTATGGAAAGTGCTAAGAAAGGGGTCAACAGTGTCCAACTACCACCACCTCACCTTTATGTAAAGAGGCAGTATAGGGGGAACACTATCTGAGGATAGTTAGGGGAGAACTACTAAAACTCCAAGTGGCGGGTTATGGTAACCAGGTAGAAGGCAGATGTCGAGGATGACATTTAAAAAGCAGGGAAGAGTGTGACGGGTACAGTAGATACCACATATAGTGTTGTGCTTGGTTAGCATCCAGCAACCAGGGGGTTAACAGGGTTCAGCTAAGGAGGAGCAGCCAGGTCTGCCTCAGAGAGTTTGAGGGGAGTTAGTTCTGAGTTGGGGAGCAAGCTGAAAAAATGCAGACCTCTTCACCAGGCTGACTAGGGTCCAGAATTTTAGAGGGACCAAATAAATGTTTTTTTTTGTTGTTTTGTAAGGTCTATGGAAGGAATTTTAGAGGGACCAAATAAATGGGTTTTTTTTTGTTTTTTTGCTTTCTCACCTGTGGATGCTGGAATTATCCACCTTAACCTATTCGCATGCTGCCCACACCCTTGTCTGTGCATCACACCCAACAAGCTGCTATAGTTACCTTAAAGGGACGAGCTGATGAATTTTGTTTTTCTATATTGTTCTTTGGAAGGAATAAGTTGTGTGTCAGTCCTTTGTATTGACCACACATTTATTTATACATATAAATGAGATCTTCTCTGAGACATCTTTTTCTAAGCTAAACAAGCCCAACTTTTGTAACCTCTCAACATATGAGAGGCCTTCCATCCCTAGTAATGATCTAGTTCTATCTTTCCAATATCTTTTTTAAAATGTGGGGCCCAAAACTTGATCCAATATAAGGGATTTATAGAGGGGTAACAATGGTTTTCAGTTTCTAGTATAATCTCTTTGCTGATGACACCAACTATACACCTCTTCACCTGACATCACCCCCACTCTAATACAAAATACCAGTGCATGTCTTTCTGCTGTCTCTAACAACATGTCCTCCCTCTATCTGAAACTGAATCTCTCCAAAATTGAACACCTTGTTTTTCCTCCCTCTACTAACCTACCTATACCTGACTTTTCAATTTCTTTCGGCGGTGCCACCATGACTCCCAAGCAGCACGCCCGCTGTCTTGGAGTCATATTTGACACACAACTTTCCATTATTCCCAATATTCAATCACTCACTCACTAATGTCACCTGCACCTTAAAAACATCTCCAGAATCCGACCTTTTCTCACCTTTGATACTGCAAAAACTCTTAGGCTATGTGTCCACAATGCAGAAAAGCTCCGTTTTTTTTCCTGAGCGTTTCTGCATCTCCCTGGCAGAAAAAACGCATGCGGATTGTACATGCGTTTTTCCTGCCAGGGACAAGCGGAAGTGAAGCGTTCTTCACATGCATTTCCGCATGCAGGTTGTCAAGCGCTTTCCAAGCGATTTTAGCATCACTTGGAAAGTGCTTGACAACTTGGTCACACTATATAAATCCATGCAACCGGCATGGATTTAAATAGTGTGACCGAAAGAATGGTAAAAAATAAAAAAATATATATATACTTACCTTCTGATGGGCCCCGGTGTCCTTGTCTCGGCTTGCCAGCAGCTTGCGGTAGACTAAAGGACCTGCTGACGTCAGCGGTCGCGTGACCAGTCACATGACTAAATTACGTCATGGCAGGTTCTTTTTAGACCATCGCGAGCTGCCAGCCAGCCAAGACACATCGCTAAGGACACCGGGGGCCATCAGAAGGTAAGAATAGCGTACAGGACAGACCAAAAGTTTGGACACACCTTCTCATTTAAAGATTTTCTGTATTTTCATCACTATGAAAATTGTACATTTGCACTGAAGGCATCAAAACTATGAAATAACACATGCGGAATTATATAGTTAACAAAAAAGTGTGAAACAACTGAAAATATGTCTTATATTCTAGGTACTTCAAAGTAGCCACCTTTTGCTTTGACTGCTTTGCACCCTCTTGGCATTCTCTTGATGAGCTTCAAGAGGTAGTCACCGGAAATGGTCTTCCAACAATCTTGAAGGAGTTCCCAGAGATGCTTAGCACTTGTTGGCCCTTTTGCCTTCACTCTGCGGTCCAGCTCACCCCAAACCATCTCGATTGGGTTCAGGTCTGGTGACTGTGGAGGCCAGGTCATCTGGCGTAGCACCCCATCACTCTCCCTCTTGGTCAAATAGCCCTTACACAGCCTGGAGGTGTGTTTGGGGTCATTGTCCTGTTGAAAAATAAATGATGGTCCAACTAAACGCAAACCGAATGGAATAGCATGCTGCTGCAAGATGCTGTGGTAGCCATCCTGGTTCAGTATGCCTTCAATTTTGAATAAATCCCCAACAATGTCACCAGCAAAGCACCCCCACAGCATCACACCTCCTCCTCCATGCTTCACGGTGGGAACCAGGCATGTAGAGTCCATTGGTTCACCTTTTCTGCGTCGCACAAAGACACGGTGGTTGGAACCAAAGATCTCAAATTTGGACTCATCAGACCAAAGCACAGATTTGCACTGGTCTAATGTCCATTCCTTTTGTTTCTTAGCCCAAACAAGTCTCTTCTGCTTCTTGCCTGTCCTTAGCAGTGGTTTCCTATCAGCTATTTTACCATGAAGGCCTGCTGCACAAAGTCTCCTCTTAACAGTTGCTGAAGAGATGTGTCTGCTGCTAGAACTCTGTGTAGCATTGACCTGGTCTCTAATCTGAGCTGCTGTTAACCCGCGATTTCTGAGGCTGGTGACCCGGATAAACTTATCCTCAGAAGCAGAGGTGACTCTTGGACTTCCTTTCCTGGGGCGGTCCTCATGTGAGCCAGTTTCTTTGTAGAGCTTGATGGTTTTTGCAACTGCACTTGGGGACACATTCAAAGTTTGTCCAATTTTTCAGACTGACTGACCTTCATTTCTTAAAGTAATGATGGCCACTCGTTTTTCTTTACTTAGCTGCTTTTTTCTTGCCATAATACAAATTCTAACAATCTCAGTAGGACTATCAGCTGTGTATCCACCTGACTTCTGCACAACACAACTGATGGTCCCAACCCCATTTATAAGGCAAGAAATCCCACTTATTAGACCTGACAGGGTACTCCTGTGAAGTGAAAACCATTTCCGGTGACTACCTCTTGAAGCTCATCAAGAGAATGCCAAGAGTGTGCAAAGCAGTCATCAAAGCAAAAGGTGGCTACTTTGAAGAACCTAGAATATAAGACATATTTTCAGTTGTTTCACACTTTTTTGTTAAGTATATAATTCCACATGTGTTAATTCATAGTTTTGATGCCTTCAGTGTGAACGTACAATTTTCATAGTCATGAAAATACAGAAAAATCTTTAAATGAGAAGGTGTGTCCAAACTTTTGGTCTGTACTGTATATTTTTATATTATTCTTTTTTTTTACAGGTACTATGGTACCCGGGTCCGGAGGAGATTCTCCTCTTCTCCAAACCCGGGTACCCTCCGCACATTGAAACGCATGGAATCCGCATCTGCAGATGAAGTGATGTACATTCCATGTGTTCCAATGCAAGTCAATGGCGGCGAAAACGCTGCGCTTTCGCAAAATAATTAGTAGTGCTGTGAATTTTTCCGCAATGATAATCCGCAGCGGAAATTTCCGCAGCACGTGCACAGCAGATGCGGATTATCATTGGGGAACATGGCAGACCTTCAACCAAGCATTTTTTAAGCATTTCTGCAGCGGAATTGACGCTGCGGAAACGCTTAATAAACGCATAGTGTGCACATAGCCTTACTGTCGCTCTTATTCACTCTCGTCTAAGCTGCTGCAACACTCTTCTTATCGGTCTCCCTCAAAACAAACTTTCTCCTCTCCAATCCATCCTGAATGCAGCAGCCATATTTCTATCAGGCCGCTTCATGGACGCCAGTCATTGCATTGGTTACCTATTAACTACAGAATACAATACAAACTCATCTCTCTCATCCACAAAGCTCTCCACAGTTCTGCACCGCCCTACATCTCATCACTCATTTCTGTCTATCACCCTTCCCGTGCCCTCCATTCTGCAACTGATCTAGGACTAAGATCCTCCTTAATCAGAACCTCACACCTCTGTCTCTAAGACTTTTCTTGTGCTGCAAAAGTTTTCTGGAATGCACTACCCCAAATGATCTGACTAATATCTAGCCACCGTGTTTTTAAACATGCTTTAAAAACACATCTGTTTAGACAAGCCTATCACCTCAACTCATTAACTCAACTCTCCCCTGTTCCCTCCTAAATCTTAATCTGCTCCTGTCTATTCATCTGACTCTACATCCTCCATCACCCAATAGCACACGGTAACTGCACTTAGACAGATACTGGCTGATGACCATGTTCTGCCTATTGTGTCTCCCTATTTCCATATAGATCGTAAGCTTGTGAGCAGGGCCCTCACTCCTCCTGTAACTGTTGAAATGTGATATATTGTTTTTATTGTCTGTACATGTCCCTACTTAATTGTAAAGTGCTACAGAATATGTTGGCACTATATAAGTAAAAATTATTATTATATTATTAACAACAATACATTGGGATCGTGGGATTTATTTTTACACACGCTAAAATATTGTTTGCTTTAGGTTTTTCTAGTCTTAAATGTAAGCCAAAATTATATTTTTGTCTGCATTTTTGGTTTATGTGCATTAATAATTTTTTTCCAAATTGTAATAAATCCCATGTTAAAGTCCTAAATGACTGCCAACACGCATTAAAATATCATCCATTAAGGGGCCTTATTCCTGATCTCAGTGAATAGTGCCCCGCCATGGGCGCAATTTTCACCGGCGACAGCTGTACATGACAGCTGACACCCTGCAGTATCGGCCCTGTTTTGAACCGATTAGGGCCGATTAACCCCTTAAATACTGCTGTCAATCGTGACAGCCATATCTAAGTGATTAAAAGGGGGTTAAAATATCCGCTATGGCAGGATTGAACCCCCGCAATTGTAATCACGGATGCCGATTATTGCCATCTGATGACCCCAAGGTACGGTGGCATGTGAGATCCTGCTATAAGCAGGGTCTTACAGATTCTGTTAGTGAGGTGTTGCAGTACACATATGGGGCATCAGATGACATATGAGCTTGGGAGAAATTGTGCAATAAATTATGGGGTTCAGTTTCACCTATTAACCCTTATGTTACAAATCTGCAACAAATAAAAAATTATGCTATTACCACTGAAATGTTAAATTTCAATGTCCACAAATCTGCAACAAATAAAAAAATACATATTTCCATGTCCTAATGTTATAAAATTGAGTGAGGCACCTGTGTTCAAAATACTCACTACACCCCAAGATGAATTCCTTAAGCAGTGAAGTTTCCAATAAGGGGTCACTTGCGAGGGTTTCTGCTCTCTTGGCATCACCTTGGCCCGACTAATAGAGCCCACAATCTGTTCAAACAATCTAAATTCAGTAGTTTATAAAAACAGTAGTTTATAACCTTATGCAGTATACTGCCTTGTTCAGTAAAAACTGAATAATTGAGGTCCACTTTCTCCTATTATCCCTCGTATAAATTATATATTTGATAATAAAACAGTATTTTAGTGAGAAAAATGTAATTCTTAGTTTTCACATCTAAATGTTATAAAGTTTTGTGAATCACCTGTAGGTTAAAAAGTCTCAGTACACCCCTTGATGGGTCTAGTTTCCAAAATAGGGTCACTTGTGAAGTTTTCTGCTGTTTGGGTGCCTTAGGGGCCATGCAAATTCTGTATGGTGTCTGCAGTCTATTCCAGTGAAATTTACATCCCAAATTCCAAATGTTGCTTCTTCCCTTCCGAGCTCTGCCGTGTGTCCAAACTTAACTTTTTGACTAAATGTGGGGTACCACTACACTCAGAAGAAAGTGATAAAGTGGATAACAAACTGTGGGGTCCAGTTTTTCATGTTATCTCTTGCAAAAATGAAAAATTTGGGGCTAAAGCAACATTTTTGTGAAAATAATGAAAGTTTTCAATATGACAAGCTAATGTTATCAAATTCTGTGTAGTACTTGAGTTTAAAATGCTCACTATAGCCCTAGATAAAATCCTTGAGGGGTGTAGTTTCCAAAAGGGGGTCACTTGTGTGGGTTTTCTGCTGTTGGGGTGCCTTAGGGGCTATGCAAATACGACATGGAGCCCACAATCTAAGTCAGACAAATTTGTGTTCCAAAGTTCTATAGGTTGTCCTTCGCTTCCGAGCCCAACCGTTTGTTCTAGTAGAGGTTACTGATCACATGTGAAGCATCAGCACACTCAGAAAAAACTAGGTAACAAATTGTGTGGTCCATTTTCTTGTGCTATTTCTTGTAAAAATTAAAAAATGTGTAAAGCAACATATTAGAATAAAAACTCAAATTTTTTTTTAAATTCGACTTTGTATTAATTACTGTATAGCACCCGAAGAGTTTAAAAAAATTCCTGACAACAGTTTTGAAGTATTTGAGTATTTGATTTTTAAAATGGTATCAATTTTGGGGAGTTCTCAGTATTTACTCTCCACAAAGTCCATTGAAATCTGATTAAGTCCCTATAGAACACAGGTTTTGTAAATTTCTTGAAAAAATGAAAAATTGCTATTAAACTTTTAACCCATTTGAATAATGAAGCAGATGTAAATTAGACATATGAGAAATGTTATTTACTAATAATTTTGTACGGCATAACTAACTGGTTTAAGGATATGAAGATTTTAGCCAAAATTCCAATTTTTTTCACAAATTAACCCAAAACATATAGACTTAAATTTACCACTATCATAAAGTACAGTGTGTCACAAAAAAAAAATCTCAGAATCACTGGGATACGTTGAAGCGTTCCAGAGTTATTACCACATAAAGTGACACTGGTCAGATTTAAAAAATTTGGCCAGGTCATGAAGGTTAAAAGGGGTTAAATTGAGCATTATTTGTCTATTTCCAAAGTAGCAGTGTATGAATACCCATAACATATTTACTATATTTAGATTGAATGTTCCATTATGTGTAGACCTTAGTAACACATGACACAATGTGTCATTCTTGGTGTTCTTGGATATTCTTGGTTTTTTTAGTGTTCCATGGGGCTGCAAGTAACTTAACAAGACTATCATGATGCTCTAAATATTCAGTAAAGTGAAAGTTTCCATTCTGCTGCATTTATAGAAGAGTCATAAGAATCCTGTACCTATTAGGTAGTTTACATGATATAATATAATAATGAATTGCTTATGTGATTATATCTCTGTAATGCACAAGCCCGTACTGACTGACGTGTGCGTGTTTAGTAGTTCCACTGGGCCATGAACCGGAGAGTGCCTGGAGGGGCATAACTAAGTATCTGCCCGATCCGACCAAGGTCGCACGACGGCATACGATGCCAGTGCACCAGGGAGGAACCGAGCAGAGGGACCAGGGTCTACTCCAAGTCAGACTCTGGACATGGCTGTTGGCCCACACCGGGGAATACAGGAACTGGAAGGTAAGGCTGGAACACAGACTGGGGGTATAGGCAGACACAGCTGGTATGCAGACGGGTGGAAACTGGTAAGCACGACTGGTATGCAGGCAGAGAGGTGCTGGCAGGTACGGCAGGAATGCAGGCAGGTGGATGCTGGTAAGCATGACTGGTATGCAGGCAGGGAGGTACTGGCAGGCACGACAGGCTGGAGCACAGAGTGGATAAGACCCACTACAGACTGGGACTTCCAGAACAGAACCGCGGATGCGGTGGACAAACACAGCAGGGTGAGACCGCCCAGAGCGGCGGGCAAGAGCACAGCAAGACTGCCAGAGCAGCGAGCAAAGGGTCAGAGCAGAGCGATTCTGCCGGAGCAGCGAGCAAAGGGTCAGAGCAGAGTGAGGCTGCCAGAGCAGCGAGCAAAGGGTCAGAGCAGAGCGAGACTGTCGGAGCAGCAAGCAAAGGGTCAGAGCAGAGCGAGACTGCCGGAGCAGCGAGAAAAGGGTCAGAGCAGAGCGGAAACCGCAGGAGCGGTGAGCAAGGCGGAGCAGAGCGGAAACCGCAGGAGCGGTGAGCAAGGCGGAGCAGAGCGGAAACCGCAGGAGCGGTGAGCAAGGCGGAGCAGAACGGAAACCGCAGCAGCGGTGAGCAAGGTGGAGCAGAGCGGAAAACGCAGGAGCGGTGAGCAAGGCGGAGCAGAGCGGAAACCGCAGGAGCGGTGAGCAAGGCGGAGCAGAACGGAAACCGCAGCAGCGGTGAGCAAGGTGGAGCAGAGCGGAAAACGCAAGAGCGGTGAGCAAGGCGGAGCAGAGCGGAAACCGCAGGAGCGGTGAGCAAGGCGGAGCAGAGCGGAAACTGCAGGAGTGGTGAGCAAGGCAGAGCAGAGCGGAAACCGCTGGAGTGGTGAGCGAGACGGAGCAGAGCGGAAACCGCAGGAGCGGTGAGCAAGGCGGAGCAGAGCGGAAACCGCAGAAGCGGTGAGCAAGGCGGAGCAGAGGGGACAGGGCTCTGTTCACACGGAACAGACAGGAAGGGAAAGGCAGAACCAGATACACACTAGATACTTGCAATGAAGTAGCGAGTGGACACTAATCTCCCAAATGAAAGTAAAGCGACTACGAGTAGGAGTAAGGAGCAGGTACAGACTCTGCAGAAAAAGGGAAGGGACGGACATATAAACAAAACAGGTAAAACTTAGGAGAGTGTTCAGACAGGAACTGAGTGTTCGGACAGAAACCGACACTGCAGCGAGAGACAGGAGCGAGTCTGGGTATGCGGCCCCCAGAGTGGCGGGACGAACAGGCAAGGAGCGTGTTCAGACTGGCCTAGAAATACAGCCTCAGGAAGGCGGACAGACAGGCAAACAAACACAGAAAGAGATCTAGGTATGCAGCCCCTAGAATGCAGGATGAACAGGCTAAGAGCGTGTTCAGACAGGCAGCTGGCTAGAGTGCACAGACAGGACACAGTTCAGACCCGGGAACTGATACCGTAAGGCAGGGAACAGGAAGGACCTGGCACGTCAGCGACCAAAGGCCAACTGACAGAACAAGATGCTCAGGCGAGGATTCCTGGAAAGAGCTGGGTTAAATACCAGGTGACAGACAGCAATAGGCTGAGGATGCACAAGGGGTGTGCCCGCAGCAGCTACAAGAAGCAGGAAGTGATCGGGCGCCGCCCTTAAGCAGAAGAAACAGAGGCAAGCAGACCACATGGAGGAAAGCCAGAGTGATAGTCTGGACTGGAAATCAAGTGCGTGCTCTTGCTCAGTGGGAGATGGACCACTATGCAAGGACGCCGCCAGGTATGTTACAATCTCTAAAGGATTTATCACTATCTGAACACCTAAAAGTATGTGTTAAATAGCAGTGATATTTATCACATATAAATTATAACAGATTACAAATGTGGAGACTTTTCACACGCAGAACTGTGGCAAATTTTACTACATGTTTATGCATAAAGAATTAAGGTTCTGCAATGTTGATTTGTGGTACTTTAATGGTTCCAAGATGATATCCTCATTAACTATACTCACTCATTGTATTATACAGACTTGCTTTAATGTCACATAAATTACTCTTTTGCACAAAGCATTAACTCTTGGACATATATTTAATTTCATTTTAGCAGTGCTTATTTTTTTGAAAGGACATTTTATTTACAGCAGAATTGTTACAGTTGTTAGAAGTGCTGTGGGCAAATCATTTGTGTTTGATGGTTGCCAATTAGGAGTCAGAAGAATTTTGCACTATATTTCTGAAAATGTAAAAGATTTCAACTTATCTTCTGGTACAGAACCCACATGACCTTTATATGTCCCGGAGTGTTGATGAAATGCAGTTCTTTAAAAGCAAGCCTTTGTTCAAGTCTTTGAAGTATAAGACTCATCAGCCTAAAATCATCACAGGTCATCATCAATGACAAAGTCAGGACAAGTCTACTGCTGATCAAAGGATAACAAGTTACTGACATATAAAAGTTGTGTGTCCTACACATTTCATGTGGAAAAAAAAACTTACTCTACATACTGTATTTTATCGAGAACTCGGTATAAATTAATTAAAAGTAAATTCATACACAATATAGAAGCATATCTATAGGTGAGCCTTATCCAGAGACATCACTTTATTGTGTCACTTGTATACAATTGTCAACATAAGCTCAATATAGCCTTGCAACAAACAGACTTGGAACATTCCAAATTACTTGATTCCCAATTTTTTTTTGCACTGTGGATATTTTCTAATTTGCCGACGAGAAGGTCAATTCTATTAAACAAATCTGCCTATATTTTAATTTGCTATATCACATGGAGATTTCCAGGAAATTCCATTTGCAGCAAACTTATTCTACGCCTATTGAATGTCCCATATTATGCTCTGTGGTCTCTACTGAACCCAGTGCACAATAAACATAAGCTAACAACTAATATTTCACGACTCACCCCTCTGGCTGCCCATGCTTTACACCGACACCGATTTGGTCTTCAGCACCTTTTCTTCCTGCCACCAGGTGTTGAAACTCCATGCCTTTTCATGCTCAGCAAGATCTTCCGGTTGTTACTCAGCCCAGGACATCTCTGCACATGCGTGTCATACGGTTGCGACATTGTGATATCACATGTGCACAGTGACCTTATGACATGCATGCACAGAGATGAGTTTTTGGCCTGGCTGCTAGTGATGAGTGAGCACTAAAATGCTTGGCTACTCATTGCTTGAGTCGAGCAAATTGGAAGACTTGGGTGCTCGACCCAAGCAACGAGCCAATGTAAGTCTATGGGAAACTCGAGCATTTTTCAGGCGGCTCCCCCCGGAGGTCTGCAGAGGGCCTAAAAATTGCTCAAATCGCTGGGAACTGTGGTCAAATGACATGGGAACAGCATGGAGAAGACCCCTGGAAGCATTTCTGACTCCGAGGTCACTGCTGTCAACAATGTTGTCAGATTATTATGCCACTTTTACGGTCTCACAATAAAACATACAAAACGAAACCATAATGGATTTTCCTGGGAAATATGTTAAGGAACATCCTATCCAGGGTAATGACTTGTATATAAGGCAAAATGAAAAACCAAAAACAAAACCGCTCCTCCACATCTTGGGCTATGTTCACACATAGCATTTTTCATACACATAGAGGAGGGCCACAGTAACAACATGCTCACTTTAGAAAGGAGCGGGTCTTTTATACAGTTATAAGGTATGCAGTGAGTACTATGGCTGCCAAAATTTGAGAAAAACCCGAATAACAATTTAAAGACACATAGAGATGGGCCACATTAACAACATGCTCCCATTAGAAAGGAGAAGGTCTCCTATATAGTTATAGGGTATGTGAATACAATGGCTGCCAAAATTTGGGAAAAATCCCAATAACAATTTAAACACACATAGAGGTGTGCCTTAGTAATGACATGTTCCCATTAGAAAGGAGTGGGTCTCCAATACTGTTCTTGCGTGTACAGTGGCTGCAACAGCTGCACTCCAATGCCCTTTGCAAGAGACATAGAGGTCAGAGGGCCTCCTGAAAACAATGTTCCCATTATTAGGAAGTGGGTCTCCCATACTTTTTGACTATTCAGTGAAGCAACGTCTGACAAAAATTTGGAGGAACTCCAATGCCCCTTGCAAGAGACGTAGATATGTTGATATGGTACATATGGTGGCGATATGGTGGTGGAGGGAAGGATGAGGAGAAGGAGGAGGGCAAGAGCAAAAAGATAAAATCAGGAACTGTAAATCATTGTCTGGGTGTGGAGACAGAGGTGCATGGGAATAGAGTTAGACCTTCCAAAATAAAGACACTGTATTTGAGTTTATGTTACGCTGCTATCATTTGGTGGTGTTAAGAAGTCTGGCCCAAACAAAGCCCATGTTCATTTTCATAAGAGTCAGTCTATCAGCATTTTCAGTTGACAGGCGGATGCGCCTATAGGTTATAATTCCACCAGCGGCACTAAAGACCCACTCAGACAAAATGCTAGCGGCAGGGCAGGCCAGGTCCTCCAAGTCATAGAGAGCAAGTTCATGCCACATGTCCAGCTTGGATACCCAATAATTATAAGGCACAGAGGAATCACGGAGGACGTTGGTATGGTCGGCAAGGTACTCCTTCAGCATCTTCCCAAACTTTTCCCTCCTTGTGAGACTACCCCACGCATCAAGGCCTGTGCGATGGGTGGGTCTGAGAAAACTGTCTCTGAACTTTGACAGTGTTCCTCTGCCTCTGCTGGATTGGATTTGTGTCTCTCTTGCCTGTACTCCTTGGTTGTCCAATGAACTGTGACCTCTGCATTTTCAGATGGGAATTTTTTAAATAATTCCGCAACAAGGGCCTACAGGTACTGCCCCATTTTATTAGGCTGTCCGGCACGGGAATCAGAGACAGAAAGTTCTCCTTGTAGCGTGGATCTAGAAGTGTCACCAACCAGTAATAACTGTCACTCCAAATTTGGACAATGCGAGGGTCACGGGAAGGGCAGCGTAACATAAACTCAGCCATGTGTGCCAGACTGCTAACAGGTAGGACTTCCATGTCTTCATCAAGAGGACGACTGATGATGCTCTCCTCCTTATCCTCCTCCCTCTCCTCAGGCCAGCCACGCTGAACAGACGGTATGACAGTTGTGCAGGTAGTACCGTCTACAGCACAGGAAACTAGCTCCTGTTCTTCCTCCTCCTCCTCTTCCTCATTTCCACCCGATCCACGTTGGGATGAGATGAGGCTGGGCTGTGTGGAATCACCCTCTATGGTTCCTTGCTCCATCTCATCTTGCTCCACCTGCAATGCATCCTCTTTAATTGTGAGCAGAGAGCGTTTCAGCAGACAGAGAAGCGGGATGGTGACTCTAATTATGGCATCATCGCCGCTCTCCATCTTGGTGGAGTCCTCAAAGTTTTGGTACAGATATCTGACATCCATGTCCTCTCCTGAGGTCTTATGTGTGGAGTCTGACCTGAGTACCGATGGCCATGTTGATGCTGGTAGATAACAACTGCCCTCTTCTGCTCACAAATCCTTCCCAACATCTGCAATGTAGAGTTCCAATGCGTGGAGACATCGCACACCAGTCGGTGAGCTGGAAGCTGGAAACGCTACTCAAGCACGGCAAGGGAGGTGGAAGCTGTAACTGACTTTCTAAAATAGGCACACACGTGGCATACTTTGACAAGAAGATTCGGCAGATCTGGGTAGGTTTTGAGAATCTGCTGAACCATGAGGTTAAGCACATGGGCCAGGCATGGTACGTGTGTGAGCTCGTCTCGCTTCAAAGCCACCACCAGGTTCCTGCCATTGTCACACATGACCATGCCTATCTGTAGGTTCAGTGATGCCAGCCGCAGATCTGCCTGCTCTTTCAGAGCTGTTCACAACTCTTCAGCATTGTGCGATTTGTTACCTAAGCATATTAGCTTTAGCACAGCCTGTTGCCTCTTGGCCGAGGTAGTGCTGCAGTGCTTCCAGTTTGTGACTGATATGGTCATTTCTGAGATGGCGACTGAAGAGGAGGAGGAGGTGCAGGAACTGTAGAATGTGGGGAAAATCCTGATTGACCCAGGGCCCGCAATACTCAGCGTTGGGAGGACGTGTTCCATCCCAAGCTCCGAATGGGTCCCGGCTTCAATTATATTAACCCAGTGTGCCATCAGCGAGATGTGCCATCCCTGCCCACAAGCACTTGTCCATGTGTCCGTGGTTAGGGGGCTTTCCCAATAACTACAATGTTTAGGGCACAGCTAATGTTGTGGGACATGTGCTCGTGTAATTCGGGGACGGCATATCGGGAAATTAGTGGTGGCTGGAAACCAAGTACTAAGGGACAGCCACCGCCATCAGGTTGCGGAAAGCTTCTGTGTCCATGAGCCTAAAAGGCAACATTTCAAGCGCAAGCATTCGATAAATGTGAGAATTTAGTAGTGTGGCCTGTGGAGCGTTGGCTGCGTATTTGCGCTTGCGTTCCAAGGACTGGGTAGGGACAACTTAATGCTGCGCTGGGACAAGGACGTGGCTCCTGATGGTGCTCTGGCAGGTTGTGCAAATGGCCTTTTTGGGGTTATCTGCAGAGTCTTTAAAAAACTATTAGACTCGGGAAGACCTAACACTTATAGTGGCAACTTCAGTCGGGTTGGTGTTACGGGGAACGCTTGCCGACCTTGTGTCTGCGGCCACCACACTGCTTCTTCCTGTCTGTTGTGATGCTATGCCTCCCTCCCCCTGTGTGCTGCTGTCCTCGCTCTGTATGTCCCACTGCCAGGTTGGGTCAGTTAGTATATCATCCTCCACCTCGTCTTCCACACCCTGGTCCTCCTCCAGACTTTCTGGCAATTGTGTCTCATCATCATCCACCTCTTGCGACAGTAATTGCACTTTCCCACCGTTTCCTTCATGAGACCAAGGCTGCTAAAATATTTGGGCATCGCTACACGCGTTCTCCTCTGCACCTGCTTGAAGCTTACACAAATCTATAAATGTAAGAGTGAAAAGCTCTTCTGAGTGTCCAAGTGTGGGATTAGTTGTCTCCGGGCACTTGGCATGGTGGGAGGAATGAGGATCAGAGTGAGGAATATGCGGTCCAGACTCACGGCTACTGAGATTTGACCGTGTGGAATACAGGGTGGTGGTGGTGGTGGCAAAGTGACTGGAAGCATTATCTACTTCATTAATGAAAATTGACAACTAGAGTAAACATTTAATTAACTGGTATTTTTCTATTTAAAATGTATACATTGCTTAAGATATATTTCAAATAGGACATTGTTTAACCATCATGTTATATTCTATGTTGCTTTATCCTTCCTGTGGAAACCTGTACTGATGACATCGGATAGCTCTCGGCCATGTTATACGCTCGTGTGAACGAGCCCTAATATAGAGAAAAGTTGAGCAATATAATGACTGATATATGCTTTGTAGATCCTATGTATAATTTATCATTTTTTTGTACATTTATTTTTTTTAACATATGTCACATACAGTCCTGCTCTTTGTTATTGCCACCCATTGCCACCATCAGGGAATTACTGTCCTTATTGCTGTATGGGGCCCCATGAGAAGCAGTACAGAGATGGGGCCTGGGCCCAGTCAGGCCCCCCCCTTGTGCTTCTGCTCACGGGACCCCATGCTATAACAAATTGGCGAGCGCCAGGGCGCGGCCTTCGGCGGCATGCACCTTGGTGCTAAATGCCTTACCGGAGCTCAGCAGCTGTACAGCTCCAGCATCTCCCTCATACTTCTCCTGACTTCGGGTCAGGTGACATTGCGTATGTGCTGTCACTTGACTAGAAGTCAAGAGAACCCGGGGGCGTACCTCTCCTTGTTGCAGGGACCCTAGGAGCACTCACAGCCTTCAAGACTGAACGGCCGTGCTGCAGCTCCAAGGTAGTCCCTCCTCCCCTTCAGTGACGAGCTGGTTAAGACGCGTATGCGATGACTCATCGCGTACGCACTTGCAGAGAGCTCCAGGATGCCAGTACAGCTGCAGGGATCGAGAGGGAAGTATGAAAACTTTATTTTTTTAAAGAGAATTAATTAAATGGTCTTGGGGGAGAGCACATGATGCATTGGGAGTGGGAGGAGGAGCACATGGAGAATTGGGAGTGGGGAGATGAGAACATGATGCATTGGGTGTGGGGAGATGAGCACATGAAGAATTGGGAGTGGGGGATGATCACATGGAGAATTGGGAGTGGGGGGATGAGCACATGGAGGATTGGGAGTGGGGGGTGAGCACATGGAGAATTGAGAGTGGAGGGTGAGAAGAACACATGGTGAATTGGAAGTGGAGGGTGGAGAGAGCACATAGTGAATTAGGAGTGGGAGTGAGCACAAGGAGAATTGGGAGTGGAGGGTGGGGTGAGCACATGGAGGATTGGGAGTGGAGGGTGGGAAGAGCAAATGGTGAATTGGGAGTGGAGGGTGGGGTGAGCACATGGAGAATTGGGAGTGGAGGGTTGGTTGAGCACATGGAGGATTGGGAGTGGAGGGTGGGGTGAGCACATGGAGGATTGGGAGTGGAGGGTGGGAAGAGCAAATGGTGAATTGGGAGTGGAGGGTGGGGTGAGCACATGGAGGATTGGGAGTGGAGGGTTGGTTGAGCACATGGAGGATTGGGAGTGGAGGGTGGGGTAAGCACATGGAAAATTGAGAGTGGAGGGTGGGGTGAGCACATGGAGGATTGGGAGTGGAGGGTGGGAAGAGCAAATGGTGAATTGGGAGTGGAGGGTGGGGTGAGCACATGGAGGATTGGGAGTGGAGGGTTGGTTGAGCACATGGAGGATTGGGAGTGGAGGGTGGGGTAAGCACATGGAAAATTGAGAGTGGAGGGTGGGGTGAGCACATGGATGATTAGGAGTGGAGGGTGGGAAGAGCACATGGTGAATTGGTAGTGGGGGGATGAGCACATGGAGGATTGGTAGTAAGGGGGATGAGCACATGGAGGATTGGAATTAGGGGGTGAGCACATGGAGAATTGGGAGTGGAGGTTTGAAAGAGCACATAGAGAATTGAGAGTGGAAGGTGGGAAGAACAAATGGTGAATTGTGAGTGGTGTGTTGGGAGAGCAAATGGTGAATTGAGAGTGGGGATGGGGAGAGCAAATGGTGAAATGGGAGTGAGGGGTGGAAAGAGCAAATGGTGAATGGGGGTGGGGAGAGCAAATGATGAATTGAGAGTTGGGGGAGAGGAAATGATGAATTGGGAGTGGGGGAGAGTAAATGATGATGAATAGATGATGGGGTGGGAAGAGCACACTGACACTATATACTATGTACAGAGCTCCTGTGTATAATATCACTGGTGATCACTGTATTACCTGTATACTATATACAGAGCTCCTGTGTATAATGTCACTGGTGATCACTATATTACCTGTACACTTACATTATACACTGTATACCATGTACAGAGTTCCTATGTATAATGGCACTTATGGTAATATTGTGTTTTTTTTATTTATGATCAGTATTGTAGTATTCGGTCACTATGTGGTGGTAATATGTGGTCCAGAAATGGTGTGGCGGTATTTGTCCCTTGTATGTGGTATTATTCGGTGACAGTGTGGTGGTAATATGTGGTCTGGTCATGGTGTGGCGGTTTTTGTCCCTTGTATGTGGTATTATTCGGTCACTATATGGTGGTAATATGTGGTCTGGTCATGGTGTGATGGTATTTGTTCCTGATATGTGGTATTATTCGGTCACTATGTGGTGGTAATATGTGGTGTGGTCATGGTGTGGCGGTATTTGTCCCTTGTATGTGGTATTATTGGTCATTTTAAAAAATGTATATGACACATTCCCTTAAAGAAAAATAAACAAAAATATACCTAAAAAGAGTATTGGATATTTTAAGAAATTTTTGATAGGTTAGAGTAGAGTAGGGCTCGGCCAGAAGAGACTACCTTGTCCTGGTGACGGACAAATTAAAATTCTAATTAATTAATTAATTAGTAGGGCCCGGCCTGAAGAGTCTACCTTATCGTGGTAAAAATCTTTTGGCCAAACAAAAGCTGATGGCTATGTGTGTGATCTGGTATTCACTGGGAACTGGTAATGTGTGATTGGTGAGGACATGGTGCAGAAGTGGAGTTTTTCCAAGAGTGAGTGGTGGGACTGTAGAAGGTTCGAGTGATGGAGGTGGAGCAGTGGTGGAGTCTGGGCGGAGTCTCAAGGGGGCCCGAAAATTTTGCCAGTATGGTGCCCTGAAATTCCTTGTGGCTGTCCTGTTTGCACCTACTATTCCATGATGTGGTCAGTAAAATATGCCAAAACTGGTCAATGATTCTCTTATGGACCAGGCTTTTGTTAGTTAATTCACAACCACATTGCAAGACTCATAACAGTTTAATATTTAAAGGTCACAATTTTTGGTCACAGATAACTTGTTGACTAACTTTTAATAACTATTGAGGAAAATAAGTTATGTGTGCCATGTAGGTCTACTTTTACTTATCTTTATTTTTTTGCAAAATACGTTGACTTTTCCATTCATACCAATTTTTGCCATATATATGATCTTTTGATTTATTTTTAGTCCATTTTTTAAGAGGCAGGATGTTTAGGCTCACCTGGTGAGGTGGATCATCTAAGCCTCAGGTCCAGGTGGGCACATGAGAGATTATTGCAGCAAGCAGGAAGGCATGTGGGAAGTGAGAATTTGGCACACTCAGGAATCTCAGGAGCAGCAGCGTTGAAGAATTGGAACCCAATAGGGATGGAAGCAAGTTGAAACACAGTATGCCCAAATGTTGGAGCACACCAAACAGAAGTCTAGTATCTCAATCCTATGACACAGGTGTGTACTCCAATGGTCTTTAAATAGAATTAGGCAGATGATGTCACTGAGCCATGCCTGCCAACCTGCACAACACGATGATAGACCACAATAGAATGCAGCGGCCAAGGTGAAGGAAGCAGGGTGAGGGATACCTGGGACAGGTGTTTAACAGAACTACAAACACTACCGCGCTAAGTACACTCAGAGCTGGTGGCTCTGACTAGATGGATGTAGATAAACACAAAAAAAGGAAAAAGAAAGTTCAACCCAAATGGATATCCTACTTCTAACTGCCCCCTCAGTGAGGATACACACATTGATCCTGGCTACAATCAACAATAGCTCTATGAAAAAGAAACAGAGAGGGAAAAGTGGCAGCACTTACTCTGAGAAGTATGAGCTACTTCCGTAGAAAGGTGTGTTGATTAGGCAGGCGTTGCAGAATCACAGCCATCAGCTGTTGGTTGTGGCGTGGAAGTCCTCAGCCAGCCAGACCAAGCACAATAGTCCAGCAGTCAGCGTGCTGTTACCATACGTCCAGCAGGGTCTGTACTGATGAGCCAGCGGGGTAAAGCGGGAGCATCCTCCCGAAAACGTGCCTCTTACCCACTCTGTAGCGCTGGTACAAACGCAGCGTGCTCCGGCCGGAAGCTTGGCCGCGTGAGCGCAGAGCCAGTGGGGGCGTGGCACTGTCACATCACAGCCCAAAGTATGAGATGTACAGTTTGTACCAGCGCTACAGAATGGAAATGCTAATGAGCTTGGGTTTATTGGATTAGCTGACACCTAGCCCTTTTAATTAATGATAACAAGGTGTCAATTAGACCCTTTCATTACTAAACCTAATTAAAGTAAAGAGTTAAATAAACACACACAGAGTAAACACTTTATTTGAAATACAACAGACATTCTTTAATCATTTAAATTAACCAATATACTCACCCCAGGTCGGACGGTAATCCAAGAGTTATTAAAGGGATGTCCTCATTTCTCCTTTCAAATATCTTTATTTAGCTCCAAAAAGCATTCATTGATGAATAAAAATGTATCAAAAAATGCATTAAAAAATGCATTAAAAATGTGGCCAAAACGTGGCAAAACACGTGCTTTTTTCTGCAGCGTTTTTCCTGGCAAGAGATGAAAAAACACTGCAGAAATTTCTGCAATCAAATCCTGAACATGCGCACATAGTCTAAGAGGCTGCCCACACTGCTGTCCATCCTGTCTTTCTGATCTAATACTGGAGATAGCAGGGGTTCTGAGGTAAGAAAAGGCTTCTCACACTGCTCTTCCGCATGTCATTGTGAATGACAATGCATGGTATAGGTTATTTCCAGATCATTGTGGAGCTTCTTACCACACATTTTCACAGGCACGTGTTCTAACATTCTAAAATAGGTGTTTGTCAGTGAAAGAAGGCATCAGTTATTTTTATTCTATAGTGACTACCTCATCTGACAAAACTATTGTGATTTGATAATTAAATACAGTATAATTTGGAAATGTATTTATAATGACATTTCCTTTATTTTATTTTTTTTATTACAGGAGAAAATTGTTTAAAGAAATTAGTTTGCTCCTATTTAATAGTGTATTTATAGTTTTATTGCACAACAAAAAGGCCAATATTGCTAAAAAAAAAACCTCTTTGCTATGTGGCTAAAAATTGTAAGAAATGTAGCTTTTTTTTTACTGCAAATGAGGCAAACATACACTAAAGGGGTTATTCCATTTCAGGCCCTGACCTCAATTTGTTAAAACATAATTAAGTACGCTGTATTCATTGGTCCACTGGTGAGTCTCCAATGCTGCTCCTGATGTCTTGCATTGGCTGCAGTGCTGACATCACTTTGACAGTACAGCAGCTCATCGGGTCTGCCCATGTAGACAGAATACTCACTTCTATCATGTTGTCAATGTGACATTATCTGAAAAGATACAACCCCTTTACATACCCTAAAAAAAATATACCGTATTTTTTAGACTATAAGACGCACCGAACGATAAGACGCACCTAAAATTTAGGGGTGGAAAATAGGAAAAAAATATTTTTTATAAGATGGGAGTCCGTCTTATAGCCTGAATAGGTATCTTACCTGAGACGCGGGAGTCACAGGAGGCAGGGTTCTTCAGGAAGCCGTGCCTGGCGCTGGTGGCCTGGTGGCTGGCACTGGGTGCTTGGGTGCCTGTCACTGGTGGCTTGGGCCTGGTAGCTGGTGCTGGGGGACTGGTTGCCCGGGGGCCTGGGTGCTTTGGGCTGGGGGCCTGGTGGCTGGCACTGGGGGCCTGGTGGCTTGGTGCTGGGGGCCTGGTAGCTGGCGCTGGGGGCTTTGGGCCTGGGTGCCTGGCACTGGTGGCCTGGGTGCCTGGCACTGGTGGCCTGGGGCTGGGGCCCTGGAGCCTGGTGCCGGGGCCAGTGTCTTGCTGTGAGTGGCGAGGATGAGTGGCGTGAGCCGGCTCCGATGGCCATTTTCCTGTAGATCACAGCTTCAGAAAGATGGCCGCGCACGCACCGGATGCCGCTCATGCCGCTTACAGCAAGACACCGGCCCCAGTACCCGACAAGGCCCCGGCCCCCAGGCGGATGCTGGCCCACCTCACCTCCTCTTCTGTTGACTCCTGCTGCTGCTGCTGCCTGCTGCTGCTGCCGCCACCACCTTCCTGATGGCCCTGCGATCCCACTCGCCGGTGAGTTAATTTCGGACCATAAGACGCACCCCCCATTTTCCTCTCAACTTTTGATGGAAAAAAGTGCGTCTTATGGTCTGAAAATTACGGTAGTTATTGACTAATACAGGCAAAAAATTTGAAATATTGTATGATAATTTAGGCCTAGAATGCATGTATGGGAAGGGATTTGACCATGCTTTATTTTAATTGTTTTTTGTTAATTAGTCTGTTTTTATATGATAATAATAATAATAATTATTATTTTTAGAGCGCCAACATAGTCCACAGCACTTTACAATTTTAGGAGGGCTTGTAAAGACAAAAAGACATTACAGAGTAACTCAGATATTAAAAAGGAGTGAGGGTCCTGCTCGTAAACTTACAGTCTATAAGGAAATAGGGGAGACGCAAAAGGTAAAATGTACATACAGTGCATTGTGAAAGTATTTGGCCCCTTGAACTTTTATACCTTTTGCCACATTTCAGGCTTCAAACATAAAGATATAAAATTCTAATTTTTGGGGGAAGAATCAAAAACAAGTGGGACACAATCGTGAAGTGGAACGAAATTTATTCGATATTTTAAACTTTTTTACCAAATTAAAAACTGAAAAGTGGGGTGTGCAATATTATTCGGCCCCTTTACTTTCAGTGCAGCAAACTCACTCCAGAAGTTCAGTGAGGATCTCTGAATGATCCAATGTTGTCCTAAATGACTGGTAATGATAAATAGAATCCACCTGTGAGTAATCAAGTCTCCGTATAAATGAGATGAAAGTTTAGAGGGACGGCCGGGCCTTGGTAGATTTGCAGTGGTCTGATACTCCTTCCATTTCAATATGATCACTTGCTCCTTGAGATGTTTAAAACTTGGGAAATCTTTTTGTATCCAAATTCGGCTTTAAACTTCGCCACAACAGTATCTCGGACCTGCCTGGTGTGTTCCTTGGTCTTCATGATGCTCTCTGCACTTGAAACAGAACCCTGAGACTATCACAGAGCAGGTGCATTTATACGGAGACTTGATTACACACAGGTGGATTCTATTTATCATTACCAGTCATTTAGGACAACATTCGATCATTCAGAGATCCTCACTGAACTTCTGGAGTGAGTTTGCTGCACTGAAAGTAAAGGGGCCGAATAATATTGCACGCCCCACTTTTCAGTTTTTAATTTGGTAAAAAAGTTTAAAATATCCAATAAATTTCGTTCCACTTCACGATTGTGTCCCACTTGTTGTTGATTCTTCCACAAAAAATAAAAATTTTATATCTTTATGTTTGAAGCCAGAAATGTGGCAAAAGGTAGAAAAGTTCAAGCGAGCCAAATACTTTCACAATGCACTGTATATTGTATAATACAGCCATAATATGATAAATAATACCTAAGACTACATGAATTGGTCGCCAGCCAATATGTTTTTTTGAAAAAAAATTTAATATGGGCCAAACTGGGATAGTTAGATAAGTATGTTGAGGTGATAGGCCAGTCTAAAGAAATGGGTTTTTATGGCACGCTTAAACCTGTGGGTATTGGGAATTAATCAAATTGTCCTGGGTAGTGAATTCCAAAGAATTGGAAAAGCCCGTGAGAAATCTTGGAGACGGGAGTGGGAAGTTCGGATTATGAAGGATTTTAGTTTTAAGTCATTAGCAGAATGGAGGGCACGGGTAGGATGGTAGACTGAGATGAGGGAGGAGATGTAAAGTGATGCTGAATAGTGGAGAGCTTTGTGGGTAAGAGTGATAAGTTTATAGTGAACTCTGTATTGGATGGGCAACCAGTGAAATGACTGACACAGGGAAGAGGCATTGGGTTGATGTTGGTATGATTCTGGCTGTTGCATTCAGGATGGATTGGAGAGGGGAAAGTTTGAGGGAGACCGATTATAAAGAGTTGCAATAGTCCACACGAGAATAAATAAGAGCTATAGTAAGAGTTTTTGCCAAGTCAAAGGTAAGAAAAGTTCTGATTTGGAGATGTTTTTGAGGTGTAGATGGCACGAGCGAGCGAGTGATTTGATGTGAGGAGTGAAGGAAAGATCTGAATCAAGTATGACCCCAAGACAGCGGGCATGTTGCTGGGGAATAATGTTGGATCCACAAATGGAAATGGCAATATAGGGCATATGTAGGTTAGTGGAGGGAGGAAATACGAGCAGTTCAGTTTTTGACAGATTCAATTTTAGATAGAGGGAGGACATAGTGTTAGAGACAGCTGAAAGACAATCACTGGTATTTTGTGATAATGCAGTGGTGATGTCCAGAGATGAGGTGTATAATTGGGTGTCTTCAACATAGAGATGGTACTGAAAACCAAATCTAATGATTGTTTGTCCAATAGGAGCAGTGTATAAGGAGAAAAGAAGGGGGCCTAGGACTGATCCTTGAGGAACCCCGACAATAAGGGGAAGGGGAGAGGAAGAGGAGCCAGCAAAGGACACGGTGAAGGAGCAGTCTGAGAGGTAGAGGGAGAACCAAGAGAGAACAGTGTCATTTAGGCCAAGCGAGCGGAGTATAGTGAGCAGGAGCTGGTGATCCACAGTGTTGAATGTTGCAGACAGATCCATGAGAATCAGCAGGGAGTAGTGACCATTAGATTTGGCTGTTAGTAGATCATTAGAGACTTTAGTGAGAGCAGTTTCAGTAGAATGTAAAGAGCGGAAACCAGATTGTAAAGGGTCAAGAAGACAGTTATCTGATAGATAGCAGATTAGACGGGAGTGGAGCAAGCGTTCCAGGAGTTTAGAGATAAAGGGAAGATTGAAAACAATAAAAGATAATGCCTTACCAACACCAGGTCAGATTACCAATGCACTACAGGATGCAGCAAGCCTCCATGATAAAGGCGAGGGCAACACATGTGCAAAATACTGATGCAGACAGCCACTCACTAACCTACCAATTCATGGAGGGGGTAACTGGGTAGTATTATACATGCACACAGATATGTGTGTTGCACAGTGTATGGCTTGAAACCTATTGATGACGCCTATACTATAAGATCAGGTGGGTTGCCCAGCACTATATACGTGCACCCCCACAGGACAGACACCCCAATTCACCCAGCCAACACTAACGAGGCCTGACCGCATACTGCAAGAAAATGTGAAAAAAAGATGAAAAATAGAGTATAAGATAAACACACCACATGAGTTACTGGTCGATATTTTGGCCAAATACACAAGCTCGCAACCCAAGCGTCAATGGTCCTCATACTTGCAAGTCCTAACACTAAACATTAAAAATGGTGAACATTGGACATAATTTCAAAAAACATCACAGTAAAAAATAATGCCTTACCAACACCAGGTCAGATTACCAATGCACTACAGGATGCAACAAGCCTCCATGATAAAGGCGGGGGCAACACACGTGCAAAATACTGATGCAGACAGCCACTCACTAACCTACCAATTGATGGAGGGGGTGGCTGTGTACATGCACACCAATGGAGTCTGCATAGGGCGCCAGTCACACAGATATGTGTGATGCACAGTGTCTGGCTTATAGCCTCTTGATCACGTACAACAATAGTTATATGTTTTAAGCATAAATTTATAATGGAGGAAATTCTTCGGCCAGATTAGATTTTCTCCACAGTCATTCGGCACACCTGGAGCACTGCTGGAGAAAACGTGTTTGCAGCGTGTTCCAGGGTTGTCGCCGTCTGTGCCGAGTTGTTCTCTCTGTAGGAGGTGCCGCTTCATCCAGGGTGCATTGCAGTGTTTCATTATAATGCTTCAATGCAGAGTCAGAACATGAGAGGGAGGAGATTGGGGACAATCATGATTGCAACGTCTTCATGAATTTCTGGGTGTTAATGGCATGTATATTTCTATAAATGTGGAAAGTGGGGGCGTCTTGAGCAGGGTAACAGTTCTTGATAGAGAATTAAAGAAGGTTGTGGTCAGAGAGCGGAAGAGGAGAGTTAGTAAAGTCATGTATTGAACAGAGCTGGGCAAAGATCAGGTCAAGAGTAGTGATGAGTGAATATGTTCTGTTAACCCTTTTCGGGGAGCATGCTCTGGTGTTTTCCGAGTATCTTCAGCGTGCTCGGGTGTTATGCTTGAGTCACTCCATGTGCATGATTTACGATTGTTTGGCAGCTTTGATACATGTGAGGAATGCCAAAGAAACAAGCATTCCTCACATGTATTAAAGCTATCAAACAGTCGCAAATCATGCGCACAGAGTGACTGAAACATAACACCCGAGCACACTGAAGATACTCGGAAAACACCCGAGCATGCTCGTAAATCTCGAGTAACAAGCATGCACGCTCATCACTAGTCAAGAGTATTCCCGTCTTCATGTTAAGTAGAGTTAGTAAGCTGTGAAAGGCTGAAGGAGGAAGTTAGCGATATATAGCTGAAACTACAATAGAACAAATATAGAGACTAATACACAAGGAAGCTGCTCCCTAGAAGTAATACTGACTGGGCTAATTTCTCTTATTTGCTCATACAAATGTAATTCATATTTCTGCCTGTCACTTCAATATTTTTTCTGTACTTAAGAGTAATAAAGATCTGAAAAGCAATGTACACTACTTCAGAATAAATATGACTTTTCTTAGTTACAAAGTTACTTAAATGCTGTTTTGCATATACAGTTTCAGAATATCAAACACTTTTACTATAAAAAGTAGGACACAAACTGAGAATCTGCCATCAAGAAAGTGTTCGCTGTTTAGTGCCTATGTAAACTTCAATGACTTTGACTGCTAGCTGACCTTGTGTAAGTATGACATATTTTTCAGTAATTTCCAAATGGATAATGGAGCTTTTCAAATTTTGTGCTAAGGTAAATTAATTTTAATTTACGAAATCCACATATTGTATATGGGGTTTCTTGTTACAAACTAAAATAAAAAAAAAATATCACAAACTGTTATCACAACTGTCAGAAAGGAGATTAGTTACCTGTGGTGCTTAATGTTTATTCATTCTGCTGATTTCAGGATCAGGATCTTAAAACTTCATGAAGAAAAACTATACTTTGTGCATGCTACCACTTCATAATACTAGTCAAAATGAGCAGCAATATTAACCTCTTTGTGTATCAATTGGACAACAATGTTGCAGATATTTCATTTATCTATATTCTCATCAATAACATTCCAAATATACATGTATTTTTCATAAATCCTGTACTGCATTAACCATACAGAAGTGAAAGCCATTTTTATATAGTCCATCTGTTTTTGCAGACTCCAAATTAATTAGGCAAACTAAGATAAATAGCACTATTTTTAATTATTCTTGTCTTTAGTTGCCTACTATAAATAATTCAGCTAATATTTCCTGTTGTTCCGTTCTATCTGGAAATTCATGGTATATGTCACTTCATTTTTGTCAAATAATACAGTTATGGCTTTAAGTTCGCTTCATGGTTCAATGTCTCAATTACCAGAACTTCCCTTGTGATGAAATTGCATGGAATGTGCCATACATTTTCTCAACAGGACTGGATGAGAAGACACTCCTATGACAGATCATGATGATGACAGCACAGTGCCTGCTCACAGATATAATGCAGGCACACACAGTTTTGCATCCATGACTATATAGGTAAAACCTATTAATTTATTAGAAGTGAGAATAATCACACTGTCTCCACAGAAGGCACAGACTGTACTGGCTCAAGCTGGCCAAGTTGCCATGAAGGATGAAAGCTAGAAATGAAGATAAAGGCTGGAGATAAGAAAGAAGGAGTTTGAGCTAAATGGAAATAAGTACACTATACTGGAGAGCTGTAGCCAATTTTCATTTTTGCACTTAGTTTTTTCTTCCTTTTTTGTAAAAGCCATTGCTTTTTAATTTTTTGCTGACATAGCCATGCGAAGGCTCGTTTTTGGCAGCGCAGGGAAATTGTCAAAAAAATATATATATATTTTTGCATTGTATTGTAGGCATTGTTTATTATGGTGCTCTGTGTATGGCAAAAAAATGACCTGGCAACATGATTGAACATGGCAAGCTGATGTTTTTATTCATACTATTCTTGATTACGTATGGCATTGCAATTGCATGGCATTTACTGTATGATTGGAAACATTTTATATTTTGAAAGATCGGACTTTTGTTAATATGCCAATACCTAATCATTTTTTTTCTGCTTTAATGTTTAACTGCTTTATTGTTAACTGGGGTTAAGGAGGATGGTTCAAACTCTGTTCTCTTGTTTTTTTTATATTTTTCAAAACTTGTAAAAGAAAACATCTTACTTTTTTATTCCAGAAAGAGGACTTGAACTTGAGATCTATATACTGCAATATTATGCTATTTCAGTGCATAGACAAAATGACCAACTCCTTTAAAGTCAAGCAATGTGTCCCAGGCTGCCATCTACCATGCAATTAATCAATAACCCTTGATTGTATCGCCGGGCTTCTGAAGGGTGTCCGATTTAGTGTACCACCTTGGTCATGCCACTTTAATAAAGCTGTCAGTTATTGACAGAGGAATTTAAGAGGTTGAAAAGAGCGACCATGTAGATTTAGCATGTGAAATTAATGCATACTCCTGTAAAAACACTTTTGCTTTGGACTGAAATTGCTAGATTTATAGAGAAGGCAGGAGGCAGAATCTCATAGGAGTTGATGGTGTATACTGTAGGACAAGGGAGAATTCAATATCAGAAGGGCGGCATGTGCAGCTACTAGCCATGGGTACCATCTGCTAGATTAGTATCATTTGACTAAATCTAAGTAGAATGTGTAACTCTACACACTTCAAGATTCATTCTACTATCGCTAGCTTTTTAACCTGGAAATATCCTCCTTTACTTACATTGATGCTTCTCTTAATGTACATAGAGAGATCCAATGAGCAATAAATTGAAATTCAAATGCATCCTTGAAAATTTAACTTGGCTTCAACTCCATACTCATTATTTCCTTAACCTCTCACTCCCCAGCTTGTTTTCACCTTCTTGACCAAACCAAATTTTACAATTCTGACCAGTGTCACTTTATGTGTTAATAACTCTGAAACACTTCAACGGATCCCAGTGATTCTGAGACTGCTTTTCTGTGACACATTGTACTTCATGTCATTGGTAAATTTAGGTAGATATTTTTTGCATTTATTTGTGAAAATATCAGAATTTTGGAGAAAATTTAGAAAATTTTGCAATTTTCAAACTTAGTTTTTATTCCCTTAAACCAGACAGTTATATCACACAAAATTAATAAATAACATTTAAAACAGTATAATTTTTTAAACATTTTGTTTTGTTAGGAAGTGGGAAAAAAACTATTTTTTTAGGGACAACATCACATTTGAAGTAACTTGGAGGGTCTGTATGACAGAAAATATCCAAAAGTGACAGTTTTAAAAAACTGTACCTCTCAGTGCTCAAAACCATATTCAATAAGTTTATTAACCCTTCAGGTGCTTCACAGGTATTAAAGAAATGTGGAAGGAAAAAAATATATAAATTTTTCTCACAACAATGTTGCATTTTCGAAGGGGTAGCGGGAGAAAATGGACCATACAATTTGTTGTGCAATGTGTGGGAGCACAGACGCATAGACTTCTTTTTCTGGATTTCATTATTTTTCTGGGGGGGTGCGAGGAGCAATAGCGCTTTTCCAGAGCCTTTGTGCTACCAGTAACATGGAAGCCCTATATATTTCCATTGATTGATGATGGACCTAAGTGGCGGACTTGCTTTTTTTGTGAATTAAGTTGAAGCTTTTATTTTACATATTATTTTGGATCCACATTTATCCTGTGCGTTGTTCTGAACATTAACATTGGGACTTCCATGTAATTTTCCAAATGACATGATTCAGATGAATTCCCCAAGGGATCCATTCACTGTAATGAGGCAGTTCAGCAATGTTCCTCTTTTCAGAAGTGCACAAAACTGTGATGGACCGCTCTTTTATGCACACTTAAAAAGACAGACACCGCCAGATCATAGGCCAGACTGCATCCACAGTGCCTCCATCTGGCTCATTATAGGGAATCTTCTGCCGGGGATCCTGTCTTAATCACGTATGTTAGAGAAGTACACAGAAACCTCGGTGTAACCGCTCAGTGTAGCGCGCAGGATAAATGTGAGCCGAGCCTTACTACGATCTTAGGGAGGCTGAATTAACAAATCAACATCAGGTCAAGAATTGGTTTTATTTATATTTTGCTCCATTACTCATGTGGTTTAAGTGATATGATGACTTTATTCTTCGGGTCGATGCAATTACAGCTCATTTTTTATGTTTTGCCTCTTTTGCACAATATAAGTACTGATAGAAAAAAACAACGTAGTAACTTTCCGGTAACGGGATTTCTCAGAGCCCATAACAGCACCACAGAGAGAGGCAATCCGCCCTTCAGGGACAGGAAACCTACAGATAAAAAGGTCGGTACCTTTAGTTCTTTACAGAGCACGAGAGGACCTCCAGGTTATTAGCACAAAATATATCATCATCATAATGCTTATCAGGAACACCCTGTGACTACGCATAAATAACAAAATAACAAATAAGTGTGTACACCCACTTGTGAAGGGAGGGGATATACAAGTGCTGTCATGGGCTCTGAGATATCCCATTACCGGTAAGTAACTACTTCTTCCTCCTTCCCCCATGACAGTACCATGTAAAGAATTGCAGAGAAATGTATCATTAGGGAGGGACCACCGCCTTCAGAACCCTTCTCCCAAAAGCGAGGTCTGAAGAAGGGGCTAGGTTCAGCCAATAATGCTTAATGAAGGTAGAGGGGGATGACCATGTCGCAGCTCTACATATCTTTTCTATTGAAACACTGGCTTTTTCTGCCCAAGAGGTTGCCACTGCCCTTGTTGCGTGAGCTTTTAATCTCTCCAGAGCGGCTTCCCCACTGCATGAGTATGCCAGAGAGATGGCATCTCTTATCAATCTTGCCAACGTGCCTTTGGAAGCTTTGGGCCCCTTTCGAGTTTCCTGAAAGCACACAAAGAGAGCCCTATTCTTCCTACACTCTTGTGTGGCAGCTAGGTACTGGATTAGGCATCTCCTTCTAATGTATGGAGATCTCTTTCCCCCCTGTTTTTGTGATTGGGGCAAAAGGAAGGAAGGGTGACCTTTTGGGATCTGAGGAAGCGGGATGCTATTTTGGGCAAGTAGGTCAGGTTTAAGGATGACATTATCCTTCAAGATCTGTGTAAGGGGGGTCCCCGCAGGAAGGGCCTGAATGTCACTGACCTTACAAGCTGATATGAGAGCTACTAAAAGTGATGCCTTGAGGGATAAAACTTTTGGGGATGTACCTTCTAAGGGTTAGAAAGGTGGTTTAGTTAAATCCGAAAGGACCAAGTTTATATTCCAAGAAGACAAGCTCTGACTAGGGACCGCACAAATTGTTTGGTCTATGCAAGAGCTGCAGAGCCTTTTTTCCATGAAGTGGGAAGCTCTTCCATGCAAAGTGCACAGGTCCTATACTTGGTCTCCGTTTTTTTTGTTCCAGCCCGCCAAACATTATGTCCTGAACGGATCTTTTAGGATGAGGGTCTTCTTTCTTCAGGTATGTCTTCTTTTCTTCAGATACTGCAGGCACCCCGTCAAGGACAGGAAACCAACTGATGCAGAAGAGAGGTACCGCCCTTTTTATCTGTAGGTTTCCTGTCCTTGAAGGGTGGATCCCCTCTTTCCGTGGTGCTGTCATGGGGGAATGAGAAAGAATTGTTTTTGCAATGCTACAATCTGAGTGCTATAGCCTTTTGATTTCTCTACTGATGGAGCTGTATGGTAGCTCGTTTTTTTTCGGGATAAGATGGCATTTCAGTGGCACCATTTTTATTTACATCTGTCTTTTTGATCGCATTTTTAAAAAAATATTTTTACAATTTTTTTTTGCACATGGATTGCAATGCATTATTCAGTTCCTATGAGAAATATTGAAAGAACGCCTTTTAGACTAACAGGTCAGCGTAGCTGGCAGACCCAGAGGATGTGGGGGTGCCATCGCATGGGAGAGGAAGACCATTCCTTCTCGAAGCTTCCTAAATGCGATTGATCATGGCATTTAGGAGGGTTAAACTGCCGGGGTGGTGCAGAAACCACTCCTGGCTGTGAAAGACGGAACTCGGCTATCACTTACACTGAGCTCCTGGTGGCGATTGTGTGGACACAGCTCCTGTCCGCTGCAAGATTGCCATTACGTACCAATACATCAAGGGTAGGGAATCCCTTCCCAATCATGACGTATCGGTATGTCACAAGTGACGAGGTGAAAGAGGTATTCCTATTTCAGATCTTTTATAGCTAATTTCTACTAACTGAATATTTTTATTATATGACTGTAATAAGCATAAAATACTGTTTTGTACTTGTATTGATAGTCTATATCTTCTTTCAAGCCTGATATAATAAAGCAATAGAATTAACATTAGACACGTTAAATTTATTTTAATTCAGGACTGTTTTTAGAGGGCATTTATTTGATTACTGTATATTATGTTGACAATTTTAATTTTAAATAAAATGGCTCAAGTACTTTTTTTCCTCCAGAGGTAAAAAATAACTATTTTAAGATTCTGTACAAGTGAGATATGTTTCATATACTTAATGCAAGACATTAGAGATAATCCCTGTCTGGCCTTTAATAGCAACATTAATCATAACACACTCAATTAATAATGTTGAATTTTATTAATATAATCCCCTCAGCCTTCATGAATCGTATTTAAAGTTTGTTAAACTGAGCATGACTTTCAATTAGCATATTTTTAATAAAAATTCTAGATGCTTACCAAGGAGGAGGCGGCTTTGCTATCACACTGGGTAGCACAGTTTACATTCATACCAAAATCAAATTGAACAAGAAGAGGATTAAGATTTAATACCTAATTTAGTAATCTTATCAAGTTCTTACTTAGCAATATTAACAGATTCTTCTGAGCATATTTTCATAGGATACAAAGTGACACTTTTATGTATGACCCAAGTGTTTTTCTATCAGTTCAAATATTTTGTATTTACTTCTGCAGTATATGATTTACCATTGTATAATTGTGTGCATTGTGTTACAGCACAATATAATTTACTTCTAACACAAAGGCCTAAGCAAAAATATTGATTAGATACAATTAAATGAGGTCACAGAACATTATATGAAATACTGTTACATTAAGGCCTCTTTCAGCCATTTGTGTTGCACGTTTATGTTATATCCGTTTTTTATACCCATTTTACTCTATGGTGCTAGTCACATGTCCGTGTTTTTACATGGACCGCCATGTGTCCATGCACAACACATCAGGCATGTCCATTTTTCTATTGTATCACTGATGAAAATACTAAGACAAGTCTATGGATCGGTGAAAAAATACGTACAGCACATGGATGCCATCTATGTGTCATCCCTGTTCTATCCATGTTTGTTATATATTTTTTTTATTCCTTTGCTCAGAACTTTATTATTTGTTATTTTTTTACCAGGTCAAAAAATGTTTTTTGACTTTCTAAATAAGTTATGGTATACCGACATACTATTATCCATCGCTTCAATCCCCTCCTCTGGTACTATGGTTCCTGCCCATTCACTGTCCTGGAAGGACAGCTACCTTGAGGAAAGAAACTTACTTCACTTACTCCCATCAGCCATGCCATTAGGGTCATAGAGGTTTGAGGGCTTAATTCCCCACTCACTATGCAGTGTATGGCTGCTGTAAATACGGCACGGCACATGGATTGCCAGGCGGTTTGTCATGCATCATTGTACAGCCAGTAATGGGGGGGTCCTTTCAGCCACCAGTCACTTTATAGTGATCACAGTCTCAGTTTGCAGCTGCACAACTCTCTGATTGAAACTTGGAGGCTGCCGTGACCAATTGAGTTACCTTACTGACAGTAGCTGGCCTTTCACTACAGGAGTCAACCCATTTTTGGAGATGTAACTACCTACTCGGATAATGTAGGTTAGGGACATGAATGGTGACCGTTCAATTAACCAAAACTGACACTATATTACTCATGTACAAAAGGTCCCTAATTAGATAAGGGTCCATGCTGAACCACAAATGCACATGGAACAATGTGGTATGCTGACATTAGCAGGTGACAAGGGCAAAACATGTAAGTGGTTGTCTCACTCATGTTTTGCACTTGTCACCTTCAAATGTCTGCTTACAACTTATCTGGGATAATTCACAAACGCAAGTGTGGACTTCCCTGTGGCATCAGTGTATTAGAAATCCTAATAAGGCAACAAACTTTAAATGTGTTAAATAAGAATATGAGAATTGTTGCAAAATGTTTTAAATGAAATAGGAAAAATGGTGGTACAGATTGTAATGAGGTATTTGTTGTTATTTTTGTAAAAAATAAAAAAGGCAACAATCTTGCTTTTACTTTTTCAAAAAAAAAAAAATAACAAGCTCAAAACCCACATGAAGGGTCCTCCTTATATTGCGACTCCCTAAGTATCCCCCAACAAAAATTACTGAATGGAAAAAGGGGGCCAAAATTGAAAAGTGTTGCTACCTAAACTACACCAAAATCAATTCCTGTCCATTTGCCATGGTAGAGCACCTTCCAAGTCCACAAAATAGTCAGAAAAGAAGTCCCTTCCTTAATTATTGACATTGTCCATACTTCAAAGTGCAAAAGGACGTATAACATGTCGAGACAGAGAAA
Organism: Phyllobates terribilis; assembly: GCF_046119375.1. Lineage (NCBI taxonomy): Eukaryota > Metazoa > Chordata > Amphibia > Anura > Dendrobatidae > Phyllobates > Phyllobates terribilis. The sequence continues at coordinate 17,904,278 of NW_027362771.1, forward strand.
AACCCTTATCAGCAACCATATCCAAGAGTGCATATGGCCTAGAGCCTCCTGAAAACACACAGGGAATGGGAATGGGAAGATTCATGTTCCCAAGCCGAAGAGACATTCTGGTAGAGCAAAAGATCTGAACGTTTAAAGCACTCCTATAGGCTCCAATATCAGCAATTACAAAACAGTACTTATTGTCAGCCAGAGCCATCACCATAACTGAAACATTTTTTTTTTATAGAAGAATCGGGAGCCAGAGTTCGACGGCTTCTTCACACAAATGTGCTTTCCAACCTGGCCTCAAAATAGTTTAGGAACTAGGCTCCTGCCATGAAGCCCTGGGCAACTCTCAACCAATCCTGTGTGACTAACTGAGGCATCACCTGGCTCTTGAGATTGACCCAAATGATATCACAAGTTCTGCGCACAATCTCATAGATCATAGATGTGCAAAGAAGAAAGGATAATGAAGTGATGCAAAGGAATGGCCAGTAGCCAGAAAACTGAAAGAAAAAGAAAACATTACCAAAATACACAATTGAAGGGTAGATTGTGCAGTATACAATAATTTTACCAGAGAAAGTATAAAGCACCTAAAGAAAAAAAACCACAGGTAATTAATGACAAAATATTGTTCACAGAATAAACATATACTTACCTTAACAAAACACCAGGCCAAATGTTAGAAAAAGGTACAAATAAGCACATTATTATTTAAACAGATGGTAAAATTTGGCTGTAAAAACACTTACATTTCCATATGAAAAAAACATACCACAGGGTGATTAGTAAGTATTCTTCTAGAGAAATATTTTGTCACATGCAGGTGTCTTAACCCTAGAATGCATACCTGGGGCCTCGCAGGCCCGCCCTGTTAATTGTTTTCTATTTTCTGCAAGATTACTTTAGTTAGAATTTTGAAACTCTAGGTATTCCTCAGGTATATTGTTGTTTGTCATTTTTGTTTGAGTTATTCCATGTTATTTGCACACGGGCCTAAAAGGCCCCAGGTATGTGAAAAAGTAGATTTTTATGGTCATGCGTTCTAGGGTTAATGAACAAGATGAGGTCATAACTGCACACAGACATGCGACAAAAAGCCACAAACTTTGCAGAATGCAGGTGAAGCTCACCCTACAAGCTGGACTATAGTTATTAAAATCCTCAACCGGTGCCAGTACATCATTCTATTGCTCAGATATATGTAGCTAGCTGCTCCTGTGGACTACATTTTAGATGGGACATAAATCGCTAACAATTAACTGACATGACAATAAAAAGTCCCCAATGCCATGGAATATGATGTGAGAAAATAGAATCTTTATTAGAATTATTGATTAAATGTTAATTTACAGGTAAGTGGAACTCGATGGTAGGGAAATAGACATGCACATGTAGAAAGGACTATGCGTATTACTATGGAAAACTACAGAGTTATAATATATAATCAAATACAAGTAGTAGTAAACACCCCTATTAGATCAAAATATCTATTTGACTCCTATACTTGTACTGACTATGGGGTCAACAACAATATATGGCAAAAATGCAACAATTAACCGCTCCAACACAAGAATATATTGTATTATCAGTAGTAGTAAAACTAGCTGCCCAAAATAGTGAAATCACCTATGTCATCGATTATGCATAAAGGTAGAAACACAATATACCTGATGGGATGGCGTCACAGGGGTATGAGAATCCCAGGGTGAACGCACGTCACCTTTGCAATAATAGAAGATGGATTGGATCACAGCACAATAGTCCATCTAGTTTATTGGGAACTGTAGTTCCTAAAAAATTGAATCATCTTCTTTTGGTCCAACCAGTTTTCTCTCACCGTTCGTACTTTGCAGTGTACACTATGGATAATAGATATACTTGTAGAGATGAGACGATCATTTGAAATTTAAATTTGCCAGCTTCACTGAATTGGAAAGGAGAATGAGGAAGGTGGAGTGAGAGGGGTGAAGATGCAGGGAAGGAAAGAGGGAGAGAGAATTTCAAATATGTTATGTATCTACAGTAACAGAGACCCAGTGGAATCTGGGAATGGAAACTGGCAGTCCTTTGCTCCATTGGGAACACTGATCTCTGAATGACCATTAATGTACAAGGTATGATAAGATGTCACACAAAATAGTTAATAAATAACATTTCCCAAATGTCTACTTTATATCAGCACAATTTTTGAACCAACATTTTTTTTTGTTAGGAAGTTATAAGGGTTTAAAGTTAACCAGCGATTTCTAGTTTTTCCAACAAAATTTACATAAGCATTATTTTAAGGACCACATCACATTTAAAGTGCTCAAAACCACATTCAAGAAGTTTAATAACCCTTTAGGTGCTTAGGAATGCTTCACGGGAATTTTTGGAATGTGGAAGAAAACAATGAACATTTAGCTTTGTTTCACAAAAATTTTTTCATTTTCACAAGGGTAACAGGGAAAAATGGACCCCAAAAATTAGTTGTGCAATTTCTCCTGAGCACGCGGATGCCACATACAGTGGTGGCCAAAAGTATTGGCACCCCTGCAATTCTGTCAGATAATACTCAGTTTCTTCCTGAAAATGATTGCAATCACAAATTCTTTGGTATTATTATCTTCATTTAATTTGTCTTCAATGAAAAATCACAAAAAGAATTGTCCTAAAGCCAAATTGGATATAATTCCACACCAAACCTAAAAAAGGGGGTGGACAAAAGTATTGGCACTGTTTGAAAAATCATGTGATGCTTCTCTAATTCGTGTAATTAACAGCACCTGTAACTTACCTGAGGCACCTAACAGGTGTTGGCAATAACTAAATCACACTTGCAGCCAGTTAACATGGATTAAAGTTGACTCAGCCTCTGTCCTGTGTCCTTGTGTGTACCACATTGAGCATGGAGAAAAGAAAGAAGACCAAAGAACTGTCTGAGGACTTGAGAAACCAAATTGTGAGGAAGCATGAGCAATCTCAAGGCTACAAGTCCATCTCCAAAGACCTGAATGTTCCTGTGTCTTCCATGCGCAGGGTCATCAAGAAGTTTAAAACCCATGGCACTGTGGCTAACCTCCCTAGATGTGGACCGAAAAGAAAAATTGACAAGAGATTTCAACGCAAGATTGTGCGGATGGTGGATAAAGAACCTCGACTAACATCCCAACAAGTTCAAGCTGCCCTGCAGTCCGAGGGTACAACAGTGTCAACCCGTACTATCCGTCGGCGTCTGAATGAAAAGGGACTGTATGGTAGGATACCCAGGAAGACCACACTTCTTACCCCGAGATATAAAAAAGCCAGGCTGGAGTTTGCCAAAACTTACCTGAGAAAGCCTAAAATGTTTTGGAAGAATGTTCTCTGGTCAGATGAGACAAAAGTAGAGCTTTTTGGGCAAAAGCATCAACATAGAGTGTACAGGAAAAAAAAAGAGGCATTCAAAGGAAAGAACACGGTCCCTACAGTCAAACATGGCCGAGGTTCCCTGATTTTTTGGGGTTGCTTTGCTGCCTCTGGCACTGGACTGCTTGACCGTGTGCATGGCATTATGAAGTCTGAAGACTACCAACAAATTTTGCAGCATAATGTAGGGCCCAGTGTGAGAAAGCTGAGTCTCCCTCAGAGGTCATGGGTCTTCCAGCAGGACAATGACCCAAAACACAATTCCAAAAGCACTATAAAATGGTTTGAGAGAAAGCACTGGAGACTTCTAAGGTGGCCAGCAATGAGTCCACACCTGAATCCCATAGAACACCTGTGGAGATATCTCAAAATGGCAGTTTGGAGAAGGCACCCTTCAAATATCAGGGTCCTGGAGCAGTTTGCCAAAGAAGAATGGTCTACAATTCCAGCAGAGCATTGTAAGAAACTCATTGATGGTTACCGGAAGTGGTTGTTTGCAGTTATTTTGGCTAAAGGTTGTGCAACCAAGTATTAGGCTGAGGGTGTCAATACTTTTGTCTGGCCCATGTTTGGAGTTTTGTGTGATATCATCAATGATTTGATTTTTGCTTTATTCTCTTTTGTGTTTTTTCCTTGCAAGCAAATTAAATGAAGATAATAAGATCAAAGAATTTGTGATTGCAATCATTTTCAGGAAGAAACTGAGTATTATCTGACAGAATTGCAGAGGTGCCAATACTTTTGGCCACCATTCTATGTTGGGGAAAACCACTGTTTGGGCACACGGCATGGTTCGGAAGGGAAGGAACGCCATTTGACTTTTTGAATGTAAAATTTGCTTGAATAATTAGCAGACACCATATCGCGTTTGGGGAGCCCCTAATGTGCCTAAAGAGTGGAAACCCCCCGCAAGTGACATCATTTTGGAAACCCCTCAGCTAGCTTATCTAGATGTGTGGTGAGCATCTTGAACCCCCAAGTGCTTCACAGAAGTTTATAACGTTGAGCGATGAAAATAAAAAATCCCATTTTTCTCACAAAAATGTTTTTTAGCCTCAAATTATTAATTTTCAAAGGGGTAACAGGAGAAAATAGACCCCAAAATTTGTTGTGCAATTTCTCCTGAGCACGCAGATACCACATACGTGGGGGAAAACTACAGGAAGAAGTGACATTTTGGAACTCAGACTTTGATAAAATGGTCTGTGGGTGTCATATCACTTTTGGGGAGACCCACAAGTGACTCCATTTTGGAAACTAGACCCCTCAAGGAATTTATTTAGATATGTGGTGAGCAACTTGAACCCATAAGTGCTTCACAGAATTTTACAATGTGGATCTGTGCAAATTAAAAAAAAACATATTTTTCCCACAAAAATGTTGTTTTAGCCCCCAATATTTTCATTTTCACAAGAAAAGCAGGAAAAAATGGACCCAAAAATTTGTTGCGCAATTTCTCCTGAGTATACCGATACAACATATGTGGTCAAAAACTACTTTTGAGGCACAGTGCAAAGTTCAGAAGTGAAGAAGAGCCATATTGGAGTTCATATTTTGCTGGGCTGGTGTGACAGTGTAATGTCACATTGGCAGAGCCCCTAAGGTGCCAAAACAGCAGAACCCTCCTATAAGAGACCCCATTTTACAATCTACACCTCTCAATGAATTCATCTAGGGGTGCAGTGAGCATGTTGACACCACATGTGCCTCACAGAATTTTACACAATTGGGCGGTGAAGACAGAATAATTACATTTTTACCACCAAAGTTTTGTTTTAGCACCCGGTTTTTACATTTTCACACTGGAAAATAAGTAAAAATGGCACCAAAATTTGCCCTACCATTTTTGCTGAATGTAGAAATACCCCATATGTGGCTGTACAGTACTGCTTAGCCAAATGGCGAGACTTGGGAGGGACCGAGTGTTATTTGCCTCCTGGAACGCAGATTTTCCTAGAACACTATGTAGACTCCATATACAGAGCCCCTAAGTGCTAGAAGAGCAGAATTCCCCCTCAAGTGCCCCCATTTTGGAAATTATACCCCTTTGGAAATTTATATACAGGTGTGGTGAGGATTTTAACTACATGGGTGTTTTCCAGAAATAAGCAGCAGTGGATGTTGCTGAGTGAAAATTGCAAACTGCCGTTTTAGTGAACAGTACGTTATTCCCAGCTCGTGCTTCAGGAGACATGCACCCGTAAATTAGGCAGGCTCTCATCGCTATAGAAATGCCAAACATGTGGACGCTAACTGTGGTTTAGGCACACACTGGGGCTCAAAAGGGAGGTGGGCATTTGTATTTGGGAGCACAGAATTTGGGGGGCAATGGTCATTTTGCTTTTTCCAGAGCCTTTGTGCTACTAGCAACGTGGAAGCCCCCTATATTTCCATTAACAGATGACAGACCCGAGTGGGGATTTGCTTTTCTTGTGTCAAAGCTTTTATTGTGATCCATGTTATGTAAAATGTTCCCATTTATCCTGTGCTCTACGCTGAGCACTGATATCAGGGTTTCTATTTAAATCTCCATGGCATATATGCCCTCCTTCTTGTTATATCCCCATCCTGGTATGCATGGCACCCCTCATCCCCATTTTGGTATGCATGGCCCCCCTTACCCCATCCTGGTATGCATGGCACCCCTCATCCCCAATCCTGATATGTATGATACCCCTCATCCCCCATCCTGCTATGCATGGCACCCCTCATCCTGGTATGCATGGCACCCCTCATCCCGGTATGCATGGCACCCTTCATCTCTTATCCTGCTATGCATGACATCACCATCCCGGTATGCTTGGCACCCCTCATCCCCATCACACTGCACACAGAAACAAATAAACGAAACTACTCACCTTCCTTTCCTCTGCTACAGCACTGTGTCCTGTTCTGCCATCAGCTGATCTCAGTGTGTGAACCGCGCATGATGTCACTGCCATGCGCCCTCAGACTCTGAGATCAACTGCCTGAATAGTCACTGCTCCCTACTCTGGGACAATGGGAGTGGGGAGCAGTGACTATTTACTCTCCTTAATAGTGGGGGCACACTGTAGCCGCAGCCATGGTTTGTGAGCTCCATTGGGGGCTGGACCAGAAGTGATCAGTGATAAAACATGTAAAGCGCAGCAGTATATGTTGTCGCCATGCAGTGCACAAAATGCTAATGGAATCGCCAGACTGACACTGGTGTACTCACACATCAGTAGACAGTCCATACACAATACAGCTGCCCTATGAGAGTGGCACTGGTCTTTGACAATGGGGCTGATCATTTCTAAACAAACTATTGATTACAATAGCACAGTGAATGGCTTCTAGCTCCTAGTTGTGGTCCAGGTAGAAGATACCACCCACAGACTAGCAGGACTGAGCTATGGCAGGATGACTGCAGGTACCCAACCAGGTGGAGAGAATTATGAAACATGTTAAATGGTTAATGCAACGTGCTGTGCCTCCATTCATATAACACGGTACCAGCTGTGTGCAGCATGCAGGACACACACCGGCCTTGTATGCTACAGCCAAGCCTCTTCACATCCACGCCCAATAAATGCCTGCAACCACAGGGGCCTTGTGAGTCCTGCAGCCTCCTCCTTGCCTTTTCCTAGCTCACTAACCGTTTCCCTGCATCCAACTTCCCGCGGGGGGGGGTCGAAGCTGCCAGCTGAGTCCCAGAGCCCGAGCTCCATGTTGCGGCTGCACCAGCAGGGCTGAGATAGCTGGAGAGTGCAAGGTAGGGCACTAAACTCAGAGTGGCTGCGCTACAATGAGCCTGAGCTGTGACACTCAAGCGAGCTGCGGAGCTGAGTCCCAGAGCCCGAGCTCCGTGTTGCGGCCGCTCCAGGTGGGCTAAGCTAGCTGGAGATTGCAAGGTAGGGCACTCTCCTCAGAGAGGCTGTGCTACAGTGAGCCTGCATCGTGACAATCAAGCGAGGACCTCTCTGAGTCTCTTTAATAGTGGGCACACGTGAGCTGCGGCTCCTGCCTACACTGTGCGCCCGCTATTAAAGAGAATGAGTATTCAGTTCACCACAAATCCATGGGTGTGGGGAGCAGTGAATATTCATTTTCTTTAGCAACGGGCACAGGGTAGGCTGTGGAAAAACACACTACAGGCTGATCCAACATTGATGTAATGTCCTTAAAACAAGTCAAAATGAGGCTCAGTATTATGTGTGACCTCCCCGTGCCTGTATAACCTCCCTACAATGCCTGGGCATGCTGCTGATGGTTGTGGATGGTCTCCTGTGGGATCTCCTCCCAGACCTGGACTAAAGCATCAGCCTACTCCTGTACAGTCTGTGGTGCAATGTGACGTTGGTGGATGGAGCGAGACATGATGTCCCAGATGTGCTCAATCGGATTCAGGTCTGGGGAACGGGCGGGCCAATCCAGAGTTTCAATGCCTTCATCTTGCAGGAACTGCTGACACACTCCAGCCACATGAGGTCTGGCATTGTCCTGCATTAGGAGGAACCCAGGGCCAACCGCACCAGCATATGGTCTCACAAGGGGTCTGAGGATCTCATCTTGGTACCTAATGGCAATCAAGCTACCTCTCGCGAGCTCATAGAGGGCTGTGCGGCCCTCCAAAGAAATGCCACCCCACACCATTACTGACCCACTGCCAAACCGGTCATGCTGAAGGATGTTGCAGGCTGTAGATCCCTCTCCACGGCGTCTCCAGACTCTGTCACGTCTGTCACATGTGCTCAGTGTGAACCTGCTTTCATCTGTGAAGAGCACAGGGCGCCAGTGGCGACTTTGCCAATCCTGGTGTTCTGTGGCAAATGCCAAGTGTCCTGCACGGTGTTGGGCTGTGAGCACAACCCCCATCTGTGGACGTCGGGCCCTCATACCACCCTCATGGAGTCGGTTTCTAACCGTTTGTGCAGACACATGCACATTTGTGGCCTGCTGGAGGTTATTTTGCAGGGCTCTGTCAGTGCTCCTCCTGTTCCTCCTTGCACAAAGGCAGAGGTAGCAGTCCTGCTGCTGGGTTGTTGCCCTCCTACGGCCCCCTCCACATCTCCTGGTGTACTGGCCTGTCTCCTGGTAGTGCCTCCAGCTTCTGGATACTACGCTGGCAGACACAGCAAACCTTCTTGCCACAGATCGCATTGATGTGCCATCCTGGAGGAGATCCCACAGGAGACCATCCACAACCTCATCAGGAGCATGCCCAAGCGTTGTAGGGAGGTCCTACAGGCACATGGAGGCCACACACAATACTGAGATTCATTTTAACTTGTTTTAAGGACATCCCATCAAAGTTGGATTAGCCTGTAGTGTGTTTTTCCAATTTAATTTTGGGGGTGGCTCCAAATCCAGGCCTCCATTGGTTAATAAATTTGATTTCCACTGATGATTTTTGTGTAATTTTGTTTACAGCACATTCAACTTTGTACAGAACAAAGTATTCAATGAGAATTTTTCATTCATTCAGATCTAGGATGTGTTATTTCAGTGTTCCCTTTATTTTTTTGAGCAATGTATAAATATGTAATGCTACGCACCACAGGGTTCTATTGTGCAGGCGCTGGGGTGTCACTGTCCCTTCCCGGCACCTGCGCAATAGAACCCTGCGGTGCAGTGCATGGAGAGACGGGGCCGGGATGAAGCAAAGCGCACTTTATGTGAGCGGCGCTTTGCGCATGCTTGGGAAGTCAGGGAGTACAGTGCACGTCACAGGGCCTTGTGACATGCACGAGAGGGGGTAAGTATGGTTACTAAGCACGTAGGTGGAGATTTCAGGGAATAATAAACAGTTAAGCGGGGAATTCTTGGCATCCGGGGGATGCCAAGCCTGTGCAAAACGGAGTTTATAAAAACACATTTCTCTGCAATCAAACCTCTACTATGGGATATACGGGTATGTATAGATTTACTTTTCTGTACCCTGTGTGCGCATAGTAGAGGTCTGATATCTCCCAGGGGGTGACAAATTCCCTTTAATACATACTGTACCTTTAGTATAAAAATCTGCAGCCTGGTTTTCGTTAAATCCTAATGTTAAATTTCGGCTTCCTCTGTGCTTTGGGATGGGACAAGGGGCAGGATGTTCAGCTCAGAGGGCTTTTCAGGAAAATGGCGCCGGAGGTGGCGTGTGTGCAAAATAAGATCTTGGCTCAATATGCGTATGTCAAGGTGCCATTTTCATGAAGGCCGCCCACAGCTAAGATGGCACCAGACTAAAATTTAAATGAATGCAACAGAGGCAGCAGAGCCCTCTGAGCCAAAGACCTTACCCACAGTCCCACCCAAAAGTCCCACCCTGAAGCAAAAACACAGAGGAAACCAAAATTTCTCATTCTGATTTAACGAAAACCAGGCTGCAGATTTTTACCCTAAAGGTATGTATTAAATCAGTATGACAGCGCCACACTGCCCATTCCTTTAGTTTAACATGGATATTGCTGCTGACTGGTTTCCTTTAAGGTCCATGTTTGGCTGTTAGTGTTTTTGTTTGCCTTTTCATCATATTTCCTCCGTCTGTCCTAAGCCAGTTGATTAACTGTTTAACGTGTTAAATGAGACCTAGCTCTATGAACAAACTTCCCTATAAATTTAGAGTTAGCCAAGGGAACGTACTTGTGCCAGGGGGTACTTGTGTAAATGTTGACTAAATGCCACATTTGTCAAAATGCTAGGCAGCTAAACATGGCAAAAACCTAAAAAGATGAACTGAAATATAAGTTGGTGCGCATGCAGCATGTAGGCACATGTTCACACTGGCCAGTAAACAGACAAAACCCAAGATAAGAGCATAATAAGAAAATATTCTGAATTAAGTAAATAAACAGCAATAATGCATGAAAATAATATAGAGTACTTAGTTAACATACCATATTTTTTGGACTATAAAACGCACTTTTTTCCTATAAAATTTTGGAGGAAAGTGGGTGGTGCGTCTTATTGTCCGAATACTATATACATGGCTGTGCGTGGTGGTGGGTGTGGGGGAGCAGCAGCGGGTGATCAGCGGGGCATAGGAGGCAGCAGCAGTCTGCTGCAGCCTACGCTGTGCCCGCTACTAAAGAAAATGAATATTCCCTGCTCCCTACGCCCATGGGCGTGGAGAGCAATGAATATTCATTTTACTTAATAGCCGGCACACTGGAGCCGCAGCGCGGCTCCTGCTGCCGCTCTGCGGTATGTGTGCCTGTTATTTAAGGTCATGAATATTCCCTACAACCCACTCCCATGGGTTGTAGTGAATATCCAAGGTCTTTAATAGCGGGCACACTGACCGCAGAGTGGCAGAAGGAGCCACGCTGCCGTACAGTGTGCCGGCTATTGAAAAGACTGAATGGTCACAGCTCCCCACGCACAGAGTCCCGGCGTGGGGAGCAGTGACTATTCCAGCACAGGGTCTCACACTGTGTGAGGGCGCATGGCAGGGATGCCATGCGCACTCTGCCATGTGCGGCTCACACAGTGAGAGTCTTGTCAGCAGAGCGGGACAGCGTTGGAGGAGAGAGGAGTTGAGTATGATTGTTTTTTTTTTTAGGAAGCATCATGGGGGCTCAGAGGGTGCCATGCAAACCAGGATGGGGGCCCAGAGGGTGCCATGCATACCAGGATGGGGGCTCAGAGGGTGCCATGCATACCAGGATGGGGGCTCAAGAGGGGCCTTGCATACCAGGATGTGGTATCAAGGGGTGCCATTCATACCAGGATGGGCTATCAAGGGGTGCCATACATACCAGGATGGGTGCTCAAGGGGTGCCATGCATACCAGGATGGGGGCTCAAGGGGTGCCATACATACCAGGATGGGGTATCAAGGGGTGCCATACATACCAGGATGGGGGCTCAAGGGGTGCCATGCATACCAGGATGGGGGCTCACAGGGTGCCATGCATATGAAGATGGGGGCTCAGAGGGTGCCATGTATACCAGGATGGGGGCTTAAGGGGTGCCATGCATACCAGGATGGGGGCTCAAGGGGTGCCATGCATACCAGGATGGGGGCTCAAGGGGTGCTATGGATACCAGGATGGGGGCTCAGATGGTGCCATGCATACCAGGATGGGGAATCAAGGGATGCCATGCATACCAGGATGGGGGCTCAAGGCGTGCCATACGTACCAGGATGGGGGCTCAGAGGGTGCCATGCATACCAGGATGGGGGCTCAAGGGGTGCCATGCATACCAGGATGGGGGCTCAAGGGGTGCCATGCATACCAGGATGGGGGCTCGAGGGGTGCCATGCATACCAGGATGGGGGCTCAAGGGGTGCCGTGGATACCAGGATGGCGGGCTCAAGGGGTACAATGCATACCAGGATGGGGAATCAAGGGATGCCATGCATACCAGGATGGGGGAACAAGGGGTGCCATACATACCAGGATGAGGGAAGGGGTGCCATGCATACTAGGATGGGGGCTCAAGGGGTGCCATGCATACCAGGATGGGGGATAAAAGAGTGCCATGCATACCAGGATAGGGGATCAATGGGTGCCATGCATACCAGGATGGGGATGAGGGCCAGGTATACCGGGATGGGATGGGGGCCACTTATACCAGGAAGGAAGGGCCATACATACCAGGATGGAGGATATTAACAGAATTGGGGGACATTACCCCAATACCAGTGTCAGCAGCAGACCCCCTCCACCATAGCAGGACATCATGACCACATTTTTTGCTTAATTTTTTTTTCCTATTTTCCTCTTTTAAAACCTAGGTGCATCTTATGGTCCGTTGTCACTTATAGTCGGAAAAATACGGAATTTTGATCATAAAAATGTAAAAGCCATCCCGCAACATCACGGTGACCCTTTTCGGGATGGTGCTAACCTCCTAGTATTAAAACCTTACCATATGTCAAGTGATGAAATGTGAATAAGGGCTGAGAAGGACTAAGACCCATCTAATGAACACCAAGCCACGGGGAACTACAGTGGCGACCAAAAGTTTTGGATTTTTTTTAAAAAGTGTGAAAGTGTGATTACTTTGGTCTTGCTGTTGTAATGCCATTTCCCTGGTGATGAATTGAAAGTGCATGAAGTTGTCATCATGCAAGACCTTAATTTAAACCAAAATGCTTTTGAATATAGGTATGGTCATTTAATTAAAGACAACTGCAAAAAGTTTTGCATATACTATTTATTGACCACAACATAGAGAGTAATTCATTGTTTACAATGCCATAACTTAGTATTTTGTAGCTAGTGTTGAGAGATACCTTCCGATATCGGGAAATATCGGATCGGATTGGATCGGACCGATACCCAAAAAATATCGGATATCGCCGATTCCGATACCGGAAAACAATGCAAGTCAATGGGGCACAAATATCGGAATGAAAATAAACCCTTTCTTTCCTTGTAGGTTAATTCTACATGAAGGAAAACAACTAAGAATAATGTAGAATGTATTACATGAAAAGCCGGCAATTCAGCAGCGGCATACACCGGTACCCGACAATTTAGAACAGAAAGAATAAAGCATCAAATAGATTAGATACATAGAAACATGTCAGTCACATATATAAGAGGTACAGTGATAGTGTTGATTACTGTACTTTTCATTAAGTGTTAAAATAAAGGATTTATTTAAAAAAAAATTGGCGTGGGGTTCCCCGTAATTTTAATCTCTAGCGGAGGTTAAGCGGATGGCTGGGGCAGATGTTTGAAGCCTGGGAAGGGGGTAATACCCACGGAGCTTCCCAGACTACTAATATCAGCCCCCAGCTGAATACCTAGCCTTTACAAGCTATTAAAATGGGGGACCCCCCAAAAAATGATGTGTGGTCCCCCCTATTTTAATAGCTAGCAAAGGCTAGGCAGACAGCTGGGGGCTGATATTAATAGCCCAGGAAAGGTGCCATGAATATTGGCCCCCTCCCCGGCTATAAACACCAGCCGTCTGCCGCCCCAGAAATGGCCCATCCATAGGATGCGCCAATTCTGGCACTTAGCCTCGCTCTTCCCACTGCCCTGTAGCGGTGGCAGTGGGGTAATAGGGCTGGGGTTGATGTCAGCTTATAATACCAGCTGACATCAAGCCCAGGTTATTAATGGAGAGGCGTCTATAAGACACCCCCATTACTAACCCCATAGGCAAAGTAAAAAAAAAACACAAACACCCAGAATAAAGTCCTTTAATTGAAATAAACACACAATTCTTTATTGTTCTAAATTAAACCATACTTACCATCACGCCCATTCCAGCTGAAGCCAATGTCTTCTCCAATAAAAGTAAAATAATAAAGCAACATCATCCTTACCTTTCCATGGTTCCCATGACAGCTTCAGCGCTGCTTCATTCACATGACAGTCTGGATCGCAGCCAAAAGCTGCCATCCAGCTTGTCATGCCGCAGACACTGAGAAGCGCAGGCATGCTTGTGCTCCTCAGTGTCTCACTGTCACGGCATAAAGATGAGCCGAGGTCATGTCCAATGAACTCAGCTCACCTCATGCACGTCACTGAAAGCATGGGAAAATTCTCCTGCGCTTGCAGTGAGTGTGAGAGAATTCTCCTGCTGAAGCACTGAGCCTGGAGAATTTCCCCACGCTGTCAGTGACGTGCATGAGGTGAGCTCATGTCCAATGAACTCTGCTCACCTCATTCACGTCACTGACAGCGTGGGAGAATTCTCCTGTGCTCAGCGCTTGAGCAGGAGAATTCTCCCACGCTGGGATGGCATTGAGTTGACAGGCTGGATCACAGCTGAGCGCTGCCATCCAGCTTGTGATCCTTCAGAGACACTGCAGAGCGCAAGCATGCCTGTGCTTTGCAGTGTCTATGATGGATGGCATGCTGGATGGCAGCGCTCAGCTGCCATCCAGCCTGTCATCTCAATGCCATCCCAGCGTGGGAGAATTCTCGTGCTGAAGCGCTGAGCGCAGGAGAATTTTCCCACTCTGTCAGTGACGTGCATGAGGTGAGCCGAGTTCATTGGACATGACCTCGGGTCATCTGGATGCCGTCACAGCGAGACACTGAGGAGCGCAAGCATGCCTGCTCTTCTCAGTGTCTGCGGCATGGCAAGCTGGATGGCAGCTTTCGGCTGCGATCCAGCCTGTCATGTCAATGTAGCAGAGCTGAAGCTGTCGTGGGAACCATGGAAAAATAAGGATGAGGTTGCTTTTTTATTTTACTTTTATTACAGGAGATCGTTGGCTTCTGCTGGAATGGGCGTGATGGTAAGTATGGTTTAATTCAGAACATTAAAAAATTGTGTGTTTATTTAATTTAAAGGACTTTATTTTGGGTGTTGTGTTTTTTTAAATTCTTTACTAGAAATTCATGGCGGTCAAGTCTAATATTGGCGTGACCCCATGAATTTCGGGCTTAGGGCCAGCTGATAATGCCAAGCTGGCCCTAACCCCTTTATTACCCAGTGAGCCACCGCACCAGGGCCCTGGATGAGTATGGTACAGTGCCAGAAGATGGCGCTTCTATGAACGCGCCATTTTCTGAGGTGGCTGCGGACTGCAATTTGCAGCGTGGGGGGGCCAGAAATCTTGGGCTTCCCTGCGCTGCGGTTCCAGCCCCCAGCTGCCTATTTGTACCTGGCTGGACACAAAAATAGGGCGAAGCCCCACGTATTTTTTTTTTAAATTATTTCATGAAATTCATGAAATAATTTAAAAAAAAAGGGCTTCCCTATATTGTTGTGTCAGGCCAGGTAAAAATAGGCAGCTGGTGGTCGGGGGCAGCCCGTTCCTGCCTGCTGTACCTGGCTGGACACAAAAATAGGGCGATGCCCCACGGCAATTTTTTTTTTATTATTTCATGAAATTCATGAAATAAGTAAAAAAAAGGCTTCCCTGTATTTTTGTTTCCAGCCAGGTACAAATAGGCATCTGGGGGTTGGGGGCAGCCCGTTCCTGCCTGCTGTACCTGGCTGGAAAACAAAAATATGGCGAAGGCTACGTCAAATTTTTGGTGAAAAATTCAATAATTTAAAAAAAAAAACAACACTATTTAGGGATTGCATCTTTACTAACCCCTCCACGTGAGGGGTTAATAAAGATGCAGTCCCTAAATTATTATTTTTTAAAATTATTTTTTAATTAATTTTTCCCAAAAATTTTGACGTGGGCTTCGCCATATTTTTGTATGCCAGCCAGGTACAGCATCCAGGAACGGGCTGCCCCCAACCACCAGATGCCTTATTTGTACCTGGCCGGACACAACAATACAGGTAACCCTTTTTTTATTATTATTTCATGAATTTCATGAAATAATTAAAAAAAAAATACGTGGGGCTTCGCACTATTTTTGTGTCCAGCCAGGTACAGCAGGCAGGAACGGGCTGCCCCCGACCACCAGCTGCCTATTTGTACCTGGCCTGACACAACAATATAGGGAAGCCCTTTTTTTTTAAATTATTTCATGAATTTCATGAAATAATTGAAAAAAAATATGCGTGGGGCTTCGCCCTATTTTTGTGTCCAGCCAGGTACAACTAGGCAGCTAGGGGCTGGAATCCGCAGTGCAGGGAGGCCCAAGCTCTCTGCCCCCCCCCCCGCTGCAAATTGCAGTCCGCAGCCACCCCAGAAAATGGCGCGTTCATAGAAGCGCCATCTTCTGGCGCTGTACCCAACTCATCCAGGGCCCTGGTGCGGTGGCTCACTGGGTAATAAAGGGGTTAGGGCCAGCTTGGCATTATCAGCTGACCCTAAGCCCAAAATTCATGGGGTCAAGCCAATATTAGACATGACCGCCATGAATTTCTAGTAAAGTATTTAAAAAAACACAACACCCAGAATAAAGTCCTTTAATTGAAATAAACACACAATTCTTTATTGTTCTAAATTAAACCATACTTACCATCACGCCCATTCCAGCTGAAGCCAATGTCTTCTGCCATAAAAGTAAAATAATAAAGCAACATCATCCTTACCTTTCCATGGTTCCCACGACAGCTTCAGCTCTGCTACATTGACATGACAGGCTGGATCGCAGCCGAAAGCTGCCATCCAGCTTGCCATGCCGCAGACACTGAGAAGCACAGGCATGCTTGTGCTCCCCAGTGTCTGGCTGTGACGGCATCCAGATGAGCCGAGGTCATGTCCAATGAACTCGGCTCACCTCATGCATGTCACTGACAGCGTGGGAAAATTCTCCAGCGCTCAGCGCTTCAGCTGGAGAATTCTCCCACGCTGGGATGGCATTGAGATTACAGGCTGGATGGCACCTGAGCTGACTGCAGGTGTTTCTAGCCTGGGAGTGGGCCAATATTCATGGCACCCTTCCTGGACTATTAATATCAGCCCCCAGCTGTCTGCCTAGTCTTTGCTAGCTATTAAAATAGGGGGGACCCCATGTCATTTTTTTTGGGGTCCCCCATTTTATTAGCTAGTAAAGGCTATGCATTCAGCTTGGGGCTGATATTAGTAGCCTGGGAAGCTCCGTGGGCATTACCCCCTTCCCAGGCTTCAAACTTCTGCCCCAGCCGTCTGCTTAACCTCCGCTAGAGGCTAAAATTACGGGGAACCCCACGCCAATTTTTTTTAAAATAAATCCTTTATTTTAACACTAAATGACAAGTACAGTAATCAACACTATCACTGTACTTCTTATACATGTGACTGACATGTTTCTATGTATCTAATCTATGTGTGATGCTCTATTCTTTCTATTCTAAAATGTCGGGTACCGATGCTTAATTGCCGGCCGGCTTTTTTAAAGAGACGGTGAATGAAAACACTATTATTTTTTTTAATAAATCCTTTAACACTAAATGACAAGTATAGTAAGCAACACTGTCACTGTACTTCTTATATATGCGACTGACATGTTTCTATCTATCTAATCTATGTGTGATGCTCTATTCTTTCTGTTCTAAATTGTCGGGTACTGGTGTATGCCGCTACTGAATTGCCGGCCGGCTTTTTTAAAGAGACGGTGTAAGAAAACACTATTATTTTTTTTTAATAAAACCTTTAACACTAAATGACAAGTACAGTAAGCTGAGCGCTGCCATCCAGCTTGTCATCCTTCAGAGACACCGCAGAGCGCAGGCATTATGGAAACTTCCGATTCCAGTATTCGATATTCTAAAAGTATCGGAACTCAGTATCGGAACTCCGATACCGCGAATATCGGTCGATACCCGATATTTCAGTATCGGAATGCTCAACACTATTTGTAGCATAACCTTTTTCTTTAATTATTGCACTACACCGAAGGGGCATTGAAGCCACTTGGGTATTCAAGACATCTTGAGGGATCTTGCTCCATTCCATTTGCAAATCTGCAAATAATTCATCTTTATTACTATGGGTACGGGCCCCAACTAATCGCCCTAACTCATCCCAAAGGTGCTCTATACTGTTTAAGTCAGGTGATCGGCTTAGCCATTGCAACAGGCAAACATTTTTCTTTGCTAACAAATTTTTACTCAATTGGATATGTGCTTAGGATCATTGTCTTGCTGGAATTTCCATCCCCTGTCTACTTTGGTTTTACCATGTGGCAGCATTAATTCTCCATGGTAGCATTCATATTTCCATCAATACTATGCAGAGGGCCAATGGCAGATTCAGAAAAGCAGCCCCAAACCATGACATTGTCACCACCATGTTTCACTGTAGGTGTTTCGTATGTTACATCATTGCATTTTCCAATTGGGTGATATCTATAGTGCTTGCCATCAGTTCCAAACAGATTGAACTTGGATTCATCTGACCACAACACCTTAGACCAATCTGTCTCTTTCCATTGGCTATGTCCTTTGGCAAACTCAAGTCTGACCTTCCGGTTCTTTACAGCGATGAAAGGCTTCTTGACTAGAACTTGTGCATTCAATCATACTGCTCTTAGGCGACTCACTTTGACATCATATTTTTCATTCATTTTGTGTGAAATCTGTACAGCACTTTTATGGACATCAGATACTCATTTTTTCTTAATAATATCATCAATTTTGGAGGAAGTTTTGTGTGGTCGTCCACTTCTAGGTTTGTCAGCTGTTCCAAAACCTTATTTTTCTTTCTTTAATATACAGGTGCATCTCACTAAATTAGAATATCAAAAAGTTAATTTATTTCAGTTCTTCAACACAAAAAGTGAAACTCATATATTATATAGTCATTACAAACAGAGTGATCTATTTCAAGTGTTTATTTCTGTTAATGTTGATGATTATGGCTTACAGCCAATGAAAACATAAAAGTCATTATCTCAGTAAATTAAATTAATTAACAAAAAACACCTGAAAAGGCCTCCTAATCATTTAAAAAGGTCCCTTAGTCTGTTTCAGTAGGCTCCACAATCATGTGGAAGACTGCTGATTTGACAGATAAAACAATGTAAACACAATTTTCGTCCTTATATCTGAAAACCATTTGCTTCCGGTTTACTAAAATCATCAGGAAACTGGCATCACAACAACCAGACAGAAGTAATCACACTTAAAAAAAAAAAAGCAAAACTTTTGGTCGCCACTGTATATGATTGTAATGTCCAGCTAAAGGAAAAGGGAAATTACACCCTTATTTGCACAGAGCGCAAAAAAAAGGGAAGCAAAAACCTAAAGAGATGAACTGTAATATAATTTTTCACTGGCCACTAAATAGCCAAAATCTAAGACAAAAAACAAATAAACAAACACCTTGCAGTTAATAAATAGCAGTAGTGCATGAAAATGACATAAGGTACGAAGTCAACCCCATGGCTAGGTGTCCATTAGTTTGGTCTCAGTGCTTCTCAGCCCTTATTCACATTACCCTCACATATCATCCCTTCTTTTGAGGTACACATTTTCAAACTTTTTTACCCTTTCTTAATGAGAGTGGCAGTTGTGTACCGCCCTCCAGGCCGCTCCCACCTGTTCCTGGAATACTTTGCCACCTTGCTTCCTCACTTTCTTTCATGTGACATTCCCACTATCATCTTGGGTGACTTTAACATCCCAATTGACAATCCGCTCTCCCCATCTGCCACTCATCTTCTGTCTCTAATCTCCTCTCTCGGCCTTTCACAGCTTACTAACTCTCCTACGTATAAAGAATACACTGTGCCTGACCTTCTCACAGCTCTGCTCCATGCAAAATCGAATAATTCCCATCTCCCGCTTTCTGACCACAAGATTCTTTCCTTCGCTATCAAGAACTGTCGGTCCACTCAAGAAACCCCTGCTATGATTGTGCTCGCACAGGTAACAGAGTAGGGAAAGAACTACCTAAGAAAGAAGCCGCACCTGTACCCAATTGGTCCCTATACAGACTAGAAAATGCCCTATCTGCACAACTAAATACACCTCCTCAGACCGGGCTCCCTAAAAGGCCATTGAGGGGTTTCTCATACCTCCTGAGGAACCAAAGGGGAAGCCACCCAACAAAGGTAGAGGAAAAAATGCAGGGAGACACGAAAACCCATGGTGAGAAACTAAAACATGTTCAGAAAGGATAGACAGGGATAAATAAGGTGAAGCATAAACAAACACAGAATAAGTGAACCCCCCATCCCCCAGGCCCCCAAATGGGGAGAAGAAGGGAAAAGTGCTTGGGAGGAAAACTCCCAGATTTGCTGCAGGGAAAACAACTGGGACTTACTGGAAAAGGTAAACCCCTAGCTGAGTAGCTGGACCTCCAACATCACTCTATATGGAAGTATAGCCAGCAAGTGAGGTAAGTGAAAGTTGAACATATAAAGCCCATCCAAAATGTGATCAGGCAGAAACAAAAGAGAAAATAGAAAATGACAACCAAGAAAGGAAAACAAACACAAAAGAAGCCATAAGCATTTTGACAGAGACAAAATGGACTGGAGTCGAGCAGAGAGGGAAAGGTCACCAGATCACATCCTGAAACTGAACCATGACAACCCCCTACTTACCACACTTACCTAAATCTATGTGCCATCAATATCCAGCAATTTTTGAACAATTTGCTTTCATCATTGGTCCAAATCTTCTCCCTCTCATGTCTCAACAAGTGCCCTTGATGAAGCTGCACAGATGGAGGCAACCCTGGCAGACACTGAAAACACTTTTTCTCCAGAGATGATCCAGGTGCACTGAACATCTGATGAGAAAATACCTTTTGACTGAATATTTCATCCATTCTAAGTTTATGCTTAACACATACAACTCTGCCCATCATCTTTGTAAACAAGCCTACATTAACACTCTTTTCAACTTACTATACAACAATCCTAAATGACTATTTGACACTTTTCATTCACTTCTCAGTCCTAAAGTGCAGGCCCCAATCTCAAAATCCACCGCACTTTACCAAGTTCAATTTCCCTCTTAAAACTGTTCACGGAAGTCGTTACTAGGTTCCTCGCATCTTCTCGCCCTGTAAACTGCACCAATGCCCCTATTCCCTCTCACCTTCTTCAGTCCTTCTCTCCTGCTGTCTTTACCTATCTAACTAAAATATTTAATCTTATGGTATCTTTCTCTCCTTCAAACACACCACCATAAACCCATTTCTAAAACATTCATCCTGAACTGAGTTGCTAACTACAGACCTGTCTCTTATCTCCCTTTATCTTAAAACTTCTGAAACACTTCCAACACTCTTTTCTAATCCACTATCTTACAGATAGCTCTATTCTTCATCCTTTTACAATCTGACTTCCGTTCTTTACACTCTACAGAACCCATCTTACTAAAGTCTCTAATGATAATCTAAAAGCAAATGGCCACTACTCCCTGCTGGCTTTTCTGGATCTCTCTGCTCCATTTGACACTGTGGACAAGCAGCAGCTCCTCACTATGCTCAGCTCCATATAAAAGAATCAAGAGCACCATTCTCTCTTTGTTCTCTTCCTACCTCTCTGACCTCTCCTTCAGCGTATCAATTGCCAGCTCATCATTAGTGTTGAGCCACCCCCGTAGTGTTCGGGTTCGGTTCGGTTCGTCGAACACCGATATGTTCGCCGAACGGTTCGTCGAGCAGTTCGTCAAACACCGTTAAAACCAATGGCAGGCAAACAAAAACACATAGAAAATCATAGAAAACACAGAGAAAACACCTTCAAAAGTGTCCAAAAGCTGGTAAACTGAACTAACACATGGAAAAGTGACAAGTACATATACTCATGTGAAAAGAAAAGAGTTGGTGGAGTAAAAGGAGGAGGAGACACAGATATAGGCATGTCATGCTCTTCTAAAATCATGAAAGGCTGTAGTAAAAATCTAAAAATCAGCCTACCAACACCCAGATGTCGTGACAAGAAAATGAAAAAAATAAATATCTTTAGGTAGAATAGCGGTTCCATTCAGAACACTTTCCTTACAAGACGTAGTGGTATCCCCGTTGGGAGTCATGCCAAAAACGGAACCCAATATATTCGGACTAATCCACCATTTGTCATATCCAAGGGGCACGTCAGTAAACGACAACATCGACGCGGAACCAAGTACAGTAGTATATACTGTACCTCCTTTGACAAGGCAATCAGGCGGGTCAAGAAGTTTGGAAGGGGCACCCTAATGGCCAAAACAGACATTGAGAGGGCGTTCCGGTTACTTACTACCTGTGCCTCCGAATAGTGTCCGCTGTAAGGCAGCACTAGTCATCATAATGGGGGATACTCGCTGCACCGGGTAAATTAAGCACACGTGCAATGTCCTTCCGGTATTTCTCAATTCAGCAGTTTATTATTGCACTTCATAAACCGCAATTCACACATATAAAGTCCACGAGCCTTTCCAGTGGCAGCTATGCCCACTTGGCTCCAGGTAAACTATAACACTTGGCTTCAGCAAACGATAACAATGTCCATATATCACAATGTCCATATAACGTACCGCTTTTACCTTTTGCAGGGTCTTAACGGTTCCAGGTTTAGTTTGCCACCACTTTCACTTTTAGGCTTCCCAGGTGGTGGTCTCCAGCCCTCGTACCTTCGAAGGCTACTGGTATGTTTTCACTCACATCCAGTCTGCGCCTTTCAGGACTCTTGTATTCCAAGCCGGCTCTCCCTCAAAAGGTCACTGGCATCCACGCACAGGATCCAGGCTCGACCTTTCAGGCTGCCAGGCTTCCCTCTCGGCCTCACTAGGCTTCACACGAACGGTGTCCCACACACATGGGGAACAGGCCTAATGCCTCTCACAGAACACACCTGTCTCCCATCAAGAAGGGTTTATATATGCATCCCGTGCACACACACACACATACTGACAGGACCTTGCTGATGTCACAGTCATGTGATCAGACACACATTCTGTGCGTGCAGGACCTGTGCTATGTCACAGTCATGTGACCAGTCACCTGAGGGGGAAGGTACATGGTCAGGTAAAACACATCCTGGACCATTACCGTAAAGCCAGCAAGTCGCTGCATTACACCACCTATTGGGCTGCTTCTGGGAAGGAGCATACTATATAGATCGCTGTTAGCCCATGGGGTGCTCCATATCCTGCTCACTATTTGAGGCATTTAGTTGCTTACTCGAATGGGTCATCATGGACGTTTCTAAGGGGGCACATATTATCCATTACCTCGACGACTTCTTATGCCTGGGCCCCCCAAAAGATTCGCCACAGTGTGAATACACGCAGTAGTCCACCTGTGAGAAGGAGAGAGCTGGAGGGAGAGCGGACACCACAGAGCCAAGGGGTTAGATGGAGAATAGAAGAAGGAAAGAGGGCGAGGGAGGTAAGGGAGTACGGTGGAAGGCCGACCTGAGCTCCCCCACGTTCCTGCTGGGCGGGGAACAGCCCTGGGAAGAAAAGCCACTTGCGCATCCCTTTGAGGTTACGGGCGCGAGCAGGCAGAGGGACTACGCTGGAGTGCGAAGCCGACATGGCCAGGCCGCTCCTGCCCGTGAGACCTCCGTGTCGCCGGGTTTGTGCCAGAGCCGCGGTGGACCCTGACGGCCAGCCCTCCTCTCCAAATACTGGTGTCTGTCCGCTGGTGGGTCGAGACCTCCCGCGGTGGAGGCAGGTCTAAGTTCTGTAATTTAAATTGGCTCTGTAAATGAATGAGTACACTTTAAATCCTGTTACAAGGATCTATTGGAGGGCAAGTCTGG
Source organism: Phyllobates terribilis (assembly GCF_046119375.1). Classification (NCBI taxonomy): domain Eukaryota; kingdom Metazoa; phylum Chordata; class Amphibia; order Anura; family Dendrobatidae; genus Phyllobates; species Phyllobates terribilis. The sequence goes on from NW_027362771.1 coordinate 17,927,610, forward strand.
TGCCAGCAGCCGAGGTAATTCCAGCTCCAGTAGCATCCACTAAAGCTGCTGCAGTTAAAAAGCTTTTATAAGGATCGAGCTTGGGGGTCTTCTGCAAGGCGTGCTACCACCAGTCCCAGCCCCTTTGCCTTGGGGCGCCTCCCCGATGCTCTTGACTGAGTGTCCCGGGGGCCCGAAGCATTTCCTTTGAAAAAATTAAGTGTCCAAAGCACAGGTGGTGTTGCTTGCTTAACAGCTGGGCTACTCGGCTGACTAGCAGACACTGCTACTAGGCCCAAAGTATTGCCTGGGCTAGATGCAGTTAAAAATTTGTAATTAGATCTACAGGCAGTGTAGCTTGCTTAACAGCTGGGCTACTCCGCTGACTAGCAGACATTGCTACTAGGCCCAAAGTATTGCCTGGGCTGGATGTAGTTAAAAATTTGTAATTAGATCTACAGGCGGTGTAGCTTGCTTAACAGCTGGGCTACTCCGCTGACTAGCAGACACTGCTACTAGGCCCAAAGTATTGCCTGCGCTAGATGCAGTTAAAAATTGTTATTAGATACAAAGGCGGTGTAGCTTGATTCAGATGGGCTACTCCGCTGAGTACGAGACACTACTACTAGCCCAAAAGAATTTCCGGGGTTAGATGCAGTAAAAAATTGTTATTAGATACACAGGTGGTGTAGCTTGCTTCAGATGGGCTACTCCACTGACTGCGAGACACTGCTACTAGCCCAAAATGATTGGCTGGGTTAGATGCAGTAAAAAATTGTTATTAGATACACAGGCAGTGTAGCTTGCTTCACAGCTGGGCTACTACGCTGACTAGCAGACACTGAAGCTTTGGAGCAGACCTCTGATTCCCAGGCTATAGTATGAGTAAACAGCTCTGCAGACTCAACCATCTGTGTTACCCAAAGCCATAGTGTATGTAGTTTCTTATGGTTAAAAAGGGGGGGGGAGTGACCCGACCCACCTGGAATTGACGATGCCAACGTCATGTAAAACACAGCAAGGGGACTCCAAAATGAGTCTCCATTTTTCCAAAAATTGTGGCACAGACACCACTTAAGTGGCATCAATTGCCCCAGAGTTGCTAAAAATGGTTGGTGAGGTGATTTTCCAAAATCTTCAAGCTTTTAGTCTCCCCAGGATGACACAGGGGTAGAAAAGTCCTTGTGGATCCATGATTTGTTCATCTTTATGAACGTGAGTCTATCTACATTCTCAGTGGACAGCCGCGTACGCTTATCTGTCAGCACACCACCAGCAGTGCTGAATAGTGTTGAGCCACCCCCGTAGTGTTCGAGTTCGGTTCGGTTCGTCGAACACCCGTGTGTTCGCCGAACTGTTCGTCGAACTGTTCGTCGAACACCTTCGAACACCGTTAAAACCAATGGCAGGCAAACAAAAACACATAGAAACACGTAGAAAACACCTTCAAAGGTGTCCAAAAGCTGACAAACTGCTCAGAAGACACAACTAACACATGGAAAAGTGACAAGTACATATAGTCATGCGAAAAGAAAAGAGGTGGAGGAGTAAAAGGAGGGGGAGACACAGATATAGGCATGTCATGCCCTTCCAAAATCCAAAAAGTGAGAAGCCGACATGGCCAGTCCGCTCCTGCCCGTGCCACCTCCGTGTCGCCGGGTTTGTGCCAGAACCCTGACGGCCAGCACCCCTCTCCCAATACTGGTGCCTGTCCGCTGGTGGGTCAAGCGAGCCCCCCTGTGGTGGAGGCAGCTCTAAGCTTTTTAATTTAAATTGTCTCTCTAATTTGAATGAATACACTTTAAATCCATTTACAAGGATCTATTGGAGCTCAAGTCTCATGCCAGCAGACGCGTAATTCCAGCTCCAGTAGCATCCACTAAAGCTGCTGCAGTTAAAAAGCTTTTATAAGGATCGAGCTCGGCTGTCCACCGCAAGGCATCCTACTGCCAGTCCCAGCCCTTATGCCTTGGGGTGTCTCCTGATGCTCTTCACTGAGTATCCCGTGGTCCCAAAGCATTTCCTTTGAAAAAATTAAGTGTCCAAACTACAGGTGGTGTAGCTTGCTTAACAGCCGGGATAATCCGCTGACTAGCAGACACTGCAACCAGGCACAAAGTATTTCCCGGGCTAGATGCAGTTAAAAATTTGTAATTAGATACTCTCGTTGGATGCTGAGAAAGCATTCCATAGAGTCTCCTGGCACGCCATATATGATTCTCTTAAAAAGCTTGGGGTAGGGGTCTAGGGGACCCTTTTATAGCCAAAATCACGGCCCTGTATCGCAATACGTCACCTAGGCTGAAGATAAATGGAACTGTAGCACCCTGAGGGCTCGATTGCTACAGAGGTATTGCACCTCACCCAGAGGTGTGATATCTCACTCTCAGGTAAGGATGGAGTGTGGATCAGGACCCGACACCTGCATGCATTACACCACATTGCCGTGGGGCAGGGCGACCAATATGCCCCTGAGATGGGCACGACAGTCCCTGTCCCTGGCTGGAGTGGGGGAAGGGAACTCTGAGGAAGGGGAACCCTGTAGTGCAGGAGCAGGGAGGAAGCAGTTCCTGGGTGCATTGAGAAGGGAGTATAAAAGGTGGGCACCATCTTAGTTCAGTGCAGAGAAGTCTGAGCAGAAGTGACAGGGAGCAGGGGCTCTGCATGAGCTCTGCTCCGGAGGCGGGCCTAGTAACAGAGGCCCAGGCCTGGAAGAGGGAGAAGGAAGGAAGAGGAGCGGAGAAGGCTCCAGGAACGAGGAACGAAGGGATCCCAGGGGTGCGGACGGGCGAGTCGCCACCGCACGCCCGAATCCACCTGCGTGGAGGGGTCAGGCCAAAGGGGGAGACCGGTCCCTGAAACTAGTGGAGGCAGGAAACAACCCTCAGCTAGAAACCGGAGGCTGTGACATTTTATGTGGCGCAGCCCCTCGCTACACCCGCTAGGAAGGCACCACATGGGGTCAGGAAAACTGGCGCCAAGTTTACCAAGAGGAGGCCCGAGGCAGCCGGACAGAAGGGTTGGTAAGAAAGGCCAGACAAAGGACACACAAAGGGGGTCCTGTGAAGCGCTCCAAAGTTATCTGGGAGTTGTCTGAGCCCCTCACCTGGTGAGCACAGTATGACGTGGGCAGCCGTTACCTGCAGACGTGGTCTGGATAATAAGAACTGTGAGTAAAGGCCCTGGACTGCATCACTGACTCCGTGTCGTTACTGCTGCTGCCCTGCACCATCACCCCCATCCTCCGCATACACTGCCCTGAGGCTATACTCCTCCTTATGCTACGCTCTGCTGCACCCACAACACCAGCCTCAGCGGTCTGCCTTGCAGCGGCGGTTCACTCTGACCGCAATCCACGGGTGGCGTAGTCGGACATTTAAACAACAAAACCACATAAATAGTTCCGCCACTGGTTTGACCGCCCTGGGCCACGGAACCGGTCGCCGCCACGGAGACTACAACCACCAGCATCCACCAAAAAGGGTCCGGCTCCGGGTGTCCCAAGGCCCAGGGGGTGCATCAGAACATTTTCATCACCTTTCACAATCACCAATGGGACAAGGCAGGGATGTCCTCTGTCCCCTCTCTTATACATCCTAGTGACGGAGCACCTGCTCTCATCAATTCGCCATAACCCCAATATTAGGTGGATTGAGGTGGGAGGCACCGAGTACAAGTGCTCTCTATTTGCTGATGATGTCCTAGTATATATCACTCAATCACATATATCCATCCATGCTGTTATGGCTGAAATAGATCACTTTGTTACCTGGTCAAATTTTAAAATCAATGCAGCGAAGTCTGAGGCCTTCGATGTCTCCCTCCCCAAATCCATACAAGATTCCATCCAGTCCAACTTTCCCTTTGCCTGGCCCTCACAGAGTATCAAATACTTAGGAATTCCTATTCATAGAGACCTCTCCCATCTATGTTATCTTAATTTTGGGCCCTTTATTGAACAACTCCATACAGACCACGGTTGGCAAGTTAGAACTGTAAGATTCACTACGTGAACCACTGGTGTTTTGTGGAAAAGCACATGTACACTGTGTTCCAAATTATTATGCAAAAAGTGTTTAGGAGTGATAAGGGAAGAATTTGTTTGTTTGTCACTTAAACTCATTGATGGTGATGTGTGTCAGGGCTCTTTATATCACTGTAAGCAATTGCAGACACCTGTGCTAATTAGTTTGGCAGGTGTGTCCAATGAAAGGCAAGACTACTTAAGAAGGCTGTCCCACATTATTAAGCAGCCTACATTTTCTGCCAAAATGGGAAAGAAAAATGATGTGTCGGCTGCTGAGAAGCAACAAATTGTGGAGTGTTTAGGTCAAGGCATGACTACAAGCAACATTGTGCGATGATCAGGATGAAGTGTCTTGGCAATCAAGAAGTATGTAGCTGATTCACAGTACACACGTGTGCGTGCTGATAAGGGCAAATTGAGGACTCTTTCCTACAGGCAATTAAGTCAGGTTAAAAGAGCAGCGGCAAAAAAGCCTTGTCATAGCAGCAGACAAGTTTTTGAAGCTGCGGGTGCCTCCAACGTCCCCCGAACAACAAGATGCCGGGTCCTTCAGAGGTTTGCAGCTGTGCATATGCCATCCTGTCAACCTCCTCTATCCACTTCACACAAGCAGAAACGGCTCCAGTGGGCCAAACATTACATGAAGACTGATTTCGAGACTGTTTTGTTCACGGATGAGTGCCGTGCAACGCTCGATGGTCTAGATGGATGGAGTGGAGGATGGCTGGTTGACGGACACCCCACGCAAACACGGCTACAGCGCCAACAAGGAGGAGGTGGAGTTTTGGGCTGGAATCATGGGGAGAGAGATTGTCGGCCCCTTTAGGATCCCTGAAGGGGTAAAGATGAACTTCATAATGTATGTTGAGTTTCTCAAACAGCACTTCCTGCCATGGTTCAAGAAGAAGAACCGTGTATTCCACAGCAAGATCATTTTTATGCATGATAATGCACCATCTCATGCTGCACATAAAACATCTGCATCTCTGGCTGATATGGGCATAAAAGGGGACAAACTTATGGTGTGACCCCCATGCTCCCCTGACCTCTACCCCATTCAGAACCTCTGGAGCATCATCAAAAGGAGTGTCTATGATGGCGGGAGGCAGTTCACATCTAAGCAACAGCTCTGGGAGGGTATTCTGTCCTCATGCAAAACAATTGAAGCAGAAAGCATCCAAAACCTGACAAATTCAATGGACGAGAGAGTTCAGAAGCTCCTTTCGAACAAGGGGTCCTATGTGAAAATGTAACATCACCTAGAATAAAGTTTTGTGTTGAAAACTGTTTGATTTCAGTTTCTAATAACCTGCTAATGCTTATAATTTCAAAAATGACCATTTTTTTGGTCTTTATTAAAATGAAAAGGTTGATCGAAAAGTTTGGGGGATCTAAGAGTGTGGCAACCCAGTAGTCAGGATTACTTCGAATTCTGATAATATGAGGGTCATGTTGCAGGTAGTGAAGCAAGAAGGCACTTATATGTCTTGCGCATCTCGGAGCCCCAAAATTATTTTCCGGGCTAGATGCAGCTAAAAATTATTATTAATTTTAAATCTGGTGGAGCTTAGTGTAGATGGCCTAATAGAATCAGTGCTGCACACTGCTACAAAGCCCAAATTATTTTCCAGCCAAGGTACAGATAAACATGATTAGTAATTTTAAATCTGGTGGAGCTTATTATAGATGGCCTAATAGAATCAGTGCTGCAAACTGCTACAAAGCCCAAATTATTTTCCAGCCAAGATACAGATAAACATGATTAGTAATTTGAAAGCTTAAAATGGTTGGTAGGGTGATTTTAACCAATCATCGAGCTTTTACTCTCCCCAGGATGACACAGGGGTAGAAAAGTCATTTCGGATCCATGATTTGTTCATCTTTATGAACGTGAGTCTGTCTACATTATCAGTGGAGAGCCGCGTGCGCTTGTCTGTCAGCACACCACCAGCAGCGCTGAACACACATTCAGACAGAACGCTGGCTGCGGGGCATGACAAGATCTCCAAGGCGTAAGTGGCTAGCTCCGGCCATTTATCCAGATTGGAAGCCCAAAAAGAGCAAGGGTCCAGTGACACAGTCATGGCTTCAATGTTTACGTGGAGATACTCCTGTACCATCGTCTCTAGGCGTTGACTATGTGTCAGACTTCTTGTCTCCTGTGGCCTTGCAAAGGATGGGCTAAAAAAGTGGTGAAATGGTTCCGCAAAATTGATGTTACCAGCAGATACTGTGGTTCTGTTACGGTTTGAGTGCTGAACACTTGACGGTCCCACGGTTGGCAAGTTGGAACTGTGAGATTCACTACGTGCACCACTGGTGTTTTGTGGAAAAGCACATGTAAGATTCTGCAACAGTCTCTGCTGATACTCCTGCATACGTGCATCCCTTTCTATGGCAGGAATAATTTCTGCAAATTTACTTTTGTACCGGGGATCTAACAGTGTGGCAACCCAGTAGTCAGGATTATTTCTAATTCTCACAATTCGAGGGTCATGTTGCAGGTAGTGCAGCAAGAAGGCACTCATGTGTGTTGCGCATCCAGGAGCACCAAGTCCCTGTTGTGTTGGTGGCGAGGTAACAATCATGCTTCCTTCCTCTGTCCTCTCCCCCCAACCTCGCACAACAGAAATGTGATCAAGGTCTCCCTCATCTGATGAGTCTTCCATCAGTTCGTCCTCCACTTCTTCCTGGGCTCCTGCACATTCCTCACTAGTTTGGCTGCTACCATGCGCCCTGGTAAAACCATCTCCCCCACCCTCACATGCCTGCCGCCTTGGTGCTGCCAACCGTCTGGACCTTGCAGATGTTAGCCCTTCCGCATACAACTCCTCCTCCTCTACTTCCTCCACCTCCTCTTGTGCCACCACCTGACTCCGAATTCTGTTTAACATGTGCTCCAGCATGTAAATCGTCATGCTGATAATGGCATCGTCAGCACTAAACATCTTCGTCGCCATTTCAAAACTGTGCAGAAGGGTGCATAGGTCCCTGATCTGAGACCACTCCTCCAGCGTGATTTGCCCCACCTCTGGATCTCGTTGGCCCAGGCTATACGTCAGAACGTATTGCACCAGGGCTTGTCGGTGCTGCCACAGTCGCTGCAACATGTGCAGAGTTGAATTCCACCGGGTAGGCACATCGCATTTTAGCCGGTGAAGTGGCAGGCCCAACGACTTCTGTAGAGATGTAAGTCGCTGAGCTGCGGTATGCGAACGGCGGAAGTGAGCACACAGCGACCGTGCCCTCTGCAGAAGGCCATCTAGTCCGGGATAGTGGGCTAAAAATTGCTGGACAACCAGGTTCAACACGTGAGCCATACAAGGCACGTGTGTGACATTGCCCCTGTGAAGGGCCGCACCCAGGTTTGCAGCATTGTCGCACACGGCCTTCCCTGGTTTCAGGTCCAGTGGAGACAACCATTCATGAAATTGGTTCTCCAGAGCTGACCACAACTCCTCAGCTGTGTGACTCACATTTCCCAGACATTTCAAAGTAAAAACCGCCTGATGACGTTGTGCCCTACTGCCAGCATATTAAGGAGGTGTGCAGGATCCCTTCTGCGCAGTTAGAAAGCTTGCGGCATGACCAGACAGGTTTTGGGTGCAGGTGGAGGACCGAGAGGAGGTTGAGGAGGCAGAAGCAGTGGAGGAACTTTGAGATAAAGAGGATTGACGCACAACTCGTGGGGATGGCAAGACTTGGACAGCATCCCCTTGTCCTGCTGTCACCATAGTTACCCAGTGCCCAGTCAGCGACATGTAACACCCCTGTCCATGCCTACTCGTCTGTGTCTGTGTCACACACAGAGTTTCTCAAAGAAGCGGTGATGTTGTGTGTGACATGCTGGTGGAGCGCAGGCACACCTTTCTTTGAGAAGTAGTGCCGACTGGGCATCTGGTACTGGGGCACTGCGACGGACATAAGGTCTCGAAAATCCTCTGTGTCCACCAGGCGGAAAGGCAGCATTTCTGTAGCCAAGAGCTTGCAGATGGTGAAATTCAACCTCTTAGCTTTCTCATGGCTAGGAGGAAATGGTCTTTTACTTGTCCACATCTGAGGGACCGAGGGCTGGCTATTGTGCTTAGACGGGGTTGATAAGGGTGTCCCCGGAAAACTGCCGGTCTGTGAGGAAGATGCAGGCGGACATGTTAGGTTGCCTTGATCCAAAGGTGGTGCTATCGATGTCGGACAGCGCTCAACACCAGCTGGTGTTACCACCTCCAAAGAAAATGATGACCTGCCAATCACGCTGGCTGTTGCGGGTAAAGAGGTGGCAGGTCTGCGCCCCAAAACAGGTGTGACTGCTGTCCCCCCAGTCACAGAGGAAGAAGAGGCAGCAGATGCACAACATACGGCAGACGGTGGTTGGCCCGGCCGGCTAGGCCGCATTGCAGCACAGTGAGCTTCCCACTGCAACTTATGCTTCATGTCCATGTGCCGGTTCATGCATGAAGTACTCAAACTATGTATTTTTTGGCCTCTACTTAGCTTTTGCTGACAAATGTTACAGATAACACGAGTTGGGTCATCTTTATCGATCTTAAAAAATGCCCAGGCTATGCAAGGCTTAGCACCCATGCGACCTGAAGAGCCACCACGACTTGTGGTGAGAGGCAGAGTTGTGTTTGAGGATGCAGTTGTTGACGTGCTTCCAGTACTACGTCTCTGTCCAGGAAGGCGCAACCTGACCTCGTCGTCACTAGCATCCTCCTCCACCTCCTCTGCTGACCTCATCTCTTGGCTGACTGTGGGTTGACAGTAAGTGGGATCACCAACCTCATCATCATCACCCTATGCGTTATCACACCCGTCGTCCTCAGAGCCAACCTGTTCCTGTCCTGACAAAAAACTAAAGTTGTCGCTCCAATCAGGTATTTGAGTCTCATCATCGTCTTCCTTATTGTCTCCACCAACAGGAGTTACAGTTTGGGAATGAGGGTCTACATTATGGTCAGAACCTTCTGCGTCTGGTCCTGGATCCGACTCATAAAGATTCTGGGCATCAGTGCAGATCATTTCCTCGTCTGGATTCACAGAAGCGCTGGAGTCCACCTCTGATTCCCAGGCTATAGTATGAGTAAACAGCTCTGTAGACTGAACCATCTGTTCTACCTCATACTCAGACTGGCAGCTGGAGATTTGGGAGCTGTGAGGAAGCAAGTGCGATTGGGGTGACACCTTTGAGGACTGGAGTATTTGTGATGTTGAAGTTGATGTGGAGGAGAGCCCACTTAAAGGAACACTTGATATCTGTTGAAGCACCTGCTGTTTTTGTGCCTCATCTGGAATTTGTAGCGATTGCCGTGGCCATAAGAAAGGGATCTTATCACATTGTCCGCTAAAAGAAGTAGACATTTTAGTTTGGCTGGAAGATGGTCTTTCTTCTGCAGATGTTACTGTTGCTTTAACACCTACCCCACGGACACAACCTTTTTTCCCCTTCCCAACACGCCTATTCCCCTTTCCACCAGCAGCAGGCCTTTTTCCACTCATTTTGATGGTTAACTAATTCACAGCTCTGGAGTTGTTTGCACAAAAAAACAATGGATGGGAACCGAGCAGAGCTGAGTGGCCAAGCTGTGGTATTAGGCCAAAACTATTGGCTGGGTTAGATGCAGAAAAAAATTATATTCAATTTGCAACGTGATGGAGGTCAGTATAGATGGACTAATAGAACAAGTCCCATACACAGCTAGAAGCCCAAATATTTTTTCAGAGGTAGATGCAGAAAAAAAATATATTCAGTTTGCAACCTGATGAAGGTCAGTATAGATGGACTAATAGAGAAAGTCCCACACACTGCTAGAAGGCCAAATATTTTTTCAGAGCTAGATGCAGACAAAAAATTATTTTAAATTTGCAACGTGATGGAGGTCAGTATAGATGGACTAATAGAACAAGTCCCACACACTGCTAGAAGGCCAAATATTTTTTCAGAGCTAGATGCAGAAAAAAATTATATTCAGTTTGCAACCTGATGAAGGTCAGTATAGATGGACTAATAGAACAAGTCCCACACACTGCTAGAAGGCCAAATATTTTTTCAGAGCTAGATGCAGAAAAAAATTATATTCAATTTGCAACCTGATGGAGGTCAGTATAGATGGACTAATAGAGAAAGTCCCACACACTGCTAGAAGGCCAAATATTTTTTCAGAGCTAGATGCAGATAAAAATTATTTTTAATTTGCAACGTGATGGAGGTCAGTATAGATGGACTAATAGAGAAAGTCCCACACACTGCTAGAAGGCCAAATATTTTTTCAGAGCTAGATGCAGATAAAAATTATTTTTAATTTGCAACGTGATGGAGGTCAGTATAGATGGACTAATAGAGAAAGTCCCACACACTGCTAGAAGGCCAAATATTTTTTCAGAGCTAGATGCAGAAAAAAATTATATTCAGTTTGCAACCTGATGAAGGTCAGTATAGATGGACTAATAGAACAAGTCCCACACACAGCTAGAAGCCCAAATATTTTTTCAGAGCTAGATGCAGATAAAAATTATTTTTAATTTGCAACCTGATGGAGGTCAGTATAGATGGACTAATAGAGAAAGTCCCACACACTGCTAGAAGGCCAAATATTTTTTGAGGGCTAGATGCAGACAAAAAATTATTTTGAACTTGCAACGTGATGGAGGTCAGTATAGATGGACTAATAGAACAAGTCCCACACACTGCTAGAAGGCCAAATATTTTTTCAGAGCTAGATGCAGAAAAAAATTATATTCAGTTTGCAACCTGATGGAGGTCAGTATAGATGGACTAATAGAACAAGTCCCACACACTGCTAGAAGGCCAAATATTTTTTCAGAGCTAGATGCAGAAAAAAATTATATTCAATTTGCAACCTGATGGAGGTCAGTATAGATGGACTAATAGAGAAAGTTCCACACACTGCTAGAAGGCCAAATATTTTTTCAGAGCTAGATGCAGACAAAAAAATATTTTGAATTTGCAACCTGATGGAGGTCAGTATAGGTGGACTAATAGAACAAGTCCCACACACTGCTAGAAGGCCAAATATTTTTTCAGAGCTAGATGCAGACAAAAATTATATTCCGTTTGCAACCTGATGGAGGTCAGTATAGATGGACTAATAGAACAAGTCCCACACACAGCTAGAAGCCGAAATATTTTTTCAGTGGTAGATGCAGAAAAAAATTATATTCAGTTTGCAACCTGATGGAGGTCAGTATAGATGGACTAATAGAACAATTCCCACGCACAGCTAGAAGCCCAAATATTTTTTCAGAGGTAGATGCAGAAAAAAAATATATTCAGTTTGCAACCTGATGGAGGTCAGTATAGACGGACTAATAGAGAAAGTCCCACACACTGCTAGAAGGCCAAATATTTTTTCAGAGTTGGATGCAGACAAAAAATTATTTTTAATTTGCAACCTGATGGAGGTCAGTATAGATGGACTAATAGAGAAAGTCCCACACACTGCTAGAAGGCCAAAAATTTTTTCAGAGCTAGATACAGATAAAAATTATTTTTAATTTGCAACCTGATGGAGGTCAGTATAGATGGACTAATAGAGAAAGTCCCACACACTGCTAGAAGGCCAAATATTTTTTCAGAGCTAGATGCAGAAAAAAATTATATTCAGTTTGCAACCTGATGGAGGTCAGTATAGATGGACTAATAGAACAAGTCCCACACACTGCTAGAAGGCCAAATATTTTTTCAGAGGTAGATGCAGACAAAAAATGATTTTGAATTTGCAACGTGATGGAGGTCAGTATAGATGGACTAATAGAGAAAGTCCCACACACTGCTAGAAGGCCAAATATTTTTTCAGAGCTAGATGCAGAAAAAAATTATATTCAGTTTGCAACCTGATGGAGGTCAGTATAGATGGACTAATAGAACAAGTACCACACACAGCTACAAGCCCAAATATTTTTTCAGAGGTAGATGCAGAAAAAAATTATATTCAGTTTGCAACCTGATGGAGGTCAGTATAGATGGACTAATAGAGAAAGTCCCACACACTGCTAGAAGGCCAAATATTTTTTCAGGGCTAGATGCAGACAAAAAAATATTTTTAATTTGCAACCTGATGGAGGTCAGTATAGATGGGCTAATAGAACAAGTTCCACACACTGCTAGAAGGCCAAATATTTTTTCAGAGCTAGATGCAGACAAAAAATTATTTTGAATTTGAAACGTGATGGAGGTCAGTATAGATGGACTAATAGAGAAAGTCCCACACACTGCTAGAAGGCCAAATATTTTTTCAGAGCTAGATGCAGAAAAAAATTATATTCAGTTTGCAACCTGATGGAGGTCAGTATAGATGGACTAATAGAAAAAGTCCCACACACTGCTAGAAGCCCAAATATTTTTTCAGAGCTAGATGCAGAAAAAAATTATATTCAGTTTGCAACCTGATGGAGGTCAGTATAGATGGACTAATAGAACAAGTCCCACACAATGCTAGAAGCCCAAATATTTTTTCAAAGCTAGATGCAGAAAAAAATAATATTCAATTTGCAACCTGATGGAGGTCAGTATAGATGGACTAATAGAATTATGCTATGCCCAAAAGATTTTACTTCTCTAGGTGCAGTAAAAAATTGGTATTCTATACACAGGTGGTATATTTTGCAACACAGATAGGCTACTCCACTGACTAACACACTCTGCAATAGGCCAAAAAGGATTAGCTTTGCTAGATTCAGCCAAATGCTGTGAAAAAAACTTGCACAGCACTGGCACAGACCTGCCTGGCAAAAACTGATAGGAACTGATGTAACCTAGTCCTGAAAAGGACTGCAATTACAATTAGTCTTTACTCCCACAACCTATCTATTTAAGAGCACAGACCTGCCTGATAAAAGTCGTAGTAAATGCTGTAACCTAGTCCTTAAAAGGACTGCAATCACAACTATTCCCTACTCCCAAGCTATCTGTAGATTTGTGCGAAAATTGGCTAGAAATTAACAAGGTATAGCGCACACAGCAACAGTGGTGCCGTCTAACACGCAGCTCCAGCAGTGAGAAAATGGTGGCGACGGGGAAAATGGCTTGGTCTTATAGGGCAAGGACACGTGACATACACTGCCAATGACACATGCCCTTGCTTGTGTGAAAAAAAGCACTTCGCTCCGTGTGTGCGCTGCTGATAGGCTGACAGATTGCACCTTCCCACTGTAAATGCGGGAAAGAGAAAAAAAAATGGAGATCTTCATTATTCCTGCAGAGATCCGTCCCCTGCCCCTCATCCCGCCCCGCTGTACACTCAAACTGCGTATTAACATTAATTTTCATCATTACTGAGAAAAAATCCAGTTATGATTTTGGTGCACGAACAGTTATCGAACATAACCTCGAACAGTCGAATTTTTCTCAAATCGTTCGTGTTCGCCGAACGGCTCGAACACCGCCCAAAACAGCTCGAATTTGAGATTGGCGAACAGTTCGAGTCGAACAACGCTCATCTCTAGTGCTGATCACACGTTCAGAGAGAATGCTGGCTGCGGGGCACGACAAGATCTCCAAGGCGTGAGTGGCGAGCTCACACCATTTTTCCGGATTGGAAGCCCAAAATGAGCAAGGGTCCAGTGACACAGTCATGGCTTCGATGTTCAATTGGAGATACTCCTTTACCATCCTCTCTAGGCGTTGACTATGTGTCAGACTTCTTGTCTCCTGTGGCCTTGCAAAGGATGGTCTAAAAAATTGGTGAAACGATTCCACAAAATTGCTGTTACCTGAAGATACGGTGTTACTGTTATGGTTTGAGTGATGAAGACTCGACAGTCCCACAGTTGGCAAGTTAGAACTGTGAGATTCACTACGTGCATCACTGGTGTTTTGTGGAAAAGCAGATGTATGATTCTGTAACAGCCTCTGCTGATACTCCTGCATGCGTGAATCCCTTTCTATGGCAGGAATTATTTCGGCAAATTTACTTTTGTACCGGGTACCTAAGAGTTTGGCAACCTAGTAGTAGGGATTACTTTGAATTCTGACAATCCGAGGGTCATGTTGGAGGTAGTGCAGCAAAAAGGCACTCATGTGTCTTGTGCATCCAGGAGGACCATGTCCTTGTTGTGTTGGTGGAGAGGTAAGAATCATGCTTCCTTCCTTTGCCTTCTCCCCCCAACCTCGCACAACAGAAATGTGATCAAGGTCTCCCTCATCTGATGAGTCTTCCATGCCCATTGCCAGTTCGTCCTCCACTTCTTCCTCGGCTCCTGCACCTTCCTCAACAGTTTGGCTGCTACCATGCACCCTGGTTAATCCCTCTCCCCCACCCTCCCATGCCTGCCGCCTTGGTGCTGCTGACCGTCTGGACCTTGGACATGTTATCCCTTCCGCATATGACTCCTCCTGTACTTCCTCCCCTCCTCTTGTCCCACCACCTGACTCCGAATACTGTTTAAAGTTTGCTCCAGCATGTAAATGACCGGAATAGTCATGCTGATAATGGCATCGTCAGCACTAAACATCTTCGTTGCCATTTCAAAACTGTGCAGAAGGGTGCATAGGTCCCTGATCTGAGACCACTACTGCAGCGTGATTTGCCCCACCTCTGGATCTCGTTGGCCCAGGCTATACATCATAACGTATTGCACCATGGCTCGTCGGTGCTGCCACAGTCCCTGCAACATGTGCAGAGTTGAATTCCATTGTGTCGGCACATCACATTTCAGCCGGTGAACTGGCAGGCTCAACGACTTCTGTAGGGATGTAAGTCATTGAGCTGCGGGATGCGAATGGCAGAAGTGAGCACACAGCGACCGTGACCTCTGCAGAAGGCGATCTAGTCCAGGACAGTGGGCTAAAAATTGCTGGACAACCAGGTTCAACACGTGAGCCATACAAGGCACGTGTGTGACATTGCCCCGGCGAAGGGCCGCAACCAGGTTTGCAGCATTGTCGCACACGGCCTTCCCTGGTTGCAGGTCCAGTGGAGACAACTATTCATGAACTTCGAGATAAAGAGGATTGATGCACAACTCGTTGGGACGGCAAGACTTGGACAGCAGCCCCTTGTCCTGCTGTCACCATAGTTACCCAGTGCCCAGTCAGCGACATGTATCGCCCCTGTCCATGCCTATTCATCCAAGTGTCTGTGGTGAATTGCACCCTGTCACACACGGGTTGTGTGTGACATGCTGGAGTAGCGCAGGCACAGCTATCTTTGAGAAGTAGTGGCGACTGGGCATCAGGTACTGGGGCACTGCGACGGACATAAGGTCTCAAAAATCCTCTGTGTCCACCAGGCGGAAAGGTAGCATTTCTGTAGCCAACAGCTTGCAGATGGTGAAATTCAACCTCTTAGCTTTGTCATGGCTAGGAGGAAATGGTCTTTCACTTGTCCACATCTGAGGGACCGAGGGCTGACTGTTGTGCTTAGACGGGGTTGAGTAGGGTGTCCCCGGCAAACTGCCGGTCTGTGAGGAAGATGCAGGCGGACATGTTATGTTGCCTTGATCCAAAGGTGGTGCTCTCGATGTCGGAGAGTGCTCAACACCAGCAGGTGTTTCCACTTCCAAATGAACTGACGACCTGCCAATCACACTGGCTGTTTCGGGTAAAGAGGTGGCAGGTCTGCGTCCAAAAACATGTGTGACTGCTGTCCCCCCCAGTCACAGAGGATGAAGAGGCCACGGATGCACAAGATGGGGCAGACGGTGGTTGGTCCAGCCCGCTAGGCCGCATTGTAGCACAGTGAGCTTCCCACTGCAACTTATGCTTCATATCCATGTGACGGTTCATGCATGAAATACTCAAACTATGGATTTTTTGGTCTCTACTTAGCTTTTGGTGACAAATGTTACAGATAATATGAGTTGGGACATCCTTTGCGATCTCTAAAAATGCCCAGGCTATGCAAGGCTTAGAGCCCATGCGACCTGAAGAGCCACCACGACTTGTGGTCAGAGGCAGAGTTGTGGTTGAGGATGCAGCTGTTGACGTGCTTCCAGTATTCCGTCTCTGTCCAGGAAGGCACAACCTAACCTCATCGTCACTAGCATCCTCCTCCACCTCCTCTGCTGACCTCAAAGACTGGCTGACTGTGGGTTGACAGTAAGTGGGATCTCCAACCTCGTCATCATCACCCTGTTTTTTCTCACACCCGTCATCCTCAGAGCCAACCTCTTCCTGCCCTGACCGAAAAGTCAAGTTGTCGCTCCAATCAGGTATCTGAGTCTCATCATCGTCTTCCTCATTGTCTCCACCAACAGGAGTTACAGTTTGGGAACGAGGGTCTACATTATGCTCAGAACCTTCTGGATCCGACTTGATTCACAGAAGCTCTGGAGCAGACCTCTGATTCCCAGGCTATAGTATGAGTAAACAGCTCTGCAGACTCAACCATCTGTGTTACCCCATACTCAGATGGGCAGCTGGAGACTTGGGAGCTGTGAGGAAGTAAGTGCGATTGGGGTGACACCTCTGAGGACTGGAGTATTTGTCATGTTGAAGTTAAGGTGGAGGAGAGCCCACTTGAAGGAGCACTTGATATCCGTTGAAGCACCTGCTGTTTTTGTGCCTCATCTGGAATTTGTAGCGATGGGTGTGTCTGTAAGAAAGGGATATTATCACATTGTCCACGAAAAGAAGCAAAACCTACAAAAGACAAAAGACAAAAATATATCTCATACCCTACCATCATTATATATAAATGTAAAGCAAAGTTGCATAATAAATATAGGGTACTTAGTGAACTATTTTTGATCAAAAAAAGTATACAAGCCGTCCCACCAGCGGCAAGGTGACCCTAAATTGGGACGGTACCTATACTGCCTATATTAAAAACCTTACTGTATATCAAAGTTGAAGTAATGCATATAAAAGGGTAGACAAATAGGACCGGGTCCCAACTCCAGACCACCCAGGCCCGTGGTAAGCTACATATATACCAGTCAGCTCAACAAAGGGGATGCCACACCCTTAAATTGCACAGAATGCAAACAAGACAAAAAACCAAGCAATGTGAACTGAGGTCTAAGATGGTAGACATGCAAGAAATAGGAGCATGTTCACACTAGCAAAAAGAAGCAAAACCTACAAAAGACAAAAGACAAAAATATATCTCATACCCTACCATCATTATATATAAATGTAAAGCAAAGTTGCATAATAAATATAGGGTACTTAGTGAACTATTTTTGATCAAAAAAAGTATACAAGCCGTCCCACCAGCGGCAAGGTGACCCTAAATTGGGACGGTACCTATACTGCCTATATTAAAAACCTTACTGTATATCAAAGTTGAAGTAATGCATATAAAAGGGTAGACAAATAGGACCGGGTCCCAACTCCAGACCACCCAGGCCCGTGGTAAGCTACATATATACCAGTCAGCTCAACAAAGGGGATGCCACACCCTTAAATTGCACAGAATGCAAACAAGACAAAAAACCAAGCAATGTGAACTGAGGTCTAAGATGGTAGACATGCAAGAAATAGGAGCATGTTCACACTAGCAAAAAGAAGCAAAACCTACAAAAGACAAAAGACAAAAATATATCTCATACCCTACCATCATTATATATAAATGTAAAGCAAAGTTGCATAATAAATATAGGGTACTTAGTGAACTATTTTTGATCAAAAAAAGTATACAAGCCGTCCCACCAGCGGCAAGGTGACCCTAAATTGGGACGGTACCTATACTGCCTATATTAAAAACCTTACTGTATATCAAAGTTGAAGTAATGCATATAAAAGGGTAGACAAATAGGACCGGGTCCCAACTCCAGACCACCCAGGCCCGTGGTAAGCTACATATATACCAGTCAGCTCAACAAAGGGGATGCCACACCCTTAAATTGCACAGAATGCAAACAAGACAAAAAACCAAGCAATGTGAACTGAGGTCAAAAATATATCTCATACCCTACCATCATTATATATAAATGTAAAGCAAAGTTGCATAATAAATATAGTTCACTAAGTACCCTATATTTATTATGCAACTTTGCTTTACATTTATATATAATGATGGTAGGGTATGAGATATATTTTTGTCTTTTGTCTTTTGTAGGTTTTGCTTCTTTTTGCTAGTGTGAACATGCTCCTATTTCTTGCATGTCTACCATCTTAGACCTCAGTTCACATTGCTTGGTTTTTTGTCTTGTTTGCATTCTGTGCAATTTAAGGGTGTGGCATCCCCTTTGTTGAGCTGACTGGTATATATGTAGCTTACCACGGGCCTGGGTGGTCTGGAGTTGGGACCCGGTCCTATTTGTCTACCCTTTTATATGCATTACTTCAACTTTGATATACAGTAAGGTTTTTAATATAGGCAGTATAGGTACCGTCCCAATTTAGGGTCACCTTGCCGCTGGTGGGACGGCTTGTATACTTTTTTTGATCAAAAATAGTTCACTAAGTACCCTATATTTATTATGCAACTTTGCTTTACATTTATATATAATGATGGTAGGGTATGAGATATATTTTTGTCTTTTGTCTTTTGTAGGTTTTGCTTCTTTTTGCTAGTGTGAACATGCTCCTATTTCTTGCATGTCTACCATCTTAGACCTCAGTTCACATTGCTTGGTTTTTTGTCTTGTTTGCATTCTGTGCAATTTAAGGGTGTGGCATCCCCTTTGTTGAGCTGACTGGTATATATGTAGCTTACCACGGGCCTGGGTGGTCTGGAGTTGGGACCCGGTCCTATTTGTCTACCCTTTTATATGCATTACTTCAACTTTGATATACAGTAAGGTTTTTAATATAGGCAGTATAGGTACCGTCCCAATTTAGGGTCACCTTGCCGCTGGTGGGACGGCTTGTATACTTTTTTTGATCAAAAATAGTTCACTAAGTACCCTATATTTATTATGCAACTTTGCTTTACATTTATATATAATGATGGTAGGGTATGAGATATATTTTTGTCTTTTGTCTTTTGTAGGTTTTGCTTCTTTTTGCTAGTGTGAACATGCTCCTATTTCTTGCATGTCTACCATCTTAGACCTCAGTTCACATTGCTTGGTTTTTTGTCTTGTTTGCATTCTGTGCAATTTAAGGGTGTGGCATCCCCTTTGTTGAGCTGACTGGTATATATGTAGCTTACCACGGGCCTGGGTGGTCTGGAGTTGGGACCCGGTCCTATTTGTCTACCCTTTTATATGCATTACTTCAACTTTGATATACAGTAAGGTTTTTAATATAGGCAGTATAGGTACCGTCCCAATTTAGGGTCACCTTGCCGCTGGTGGGACGGCTTGTATACTTTTTTTGATCAAAAATAGTTCACTAAGTACCCTATATTTATTATGCAACTTTGCTTTACATTTATATATAATGATGGTAGGGTATGAGATATATTTTTGTCTTTTGTCTTTTGTAGGTTTTGCTTCTTTTTGCTAGTGTGAACATGCTCCTATTTCTTGCATGTCTACCATCTTAGACCTCAGTTCACATTGCTTGGTTTTTTGTCTTGTTTGCATTCTGTGCAATTTAAGGGTGTGGCATCCCCTTTGTTGAGCTGACTGGTATATATGTAGCTTACCACGGGCCTGGGTGGTCTGGAGTTGGGACCCGGTCCTATTTGTCTACCCTTTTATATGCATTACTTCAACTTTGATATACAGTAAGGTTTTTAATATAGGCAGTATAGGTACCGTCCCAATTTAGGGTCACCTTGCCGCTGGTGGGACGGCTTGTATACTTTTTTTGATCAAAAATAGTTCACTAAGTACCCTATATTTATTATGCAACTTTGCTTTACATTTATATATAATGATGGTAGGGTATGAGATATATTTTTGTCTTTTGTCTTTTGTAGGTTTTGCTTCTTTTTGCTAGTGTGAACATGCTCCTATTTCTTGCATGTCTACCATCTTAGACCTCAGTTCACATTGCTTGGTTTTTTGTCTTGTTTGCATTCTGTGCAATTTAAGGGTGTGGCATCCCCTTTGTTGAGCTGACTGGTATATATGTAGCTTACCACGGGCCTGGGTGGTCTGGAGTTGGGACCCGGTCCTATTTGTCTACCCTTTTATATGCATTACTTCAACTTTGATATACAGTAAGGTTTTTAATATAGGCAGTATAGGTACCGTCCCAATTTAGGGTCACCTTGCCGCTGGTGGGACGGCTTGTATACTTTTTTTGATCAAAAATAGTTCACTAAGTACCCTATATTTATTATGCAACTTTGCTTTACATTTATATATAATGATGGTAGGGTATGAGATATATTTTTGTCTTTTGTCTTTTGTAGGTTTTGCTTCTTTTTGCTAGTGTGAACATGCTCCTATTTCTTGCATGTCTACCATCTTAGACCTCAGTTCACATTGCTTGGTTTTTTGTCTTGTTTGCATTCTGTGCAATTTAAGGGTGTGGCATCCCCTTTGTTGAGCTGACTGGTATATATGTAGCTTACCACGGGCCTGGGTGGTCTGGAGTTGGGACCCGGTCCTATTTGTCTACCCTTTTATATGCATTACTTCAACTTTGATATACAGTAAGGTTTTTAATATAGGCAGTATAGGTACCGTCCCAATTTAGGGTCACCTTGCCGCTGGTGGGACGGCTTGTATACTTTTTTTGATCAAAAATAGTTCACTAAGTACCCTATATTTATTATGCAACTTTGCTTTACATTTATATATAATGATGGTAGGGTATGAGATATATTTTTGTCTTTTGTCTTTTGTAGGTTTTGCTTCTTTTTGCTAGTGTGAACATGCTCCTATTTCTTGCATGTCTACCATCTTAGACCTCAGTTCACATTGCTTGGTTTTTTGTCTTGTTTGCATTCTGTGCAATTTAAGGGTGTGGCATCCCCTTTGTTGAGCTGACTGGTATATATGTAGCTTACCACGGGCCTGGGTGGTCTGGAGTTGGGACCCGGTCCTATTTGTCTACCCTTTTATATGCATTACTTCAACTTTGATATACAGTAAGGTTTTTAATATAGGCAGTATAGGTACCGTCCCAATTTAGGGTCACCTTGCCGCTGGTGGGACGGCTTGTATACTTTTTTTGATCAAAAATAGTTCACTAAGTACCCTATATTTATTATGCAACTTTGCTTTACATTTATATATAATGATGGTAGGGTATGAGATATATTTTTGTCTTTTGTCTTTTGTAGGTTTTGCTTCTTTTTGCTAGTGTGAACATGCTCCTATTTCTTGCATGTCTACCATCTTAGACCTCAGTTCACATTGCTTGGTTTTTTGTCTTGTTTGCATTCTGTGCAATTTAAGGGTGTGGCATCCCCTTTGTTGAGCTGACTGGTATATATGTAGCTTACCACGGGCCTGGGTGGTCTGGAGTTGGGACCCGGTCCTATTTGTCTACCCTTTTATATGCATTACTTCAACTTTGATATACAGTAAGGTTTTTAATATAGGCAGTATAGGTACCGTCCCAATTTAGGGTCACCTTGCCGCTGGTGGGACGGCTTGTATACTTTTTTTGATCAAAAATAGTTCACTAAGTACCCTATATTTATTATGCAACTTTGCTTTACATTTATATATAATGATGGTAGGGTATGAGATATATTTTTGTCTTTTGTCTTTTGTAGGTTTTGCTTCTTTTTGCTAGTGTGAACATGCTCCTATTTCTTGCATGTCTACCATCTTAGACCTCAGTTCACATTGCTTGGTTTTTTGTCTTGTTTGCATTCTGTGCAATTTAAGGGTGTGGCATCCCCTTTGTTGAGCTGACTGGTATATATGTAGCTTACCACGGGCCTGGGTGGTCTGGAGTTGGGACCCGGTCCTATTTGTCTACCCTTTTATATGCATTACTTCAACTTTGATATACAGTAAGGTTTTTAATATAGGCAGTATAGGTACCGTCCCAATTTAGGGTCACCTTGCCGCTGGTGGGACGGCTTGTATACTTTTTTTGATCAAAAATAGTTCACTAAGTACCCTATATTTATTATGCAACTTTGCTTTACATTTATATATAATGATGGTAGGGTATGAGATATATTTTTGTCTTTTGTCTTTTGTAGGTTTTGCTTCTTTTTGCTAGTGTGAACATGCTCCTATTTCTTGCATGTCTACCATCTTAGACCTCAGTTCACATTGCTTGGTTTTTTGTCTTGTTTGCATTCTGTGCAATTTAAGGGTGTGGCATCCCCTTTGTTGAGCTGACTGGTATATATGTAGCTTACCACGGGCCTGGGTGGTCTGGAGTTGGGACCCGGTCCTATTTGTCTACCCTTTTATATGCATTACTTCAACTTTGATATACAGTAAGGTTTTTAATATAGGCAGTATAGGTACCGTCCCAATTTAGGGTCACCTTGCCGCTGGTGGGACGGCTTGTATACTTTTTTTGATCAAAAATAGTTCACTAAGTACCCTATATTTATTATGCAACTTTGCTTTACATTTATATATAATGATGGTAGGGTATGAGATATATTTTTGTCTTTTGTCTTTTGTAGGTTTTGCTTCTTTTTGCTAGTGTGAACATGCTCCTATTTCTTGCATGTCTACCATCTTAGACCTCAGTTCACATTGCTTGGTTTTTTGTCTTGTTTGCATTCTGTGCAATTTAAGGGTGTGGCATCCCCTTTGTTGAGCTGACTGGTATATATGTAGCTTACCACGGGCCTGGGTGGTCTGGAGTTGGGACCCGGTCCTATTTGTCTACCCTTTTATATGCATTACTTCAACTTTGATATACAGTAAGGTTTTTAATATAGGCAGTATAGGTACCGTCCCAATTTAGGGTCACCTTGCCGCTGGTGGGACGGCTTGTATACTTTTTTTGATCAAAAATAGTTCACTAAGTACCCTATATTTATTATGCAACTTTGCTTTACATTTATATATAATGATGGTAGGGTATGAGATATATTTTTGTCTTTTGTCTTTTGTAGGTTTTGCTTCTTTTTGCTAGTGTGAACATGCTCCTATTTCTTGCATGTCTACCATCTTAGACCTCAGTTCACATTGCTTGGTTTTTTGTCTTGTTTGCATTCTGTGCAATTTAAGGGTGTGGCATCCCCTTTGTTGAGCTGACTGGTATATATGTAGCTTACCACGGGCCTGGGTGGTCTGGAGTTGGGACCCGGTCCTATTTGTCTACCCTTTTATATGCATTACTTCAACTTTGATATACAGTAAGGTTTTTAATATAGGCAGTATAGGTACCGTCCCAATTTAGGGTCACCTTGCCGCTGGTGGGACGGCTTGTATACTTTTTTTGATCAAAAATAGTTCACTAAGTACCCTATATTTATTATGCAACTTTGCTTTACATTTATATATAATGATGGTAGGGTATGAGATATATTTTTGTCTTTTGTCTTTTGTAGGTTTTGCTTCTTTTTGCTAGTGTGAACATGCTCCTATTTCTTGCATGTCTACCATCTTAGACCTCAGTTCACATTGCTTGGTTTTTTGTCTTGTTTGCATTCTGTGCAATTTAAGGGTGTGGCATCCCCTTTGTTGAGCTGACTGGTATATATGTAGCTTACCACGGGCCTGGGTGGTCTGGAGTTGGGACCCGGTCCTATTTGTCTACCCTTTTATATGCATTACTTCAACTTTGATATACAGTAAGGTTTTTAATATAGGCAGTATAGGTACCGTCCCAATTTAGGGTCACCTTGCCGCTGGTGGGACGGCTTGTATACTTTTTTTGATCAAAAATAGTTCACTAAGTACCCTATATTTATTATGCAACTTTGCTTTACATTTATATATAATGATGGTAGGGTATGAGATATATTTTTGTCTTTTGTCTTTTGTAGGTTTTGCTTCTTTTTGCTAGTGTGAACATGCTCCTATTTCTTGCATGTCTACCATCCACGAAAAGAAGTAGACATCTTAGTTTGGCTGGAAGATGGTCTTTCTCTAGCAGATGTTACTGTTGCTTTACCACCTACCCCACGGACACAACCTCTTTTTCCCTTTCCAACACGCCTATTCCCCTTTCTACAACCAGCAGGCCTTTTGCCACTCATTTTATTGGTTAACTAATTGGCAACTCTGTAGTTGCTTGCACAAAAAATGATGGATGGTAACCGAGCAGAGCTGAGTGGCCAAACTGTGGTACTAGCCCAAAAGGATTGGCTGGGTTAGATGCAGTAAAACAATTTTATTAGATACACAGGCGGTATAGCTTGCTTCACAGCTGGGCTACTCCAATGACTACAAGACACTGCTACTAGGCCCAAAAATGGGAGACATTTTTTAGCATCCTGAATAGGACCTGTGCACAATATAAACCCTATGGGAATAAACATGCTAGAAACAGGAGGAAATATTTGCAGATGACACTAAACTCTGCAGGGTAATCAATACAGAGGAGGACAATTTTATTTTACAGGAGGATCTATGTAAACTAGAAGCTTGGGCTGATAAATGGCAAATGAGCTTTAATGGGGATAAATGTAAGGTAATACACTTGGGCAGAGGAAATAAAATGTAAAATTATATGCTTAATTGTAAAACACTGGGCAAAACTGTAACTGAAAAGACCTGGGTGTATTGGTGGACGACAAGCTCAGGTTTAGTGGCCAGTGTCAGGCAGCTGCTGCAAAGGCAAATAAAAATAAGGGATGCATTAAAAGAGGCATAGATGCTCATGAGGAGAACATAATTTTACCTCTATACAAGTCATTAGTGCGACCACACTTACAACACTGTGTACAGTTCTGGTCTCCGGTGCATAAGAAAGACGTAGCTGAACTAGAGAGGGTGCAGAGAAGAGCGACCAAGGTTATTAGAGGACTGGAGGGTCTGCAATACCAAGACAGGTTATTACATTTGCGGTTATTTACTGTGGAAAAAAGAAGGCTTAGGGGTGATCTTATTACTATGTACAAGTATATGAGGGAACAGTACAAAGACCTGTCTACTGATCTTTTTACTCTGAGGCCAGAGACTGGGACAAGGGGGCATCTTCTACGTCTGGAGGAAAAAAGGTTTAATCATAATCACAGACGGGGATTCTTTACTGTAAGAGCAGTGAGACTATGGAACTCTCTGCCGCATGATGCTGTAATGAGTGATTCACTATTAAAATTTAAGAAGACCATGGATGCCTTTCTTGAAAAGTATAATATTACAGGTTATATAAACTAGATTCCTTGATAGGGCGTTGATCCAGGGAACTAGTCTGATTATCATATGGAGTCGGGAAGGAATTTTTTTCCCCAATGTGGAGCTTAGTGTTTGCCACATGGGTTTTTTTTTCCTTCCTCTGGATCAACATGTTAGGCTATGGGTTGAACTAGATGGACTTTGTCTTCCTTCAATCTTAAAGACTATGTTACTATGTTACAAAAGGATTTCCTGGGTTAGATGCAGTAAAAAATTAGAATTCGATACACAGGCGGTGTAGCTTCCTTCACAGGTGGGCTACTCCGCTGACTACCAGACACTGCTACTAGGCCCAAAAAGATTTCCTGGGTTAGATGCAGTAAAAAATTAGAATTAGATACACAGGCGGTGTAGCTTTCTTCACAGGTGGGCTACTCCGCTGACTACGAGACACTGCTACTATACTCAAATGATTTACTGGCTTAGATGCAGTAAAAAATTGGTATTAGATACACAGGTGGTATAGCTTGCAACACAGATAGGCTACTCCAATGACTAACAGACACTGCTACAGGCCCAAAAGGATTGGCTGAGCTACATTTTGCCAAATGCTGTGAAAATCACTTGCACAGCACTGGCACAGACCTGCGTGGCAAAAAGTGCTATGAACTGCTGTAACCTAGCCCTCAAAAGGGCTGCAATTAGAACTAGCCCCTACTCCCTAAACCTATCTCTCTATGTATGTGGAAATTCGCTTGCAATTCACACAGTTATACTGTATAGCGCCCTCAGTAGCAGCGGTGCCGTCTATCACTCAGCTGCAGCAGTGAGAAACTGGTGGCGACGGGGAAAATGGCTGGGTCTTATAGGGCAAGGACATGTGACATACGCAGCCAATGACATATGCCCTTTCTTGTGTGAAAAAAAAGCACTTCGCTCCCTGTGTGCGCTGCTGTTAGGCTGACAGATTGCACCGCCCCACTGTAAATGCGGGAAAGAAAAAAAAATGGAGATCGGCATTATTTCTGCAGAGATCCAACCCCTGCCCCTCCCCCCGCCAACTCTACACTGGAACTGTCTATTAACATTGATTAACAGTATTACTGTGAAAAAATCCAGTTACGCTTTTGGGGCACGAACAGTTATCAAACATAACCTCGAACAGCCGGATTTTTTGCATGGATTTATATTGTGTGACCAACTTGTCAAGCACCTTTCCAAGTGATGCTCAAAATTTTTTGGAAAAGTGCTTGAAAAAGCGCATGCGAAAACGCATGTAAAAATGCTGAAAAAACGCTTCTCTCTGGCAAAAAAAACGCATGTAAATCTGCATGCGTTTTTTTCTGCCAGAGAGAGGCAAAAACGCTCTGCATCAAATCTGCTACGTGGGCACATAGCCTTATTGTTGCTCTTATTCATTCTTGCATGCGAGTCTACTGATCGATCTCCTTCTTACTAAAGTCTTTCCTCTCCAATCTATCTTGAATACAGTAGGCAGAATCAAATTTCTATCCATTCACTACACTGATTCCGCCAGTCTTTGCACTTGTTTCCCATCAGCTACAGATTCCAGCATAAACTTATCACTGTTACTCACAAAGCTCTCCACAGTTCTGCACCACTCGATATCTTCTCCCTTATCTCGGTCTACCATCGCACCCATCCTCTTAATTCTGCTAACAATCTATAACTAACATCCTCTATAATCCAAACCTCCAACTTCCATCTCCAAGTACTTCTCTTGTGCTGCACCGGTTTCTGGAATGCATTAATCCAGACAATCCAGGGAAATTTTAATATCCACAGTTTGAAGCATGTCCTAAAAGCACATTTATTTAGCTTGTCCTATAACATGACCTCACTAATCTAACTACTCCCTGTTCTCCCTACCATGCACTCAATAGCGCTTTGCATTTGTACTTGTAGAGATACTGGCTGGTGACTCGTTCATACAGCGTTATTTGACTGCCCCTATGTATTATACTGATGGCTGGACCTTACACGACAAGCACTTTGTCATAGAGAAAAATTAAAATCCATAATATGTCTCGGAGAGGGGGCATATCACCCCTATATTGAACATATGGGATTAATATAGCTAGGGAAGAGAGAGAGCGCGCACTGACATGTCAACCTCCATTGAAGTAGGGGCCTTCTGCGGTTACCAGGTAATTGCAACAGGATAAATACTGTGGAAGCTAAACACCAAAGCTGTGATTTGTTTCTTCAGAGACGGAGAAGTACAGGGATATCCTCTCTTCAAAGGATTTTCTGACATGTTTTGGAGCCAGTGGTCAGTGATGAATATTGGGGTTTGCATCGATGCAATATTTATGTAAGAGATATTTTTGGCGTCATAGCAAACAAACAAACATAATTAATTCACTCACATCATCATAAGTCTAGCAGAACCCCTGTGTTACTTTGTAATGTCTTATCTTGTTTGTACAAGTACCCTCTGAATTGTAAAAGGCTACATAACATGAAATAAAAATTATCATATTATCTCTACCTAGCTGATCTTCATTAAATTGCAAAGAGGCTTTGAAAGAAAAACACTATGTAGGAAAGAATGATCTGGCTTATTTCATACTAGTTCATAAGGTCAGGTCCCTATAGAAAACAAATGAAGTGTATTGCAAAAATATTCACCTCTTTAATTTATTTCTGTTTTGATTTTAATTTTCATTTTATTTCACAGAATTAGATGTTAGGTTGTAGGTTGGACTCAATGGACATTTTTCGTATTTTAACGTTAAAACTATGAAACTGTTACTTGACAAAGTCTAAATTAGGAGTAATATATCTAAATAAAGAAAAAGCAAGAAAAAAAAAAATGACCCTACAGCAAGTAAATGGTAAAAGTATATGTAAATAACAGGGTACTTAGTTAATGCTATTTTGATCAAAAAAAGCATAAAAGCCATCCATTTGAAGATGCACCCACCTTGAGGTGCGTTTCGGTGTTGCCTTAGTCAGAGAGTGGAATCCTCTGGAAAAGGAAGGTTTAAAAAGCAGTACTAACCAATAGGAGGAGGCAAAGGCATGCACATACATGAGGTCCAGGGAGCCTGCAGCACACTGAGATGCATGACCCATTAGTCACTGTCAAGTGACGGGATACTGAGGGAAACATAAGGCCCAGGCGATGGACGGCCACCAGGACACAGTTTAGTGGTGCCACCTAAACTGCAGCACACGTGCTAGTAGGCATGGGGACCCACTGTCACTTTAAAACTGTCTATTAGATTGCGTGATGATGCATGTGCAGCTTCACATTGTGAGCCTCTAACTTGCATTGAACTGAAAGGGGTTCTCTGAGAAATGGTGCTAAAATAAATAAATAAAAAATACACATTTAAATATTAACAGTAACAGATTTCCTAAAGGAGAAAAAACATAGCGCAGTATGATTTGATCAATTAAAAAGGTATCTATAGGAAATTGCTCACCTACTGCGGTTGTGCAAACAGAGGCACAACTCCGGCTTGTAGTATGGATGAATTTGCGAAAGACTGCGGCCGACCTGGTGAGGTGGGATTGAACTCTGATACAGGAGTATCCCACAGCGAGGATGCAAAAAGGAAGAACCCGGTGATGGCGATGTCTTTGCCACCAAGTGAGATCAAGGTGCAGGAACTTCAGGTTGTTCGTAAGTAATATTGTTTTATTCACACTAATATAAAACAAATAAAAACTATATACACAACGCATTTCGGCTGTTTGCAGCCTTCTTCATGTGTATGGAAAAAATAAATTTGACCCTTCTTTTATAGCTCTTTGCCTGAGTGAGAAAGGGAGGGGATACAAAAGAGGAAGAGGTGGAGTGATTCATCCTGCATTGTTCTCAGTTTTTTTTCATATAAAAAAACATAAAAACATATACAGTGCCTACAAGTAGTATTCAACCCCCTGCAGATTTAGCTGGTTGACACATGCAGAATTAACTTGGCATTGTGACATTTGTACTGTAGATCAGCCTGGAAGTGGGAAATGCACTGCAGCAATTTTTTTTTTTTTTAAAAACATTAAAAGTTAATTCAGAGTGTCATTTATTATTCAACCCCTCAAACCACAAGAATTCTGTTTGGTCCCCCAAAAGTATTAAGAAGTAGTTCAGGCACCAAGAATAATGAGCTTCACATGTGTGGATTAAAGATCTCTTTTGCCAGCCTTTTCTGACTATTTAAGACCCTCCCCAAACTTGTGAACAGCACTCAGACATGGTCAACATGGGAAAGACAAAGGAGCATTCCAAGGCCATCAGAGACAAGATCGTGGAGGGTCACAAGGCTGGCAAGGGGTACAAAACCCTTTCCAAGGAGTTGGGCCTACCTGTCTCCACTGTTGGGAGCATCATCCGTAAGTGGAAGGCTTATGGAACTACTGTTAGCCTTCCACGGCCAGGACAGCCTTTGAAAGTGTCCTCCCGTGCCGAGGCCAGGCTTGTCCGAAGAGTCAAGGCTAACCCAAGGACAACAAGGAAGGAGCTCCGGGAAGATCTCATGGCAGTGGGGACATTGGTTTCAGTCAATACCATAAGTAACGTACTCCACCGCAATGGTCTCCGTTCCAGACGAGCCCGTAAGGTACCTTTACTTTCAAAGCGTCATGTCAAGGCTCATCTACAGTTTGAAATGATCACTTGGAGGACTCTGAGACAGACTGGTTCAAGGTTCTATGGTCTGATGAGACCAAGATCGAGATCTTTGGTGCCAACCACACACGTGACGTTTGGAGACTGGATGGCACTGCATACGACCCCAAGAATACCATCCCTAGAGTCAAGCATGGTGGTGGCAGCATCATGCTGTGGGGCTGTTTCTCTGCCAAGGGGCCTGGCCATCTGGTCCGCATCCATGGGAAGATGGATAGCACGGCCTACCTGGAGATTTTGGCCAAGAACCTCCGCTCCTCCATCAAGGATCTTAAGATGGGTCATAATTTCATCTTCCAACAAGACAACGACCCAAAGCACACAGCCAAGAAATCCAAGGCCTGGTTCAAGAGGGAAAAAGTCAAGGTGTTGGAGTGGCCTAGTCAGTCTCCTGACCTTAACCCAATTGAAAACTTGTGGAAGGAGCTCAAGAATAAAGTCCACATGAGACACCCAAAGAACCTAGATAACTTGGAGAAGATCTGCATGGAGGAGTGGGCCAAGATAACTCCACAGACCTGTGCCGGCCTGATCAGGTCTTATAAAAGACGATTATTAGCTGTAATTGCAAACAAGGGTTATTCCACAAAATATTAAACATAGGGGTTGTATAATAATTGACCCACACTTTTATGTTTAAAATTTAATAAAATTCAACTGAGCAACATAACTTTTTGGTTTGTAAGATTTATGCTTCTGTTCATAAAACCTACTCTCGTTTGCAGTTTGAAGGCTCTAACTTATTTGCATCTTATCAAACCAGCTAAATCTGCAGGGGGTTGAATACTACTTGTAGGCACTGTAAATATTATATATAAAATAACAAATGACAAACCTTTTTTGTAAGAAGCATGTCAATCTGATTAACATCCCATTATCTAGAAAGTTAAAATGTATCACTTCAGTATAAAAATACACATCTGTTCTTTTTGTATTAAAAAAATGATATTGAATAATAAAAAATAAAAACATTTTGGAGGAAAAAAAAAATTTGGAGAAAACAAATTTTAGAGGAAGAAAAAAAATTTGGGGGGAGAAAAAAAAAGTTTGAAGGAAAAAAAATATATATGTGTATAATTATTTTTTTTTAATACATACAATACAAGTGGGAAAAAATGCCCAACTATATATATATATATTGGTAATTTGCTAGTTAGATGTAGGACTTTACATTACAAATACTGATATATATTTTGTTGGGGTTTGGTACTCACTCAGCCACGGTCCAGGAATAAGAAACGTTTTCATAAAAATGTTCAGGCAGGTTTATTCTGACTTCAAAAACCGCTTAGCATAGTCAAACATAAAGACAGCCTTTTCCGGCACAAAGGGAAAATACATGCAAACTGTCCATGCAATGGTGCGGGTTCGCCCGCTAGAGGTCAGTGTCCAGTTCTCTTGGCCTTAGCACAGACCAACACACTGGAGATCCACACGTCTCCTGACACAGACCCCAAACTTGGCCTCCATTTTATTTACAACAAACCATGCCCGGGGTGGGGATATGTGAGCAACCACTCCCACCCATCTTTTATGACTGCTCGTAAAAAACGGCCCTGATATGCCCTATTAACCCTCTCAGCACTATATGTGCTTGAGCATGCTTTTACTGGTTTTACATCACTGAAGCTGCCAACCTCAGCGATACATATCTCCCCTGAAGGATATGTCCGGCAGCCATCTTATATACCCCCCCTCTGCCCAAAACTGGGGTACTTGGCACCTTCTGCTAACATACAATGGACCCTCGACAAAGCGTCAGCATTGCCATGCAGTTTCCCAGGCCTATGCTCTACATGGAAGCTAAAGTCCTGGAGGGCTAGGAACCACCTGGTCACTCGGGCATTGTTCCCCTTCTTCTCTCTCATCCACCTTAGTGGAGCATGATCTGATACAGCCTGAACTTTCTGCCTAAGAGGTAGTATCTCAGGGTGTCCAACGCCCACTTGATGGCCAAACATTCCTTCTCCACTATGGAGTAATTCTTCTCACAAGATGTCAGCTTCCGGCTTAGATACATAATGGGGTGCTCCTCCCCATTCACCTCTTGTGATGGGACAGCCCACAGTCAGACATCTGATGCATCTGTCTGAACCACAAACTCTTTTGAGAAATTAGATTCCACCAGCACTGGCTGTGTGCACAGCATCTGCTTTAGCTCCTGGAAAGCCGTCTCAGCTTCTGGAGACCACTTAGCCATAGCCAAATTTGTCCCTTTCAGGATGTCTGTCAAAGGGGCAGCTATCATCGCGTAGTTAGGAATGAACCAACCGTAGTAGCCCACAATGCCCAAGAAGGCTCTGACCTGTTTTTTGAGAGAGGTTGTGGCCAACCCTGGATCACTTCAATTTTATTTATTTGGGGCTTTATCATGCCTCTACCTACGACATAGCCCAAATATATGGCTTCCACCATGCTCATGGCACATTTCTTCGGGTTAATGGAAAACTCCGCCTTCTGTAGAGCATTGAATATCGCCTGGACTTTATTCAGATGGCTTCCCCAATCCTGGCTGTAGATCACAATATCATCCAGGTAAGCCGCTGTATACTTCTTGTGGGGAGCTATGATCCGGTCCATGGCTCTCTGGAAGGTAGTTCCATGCAACCCAAATGGCATTCTGGTGTATTGGAAACAAAGGTCTTGCCTGGTTGAGGGACAGCACTGCAGGCAGGATAAGCAAAATAAGAGCAACGCCATCCTGCGCAGCAGTCCATTGGCTAAGTTGTCATGGGGCACCGGGTGGCTATGTGACCTGGGGTGTGACATTGCCAACATACTATGTTAAGGGGCAGCAACTCAGACCCCTCCTGGGCACTAGGGCGCCCCCCAGATGTGTCTCTAATTCCCTCTTTTGGCTGTCCACCCTCTTTTAACCGCTTAGCATACGCAAACACAAAGACAGCCTTTTCCGGCACAAAGGGAAAACGCAAGCAAAATGTCTATGCAATGGTGCGGGTTCGCCCGCTAAAGGTCAGTGTCCAGTTCTCACGGCCTTAGCACAGACCAGCACACTGGAGATCCACATGTCTCCAGACACAGACCCCATATGAGACACTTGTCATCCATTTTATTTACAACAAACCATGTCTCCGGCAGGGGATATGTGAGCAGCCACTCCCACCCATCTCTTATGACTGCTCGTAAAAACCGGCCCTGATACTCCCTATTAACCATCTCAGCACTCTGTGTGCTAGAGCATGCTTTCCTGGTTTTAAATCACTGAAGCTGCCAACCTCAGCAACACATATTTCCCCTCAAGGACATTTCCGGCAGCCATCTTACAATTTATTGAAAAAATAGTGATCTATAATAAATAGTGTTGAGCGAACATGCTCAACACTGCTCGGTACTCGCCCGAGCATCACACTACTCGGGATGTTCGGCGAGCACCGAGCATTTCCGAGTTACTCGAGCGGGAGCTCGGGTCTCCGCCCTGCATGTTTGGCGCTCTTTACAGAGCCAATGAACATGCAGGGATTGCCAGCCAGTCACTGTAATGCTGCAGCCATGTTGGTTGTGGGCATTACAATGATTGGCTGGCCGCACAGAGTCACCTCGAGTATTTAAAACCGGGCGCCGTCATCTTGGACACAGTCGCTCCGGATTAGACAGTGTAGGGACAGCGCTGCTGATTTAGGGAGAGATATAAACTGCAAAATAGTTAGTGTAGGGTCTGTAAAGGCTGCCAGAAAAAACAAACAGTCCTTTCCAGGACTAATATCCATCCCAGATACCAGGCAGGCAGGCTGTATAGGAGACACAGTGGTTATACCAGCAAACGCTGCATTACAGTCCTGTGTGCTCCTGTTGCTGAAATTGCTGGACTTAGCACCAGGTGTCGGGGGCCAGGAAAAATCCTTTTTTTTTTCATCTAAATCCTCCATTTTTTTTCCTCCTTCACACTGTACAAATATCCGTCTTATTAACCTTTTGCTGTGTCCCCCCCCCCCAAAAAAAAGAGTGTCTCTGATTTTTCAGACACAAATATAACTGTTGAAAATAGTCTGGTGTAGGCTTGAGAAACAGAAGTGTTGTTTTGCACTTCCACGGTTCAAACCTCTGTATTATCCATTTTGGGCCTTTGGTATCTAAAAAAAAAAAGCAGTTTGAGTGTGTCGCTCACTGTTCAGCCGCAAATATCTCTATTTAAAAAAGTGTGGTATACCCCAGTAAACAATAACTGTGGTTTTGCCATCCCACGGTAAAAAATCTCTATTATTCAGGTTTTGGTATATTTTCCGTAAAGAAAAACAGTAGTGTCTCCTGACTGTTGAGACACAAAAATATATCTGTTGAAAATAGTCTTGTGCAGGCCCGACATCCCAGTGTGGTTTCGCAGTTCCATGGGTCAAATCGCTGTACTATCCAGTTTTGGGCCTTTGGTATAAAAAAAAAAGCAGTTTGAGTGTGTCGCTCACTGTTCTGCCGCAAATATCTCTATTTAAAAAGTGTGGTATACACCAGTAAACAATAACTGTGGTTTTGCCATCCCACGGTAAAAAATCTCTATTATTCAGCTTTTGGTAGTTTTTTCCGTAAAGAAAAACAGTAGTGTCTCCTGACTGTTGTGACACAAAAATATATCTGTTGAAAATAGTCTTGTGTAGGTCGACATCCCAGTGTGGTTTCGCAGTTCCATGGGTCAAATAGCTGTACTATCCAGAATTGGGCCTTTGGTATCTAAAAAAAAAGCAGTTTGAGTGTGTCGCTCACTGTTCAGCCGCAAATATCTCTATTTAAAAAAGTGTGGTATACCCCAGTAAACAATAACTGTGGTTTTGCCATCCCACGGTAAAAAATCTCTATTATTCAGCTTTTGGTAGTTTTTTACGTAAAGAAAAACAGTAGTGTCTCCTGACTGTAGTGACACAAAAATATATCTGTTGAAAATAGTCTTGCGTAGGCCCAACATTCCAGTGTGGTTTCGCAGTTCCACGGGTCAAATCGCTGTACTATCCAGTTTTGGGCCTTTGGTATCTAAAAAAAAAGCAGTTTGAGTGTGTCGGTCACTGTTCAGCCGCAAATATCTCTATTTAAAAAGTGTGGTATACCCCAGTAAACAATAACTGTGGTTTTGCCATCCCACGGTAAAAAATCTCTATTATTCAGGTTTTGGTAGTTTTTTACGTAAAGAAAAACAGTAGTGTCTCCTGACTGTTGTGACACAAAAATATATCTGTTGAAAATAGTCTTGCGTAGGCCCGACATCCCAGTGTGGTTTCGCAGTTCCATGGGTCAAATCGCTGTACTATCCAGTTTTGGGCCTTTGGTATCTAAAAAAAAAGCAGTTTGAGTGTGTCGCTCACTGTTCAGCCGCAAATATCTCTATTTAAAAAAGTGTGGTATACCCCAGTAAACAATAACTGTGGTTTTCCTCTTCCACGGTTCTAATCTACTCTTTATTACCCTTTTTCCATTGATAGTGCAAGTGTAAGCTATTTTACTTCATTTACAATGGGCAAGGCGTGTGGCAAGGGACGTGGACATTCTGGTGATGGTTCGTGCAGAGGACGGGGCCGTGGCCAAGGTGAAAATGTGCCACAACCAACAGCCACATCTTCTCGCTCCCACTTCTTGACCAAATTACTAGGGAAGCACAGAACAACACCAGTATTCAGAACTGATCAGTGTGAACAGGTTATTAATTGGATAGCAGATAATACTTCCAGTTACCTGGGCACCACCACCTCCGGTCTGTCTTCCACATGGTCAACTCTTAGTAGCCGTGAGTCTCGACCGCATACTCCTCCTCACCCTGATGCTCCTTCCTCCCACCATGCCGAGTGTCGTCAGACAGCAAGTGATCCCACACTTGGACACTCTGATATGCTGTTCACTGGTCCATTTCCATATTTGGGCACCTCGCCTGATACGCTTGAAGTGGTGGAAGAGGAGATCCCATGTTGCGATGCCCAAATATTTGAACAGTCACCGCCACAGGAAGTCAACGTTGGCAATCTGTCACAAGAGGTGGACGATGACGAGACACAATTGCCAGGAAGTGAGGAGGAGGATCGTGGTGCGCAAGTGGAAGAGGAGGAGGTGGTGGATGATCTAGTAACTGACCCAACGTGGAAGGAGGACATGCAGAGCGAGGCCAGCAGCACACAGGTGGAGGGAGGCAGAGTACCCCAACAGGCAGGAAGAAGCAGTGTGGTGGCCGCAGACAGAAGGCAGGCAACCGTTCCCCGTAACACCAACACGAGGGACGTTGCCAGTACAAGCGGTAGGTCTTCCAGAGTCTGGAATTTTTTTAAAGACTCTGCTGATAACCCCAAAAAGGCCATATGTTTCACCTGCCATGCCAGCATCAGCAGGGGTGACAAAACTACCAGCCTGACCACCACCAGCATGATCAGGCACATGGCAGCAAAGCACCCGACTTTGTGGGGCGAAACCCAGGGTCCACGACCAGTGTCAGCGGGTGTCACCACTGCTTCTTCCACTGTTGTGCGTGCAATAGAACCCCCTGTTGTGTGTGCAAGGCAATCCCCTGTCCATACTGCATGTAAAGATGCCCCCTCCTCTCAGTCTTCACTTGTTATGGCAGTTTCTCAAGAAACAGCATCAACGTCCACGTCCACGTCCCACCGCAGCGTTCAATTGTCCATATCTCAGACCTTTGAACGAAAGCGGAAATTCGCAGCTAATGCCCCACAGGCCACAGTCCTAAATTCGCACATTTCACGACTGCTTGCATTGGAAATGCTGCCTTTTAGGCTGGTGGAGACGGAATCGTTCCGCAATCTTATGGCGGTGGCCGTCCCTCGGTTCTCGGTCCCCAGCCGACACTATTTTGCCCGGTGTGCCATCCCCGCACTACACAAGCACGTGTCCCAAAGCATCTGCCGTGCCCTCAACAACGCAGTTACTGGGAATGTCCACCTGATAACTGACACGTGGACAAGTGCTTGTGGCCAGGGACGGTACATCTCTCTGACGGCAAACTGGGTAAACATAGTGGAAGCCGGGACCCAGTCGGACCTTGGGACGGAACACATCCTCCCCACACTGAGGATTGCGGGCCCTATGTCAGTCAGAGTTGCCCCCACAGTGTACAGCTCCTGCGCATCCTCCTCCTCCTCCTCATGTTCAGCCTCCATCTCAGATATCACCACATCAGTTACAAGCTGGAAGCATTGCAGTGCTGCCTCCGCCAAGCGGCAACAGGCTGTGCTGAAACTCATAAGCTTAGGTGATAAACCTCACACTGCTTGTGAGTTGTGGACAGCTGTGAAAGAGCAGGCAGATCTGTGGCTGAGACCGCTGAACCTACATCCCGGCATGGTCGTGTGTGACAATGGCCGTAACCTGGTGGCGGCTCTGAGGCGAGGTGAGATCACACACGTACCATGCCTGGCTCATGTGCTTAACCTCGTGGTTCAGCGGTTTCTTAAATCGTACCCCGAGTTGCCAGATCTGCTCGTGAAAGTACGCCTCCTGTTAGCTCATTTTCGCAAGTCGGCTACAGCTTCCGCCGCCCTTGCTGTGTTGCAGCAGCGTTTCCAGCTTCCGGCACACCGACTGGTGTGTGATGTCCCCACATGTTGGAACTCTTCCCTCCACATGTTGCAAAGGATTTGTGGGCAGAAGAGAGCAGTTGTGGAGTACCAGCTGCAACAAGGCCGTTGATATTCAGGTCAGACTCCACACATAAGACCTCAGGAGTGGACCTGGATGTCTGACATATGTACCATCCTGACAAACATTGAGGAGGCCAACAAGATGGTGAGTGGCGATGACGCCATCATTAGTGTCAGCATCCCACTTGTCTGTCTTTTGCAGCGCTCTCTGCAGAGAATTAAAGACGAGGCATTGCAGCCAGAGTATGATGAGATGGATCAAGAAGCCGTAGCGGGCGATTACACACAGCCCAGCCTCATCTCATCCCAACGTGCATTGGGGGATAATGAGGGAGAGGAGGAGGAGGAGGAAGAACAGGAGCTTCTATCATGCGTTGTAGACGGTAGTACCTGTACAAGTGTCATACCGTCGGTTCAGCGTGGGTGGCCTGAGGACAGGGGGGAGGAGGAAGAGGAGGAGGAGGAGGAGAGCATGGTCAGTCGTCATCTTGGTGAGGACATGGAAATCTTGCCCGTTACCAGTCTGGCACGCATGGCTGACTTTATGTTACGCTGCCTTAACCGTGACCCTCGCGTTGTCAAAATGTTGGGTGACAGTCATTACTGGTTGGTGACACTTGTAGACCCCCGCTACAAGCAGAATTTTCACTCACTTATTCCTGAGGTGGAGAGGTCTACAAAAATGGGGCAGTACCAGAAGGCCCTTGCTGCAGAACTCTTAAAAAAATTCCCATCTGAACACGCTAGCGGCAGAGGTCACAGTTCGTTGCCCAACCAAGGCGTACAGGCGAGAGAGATGCAACTCCAATCCAGCAGAGACAGGGGAACACTGTCAATGTTCTGGGACAGTTTTCTGACTCCCGCCCAGCTTACTGGCCCTGAGGCGCGGGGTACTCTCACAAGGAGTGGAAAGTTTCAAAAGATGGTGAGGGAGTACCTTGCCAACCGTACCAGCGTCCTCCGTGATTCCTCTGTGCCTTTTAATTAGTGGGTATCCAAGCTGGACACTTGGAATGAACTCGCTCTGTACGCCTTGGAGGTCCTGGCCTGCCCTGCCGCTAGCGTGTTATCGGAGCGTGTTTTTAGTGCCGCTGGGGGAATTATAACTGATAAGCGCACTCGCCTGTCAACTGACAATGCTGACAAGCTGACCCTTATCAAAATGAACAAGGGTTTGATTGGGCCAGACTTCTCATCACCACCAAATGACAGCAGAGTAACATAAAGTCAAATCCACTGTGTTATTTCGGGAGGTGTGTTCACATGCACCGCTTCACACACACACATGGGTATACGCTTCCTCGTTTCGGCTGTTTTATCTTCTTCTCCTTATCCTCAGCCTCCACCACCACTAGACCACCAGGGTGCCAACATTGCAAGTTTCTCCGTCCTTATTTTTGGCAGCTTTTGCTTGCAAGGCATAAGCAAATACTATGAGACACCCACTCCCCAATAATGGGACTTATGTTTGTAATATGCTGTACTGCATGGCTCTTGTAAGGGGCATTGCAAGTTGCTCCGTCCTAATTTTTGGCAGCTTTTGCTTGCAAGGCATAAGCAAATACTATGGGAGACCCACTCCCCAATAATGGGACTTATGTTTGTAATATGCTGCACTGCATGTGACGCGCCCCCTGGGCCGTGTGTACACGTGTATGGGATACCCGGTGCCGGGTCTCTGGGGTCTGTAGTCTCCGTGGCGGTGACCCGGTCCCGTGGCTCAGGCTGGTCAAACCAGTGGCAGTCTTTCTTAGGTTTTGAGGTTAATTGTCCGACTGCGCCACCCGTGGATTGCGGTCAGGGAGTACCGCCGCTGCGAGGCAGACCGCTGAGGCCGGTGTTGTGTGCGCAGCAGTGAATGGGATAACTCCCCACGGGAGGAGTATAGCCTCAGGGCAGTGAGTGTGGATGATGGGGGTGATGGTGCACGAGCGCAGCAGTAACGACTCAGAGTCTTTGCAGTGCAGTTCAGGGTCTTTACTGATGATTATAATGTAGACCCTCCCGGGAGTACTGGCTAGCATAAGAGGCCTGGTCTGTCTGTGAGCAAGCAGGAGTTCCCCTGGCCAGGTGGAGTTGTAGGCCTCCCCATCTGTCTGCATTCTTCCTGGCTACCTTGCTGTAAGCGGGTAGAAGTAGTCCACGTCCCTGAGTGTACCGTGTAGTGCTCACCCGTATGGCTGGTGACTTGGGGCCTTCTGTTAGCCTCTGCTCCATGACGGCGGTGCTGGTCCCTTGCTTGTGACTGCGACTCCGGGCTTCTATAGCAAGAGGACCTAAAATCCCCTGCCGGCTGGTTTCTGCTGCTGGATATATAAGTCCTCACAGCCTCGGACTCCTGTGTCTGGTTCCTATTGTCTTCTGCCAGGGCGAGCTCTGCTCAGCTTCCAGCCCCTGGTCTTTAGCTCCTAGCTCCTACAGAGCTCCTTGCTGTTACTTTCCCTTGCTCTCACTCTGACTCTGACTGTTCTCTGACTCACTCAACCCCGTCCCAGATCCAGTTTTTAAGGGCAGAATCCTCCCCTCCCAGGACTGGAGCAGGAGGATGTTGCATGTTTAAGGGATCCTGACCAGGAAACCTCCAACTTGCTCTCCGACGTAATATCTCTATTACTGTGGTGACCAGACCCCTGGGGTGCCACACATGGCTCTTGTAAGGGGCATTGCAGTTCCTCATAATTTTTGGAAAGCCTTCCATTCACTGCTTAGGCCAACAGTGCACAGGTGACCCAGTTGCTATAAATGGAAAAAAAGATTTAGTCAACGCCCTCTGACCTCCATGTCATTTCCAAGGGGCATTGGAGTACCTCGAAATTTTTGGTAGGCATTGCACTCACTGTATGCCCTATAACTGTGTAGCCGAACCGCTCCTTTTGGTACAGAAACGTATCCTACAAGACATATCTGGTTGACTGGCCTGATATTGATGTGAATGGTCCCTGTTCCTCCTGCTCTTTCTCCTTTGCCACTACCTCATCCATCATTTATCACCTGAAGCTTTGTTTTAACGGGAGTCATAGAACTTGGATAGTAGCAGGAAAACATCCAGCAATCCTCGGAGGAGGTAGGATATGCGCCAAAACGCTGACCACCTCAGGCCTAGCCGCTACTACATACATGCGCTTGCATTACAACAAAACAAAGCAGATGCTAACTTCTATCATCCTCATCATGCTCCTCACCTTGGCACTCTCAACTCCCCTGATGGAGAAGCCAGGGCCCACCGGAGGAGTCTGATTGTCCGGTGGGCTCGGCCAATGCTTCCCTAAAGCAGGCCAGGCTAAAAAAAGTGTGGGAAAGGTTACCGGGACAAATAGGGGTGGCTGGGGACCGAGTATGGACACCCGGCCAAACCCTGGAGGCTGGGGAGCAAGCGGGGACACCCGGCCACCAGGCGGCTGGGGACTGAGTATGGATACCAGGCCGCCGACACAGCCATGGCGTGGTGGCCAGATTCCGCCTCCACATGCCTAAAGGCCCAATTTAAAGTGCAAGCAAGCAAGCAGTATGGTATTGCAGCCTGGGGGTGGGTGGGTGGCAGGCTGCATACTTGCTCTTGCATTGCAATGAATGGGAGAGGTACAATTGAACACTTCCCTGGGACAAGGACTTGAATAGGGATAGTTGCAAGTCTGCAATGACAGGTGCAAGGTGGGAGGCATCTTCGCATGTACCATGAACAGGGGTTTGGCATGCACACACTACAGCGGAATAGGCTCTCCTTCCCACTAAATGCACTGGGGAGGGCACAGGTAATGTTTTGGTATACGCGCTTAATCTTATGTATAAGGCACACCAGGACAAATAGGGGCGGCTGGGGACTGAGTATGGATACCTCGCTGCCGAAGCAGCCATGAGGTAGTGGCCAGCTTCGGCCTCCTCCAAACTTAAAGGCCCCATTTCAAGTGCATGCTAGCAGTATGGAATTGCAGTCTGGGGGTGGGTGGATTGCAGGCTGCACACTTACTCTTGCATTAAAAGAAAACATAGCAGATGCTAACTTCTGTCATCATCATCATGCTCCTCACCTTGGCACTCTCAACTCCACTGATGGAGAAGTCAGGGCCCACAGGAGGAGTCTGGTTCTCTGGTGGGCTCGTCCAATGCTGCCTAAAGCAGGCCGGGCTAAGAAAAGTGTGTGGGGGGATGTTCCAAGGAGAAATAGGGGCGGCTGGGGACCGTTTATGGACACCCGACTGCCCCCAGGCGGCTGGGGACCGTGTGAGGACACCCGGCCGTGGGGCAGCTGGGGACCGAGCATGGACACCCGGCCGCCGTGCGGCTGGGGACTGAGTATGGATTCCAGGCCGCCAACACAGCCATGACGTCGTGGCCAGATTCTGCCTCCACATGCCTAAAAGGCCCAATTTCAAGTTCAAGCAAGCAAGCAGTATGGTATTGCAGCCTGGGGGTGGGTGGGTGGCAGGCTGCATACTTGCGCTTGTATTGCAAGGAATGGGGGAGGTACAATTGAACACAGCCCTGGGACTAGAACTTGCATGGGGATAGTTGCAAGTCTGCATCTTCTGATGCGGCAAGGATCACTTATGATGGGCACACTTTTAGACAGTGACCTGGGAGTCAGAGATGCTTCCAGGGGTCTTCCCCATGCTGTTCCCATGTCTTTTCAGCACTTTATGCATGTGTCACACAGCACATGGCCAGATAAGGTTGTAAAATGTTAAAATGACATTTCCCGGTGAATGCATTTGTCATAGTTGAAAGCAATACAAAAGTGCAAAAACGCATAAAAAATGCTACTTGTGAACATAGCCGAAGATGTGGAGGAGTATTTTTGTTTTTGGTCATTTATTTTAACTTATACACAAGTCTTTTCCCTGGAAAGGATGTTCCTTAGCATATTTCACAGGAAAAAAGTTTCACTTTCGTTTTTGAACGTTTTATTGTGAGCCCGTAAAAGTGGCTTAATACCTCTGACCACGTTGTTGACAGCAGTGACCTGGGGGTCAGAAATGCTTCCTGGGGCTATCCCCATGCTGTCCCCATGTCATTTGAGCACTGTCATTATCGTTTTGGGCACTAGTTAGGCTTTTAAAAGACTGCCGGGGGTGCCACCGCAAAAATGCTCGAGTCTCCCATAGACTAACATTGGGCTCGTTGCTCGGGTCGAGCACCCGAGTATCACGGCGAGCTCGGCCCG
This sequence comes from Phyllobates terribilis, assembly GCF_046119375.1. Taxonomy (NCBI): domain Eukaryota; kingdom Metazoa; phylum Chordata; class Amphibia; order Anura; family Dendrobatidae; genus Phyllobates; species Phyllobates terribilis. The sequence continues at coordinate 17,970,026 of NW_027362771.1, forward strand.
AGCTTCGAGCACCCGAGCATTTTAGTGCTCGCTCAACACTAATAATAAAACTTATTTGTAATGATGATCAAACTTGTTCTAGTTTATCATTCAGACCATCCAGAAACGAACTTTGCAATTTAAATATCCAAAATGATTCTTTAGCATTCAATGTGTTTTTCTATTTAGTGATCATATATTGATTTGTTCCAGTGGTGTAACTGACCAAATTAAAGTTTTTATTGTGCTTCATCACAATATGTCTGGATAGACTTTGTTTAAAAAAACACATTTTTTACACTACCGTATTTTTCGGATTTTAAGACGCACTTTTTTTAACCCAAATTTGGGAGGAAAAAGGGGATTCGTCTTATAATGCGAACTTACGGTATTTTACCTGGGGGGCGGTTCGGATCGGGGTCCCAGATACAGGAGGTTGGTGGCGGTTGCGGCAGTAGCGAGGCTTTGCTGCAGGCCCGATCCTCAGAAGAAGTGTCGCTGATTCAAGGCTGTGGTGGTTGCGGCTGTCGCGGGGCAATGCTGCGGCCCCGTTCTCAGAAGTCGGCGGTGAGCGGAAGCGAGATTCCCGCCACCGGAGCATGCGCAGTTTGAGATCTCGAGAGACGATATCTCGGGAGAGATTTTTTGTTTAATACTTTTTCTTTTTTGTTTATCAGTTGCAAATATTCTAATTCAAATTGGGGTGATGGATTCGTATAAACTAATGTATAGCATTTGTTATCTGACAAAGTCTTATATGACTCCCTAAGGGATACTATACATCAGTTGATACGGATCCATCACCCCAATTTGAATTAGATTATTTACAACTGATAAACAAAGCCTACAAAGAAAAAGTATTAAAAAAAAAGAAAAATGTTTTTTGAACAACTCTACCCCAACTAGAGCAATTTTCTACCACCTTCCAAAAATTCATTAGAGTTTAAAAGAACCCCCTGGATGCCCCATTTTATCGGGCATAGGATCCCTAACTAGCTCCCTATCACACTATATACAGTGTAGATCTCTATCTACAGGAGTTCATAATCAATCTCCCCTCTTATTTGAGAGATTCAGCACAATTGATCAAAGAGACAAAAGAAATCATACGGGAGGCAAATTATTTATTTATAACATTGGATGTCACAGCGCTTTATTCCAATATCGGACACAAATTGGGACTAGATTGTGTAGAATTTTACCAGAGCACACATTCTACCTTAAAAACTGAGCAAAAGCTTTTTTTGCTGCCAGATCTGCGTTTTGTATTAGAGCCTAACCTCTTCATGTTTGAGGATAAGCTATACCTGCAGTAGCTTCAGACAGCAATGGGGACTCGGCTGGCCCCAAGTTTTGCAAATTTGTTCATGGGGCGATTCGAGTCCCTATCGTCAATTATGTCATATGAATATAAAGCATTCCTCAAATACTATTGTAGATATATTGATGATTTTATTATTATATGGAGCGGTACAGAACAGGAGGCTATAAAATTTGTGAGGGGACTCAATGATAATGAATGGGGTCTCACATTCACAGCTCATATAGTGAGTGAAAAAATAATTTATCTAGATCTGGAATTATTCCATATGGATAAGACCATCATGAGCAAAGCACACTTTAAAACAGTCGATGGAAATGGGTATTTAGACTTCAACAGTGCTCATTTCCCGAAATGGAAAACGAATATCTCATCAAATCAATTTCACCGAATCAGGAAAATATTTAGATTTGAGCGTCCTCAGTGGTTGATACCACTGAGGATTCTCAAATCTAAATATTTTTCTATCTACTGGCTAACATGGTACAAAAATATATATTTTTCCTTTACCGAATCAGATGAAATTATACCTTAACGTCTGATTACATAATTCAATCAAAAATATTTTGAAAAAAGTTCAAAGAAAAAAGATATCCCATGGGAACTGTGGAAACAGCTTTTCAAAAAAAAATGAAATTTAACGCAATCGGATTGTCTCAATAAACAAAACAGAGAAGAAAGGAAGGAGGATAAAAACCTTTGGTGCCTCCAAGGGCACCAGAGAAGAATCTAGCCGACTGCTCCAAGCCGGTACAAAGGTGCATAGAAGTATCACTGATGATTCCATGGAGCAAACTGAGTGTTTTTAACTCCCATGCAAGGATGTGTCAATTAGCAGCAGGAGGGAGGTTGCCGCTGGGTCCAAAAGGGAGAAGGATTAAGAAGGCGTCTGCAATGCCAAGTGCAGTGACCTTCTACAGCCTGATCCAGAGTGACTGTCTATTACACCTGACACTCCCATGACAATGGCATCCACAATATATTTCAGACAAAATTGCTCTCCAGAATCCTTCCCTTTCCGAGCTCTACCGTGTACCCAAACAGTAGTTTTATATCACATACAGTATGTTGTTTCAGTGTACTCAGTAGAAGTTGCACAACAATTTTTTTAGTCCATTTTCTCCTATTAGCTTTGGGGCTGAAAGCAACAGTTTTGCAGGAAAAAATATTTTTTAATTATCGCAGCACAACGTTATAAAACTCCGTGAAGCAGGTGCTTACCACAGCTCTAAATACATTCCTTGTGGAAACTATCTGATTTATGGGCATACAAATTCAAAGTTTGAAAATTGCAAAATGTTAACATTTGTGACAAATTTTCAATATTTTCATAAATAAATGCAAATCATATCAACCAAAATTTTTCACTAACACGAAGTACAATGTGGCATGAAAAAACAATATTTGCATTCCAGAGTGCTTATAATATTTATTTATTTTATTACATTTCTTCATTTCTTTGATAACCCTTTTAAAAAAAATATATACGATATATTAGGATATAAGAACCTATTCTGTCACCAGAAATATCCCTTTATAAAATCCAATCAATTAAATGTTCTTTTTCAACTGATCTGGGATTTCTTTTTAGCATTTGCCAATGCTGAAAAATATGGAGAACTAAGTAATGGCAGACACTCATACTATTCATATACTCTACTTTCATCATCCTACATTGGGCTGCATGCATCAAAACGGTCTAAAGAAAAAACTTGCTTTTCTACTCATTGATCAATTCACAGTACAACTTTCCACAACAGTTTGACATATGAAAGATGACCTCTGATTAGTTGACATGATCTTTCACTTTATCAATTTTGATAAATTCAGCCTTCTACAAAATCTTCATCATTAATGATTTGACCAACATTCTTATTGTTGTGGTCATAAACAGATAAAAATCATTTGAACCCCATATTAAATGCTTAAAGTCGATGAAATGTAATTAACAAACCTGAATATCTATCTAAGTTTTGAATTATCAATTAAAATATTGAAAGGCATCCTGTCAGGTGATTCATGCTGCCGGAATCGTAGACTGACTCCATTATTGCAGACATGCATTGCAACATTTCAGTGAAAACATATTCTAAAACACCAGCCTATGAGAAAAGCAAAAAGATTGACTAGTCCACTTTGGGCTGTCATTTATATTTGCTTGTGTGTAAGCATCAGATCATGACCCTATCTCCTATGCTGTGGCCATATCAGCTGGGAACTATGCATGTGATCTATCATGTGCAGTTCTAAGCTGCGGTAGGAGCCAGACATCATTTTATTGCAAACAATGCGCCAAGCTGCAATTCACTCTGTCACTGCTCTGTCAATACATAGCCAAAACTATTCATAATTAAATATAAATTTTAATTGAATGTTTAAAACGGTAATTAAAAACAAGAGTAACGGGAAATAAGAGTCAGCCTGCTCAATATTTCATATATACATATCCATTGTTTTGCTGGTATAAATGCAATGTATACAACCATCTATCTATAAAAATATATAAAATTAAATGGATTGTCCACTACTTTTAATAGTTGGCCATTCTATTTTTATGTTGAAAATAAGTATCCTTGTAAATACCTTGCTTTGCAGTTACTGACTTTCAGGTTCCATATCTCACCATTCACTACTGCTTCGAATGTGAGACTACCTTCATTTCATAGAAAATCATCTTGGCTATCTCATATGCAATTTTGACTTTCAACTATTAATTGATTCTTCACTCTGGTCTAGTCACTTGATTCTTCACTCGGGTCTGGTCACTAGGATTCTTCACTTGGGACAGGTCACTAAATATGGCTGCCATAAGCCAACCTCACGGCTCCACTCATCCATCCTGCTATAGGTTCAGGCACTAACTCCTCCCCTTTAATTCCCTCCTGGGCCTTTTATAATTATTCACTGCGCCACAGCTGTCACCTTGACCTGGTGTCTCCACCAATCTCATCCCCTCAGGAATTAGGTGCTTCATTATTCAGTTCCTGTTGATGCAATCCTTGCCACTTTTTCTTGTACTACAGTCTTTGGCCAGTAGATGGCAGATATCCTATGATACATGAACTGTAGGAATCTTATTTTTGTCCATCTCCTTACAATGTTCTGGAATCTTCAAAGAGCCCAAGCATAATAACGAATATGCAAATCTAATTTTCATCATCAATTTGAGAAATTTTCCTAATTGTTTTACAAGTGTTATGTGGCATTGTCACTTGGGTATTGCCAAAGGTGCACTGTAGGCATGCCCACATCTAGAGTTTATCTGTCAATGGGTTTCTCCAATATAAATCTTTTTTGGCAGATAGGTTTTACATCCCTGCTATAGCCAAGGGCAGCACTTGCATCAAAGATCCAGGGCTTCTGCCCAAAACTTCTTGCCTGAGGCTCCAGATCTCAGGCAAGTGACACTTTGAACTGTGTCAGTATCATTTTGATGCCAACAGAGTTTAATCCTATGACAGAGCAGCTGCACTATCACCATCCATCTCATAGGCAAGAGGCTGCTGTATTCCTGCAGCTTATCAGACATCAGTATCTCAGTGCAGATGGAATAATGATGTGACTGCATCCACCTGTACGAGCCTGCTATTTATGCTATTTTAGATGAAGAATTAGATGAGTATATTTTTCTGGTTTATATATTCTGGTGTTGTTGTGGACATCATACTGTGTGAAAGAGCTATGGGCCATCATAATCAATACAGTATTATTATTTATTTATATAGCGCCGTTGATTCCATGGCGCTGTACATAAGAAAGGGTTATATACCAAATACAGATATCACTTACAGTAAACAAACTAACAGTGATATACTGGCATTGAGGGAATAGGACCCTGCCCTTGGGGGCTTACATTCTACAGGGAGTGGGAAGGAGACAGTAGGTTGGGGGTGTTGCAGTAGCTAGGTCATGGCAGGCTGTAAGCTTGTTTGAAGAGATGGGTTTTCAGGTTTCATCTCAAGGATCCAAATGTGCAGGCTAATCGGACATGTTGAGTCACAGAATTCCATAGGATGGGAGATATTCGGGAGAAATCTTGGAGGCGATTGGGTCAGGAACGAATGAGTGTGGAGGAGAGAAGGAGGTCTTGGGAGGACCGAAGATTACATAAGGGAATATATTGAGAGATTAGTTCAGAGATGTACGGAGGAGAAAGGTTATGGATGGCTTTGTAGGTCAGTGTTAGTAGTTTGAACTGGATATGCTGGGCAATTGGGAGCCAGTAAAGAGATTTGCAAAGGGGGTAGCAGAAGAGTAGCAAGGCAAGAGATGAACCAGTTGCGCAGCAGAGTTGAGGATGGACAGGAGGGGTGCAAGAGTGTTAGCAGGTAGGCCACAGAGGAGGATGTTGCAGTAGTTGAGGTGGGAGATGATGAGGGCATGCACAAGCAGTTTAGTAGATTGAGGGTTGAGGAAAGGAGGGATTCTGGAAATATTTTGAGCTGAAGGCGACAGGAGGTGGCGAGAGCTTGGATGTGGGGCTTGAAGGACAGGGCAGAGTCAAGGGTTACTCTGAGGCAGCGGACAGCCGGTACAGGGGAAAGTGTGATGTAATTTATTGTGACAGAAAGATCAGGTGGGGAAGATATGCGAGATGGGGGAAAGATGATGAGTTCAGTTTTGTCCACATTGAGTTTGAGGAAGCGAGAGGAGAAGAAGGAGGATATGGCTTATAGACATGCTGGGATTCTGGATAGCAGAGAGGTGACATCTGGGCGACAGAGGTAGATCTGGGTGTCATCATCATACAGATGGTACTGGAAGCCATGGGATTTTATAAGCTGTCCCAGGCCAAGGGTATAGATGGAGAAGAGTATGGGTCCTAGGACAGAGCCTTGAGGGACTCCAACAGAGAGGGGGCGGGATGAGGTAGTGTGGGAGTTTGAGACGCTAAATGTGCGGTTAGAGAGGAATGAGGAGATCCAAGATAGGGCAAGGGCTTTGACGCCAATGGAAGAGAGGATCTGTAGTAGGAGGCAGTGGTCAACTGTTTCGAAGGCACAGGACAGGTCAAGAAGAAGAAGTACAGAGAATTGTCTGTTAGCTTTGGCTGTAAGTAAGTCATTAGTAATTTTGGTAAGGGCAGTTTCGGTGGAATGACGGGGGCAGAAGCCAGATTGTTGGTTGTCGAAGAGAGAGTTAGATGAGAAGTGGGAGGAAAGTTCAGCGTGAACGTATTGCTCAAGGAGTTTGGAGTAGAGTTGTGGGAGCCATTATACTGTATGTAGTTAGCTGTGGGACCATCATACTGTAAATAGGGATCTGTGAGGGCTATCATACTGTACATATGGAGCTGTTGGGGCTTCACACTGTATATATGGAGCTTTTGGGGCCTCTTACTTTATGAAGGGAGCTGTGGGGTTAATAAAATATATAGGGGAACTATAGGGGCCATAATATTGTATGTTGGAGCTGTGGGACCAGCCTACTGTATATAAGGAGCTTTGATGGATATCATAATGTATACAGTGAGCTTTTGGGTGCATCATACTTTATATATGGAAGCTGTGCAGGCATCATGCTATAAATAGGGAGCTGTGGATATATCTTACTGTAAATAGAAAGTTGTGGGGGCCATCATGCTGGATTTAGGCAGCTGTGGGGGCCATCATACTGTATATAAAGTGTAGGTGCAGAATACAGTATTAGGAGCTGTAGGTACATCATATCATATGAAGGGAGCTATGGAGAACACCATACTGTATATAGGAGAGCAAAACCACAAAATGGGTAAGCACATCTGTTACTAAAAGGCTATGTTCACACGTTGAGTTTTAGCTGCATGTTTTTCTGCAGACAAAACCTGCTCTCATGGCCGTAAAGAAGTTGCTTGCAAAAAGCAGGTTTTGCTGCATTTTTCAGGATCCCAAAGTTCAGCTTTACTTCCACCACAAAAGCATGAACAAAAGTCACCAATGCAAGACATATGTGAAACCATAAAATAATTTTTGGAAAAAAGGGCAATTTGATTAAATTATTTAGTGGAAAAAGATTTTTATGTCTGAAAAAATAGTGACTATTCTGAGCAAAAAAGTTCATATGACTTCATGAAAAAATACACAATTAAAAACGTAACAGTGGGGGGAATTGTATTGGTCATGAATTGTTTACTTAAGACATTGACAAAGAATTGAGTTTGTAGTACATTCTTTACTTTCACACTTTGGTTGGCCATTGAGTTGCCCAGGTGTTGTTCAATTTCACACCTTGGTTGGCCAATGTTACTTTGCACACATCACTAATTTACTTAAACTCTACTAATCCTAATTAAATTGCATTAATCCTAAACTGCCCTTCTCAGATGATGAGACCAAGAAATTATGGTTTAAACTTGTGAAAATCACAAAAATAAATGTGTTTCACATACTGATATACCTGCTTTTTTCACAAAAAAAGCAGCAAAACCTGCAACCTGCATTTTTTGCTACATTTTTGCACTTACTCGTTGCTTTCTATGGGTGAAATAATTCTGCAAAACCTCTGAAAAATCACTGAAAGACGTGACATGCTGCAGCTTTCCAATTCAGTAAGGAAAAAAAACAGTGTGGGCATGATATTTCTGAAAACCCATAGCTTTTGCTGGTACTGAAAAACACAGCTTAAAACTTGCATAAATTTGCATAACAATACTCAGCAAAAATGCAACATGTGAACATAGCCTAAGTGAAATTTGTAGGTGCACATTCACATCATGGCCATTAACAGACAAATATATCCTGGAATAAAAAACAGCACACAGAAACGCTACAGTAAATAAATAGCAGCACATGTAAATGTATTTTGTGAATAAGGGAACTGTGCAGCCATCATACTGTATTTAGAGAGCTGTGGGGGACATCAAATTGTGTGTAGGGAGCTGAGGGGACATTATAGTTTATATTGAAAGCTATGGGGACCATTATACTGTATATAGAAAGTTGTGAAGACCATCATACTGAATATAAGCAGCTGTGGAAGCAATTGAAGTGTATACAAGGAGATTTTGAGGCTATCATTCTGTATATAGGGAGTTGAAAGGGCATCATACTGCATATAAGTCACTGTGTGGGGCATCATACTGTATATGTTGAGTAATGGGGACATCATAACATATGAAGGTAGCTGTGGGAAACCTCCTATTGTATATTTTGGAGCTGTTTGACTTTCACACTGTATATAGGAAGTAGAGGGGACCAGCATCCTGTGTAGGATGCTGTGGGGAGTATCATATTATATGTGGAGAGCTGTGGCATATGAGGCCATCATAATGCATATGGGGAACTGAGGGGCTGTGAAGGCATCATACTGTTTGGAGAGCTGTGGGGACAGTATTCTATATAAAGGGATCTGGGGGCCATCATAGTATATACATTAAGCTATGGCAGCCATCATACTGTATATGGCAAGCTGTTGGGGCATCATGCTGTGTTTAGGGGATTGTGAGGTACCTGTCATGGGGGTGTCAGATGTGACAGACAGTCGCTCTGGATCCGGCTGTATAAGGTCACTGCGCTTGGCATTGCAGTTGTCTTCTTGATCCTCTCATCTCTGTAGTATAGTTATATCCGTCTTCCTTTCGGACCCAGCAGTGACTTCCACCTTCTGCTGCTGATTGACACACCATTGCATGGTAGTTAAAAACTCTCAGTCTCTCTAGAGTGTCGCCAGTGATAGCTATGTACCTCTGTGGAGGTTGGAGCACTAGCAGTTGGCTAGTCTTGTTTTTGGTGCCCTTGGAGGACAGTTGGCATTATCTCTCTGGTGTCTGCTCAAGCTAAGTGTATCCCCTTTGTTTGTTAACCTTGTTGTCTTTAGTTTGTATTGGGGCCAGTCTAGTGCTCACCCTGTCCCTTTCTATCTAGGGCCGAGCTCTAGGGACATTCAGGGTGTAGGTTCGTGCTCGGCGATAGGTGCAGAACCTATATAGGGACGATAGGGTAGGCAGGGTGATATTAGATCTGCCTAGGGGTCTCCACTTCCCCTTTCCCTAGTTGTTGGAATCCCTTCCCCCCTTCCCATTGTTGTACACCTGTGCCTTCCCTCACCTTTCGTGACAGTACCACTTTGAGGAGAAGCGGTAAATGTAGTAATAACATAAGTTTTGAAGAATTGTAGTCACTCTTTCATGCAAAGTATGAAGGCAGGTTGGGGAGTTTGGAAACATGAGAAGTCAAATATATCTTTCTTATAGACTCTGCAAACGAGTCTGACTGGAAGAAGTTGTCATGTTGGTCTTGGTCTGATGGTAGACAAGAAAAGTGAACAACCCCAATCAGAAAAAGTGTCACCTGTAAGTCACTATAGTGAAAATAACTGTACTGTAATCTCTTATAAGATTGGCAAAAGAAGACTATTATTTACCAGTATATGGTCACTTTATCTCACTATCGCTAATTGGTAAGTTCAAAAAGAAATCCATTGGTTTTACTGTGTCATTCTTAATGCCACTCTATACAGAATCTAGACTGGGTTAATGCGCCCGTTTAAAAGACAGGCGCATTAACCCAGTAAGCCAATGGATCATCACAGGTGCAAGCTGTTATCAAGAAGGGCAGTGAACATTGAATCGCTAATTGGTAAGTTCAAAAAGAAATTCATTGTTTTTTCCTTTGTCATTCTTAATGCCAATCTATACAGTGTATGATGACATTTTGTTCTTTATGAACAATTAATACAGATTCTATAGCTTGCAATTGCACTCAAAGCCAAAGATAATGCAAATTTCCCATTGCTGGATAGATAACTTTATTGTGAGTACTTGAAAAATAAGCACTCAGACTCAAATAAGGATTCAAACTCATGACTAGAGATGAGCGGTGTTCGACTAGAACTGTTCGCCAATCTCAAATTCGAGCTGTTTTGGGCGGTGTTCGAGTTGTTCGACGAACCCGAACGATTTGCAAAAAATTCGGCTGTTCGAGGTTATGTTCGATAACTGTTCGTGCACCAAAAGCGTGTCCTGCATGTCTGGCGCTATTTAGAGCACCAATCATGCAGGGATTGTCTGCCACTCACTGTAATGCCACAGCCATGGTGGTTGTGGCATTACAGTGATTGCCCAAATCGATGGGAACAGTGCTCACAGTGAAACATGAAAAGCCGGCAATTCAGCAGCGGCATACACCGGTACCCGACAATTTAGAACAGAAAGAATAGAGAATCATACATAGATTAGATAGATAAAAACATGTCAGTCACACATATAAGAAGCACAGTGACAGTGTTGCTTACTGTACTTGTCATTTAGTGTAAAGGATTTATTAAAAAAAATAATAGTGTTTTCATGCACCGTCTCTTTAAAAAAGCCGGCCGGCAATTCAGCATCTGTACCCGACAATTTAGAATAGAAGGAATAGAGAATCACACATAGATTAGATAGATAGAAACATGTCAGCCACATATATACGAAGTACAGTGACAGTGTTGCTTACTGTACTTGTCATTTAGTGTAAAGGATTTATTAAAAAATATAATAGTGTTTTCGTGCACCGTCTCTTTAAAAAAGCCGGCCGGCAATTCAGCAGCGGTACCCGACAATTTATAACAGACAGAATAGAGCTTCACACATAGATTAGATAGATAGAAACATGTCAGTCACATATATATGAAGTACTGTGACAGTGTTGCTTACTGTACTTGTCATTTACTGCAAAGGATTTATTTAAAAAAATAATAGTGTTTTCATGCACCGTCTCTTTAAAAAAGCCGGCCGGCAATTCAGCATCTGTACCCGACAATTTATAACAGACAGAATTGAGCTTCACACATAGATTAGATAGATAGAAACATGTCAGTCACATATATAATAAGTACAGTGACAGTGTTGGTTACTGTACTTGTCATTTAGTATTAAAATAAAGGATTTATTATTAAAAAAAATTGGCGTGGGGTTCCCCGTAATTTTAGTCTCTAGCGGAGGTTAAGCAGACAGCTGGGGCAGATGTTTGAAGCCTGGGAAGGGGGTAATACCCACGGAGCTTCCCAGGCTACTAATATCAGCCCCCAGCTGAATACCTAGCCTTTACTAGCTATTAAAATGGAGGACCCCCCCAAAAAAAATGACGTGGGGTCCCCCCTAATTTAATAGCTAGCAAAGGCTAGGCAGACAGCTGGGGGCTGATATTAATAGCCCAGGAAGGGAACCATGAATATTGGCCCCCTCCCAGGCTAGAAACACCAGCCCTCAGCCGCCCCAGAAATGGCGCATCCATAGGATGCGCCAATTCTGGCACTTAGCCTCGCTCTTCCACGCTGCCCTGGTGTGGTGGCAGGGGGTAATAGGGTTGGGGTTGATGTCAGCTTATAATGCCAGCTGACATCAAGCCCAGGTTAGTAATGGAGAGGCGTCTATAAGACACCCCCATTACTAACCCCATAGTCAAAGTTAAAAGAAAACACAAACACCCAGAATAAAGTCCTTTAATTGAAATAAAGACACATTCCTTTATTGTTCTAAATTAAACCATACTTACCGTCACGCCCATTCCAGCTGAAGCCAACGATCTCCTGCAATAAAAGAAAAATAATAAAGCAACCTCATCCTTACCTTTCCATGGTTCCCACGACAGCTTCAGCTCTGCTACATCGAGATAACAGGCTGGACCGCAGCAGAACGCTGCCATCCAGCCTGTCATCCCGCAGACACTGAGAAGCGCAGGCATGCTTGCGCTCTGCAGTGTCTGGCTGTGACGGCATAAAGATGAGACGAGTTCATGTCCAATGAACTCGGCGCACCTCATGCACGTCACTGACAGCGTGGGAGAATTCTCCTGCACTCAGCACTTCAGCGTGAGAATTCTCCCACGCTGTCAGTGACGTGCATGAGGTCAGCTGAGTTCATTGGACATGAATGAGCTCACCTCATGCACGTCACTGACAGCGTGGGAAAATTCTCCTGCACTCAGCGCTTCAGCGTGAGAATTTTCCCACGCTGTCAGTGACGTGCATGAGGTGAGCTCATTCATGTCCAATGAACTCAGCTGACCTCATGTACGTCACTGACAGCGTGGGAGAATTTTCACGCTGAAGCGCTGAGTGCAGGAGAATTTTCCCACGCTGTCAGTGACGTGCATGAGGTGAGCTGAGATCATTGGACATGAATGAGCTCACCTCATGCACGTCACTGACAGCGTGGGAAAATTCTCCTGCACTTAGCGCTTCAGCGTGAGAATTTTCCCACGCTGTCAGTGACGTGCATGAGGTGAGCTCATTCATGTCCAATGAACTCAGCTGACCTCATGTACGTCACTGACATCGTGGGAGAATTTTCACGCTGAAGCGCTGAGTGCAGGAGAATTTTCCCACGCTGTCAGTGACGTGCATGAGGTGAGCCGAGTTCATTGGACATGAGCTTGTCTCATCTTTATGCCGTCACAGCGAGACACTGAGGAGCGCAAGCATGCCTGCGCTTCTGAGTGTCCGCGGGATGACAGGCTGGATGGCAGCGTTCTGCTGTGTTCCAGCCTGTCATCTCGATGTAGCAGAGCTGAAGCTGTCGTGGGAACCATGGAAAGGTAAGGATGAGGTTGCTTTATTATTTTACTTTTATTGCAGAAGACATTGGCTTCAGCTGGAATGGGCGTGACGGTAAGTATGGTTTAATTTAGAACAATAAAGAATTGTGTGTTTGTTTCAATTAAAGGACTTTATTCTGGGTGTTGTGTTTTTTTAAATACTTTACTAGAAATTCATGGTGGTCATGTCTAATATTGGCGTGACCCCATGAATTTCGGGCTTAGGGCCAGCTGATAATGCCAAGCTGGCCTTAACCCCTTTATTACCCAGTGAGCCACCGCACCAGGGCCCTGGATGAGTTGGGTACAGCGCCAGAAGATGGCGCTTCTATGAACGCGCCATTTTCTGGGGCGGCTGCGGACTGCAATATGCAGCGGGTGGGGTCCAGAAAGCTTGGGCCTCCCTGCGCTGCAGATTCCAGCCCCCAGCTGCCTAGTTGTACCTGGCTGGGCACAAAAATAGGGCGAAGCCCCACGCATTTTTTTTTTAAATTATTTCATGAAATTCATGGAATAATTAAGAAAAAAAGGGCTTCCCTATATTGTTGTGTCCAACCAGGTACAAATAGGCAGCTGGTGGTTGGGGGCAGCCCGTCCCTGCCTGCTGTACCTGGCTGGACACAAATATAGTGCGAAGCCCCACGTCAATTTTTTTTTAATTATTTCATGAAATAATTTTTTTAAAAAAGGGCTTCCCTATATTGTTGTGTCTGGCCAGGTACAAATAGGCAGCTGGTGGTTGGGGGCAGCCCGTTCCTGCCTGCTGTACCTGACTGGACATAAATATAGGGCGAAGCCCCACGTCAATTTTTTTAAAATTATTTCAGGAAATTCATGAAATAATGAAAAAAAAATTGATGTGGGGCTTCGCCCTATATTTGTGTCCAGTCAGGTACAGCAGGCAGGAACGGGCTGCTCCCAACCACCAGCTGCCTATTTGTACCTAGCCGGACACAACAATATAGGGAAGCCCTTTTTTTCTTAATTATTCCATGAATTTCATGAATTTAAAAAAAAAATACGTGGAGCTTCGCCCTATTTTTGTGTCCAGCCAGGTACAACTAGGCAGCTGGGGGCTGGAATCTGCAGCGCAGGGAGGCCCAAGCTTTCTGGGCCCCACCCGCTGCAAATTGCAGTCCGCAGCCGCCCCGGAAAATGGCGCGTTCATAGAAGCGCCATCTTCTGGCGCTGTACTCAACTCATCCAGGGCCCTGGTGCGGTGGCTCACTGGGTAATAAAGGGGTTAAGGCCAGCTTGGCATTATCAGCTGGCCCTAAGCCCGAAATTCATGGGGTCACGCCAATATTAGACATGACCACCATGAATTTCTAGTAAAGTATTTAAAAAAAACACAACACCCAGAATAAAGTCCTTTAATTGAAATAAACACACAATTCTTTATTGTTCTAAATTAAACCATACTTACCGCCACGCCCATTCCAGCTGAAGCCAATGATCTCCTGCAATAAAAGTAAAATAATAAAGCAACATCATCCTTACCTTTCCATGGCTCCCACGACAGCTTCAGCTCTTCTACATCGAGATGACAGGCTGGACCGCAGCAGAACGCTGCCATCCAGCCTGTCATCCCGCAGACACTGAGAAGCGCAGGCATGCTTGCGCTACTCAGTGTCTGGCTGTGACGGCATCCAGATGAGCCGAGGTCATGTCCAATGAACTCGGCTCACCTCATGCACGTCACTGACAGCGTGGGAAAATTCTCACGCTGAAGCGCTGAGTGCAGGAGAATTTTCCCACGCTGTCAGTGACGTACATGAGGTGAGCCGAGTTCATTGTCGGCTCATCTGGATGCCGTCACAGTCAGACACTGAGGAGCGCAAGCATGCCTGCGCTTCTCAGTGTGTGCGGCATGGCAAGCTGGATGGCAGCGTTCTGCTGCGGTCCAGCCTGTCATCTCGATGTAGCAGAGCTGGAGCTGTCCTGGGAACCATGGAAAGGTAAGGATGAGGTTGCTTTATTATTTTTCTTTTATTGCAGGAGATCGTTGGCTTCAGCTGGAATGGGCGTGATGGTAAGTATGGTTTAATTTAGAACAATAAAGAATTGTGTCTTTATTTCAATTAAAGGACTTTATTCTGGGTGTTTGTGTTTTTTTTTTAACTTTGACTATGGGGTTAGTAATGGGGGTGTCTTATAGACGCCTCTCCATTACTAACCTGGGCTTGATGTCAGCTGGCATTATAAGCTGACATCAACCCCAACCCTATTACCCCCTGCCACCGCACCAGGGCAGCGTGGAAGAGCGAGGCTAAGTGCCAGAATTGGCGCATCCTATGGATGCGCCATTTCTGGGGCGGCTGAGGGCTGGTGTTTCTAGCCTGGGAGGGGACCAATATTCATGGTTCCCTTCCTGGGCTATTAATATCAGCCCCCAGCTGTCTGCCTAGCCTTTGCTAGCTATTAAATTAGGGGGGACCCCACGTCATTTTTTTTGGGGGGTCCTCCATTTTAATAGCTAGTAAAGGCTAGGTATTCAGCTGGGGGCTGATATTAGTAGCCTGGGAAGCTCCGTGGGTATTACCCCCTTCCCAGGCTTCAAACATCTGCCCCAGCTGTCTGCTTAACCTCCGCTAGAGACTAAAATTACGGGGAACCCCACGCCAATTTTTTTTAATAATAAATCCTTTATTTTAATACTAAATGACAAGTACAGTATGCAACACTGTCACAGTACTTCATATATATGTGACTGACATGTTTCTATCTATCTAATCTATGTGTGAAGCTCTATTCTGTCTGTTATAAATTGTCGGGTACAGATGCTGAATTGCCGGCGGCTTTTTTAAAGAGACGGTGCACGAAAACACTATTATATTTTTTAATAAATCCTTTACACTAAATGACAAGTACAGTAAGCAACACTGTCACTGTACTTCATATATATGTGACTGACATGTTTCTATCTATCTAATCTATGTGTGATTCTCTATTCCTTCTATTCTAAATTGTCGGGTACAGATGCTGAATTGCCGGCCGGCTTTTTTAAAGAGACGGTGCATGAAAACACTATTATATTTTTTAATAAATCCTTTACACTAAATGACAAGTACAGTAAGCAACACTGTCACTGTACTTCATATATATGTGACTGACATGTTTCTATCTATCTAATCTATGTGTGATGCTCTATTCCTTCATGTCTAAATTGTCGGGTACCGGTGTATGCCGCTGCTGAATTGCCGGCCGGCTTTTTTAAAGAAAGCGTCTTCTGAGCAGTTTGTCAGCTTTTGGACACCTTTGAAGGTGTTTTCTATGTGTTCCTATGTGTTTTAGTTTGCCTGCCATTGGTTTTAATGGTGTTCGACGGTGTTCTAAGGTGTTCGACGAACAGTTCGACGAACAGTTCCTCGAACATCCCGGTGTTCGACGAACCGAACCGAACCCGAACACTACGGGGGTGGCTCAACACTACTCATGACCTCCTGTATAGGTAATTTTAATATTATTATTATTTTTTATGGTAATATTATTTATTTACTTTGTAGTGGTAATGGTTGTGGTCCTCATTTACCGGCATTATATGGGCCTTTTACAGTGGTAATATTTATCTGTATATAGTGTTTTATATATAGGTAATATTTAGTCCTGAGATAGCCGCAACAATCGTTTACAGTAATTATATGCATTCAAATTTTCATTTAGGCGGCTGGGAGGAGGCGGCTTGGGCCTTTGATCTTTTAGTATCCTAGCAATGACCCTGGCTATGGCCTAATACAAGACCATTCAAGTCATATTACTTCTTCAGTAAGCTTTTGTTGTATCAGATGTAGTTGTGTTTGTCATTTACACATATACAGTACAGACCAAAAGTTTGGACACACCTTCTCATTTAAGGATTTTTCTGCATTTTCATGACTATGAAAATTGTACATTCACACTGAAGGCATCAACACTATGAATTAACACATGTGGAATTATATACTTAACAAAAAAGTGTGAAGCAACTGAAAATATGTCTTATATTCTAGGTTCTTCAAAGTAGCCACCTTTAGCTTTGATGACTGCTTTGCACATTCTTGGCATTCTCTTGATGAGCTTCAAGAGGTAGTCACCGGAAATGGTCTTCCAACAATCTTGAAGGAGTTCCCAGAGATGCTTAGCACTTGTTGGCCCTTTTGCCTTCACTCTGTGGTCCAGCTCACCCCAAACCATCTCGATTGGGTTCAGGTCTGGTGAATGTGGAGGCCAGGTCATCTGGCATAGCACCCCATCACTCTCCTTTTTGGTCAAATAGCCCTTGCACAGCCTGGAGGTGTGTTTGGGGTCATTGTCCTGTTGAAAAATAAATGATGGTCCAACTAAACGCAAACCGGATGGAATGGCATGCCGCTGCAGGATGCTGTGGTAGCCATGCTGGTTCAATATGCCTTAAGTTTTGAATAAATCCACGACAATGTCACCAGAAAAGCACCCCCACACCATCACACCTCCTCCTCCATGCTTCACGGTGGGAACCAGGCATGTAGAGTCCATCCGTTCACCTTTTCTGCGTTGCACAAAGACATGGTGGTTGGAAGCAAAGATCTCAAATTTGGACTCATCAGACCAAAGCACAGATTTCCACTGGTCTAATGTCCGTTCCTTGTGTTCTTTAGCCCAAACAAGTCTCTTCTGCTTGTTGTCTGTTCTTAGCAGTGGTTTCCTAGCAGCTATTTTACCATAAAGGCCTGCTGCACAAAGTCTCCTCTTAACAGTTGTTGAAGAGATGTGTCTGCTGCTAGAACTCTGTGTGGCATTGACCTGGTCTCTAATCTGAGCTGCTGTTAACCTGCGATTTCTGAAGCTGGTGACTCGGATAAACTTATCCTCAGAAGGAGAGGTGACTCTTGGTCTTCTTTTCCTGGGGCGGTTCTCATGTGAGCCAGTTTCTTTGTAGCGCTTGATAGTTTTTGCAACTGCACTTGGGGACGCTTTCAAAGTTTTCACAATTTTTCGCACTCACTGACCTTCATTTCTTAAAGTAATGATGGCCACTCATTTTTATTTACTTAGCTGCTTTTTTCTTGCCATAATACAAATTCTAACAGTCTATTCAGTAGGACTATCAGCTGTGTATCCATCTGACTTCTGCACAACACAACTGATGGTCCCAACCCCATTTATAAGGCAAGAAATCCCACTTATTAAACCTGAAAGGGCACACCTGTGAAGTGAAAACCATTTCCGGTGACTACCTCTTGAAGCTCATCAAGAGAATGCCAAGAGTGTGCAAAGCAGTCATCAAAGCAAAAGGTGGCTACTTTGAAGAACCTAGAATATAAGACATATTTTCAGTTGTTTCACACTTTTTTGTTAAGTATATAATTCCACATGTGTTAATTCATAGTTTTGATGCCTTCAGTGTGAATGTACAATTTTCATAGCCATGAAAATAAAGATAAATCTTTAAATGAGAAGGTGTGTCCAAACTTTTGGTCGGTACTGTATATATAATCGCAATGGGGAACACAGTATGTGAAATAATGCATATAATCACAAATAATCCAGCAAAATTTCCCAAACTTTTCTGGCAATGCTACCAATTAAAAAAAACTTTTCTTCTATAAATGCATCCTCACCGGCCTAACAGGAAAATCAAAACAACGTATGGCACAGTCCTTGTTGCTACGGGTAATCTCCGGCTTCAGAAACAAACAGCCCAAGGTTTAGCTTTCCTTAACATGAACACCACAGCTCCAGAGCTTGTGCCTCCAGGCCCACCTCACACTAAATGCTTTAAAAGGCTGGGAATTTATCCTCAGAGTTCCTCCCTTTCTACAGGTGTTTTATCACCCTAGCACTAAAGATGGCTGACTAACCCCTCTCTATAGTTCGTGGGCTGGAACAATTTTACTATGTTTATATTACTGAAGCTAATAATCTCAGTGCTACACATCTCCTCTCCAGTACTTTGCTAGTAACTTTGTTACAACAGTAATGGCCAAAATGTTGGCACCCTTCAAATTGTTCCAGAAAATGAAATATTTCTCCTAGAAAATTATTGCACTTACACATGTTTTGTTATACAGATGTTTACCGTATATTCCGGCGTATAAGACGACTTTTGAAGACTGAAAAATCTTCTGTCTAGTCTGGGGTCGTCTTATACTCCGGTAATGTTTTTGAACTTTCAGAAATTGACATGCGGGGATACTCTGGGGGTGTTAATAAGCTGCCGTGGCCGTATCCCTGCCATGTGGGAGTTAATATAAGGTGGAGGGAGTTAAAATACGGCGGGGGTAGGTCCAGACAGTCAGCGCTTCTGTGCTGAAACTGACACATCGCTGCGCTGTCTTCTCAGGCCTGGGACACAGCACAGCGTATTCCCAGCAGCGGAGACAGACAGAACCTAGCGAACTTTTCTGACACATCGCAGTGTCTTCCCAGCTCCGGACACAGCGCAGGGCTTCTGTGCCGACAGCTTTCACTTGTCACAGAAGCGCTGCGCTGTGTCCGGAGCTGGGAAGTTCGCATCGCTTCTGTGACAAGTAGTGTTGAGCATTCCGATACTGTAATATCGGGTATCGGCCGATATTCGCGGTATCGGAATTCCGATACTTAATTCCGATACTTTTACAATATCGAATACTGGAATCGGAATTCCCATAATGCCTGCGCTCTGCAGTGTCTCTGAAGGATGACAAGCTGGATGGCAGAGCTCAGCTGAGATCCAGCCTGTCATCAGAATGCCATCCCAGCGTGGGAGAATTCTCCTGATTGTTTAAAAGCCGGCGGGCGGTAAAAAGCCGCCGGCTTTTAAACAATTACACAGCCCCATACTGCTTCCCCGCAGCCTCCCACCCCGATCCTCCGCTCCCCTCGCCACCTCCCATCTTGATCATAAGTTAGGACCGGGCAGGGAGTGCAGCACAAAGGAGCGGGGAGCGAAGGACCCGGGCGGGGAAGCCGGCAGTGAAAAGACTTCACCGCCGGCTTTCCCGTTCTGTGCTGCGCTTTCCCGCCGGTTATTTCAAATGAACAGCTGAGGTATCAGGTGATGCCGATCAGCTGTTCATTTGAAGTCGCCGCTAGTGTTGAGCCACCCCCGTAGTGTTCGAGTTCGGTTCGGTTCGTCGAACACCCGTGTGTTCGCCGAACTGTTCGTCGAACTGTTCGTCGAACACCTTCGAACACCGTTAAAACCAATGGCAGGCAAACAAAAACACATAGAAACACATAGAAAACACCTTCAAAGGTGTCCAAAAGCTGACAAACTGCTCAGAAGACACAACTAACACATGGAAAAGTGACAAGTACATATAGTCATGCGAAAAGAAAAGAGGTGGAGGAGTAAAAGGAGGGGGAGACACAGATATAGGCATGTCATGCCCTTCTAAAATCCAAAAAGTGAGAAGCCGAGACGGCCAGTCCGCTCCTGCCCGTGCCACCTCCGTGTCGCCGGGTTTGTGCCAGAGCCGCGGTGAACCCTGACGGCCAGCCCCCCTCTCCCAATACTGGTGCCTGTCCGCTGGTGGGTCGAGAGAGCCCCCCTGTGGTGGAGGCAGCTCTAAGCTTTTTAATTTAAATTGTCCCTCTAATTTAAATGAATACACTTTAAATCCATTTACAAGGATCTATTGGAGGGCAAGTCTCATGCCAGCAGCCGCGTAATTCCAGCTCCAGTAGCGTCCACTAAAGCTGCTGCAGTTAAAAAGCTTTTATAAGGATCGAGCTCGGCTGTCCACCGCAAGGCATCCTAGTGCCAGTCCCAGCCCCTATGCCTTGGGGTGCCTCCTGATGCTCTTCACTAAGTATCCCGTGGTCCCGAAGCATTTCCTTTGAAAAAATTAAGTGTCCAAACTACAGGTGGTGTAGCTTGCTTAACAGCCGGGATAATCCGCTGACTAGCAGACACTGCTACTAGGCACAAAGTATTTCCTGGGCTAGATGCAGTTAAAAATTTGTAAGTAGATACTCTCGTTGGATGCTGAGAAAGCATTCCATAGAGTCTCCTGGCACGCCATATATGATTCTCTTAAAAAGCTTGGGGTAGGGGTCTAGGGGACCCTTTTATAGCCAAAATCACGGCCCTGTATCACAATACGTCACCTAGGCTGAAGATAAATGGAACTGTAGCACCGAGGGCTCGGTTGCTACAGACGTATTGCACCTCACCCAGAGGTGTGATATCTCACTCTCAGATAAGGATGGAGTGTGGATCAGGACCCGACACCTGCATGCATTACACCACATTGCCGTGGGACAGGGCGACCAATATGCCCCTGAGATGGGCACGACAGTCCCTGTTCCTGGCTGGAGTGGGGGGAGGGAACACTGAGGAAGGGGAACCCTGCAGTGCAGGAGCAGGGAGGAAGCAGTTCCTGGGTGCATTGAGAAGGGAGTATAAAAGGTGGGCACCATCTTAGTTCAGTGCAGAGAAGTCTGAGCAGAAGTGGCAGGGAGCAGGGGCTCTGCATGAGCTCTGCTCCGGAGGCGGGCCTAGTAACAGAGGCCCAGGCCTGCAAGAGGGAGAAGGAAGGAAGAGGAGTGGAGAAGGCTCCAGGAACGAGGAATGAAGGGATCCCAGGGGTGCGGACGGGCGAGTCGCTACCGCACGCCCGAATCCACCTGCGTGGAGGGGTCAGGCCAAAGGGGGAGACCGGTCCCCGAACTAGTGGAGGCAGGAAACGACCCTCAGCTAGAAACCGGAGGCTCTGACATTTTATGTGGCGCAGCCCCTTGCTCCACCCGCTAGGAAGGCACCACATAGGGTCAGGGAAACTGGCGCCAAGTTTACCAAGAGGAGGCCCGAGGCAGCCGGACAGAAGTGTTGGTAAGAAAGGCCAGACAAAGGACACACAAAGGGGGTCCTGTGAAGTGCTCCAAAGTTATCTGGGAGTTGTCTGAGCCCCTCACCTGGTGAGCACAGTACGACGTGGGCAGCCGTTACCTGCAGACGTGGTCTGGATAATAAGAACTGTGAGTAAAGGCCCTGAACTGCATCACTGACTCCGTGTCGTTACTGCTGCTGCCCTGCACCATCACCCCCATCCTCCGCATACACTGCCCTGAGGCTATACTCCTCCCGTGGGGAGTTATGCTACGCTCTGCTGCACCCACAACACCAGCCTTAGCGGTCTGCCCTGTAGCGGCGGTTTACTCTGACCGCAATCCACGGGTGGCGTAGTCAGACATTTAAACATCAAAACCACATAAATAGTTCCGCCACTGGTTTGACCGCCCTGAGCCACGGAACCGGATCGCCGCCACGAAGACTACAACCACCAGCATCCACCAAAAAGGGTCCGGCTCCGGGTGTCCCAAGGCCCAGGGGGTGCGTCAGAACATTTTCATCACCTTTCACAATCACCAATGGGACAAGGCAGGGATGTCCTCTGTCCCCTCTCTTATACATCCTAGTGACGGAGCACCTGCTCTCATCAATTCGCCATAACCCCAATATTAGGTGGATTGAGGTGGGAGGCACCGAGTACAAGTGCTCTCTATTTGCTGATGATGTCCTAGTATATATCACTCAATCACATATATCCATCCCTGCTGTTATGGCTGAAATAGATCACTTTGTTACATGGTAAAATTTTAAAATCAATGCAGCGAAGTCTGAGGCCCTCGATGTCTCCCTCCCTAAATCCATATAGGATTCCATCCAGTCCAACTTTCCCTTTGCCTGGCCCTCACAGGGTATCAAATACTTAGGAATTCCTATTCATAGAGACCTCTCCCATCTATGTTATCTTAATTTTGGGCCCTTTATTGAACAATTCCATACAGACCACGGTTGGCAAGTTAGAACTGTAAGATTCACTACGTCAACCACTGGTGTTTTGTGGAAAAGCACATGTACACCGCGTTCCAAATTATTATGCAAAAAGTGTTTAGGAGTGATAAGGGAAGAATTTGTTTGTTTGTCAGTTAAACTCATTGATGGTGATGTGTGTCAGGGCTCTTTATATCACTGTAAGCAATTGCAGACACCTGTGATAATTAGTTTGGCAGGTGTGTCCAATGAAAGGCAAGACTACTTAAGAAGGCTCTCTCACATTATTAAGCAGCCTACATTTTCTGCCAAAATGGGAAAGAAAAAGGATGTGTCGGCTGCTGAGAAGCAACAAATTGTGGAGTGTTTAGGTCAAGGCATGACTACAATCAACATTGTGCGATGATCAGGATGAAGTGTCTTGGCAATCAAGAAGTATGTAGCTGATTCACAGTACACACGTGTGCGTGCTGATAAGGGCAAATTGAGGACTCTTTCCTACAGGCAATTACGTCAGGTTGAAACAGCAGCGGCAAAAAAGCCTTGTCATAGCAGCAGACATGTTTTTGAAGCTGCTTGTGCCTCCAACGTCCCCCGAACAACAAGATGCAGGGTCCTTCAGAGGTTTGCAGCTGTGCATATGCCATCCTGTCGACCTCCTCTATCCACTTCACACAAGCAGAAACGGCTCCAGTGGGCCAAACATTACATGAAGACTGATTTCAAAACTGTTTTGTTCACGGATGAGTGCCGTGCAGCGCTCGATGGTCCAGATGAATGGAGTGGAGGATGGCTGGTTGATGGACACCCCACGCAAACACGGCTACAGCGCCAACAAGGAGGAGGTGGAGTAATGTTTTGGGCTGGAATCATGGGGAGAGAGATTGTCGGCCCCTTTAGGATCCCTGAAGGCGCTAAAGATGAACTCCATAATGTATGTGGATTTTCTCAAACAGCACTTCCTGCCATGGTTCAAGAAGAAGAACCGTGTATTTCACAGCAAGATCATTTTTCTGCATGATAATGCACCATCTCATGCTGCACATAAAACATCTGCATCTCTGGCTGATATGGGCATAAAAGGGGACAAACTTATGGTGTGACCCCCATGCTCCCCTGACCTCTACCCCATTCAGAACCTTTGGAGCATCATTAAAAGGAGTGTCTATGATGGCGGGAGGCAGTTCACATCTAAGCAACAGCTCTGGGAGGGTATTCTGTCCTCATGCAAAACAATTGAAGCAGAAACCATCCAAAACCTGACAAATTCAATGGACGAGAGAGTTCAGAAGCTCCTTTCGAACAAGGGGTCCTATGTGAAAATGTAACATCACCTAGAATAAAGTTTTGAGTTGAAAACTGTTTGATTTCAGTTTCTAACAACCTGCTAATGCTTATAATTTCAAAAATGACCATTTTTTTGGTCTTTATTAAAATGAAAAGGTTGATCGAAAAGTTTGGGGGATCTAAGAGTGTGGCAACCCAGTAGTCATGATTACTTCGAATTCTGACAATATGAGGGTCATGCTGCAGGTAGTGCAGCAAGAAGGCACTTATGTGTCTTGCGCATCTCGGAGCCCCAAAATTATTTTCCGGGCTAGATGCAGCTAAAAATTATTTTTAATTTTAAATCTGGTGAAGCTTATTATAGATGGCCTAATAGGATCAGTGCTGCACACTGCTACAAAGCCCAAATTATTTTCCAGTCAAGATACAGATAAACATGATTAGTAATTTGAAAGCTTAAAATGGTTGGTAGGGTGATTTTAACCAATCATCAAGCTTTTACTCTCCCCAGGATGACACAGGGGTAGAAAAGTCGTTTCGGATCCATGATTTGTTCATCTTTATGAACGTGAGTCTGTCTACATTATCAGTGGAGAGCCGCGTGCGCTTATCTGTCAGCACACCACCAGCAGCGCTGAACACACGTTCAGACAGAACGCTGGCTGCGGGGCATGACAAGATCTCCAAGGCGTAAGTGGCTAGCTCCGGCCATTTATCCAGATTGGAAGCCCAAAAAGAGCAAGGGTCCAGTGACACAGTCGTGGCTTCAATGTTTACTTGGAGATACTCCTGTACCATCGTCTCTAGGCGTTGACTATGTGTCAGACTTCTTGTCTCCTGTGGCCTTGCAAAGGATGGGCTAAAAAAGTGGTGAAATGATTCCGCAAAATTGATGTTACCAGCAGATACTGTGGTTCTGTTACGGTTTGAGTGTTGAACACTTGACGGTCCCACGGTTGGCAAGTTGGAACTGTGAGATTCACTACGTGCACCACTGGTATTTTGTGGAAAAGCACATGTAAGATTCTGCAACAGTCTCTGCTGATACTCCTGCATGCATGCATCCCTTTCTATGGCAGGAATAATTTCTGCAAATTTACTTTTGTACCGGGGATCTAACAGTGTAGCAACCCAGTAGTCAGGATTATTTCTAATTCTCACAATTCGAGGGTCATGTTGCAGGTAGTGCAGCAAGAAGGCACTCATGTGTGTTGCGCATCCAGGAGCACCAAGTCCCTGTTGTGTTGGTGGCGAGGTAGCAATCATGCTTCCTTCCTCTGTCCTCTCCCCCCAACCTCGCACAACAGAAATGTGATCAAGGTCTCCCTCATCTGATGAGTCTTCCATCAGTTCGTCCTCCACTTCTTCCTGGGCTCCTGCACCTTCCTCACTAGTTTGGCTGCTACCATGCGCCCTGGTAAAATCATCTCCCCCACCCTCACATGCCTGCCGCCTTGGTGATGCCGACCGTCTGGACCTTGCAAATGTTAGCCCTTCCGCATACAACTCCTCCTCCTCTACTTCCTCCACCTCCTCTTGTGCCACCACCTGACTCCGAATTCTGTTTAACATGTGCTCCAGCATGTAAATCACCGGAATAGTCATGCTGATAATGGCATCGTCAGCACTAAACATCTTCGTCGCCATTTCAAAACTGTGCAGAAGGGTGCATAGGTCCCTGATCTGAGACCACTCCTCCAGCGTGATTTGCCCCACCTCTGAATCTCGTTGGCCCAGGCTATACGTCAGAACATATTGCACCAGGGCTTGTCGGTGCTGCCACAGTCGCTGCAACATGTGCAGAGTTGAATTCCACCGGGTAGGCACATCGCATTTTAGCCGGTGAAGTGGCAGGCCCAACGACTTCTGTAGAGATGTAAGTCGCTGAGCTGCGGGATGCGAACGGCGGAAGTGAGCACACAGCGACCGTGCCCTCTGCAGAAGGCCATCTAGTCTGGGATAGTGGGCTAAAAATTGCTGGACAACCAGGTTCAACACGTGAGCCATACAAGGCACGTGTGTGACATTGCCCCGGCGAAGGGCCGCACCCAGGTTTGCAGCATTGTCGCACACGGCCTTCCCTGGTTTCAGGTCCAGTGGAGACAACCATTCATGAAATTGGTTCTCCAGAGCTGACCACAACTCCTCAGCTGTGTGACTCACATTTCCCAGACATTTCAATGTAAAAACCGCCTGATGACGTTGAGCCCTACTGCCAGCATAGTAAGGAGGTGTGCAGGATCCCTTCTGCGCAGTTAGAAAGCTTGTGGCATGACCAGACAGGCTTTGGGTGCAGGTGGAAGACCGAGAGGAGGTTGAGGAGGCAGAAGCAGTGGAGGAAAAATGACATAAAGAGGATTGACGCACAACTCGTGGGGACGGCAAGACTTGGACAGCAGCCCCTTGTCCTGCTGTCACCATAGTTACCCAGTGCCCAGTCAGCGACATGTAACGCCCCTGTCCATGCCTACTCGTCCAAGTGTCTGTGGTGAAATGCACCCTGTCACACACAGAGTTTCTCAAAGAAGCGGTGATGTTGTGTGCGACATGCTGGTGGAGCGCAGGCACACCTTTCTTTGAGAAGTAGTGCCGACTGGGCATCTGGTACTGGGGCACTGCGACGGACATAAGGTCTCGAAAATCCTCTGTGTCCACCAGGCGGAAAGGCAGCATTTCTGTAGCCAAGAGCTTGCAGATGGTGAAATTCAACCTCTTAGCTTTCTCATGGCTAGGAGGAAATGGTCTTTTACTTGTCCACATCTGAGGGACCGAGGGCTGGCTATTGTGCTTAGACGGGGTTGATAAGGGTGTCCCCGGCAAACTGACGGTCTGTGAGGAAGATGCAGGCGGACATGTTAGGTTGCCTTGATCCAAAGGTGGTGCTATCGATGTTGGACAGCGCTCAAGACCAGCTGGTGTTACCAACTCCAAAGAAAATGATGACCTGCCAATCACGCTGGCTGTTGCGGGTAAAGAGGTGGCAGGTCTGCGCCCCAAAACAGGTGTGACTGCTGTCCCCCCAGTCACAGAGGATGAAGAGGCCGCGGATGCACAAGATATGGCAGACGGTGGTTGGCCCGGCCGGCTAGACCGCATTGTAGCACACTGAGCTTCCCACTGCAACTTATGCTTCATGTCCATGTGCCGGTTCATGCATGAAGTACTCAAACTATGTATTTTTTGGCCTCTACTTAGCTGTTGCTGACAAATGTTACAGATAACACGAGTTGGGTCATCTTTATCGATCTGAAAAAATGCCCAGGCTATGCAAGGCTTAGCACCCATGCGACCTGAAGAGCCACCACGACTTGTGGTGAGAGGCAGAGTTGTGTTTGAGGATGCAGTTGTTGACGTGCTTCCAGTACTACGTCTCTGTCCAGGAAGGCGCAACCTGACCTCGTCGTAAAGCAGCCCCGTCATTGCATAAGCGGGTTCGCCGGAGTTCAGGCAGCGCTGCTCCGGTTAGCTCCTTTACGGCCCTGCTGTATCGTGAGAAATTCCCACGGTACAGCAGTGCCGTAAAGGAGGTCTCCGGAGCTGCGCTGACTGAATGCACTCCGGTGACCTTAGTCAGTGGCTCCCGCTGCCGGGAGCGGACGTGTTCCCGGCAGCGTGAGCTTACAGCAGCCATGCACAGCTGTCACCATCTCCAGATGTGACAGCTGTGCATGGGAGATCAGTGCAGGAACGTGGACAGGTAACTATTATTTTTAGTAAACTAAGAATTAAATAAAATTGTGTGTTTTATTTCAAATAAATTATTTTTTTATTGGTGTAGTGTGTGTTTTTTCTTTTTAACACTTTGTAGGTTAGTAATGGGGGTGTCTTATAGACGCCCATCATTACTAACCTGGACTTCATGGCAGCTGGCGCTGACATGAACCCCAGCCCTATTACCGCCTGCCACCGCACCAGGGCATGGTGGAAGAGCGAGGCTAAGTGCCAGAATTGGCGCATCCTATGGATGCGCCATTTCTGGGGCGGCTGACGGCTGGTGTTTCTAGCCTGGGAGGGGGCCAATATTCATGGCACCCTTCCTGGGCTATTAATATCAGCCCCCAGCTGTCTGCCTAGCCTTTGCTAGCTATTAAAATAGGTTGGACCCCACGTCATTTTTTTGGGGGGGGTCCCCCATTTTAATAGCTAGTAAAGGCTAGGTATTCAGCTGGGGGCTGATATTAGTAGTCTGGGAAGCTCCGTGGGTATTACCCCCTTCCCAGGCTTCAAACATCTGCCCCAGCTGTCTGCTTAACCTCCGCTAGAGACTAAAATTAAGGGGAACCCCACGCCAATTTTTTTTTAAATAAATTCTTTATTTTAACACTAAATGACAAGTACAGTAATCAACACTGTCACTGTACTTCATATATATGTGACTGACATGTTTCTATCTATCTAATCTATGTATGATTCTCTATTCCTTCTATTCTAAATTGTCGGGTACAGATGCTGAATTGCCGGCCGGCTTTTTTAAAGAGACGGTGCATGAAAACACTATTATTTTTTTCAATAAATCCTTTACATTAAAAGACAAGTACAGTAAGCAACACTGTCACTGTACTTCATATATATGTGACTGACATGTTTCTATCTATCTAATCTATGTATGATTCTCTATTTCTTCTATTCTAAATTGTCGGGTACAGATGCTGAATTGCCGGCCGGCTTTTTTAAAGAGACGGTGCACGAAAACACTATTATATTTTTTAATAAATCCTTTACACTAAATGACAAGTACAGTAAGCAACAATGTCACTGTACTTCATATATATGTGACTGACATATTTCTATCTATCTAATCTATGTGTGAAGCTCTATTCTTTCTGTTGTAAATTGTCGGGTACCGGTGTATGCCGCTGATGAAAATGGATGATAGTAATGTTGTTGTTGTATGCCTTATGTTTATGAGTGACAGTTTTCCTGCTATATACCTGCATGTCATAAGAATTTAAATTAAAAAAGGACCATGTTAAATTCAAATCTGTTTTTTTTTAATTTTTACCGGTGTTTGGTATGCATTGGAAAAGGGGTAGTCTTATACGGTGAATATATCCTAAACTCTATATTTTAACAGGAAAGTAGGGGGGTCGTCTTAAACACCAGGTCGTCTTATACGCCGGAATATACGGTATTTCCTTTGTGGGTATTGGAACGGCACAAAACAGAGGAAAAAAACAAACTGGACATCATTTCACACAATATAATTTTCTGGGATAAATACTTCATTTTCTGGAACACTTTCAAGTGTGCCAACACTTTTGGCCATGACTGTATATTGTGAATTATATCCATGCAGATACATCTCCTGTTGTCTTCACATTAGCCTCCATCTTGATTCCTAGCTTTCATCCTGCATATTATAAAATGTTGCATTTCATAAATCATAAATCTATCTATAATCTTATTAGCATAGCTAACCAAGCTCATATTAAACCCATTTTCTAAAAGGAAAGAGAGTAGTATAAAATAGAAAAAAAAGTTGCAACTTTTGTGGAAAAAGTCATGCAAAAAAAATGTACACCTGGTTGACAATAAAAAGCACAAGGCTCATTAGAGAGTTGATATTGACTTTTAGGATTGCTGCTTCCTATAGGTATCACTAGAGTTCTAGGCCTTTTCCTCTCTGAAGAGACAATTTGCATATTCCCCAGAAGAGCATTGTGGCTTAAAAATGTCCTCACATTGGCATTTCAGGCTTGACATGTCACTCTGTCACTCTCCACAGGGAGAAATGGTACCCCTTGGATCCCTGTCAGACGCCTCTCACCCAGACAAACAAGATGTCACACTTTGTACTGTCGAGGGCAGTACCCCAAATCAGTGTCTGCAAATTGAGATTTGTCATTTTGGCTTTTATCCTAAGTCATGTGACAAGGCTCTTTAGAGAGTAGAAATTGACTTTTAGGATTGATTCTTCCTATAGTTGGCACTAGAGTTCTAGTCCTCTTCCTCTCTGAAGAGACAATTAGCATATTATATTCCATAAACATTTACTCAATGGAACAGAGTTATTAAAACTGTATGGTTCACATAGACTGAGGTTCACTTCTCAATCAGATTCGATTCTCTGTGAATAAATTCTAAATTCCCAATAATGGAAGCGTTTAATTACTCATAAAATTCACTTAGGTCATAGGAAACAGAGAGAGAGAGACCCTCACTGAGCATAAGGGCTTACACGTTACAGGAGAAAGAGATCTTCATTGACCATAAGATCTTACACTCTACAGATATACAGATGTTTAAAAGAGAAAGAGGACCCCGCTGACCATAAAAGCTTCCACTACAGAATAAAGAGACCTTCCCAGTGACTCTGGGAAAATAACTGCTGTAAAAACTGTACTCCACTGAGAACCGCTGATCTGTGTTGGCCGAGGTACTGACCACCTCCATGCAAGGCATGATAATCTGTAAGATGTTATAGCTTTAGGACATTATGGGGAGGTCAGAGCAGCAATCCAAAAGTACTTTTGTCTGCTCTAAAGATGCTTTAGCAGTGTGGTTAATAGTGTCTGGCAAGTTTTTTTTTATATATGTTTTTTATTTTCATTTGCAAGCCGCAAATTGAATCTCAAAATGTTTGAATTCGTGTGAAACTGTGAATTTAAGGAAATTCATCAAGAGCTTAATTGATTAGCTCCCCTCTAGTATTTGGTTCTTTCAAACAGAAATAAAATGTATTTTGTTTGCCTGATTTTTAACCATTTTTTTAGTCGGAACAAAAACATCTACGCAACCTTGTCCAGCCAAAAAAATGGTTGGTGAATGGATCCACTTTTTATGGTGTATTAAGTCTATAGGAAAACTTATCATATATTATGTCCTCAGGTAATGTATCCGTTTGTTAACATTGTGCATACCCAGAGAACTTCAGGTGTACAGAGACACAAGTATTAAAAATAGATTCTATAAATGAAATAAATATGGATGCAAAATAAAATAAAAAAATGAAACAAAGTTGTCCATTTTTATATGGATCTTTTTTTTAAAGATGGATCCATTCCAAAATGGTAACTTTGGTTTACATGTTGAATCCATTTTTTGCTCCATTTGTAGAGGATCTGATTTCTATGAATAGGAACCTAACAGCAGGACTGATCTCTATAATCTAATTACATGGCTGCTTTTGTTTGTAAAAAGTTAATTACAGACAACCCCATTGTGTGGGAAAGTTTACAATATATAGAGATACTCAGTATATGAAACGTATTTTGACACATATTCAAATGTCCATACTAGTCAGAAAGGCAAGCACTTCACTCTGATCAATCCAGACCCAGCTGCTGAAGTCACGCCAACTGAGGTTGACTGAGATCCCATAGCTGTTCTTACATTCTCCTCCTGCAACTTTAAATCTCACGGCTGCTTGTGGAAACCGCAACTTCAATCATTGAGGCAAAGATCCATTCTGCATGGCTGAAGTCACGGCATTCACAGCAGACATGTGTTTCAAAATTTTGGGTGGAGAATATAAGGACGTCTCAGGGATCTCAGTGGAAATGCTATCTGCAGACAGGGCAGGAATAGCAGTACTACACCAAATTTATGAAAGTGGTTTATGTTGGGTGATAAATATGGCACGTTAGAAGAATTTTTACTACATTTTTGGTGCACAACGCTGCATATTAAGTCACGCTCATTTTTGGCAAAGCCCTGCCTCATTTCCACAAAGCTGCACCTTCTGGTGTTCCTGTTGCATCAAATGTGACTTAAATGTCTTAAAAATAAAACACAAAACATGAAAATCATAATTCTGATTCAATTTGAGCTACAATTCTGCAGCAACTTCAGTAGTATATATGCACCATTTTATTATTCAATGTGTAATCAGAGTTCTAATGTAATGTGCAGTAATGTCAGAATGTGTTTTGTGGGGTTCTCAAAACTAATGCATATAAACAGCTATATTAATTTCATTAATTTAAGCATGGCGCACAAGAGGAAGAGGTAAAACATGCATTCTAAATTACATCCCTCTTACTTGAGATCTTATTGGACTTACGTGTTTTGTACACTATTTCATAGTAGCACAAGACAAACTAATGACGGGATTTTAGATCACAATAACCATTCCTTAGGTAGGCCTTGAAGGGATTCTACAAGAATGAGAGAAAATAGTGTCCCTAATATCATTCAAACTGCAGCCCATCCTAGTCTTGTCAGTAAAGGCTGCAGACTGTAGACATACAGCTCCTGAGACCCATGTGTCAACTGATAAGGCCTGAGTCACACATACCTCAGTCAGTTGCTGAAAGCATAGCTGTCATATGTGAAGAGATATGTTTTAACCCAGGTTATGCTCGGCAAGGAGATTTCCAGTTTAATCCTGTTCCTCTGACTGTCTGACAGCATTATAGCAGATGACAGAAACTGACTGCTCCCAAGTGTAAAAGAAATAAACACTGAGGAGGACGAAGCTGGAGATAACCAACTTTGTGCTCAGTGAGTAAGATATATTTCTTCACATGTACAGCTGTGCTCCTGGCCGCCGACAGGGTATGGGTTGGAAAGCTCTTTTCCATTGACACAGATCTTGGGAGCTGTACATTTAGCTAAATTATTTTGCATATTCTGTTTTTATCTTCAGTTTTGTCTGTCAAATTGCAATGGTATGAATGCAGACCAATGCAATGCACTTATACCAACTTATGCACCGGTTACATTTTTTAGGTTTTTGATTCAGTTTTTTGTACTTTGTATAAAGATGGCCATGGCTCACCCTTTTTGGGCTGTTCATTTGTTTATATAGCTTTTTACGGCCAGGTGACTGAACAGTCGGGACCCGGTCCTGCTGTATGTTTATCTATTTTCATGCCTGCTGACACATAGTGAGGTGAACAAAAAGAGTTAGGTTTGGTCCTGATTAGTGATGAGCGAGCACTAAAATGCTCGGGTGCTCGAAGCTCGGGTCTACAGAAGGTCAAAAATTGCCCAAACCAATGGGAACAGTGCTCAATTAAACGTCAGGCAGGCAGAAAATATAGGCAGACAGGCAGGCAGGGTATATAGGATGGTGCATGAAAAACATAGCAGGGCACTTGGAAAACACTAATGCCCTCCGATTTTTATGCACCCGTCTCTTTAAAAAAGCCGGCCGGCAATTCATCAGCGGCATACACCGGTACCCGACAATTTAGAACAGAAAGAATAGAGCATCACACATAGATTAGATAGATAGAAACATGTCAGTCACATATATAATAAGTACAGTGACAGTGTTGGTTACTGTACTTGTTATTCAGTGTCTCGCTGTGACGGCATCCAGATGAGCCGAGTTCATGTCCAATGAACTCAGCTCACCTCATGCACGTCACTGACAGCGTGGGAGAATTCTCCTTTGCATGCGGTACCGGCAAATTACGTCACCGCTTGAGCTGGAGAAATCTCCCACGCTGGGACAGCATTGAGATGGCAGGCTGGATGGTAGCAGAATGCTGCCATCCAGCTTGTCATCCTTCAGAGACATTGCCTGCTCTCCGCAGTGTCTCTGAAGGATGGGAATCTGGATGGCAGCGTTCTGCTGCCATCCAGCCTGCCATCTCAATGCCGTCCCAGCGTGGGAGAATTCTCCTGCTCAAGCGGTGACGTAATTTGCCGGCACCGCATGCGCAGGAGAATTCTCCCACGCTGTCAGTGACGTGCATAAGGTGAGCTGAGTTCATTGGACATGAACTCAGCTCATCTGGATGCTGTCACAGCCAGACACTGAGTAGCTTCACTGAGGAGCTTCTCAGTGTCTGCGGTATGGCAAGCTGGAAGGCAGCGTTCTGCTGTTATCCAGCCTGTCATGTCAATGTAGCAGAGCTGAAGCCGTCCTGGGAACCAAGGAAAGGTAAGGATGAGGTTGGTTTATTATTTTACTTTTATTGCAGGAGATCGTTGGCTTCAGCTGGAATGGGCGTGATGGTAAGTAGAGTTTAATTTAGAACATTAAAGAATTGTGTCTTTATTTCAATTAAAGGTCTTTATTCTGGGTGTTTGTGTTTTTTTTTAACATTCACTATGGGGTTAGTAATGGGGGTGTCTTATAGACGCCTCTCCATTACTAACCTGGGATTGATGTCTGCTGGCATTATAAGCTGACATCAACCCGAGCCCTATTACCCCACTGCCACCGCTACAGGGCAGTGGGAAGAGCGAGGCTAAGTGCCAGAATTGATGCATCCTATGGATGCGCCATTTCTGGGGCAGCTGTGGGCTGGTGTTTCTAGCCTGGGAGTGGGCCAATATTCATAGCACCCTTTCTTGGCTATTAATATCAGCCCCCAGCTGTCTGCCTAGCCTTTGCTAGCTATTAAAATAGTAGCCTGGGAAGCTCCGTGGGTATTACCCCTTTCCCAGGCTTCAAACATCTGCCCCAGCCATCTGCTTAACCTCCGCTGGAGACTAAAATTACGGGGAACCCCACGCCAATTTTTTTGTAATAAATCCTTTATTTTAACACTAAATGACAAGTACAGTAATCAACACTGTCACTGTACTTATTATATATGTGAGTGACATGTTTCTATCTATCTAATCTCTGTGTGATGCTCTATTCTTTCTGTTCTAAATTGTCGGGTACCGATGCCTGCCGCTGATGAATTGCCGGCCGGCTTTTTTAAGAGACGGGTGCATGAAAACACTATTATTTTTTTTTTAATAAATCCTTTATTTTAACTCTAAATAACAAGTACAGTAACCAACACTGTCACTGTATTTATTATATATGTGACTGACATGTTTCTATCTATCTAATCTATGTGTGATGGTCTATTCTTTCTGTTCTAAATTGTCGGGTACCGGTGTATGCTGCTAATGAATTGCCAGCTTTTCATGTTTCACTGTGAGCACTGTTCCCATCAATTTGGGCAATCACTGTAATGCCACAACCACCATGGCTGTGACATTACAGTGAGTGGCAGACAATCCCTGCATGATTGGTGCTCTAAATAGTGTCAAACATGAAGGGAGGGGACCCGAGCTCCCGCCCGAGCATCACGAAAGTACTCGGCAAGCTCCGAGCATCTCGAGTACTGAGATGCTCGGGCGAGTACCGAGCAGTGGCGAGCATGCTCGCTCATCACTTGCCCTGATTGCACATTGTCATTGTGGAAGTTTTTTTTTTTTTTCGCTTTTCTGATCAAAACTGTATTAACTAAGTACCCTATGTTATTTACATGTGCTATTACTATTTATTCATTCACTTGCTACAGGTATTTGCTACTTTTGTATTTTTCTTAGTTTTTTGAAACTACAGTTTCCTTATACTTACTGTTAATAGACTCGCTCAGCAATTACTTTAATTAGGAAATCTTTCAGTAATTTGATGATACAGCAGAATTAAATTGTTTAAGATCTTGAGGTACCAAAGGTAATGACTGTAATGACTGGTAATTTCATGGGATACATGATGAGTTTAATGGTCTACTGTCAACAAATATTTTAACAACAGTACATATGTTTTATACAAAATTAAGCTAGAAGATTAGAGGTACATTGTCAAAACATTGCAATTGATTCCAAAATATACAAAATACAGAGGCCATTGAGTTCATAATTCTCATTAAAAAATAATATTTTATTAAATAATATATTAAAAACATTACATACTCAAGTACAAAAAATAGAAATATGTATGAAGCTAGACAGTATAAAAACCCATAGCAAACAAAAAAGAGGAAGGCCGATCATAAAATATCAGAGTACGGTGAATAATTACATATTTATTGATGAACAGGTGATGACAACGAGAAATAGTTAAAATATTAAAAACAGGGGCGAATGTCTGAGTAAAAGATAATGATATATAGTTCATGCGGGAGAAGGCAAAGGAGGAAGGATATTGGTGTGAGTACAAGAATGGAGGAAAAAATATAAAAACAAAAAACAAATTACAAAAAATGTGTTGATGAGTGAATAATAAATAAAATAAATGGTAGAAAATGCAAATAATCAAAACAAAGAGTGTAAGGAATATATCATACAGACATATAAGTGTATAATTGGTAAAGTTAATATAAAAAGTGGACTACATGATACCAACAAATAATATTACATTAGTACATTAATCAGAACCCATTATACAGATATGATAGTGTAGCGCCCCGAGGGTTCTGCCGCTACAGGGGTATTGCACCTCAGACCAGAGGTGTGATATTCCACTCCCAGGTAAGGATGGAGTATGGACCAGGGCTCAGTTAGCTGCATACAGCACACACACCCCATTTCCGAGGGACATCTCAACGGTGCTCCCACTAGACAGAAGTGCAGGCACGACCGACTATGTCCCTGCCTGGAGTGGGGAGGGGGGGTGGAACACCCAGTGCTGTAGGGGCAGATAGGGGTTGGTTCCTGAGCGTAGATAGGAGCTCATTGGTTGCTGGTCACCTGGGCTCATGGTCAGAGGGAGGTATAAAAGGTGGGCACCATCTTAGAACAGTGTTCAGTCTGTGAGGAGAGGAGAGCTGACAGGGAGCAGCAGCTCAGGCTGAGTGTTGCTCCAGAGGCAGGCCTAGAGAAGAGGCCGGAGCCTGAGAGGAGAAGGAGAAGTGGGCCTGGAGAAGAGGCCAAGGGAAGGAGGAGAAGACAGAACAGGAAAGAAGGAGAAGAGAGAGAGAAACAGAAGGGCTCAGGAACAAGAAGGTGGAAGGGACCCTAAGAACCCACGAGAATCCAGGGTGAAGGGTCAGGCAGATTAAGGGTACCGGATCACAAGTTGGTGGAGGAGAAACAACCCTCAGCCAAAGACCGGTCGTCGTGATCATCTATTGGTGCGACACCTCATCAAACCTTCTAGGAAGGCACCATATAGGACAGCGGAGGACGGGGCCCACGTTTAACCGCACGAGTCCGCGGCAGCTGAACAAAAATGGGTCACTGGTGAGGCAGGCCAGAGAAAGGATTAAAGGGGGTCCTGTGCCATGCTCCTGAACTGCCTGGGAGTTGACCGAGCCCCACACCTGGTGGACGCAGCACGGCTTGGGCAGTCACCGCCGGTACCAAGGTGACTAGGACCAGTAAAGAACTGTGAGTAAAGACCCTGGACTGCAACTTGTTGTCTGTGTGCTCCTTTGCGCCTCCAGCACTACCGGTACTGGGACTCTCACCACCATCACTCCCACCATCCACTACACTGCCCTGGGGCCGCACTCTTCCCGTGGGGAGTCACACTACCCTAGCTGCACACCTCATCAGCCCCAGCGGTCTGCATGCAGCGGCGGTTGCTAATAACCGCAATCCACGGGTGGCGTAGTCGGACATTATCTAAAGTACAGTAGCAGACTACCATTGGTCTGACCACCCTGAGCCACGGAACCGGGTTGCCACTACTACTCCCATCGTTCCCCTACTGCCCGGATCCGAGTGCCCCACGGCCCAGGGGGCGAGTCAGCTTTGGCGTAGTCGGCAGGATCGTTACCCACCCGCCACAAGCGGGTATTGCGTGCCTGAAAAGAGACTGTTTTATTGTACCAAAGATGGCGCCCGCCCCAGAAGAATGAGCGCCATAATGTGTGTGCCAAAAGACAACAGGAAGCCACCTCCCATCGTGGGCCAGGTCCAAGAATGGTGCCAAAGAAGGAGCCTACCCCCAACAGCCATGAGAGCGGCTGTGGAGATGTCCGTCAACGTGGGGGGGCTGCCCCTGAGACTGATTGTCAGCAGAATGCCCCAGGACCACCCCCCCTGGGGGCGGAAAGAGAAGAAAACTGTGGGGCAGGGCGCGGTCTGGATCAGTCTGGCCAGGCCGCACCCAGAGATAGAGACAAGAACCAGCTCCAGCGCCCTGGCGCGTGGCCTGTTGCAGGCCGAATCCCCATGCAGCTTCACGGAGCTGCTAGCGCAACTCCCCAAAGAAGACCCAGAGTTCATGCGGACTGCGCTGGAGGAGCTGGACCGGAGAATGGTCCGGGCACAGCGGGACGTCATCGCCGGGTGGAAGGAGGAGGTGGCCCAGCCGGCCGTGTCCCAGCCGCTAGAGACACTGCCAGCACCCGACGCGCGCCTGCCTCTGAGGATGGTGCAGGAGGAGTGAAGGCCGAAGACAGCGTCACGGAGGGAGCCACGAGGACTGAGGCAAGTACAGGGGACGTTACCACCCCAGGCCCAGCAGCCGCAAGCCTGCCCCAGCCTCCCGCCGCAGAACCCGAAACCCCACTCACCGCACATGTTGCCGCGCCGTCACTGCTCCCAGCTAGGCCTCAAGCGGCGAGCGCCGCGGCCACGCCCCACCCGGCGCCATGCCCCTTGACCCCGGGCGCCGTAAAGAGAGACGCGTCACCGGCCCGGTCGCAAGGCCTGAACTTCCCAGGCGCCTCCCAACCAAGTGCGCCCCCGGTCCTGAAGCCACCACCCATTGGGACTGACCTATACCCTGGTGACGTGGTCACCGTCACCCAACACGAGGGTGCAAAAGGACCGTACGCCTTCCATGTCCATCGGCTTACAGAGGAGGAACTGCAGCACTATGGCTATGAGGAGAGCCAAGAGGACCCGGACGGGTCTGGAGATCACCAAGAGGAGGAAGGAGCATATGAAGGACACCGCTACTAGTAAGTAGCCACGTACCTGTGTACATAGTTACCCGTCAGGGTACAGAGAACTGTTTACTGTCATGGAACTGTGTGCAAGTTAACCCCCTACATCCCCCAACAGGCTGAGGACTGTGAGCAGCCATTCCCCTTCCCCAAAACTGGCCGAGGACTGAGAGCAGCCACCCCTTGTAAATAGTTGCGCTTCCTAAAGCGCCCCCTACTGGTTTTATAAAAAGACTGCAGCGTCTACCTCGGGACAGAGAGTCCCTCATGTTTACAAGTTTGCTGAAGTTTTTGCACCTTTAAGAAGAGAGAACACCTGGTCGCAAGTTGCATCGCGACCGTGATCCAAGAAAACAAGAATGTGTTTTGCTTGAAAATTGTTTTATATGAAGAAGTTTAGTATACTGCTAGAAAATGTTTTGCATAACCCTGAAACCGTTTTATATGATAAGTGACAAAAGAGTTCCAGAAGTATTAGTATGTGTTTTATAATAGTGTGACAAGAAAAGAAAAGCGTTTCCCATAAAGGGAATTGAACCATGTTGCCTGTTTTCTGATGTGAAAAGTTTTAAAAAGTTTGCATGTCCTGTAATTAACTGTTTTTGCTCTTTTCCAGCCCGAGGACGTGCTGTGCTTTACCAGGGGGGAATGTAGCGCCCCGAGGGTTCGGCCGCTACAGGGGTATTGCACCTCAGACCAGAGGTGTGATATTCCACTCCCAGGTAAGGATGGAGTATGGACCAGGGCTCAGTTAGCTGCATACAGCACACACACCCCATTTCCGAGGGACAGCTCAACGGTGCTCCCACTAGACAGAAGTGCAGGCACGACCGACTATGTCCCTGCCTGGAGTGGGGAGGGGGGTGGAACACCCAGTGCTGTAGGGGCAGATAGGGGTTGGTTCCTGAGCGTAGGAAGGAGCTCATTGGTTGCTGGTCACCTGGGCTCATGGCTAGAGGGAAGTATAAAAGGGAGGAGCCATCTTAGAACAGTGTTCAGTTCAGTCTGTGAGGAGAGGAGAGCTGACAGGGAGCAGCAGCTCAGGCTGAGTGCTGCTCCAGAGGCAGGCCTAGAGAAGAGGCCGGAGCCTGAGAGGAGAAGGAGAAGTGGGCCTGGAGAAGAGGCCAAGGGAAAGAGGAGAAGACAGAACAGGAAAGAAGGAGAAGAGAGAGAGAAACAGAAGGGCTCAGGAACAAGAAGGTGGAAGGGACCCTAAGAACCCACGAGAATCCAGGGTGAAGGGTCAGGCAGATTAAGGGTACCGGATCCCAAGTTGGTGGAGGAGAAACAACCCTCAGCCAAAGACCGGTCGTCGTGATCATCTATTGGTGCGACACCTCATCAAACCTGCTAGGAAGGCACCATATAGGACAGCGGAGGACGGGGCCCACGTTTAACCGCACGAGTCCGCGGCAGTTGGACAAAAGTGGGTCACTGGTGAGGCAGGCCAGAGAAAGGATTAAAGGGGGTCCTGTGCCATGCTCCTGAACTGCCTGGGAGTTGACCGAGCCCCACACCTGGTGGACGCAGCACGGCTTGGGCAGTCACCGCCGGTACCAAGGTGACTAGGACCAGTAAAGAACTGTGAGTAAAGACCCTGGACTGTAACTTGTTGTCTGTGTGCTCCTTCGCGCCTCCAGCACTACCGGTACTGGGACTCTCACCACCATCACTCCCACCATCCACTACACTGCCCTGGGGCCGCAATCTTCCCGTGGGGAGTCACACTACCCTAGCTGCACACCTCATCAGCCCCAGCGGTCTGCATGCAGCGGCGGTTCCTAATAACCGCAATCCACGGGTGGCGTAGTCGGACATTATCTAAAGTACAGTAGCAGACTACCATTGGTCTGACCACCCTGAGCCACGGAACCGGGTTGCCGCTACTACTCCCATCGTTCCCCTACTGCCCGGATCCGAGTGCCCCATGGCCCAGGGGGCGAGTCAATAGTAATATGCAATAAAAGTAAAGGAAGAAGGCAGTGGAAACAGCCGTGAGTAGAGTACAAAAGTAATAAAAAATAATAAAAAATCCTCCAGTATAGGTAAACTATGTAATAAGGTATGAAGTAATAAAGAGAAAGTAACTTGCAATGAAATAAATGCTCGAGCATCCCCGCGTCTCCATGACAGCCGCGTCACATGACCCGGAGCCAGGAGACACACGTGAACACGTGATCCAGAGACCTCAGGACATATAATAGACGCGGCCGGCATGGAGACCACGCAGGACACCGGAGCAAAGCCACGTGCCACCAACTCCAGGATGATAGGGGACCTAGAATGATGCGTATGGCGCCGGGCGGCCGAGGGCAGCCGGGACCACCGCGCCACGCAACCAAAAGGGGTCACGCATAGGCACGGGGGCCGCGGGTATCCACTGCAGCACGGCGGCAACGCGCAACATCCACATAATGTAACAGTGTTAGTAAAGTGGAATTAACTTTACACTGCTACATTATGTGGATGCTGCGCGTTGCCGACGTGCTGCCGTGGATACCCGCGGCCCCTGTGCCTATGCGTGACCCCTTTTGGTTGCGAGGCATTGTGGTCCCGGCTGCCCTTGGCCGCCCGGCGCCATACGCGTCATTCCATGTCCCCTCCTATCATCCTGGAGTTGGCGGCACGCGGCTTTGCTCCAGCGTCCTGCGTGGTCTCCATGCCGGCCGCGTCTATTATATGTCCTGAGGTCTCTGGATCACGTGTTCACGTGTGTCTCCTGGCTCCGGGTCATGTGACGCGGCTGTCATGGAGACGCGGGGATGCTCGAGCTCATGTCGCGTCACACCACGCCCCCTCCATGCCGATTGGTCCATTCACACACACCCTCGACACTTTTCTTCACTTTCATTGGTTCCGGTCTCCTTTTTAAACTTCCTGCTTCCTTGGTATCTCCACCCCCTGACGAAGGCGTTCTGCCGAAACGCGCGTCGGGGTGGACGCATGTCTGGCATGCGGGAGGCATTTATTTCATTGTAAGTTACTTTCTCTTTATTACTTCATACCTTATTACATAGTTTACCTATACTGGAGGATTTTTTATTATTTTTTATTACTTTGTACTCTACTCACGGCTGTTTCCACTGCCTTCTTCCTTTACTTTTATTGCATATTACTTTCATATCTGTGTAATGGGTTCTGATTAATGTACTAATGTAATATTATTTGTTGGTATCATGTAGTCCACTTTTTATATTAACTTTACCAATTATACACTTATATGTCTGTATGATATATTCCTTACACTCTTTGTTTTGATTATTTGCATTTTCTACCATTTATTTTATTTATTATTCACTGATCAAAACATTTTTTGTAATTTGTTTTTTGCTTTTAGATTTTTTCCTCCATTCTTGTACTCACACCAATATCCTTCCTCCTTTGCCTTCTCCCGCATGAATCATGATCTTTTACTCAGACATTCGCCCCTGTTTTTAATATTTTAACTATTTCTCGTTGTCATCACCTGTTCATCAATAAAAATGTAATTATTCACCGTACTCTGATATTTGGGATTTTATGATAGGCCTTCCTCTTTTTTGTTTGCTATATGTTTTTTCCGATAGTCCCTTTTGCCCATACTTGTCCTTCACTCCGGATGGTCTAATATTGCTTATTATTACAAACATATATATATTTATACTATTTACCACCGGAGGTATATTTTTGGTTTTCTTGTATTATATTATTATAGTATAAAAACCCAGTATATGGGCAGGGGGACTCCACTTGGCAACAAGGAGTATATTAATAGCAAGGTTAACAGCAAGTTAAAGGGCAACATACAAGGTAACACAGTAGCATTATAAAGTCTCATATGTGCCACCTAGTGGGCCATATGTGCAGGGAACAAGAACTCCCAGCATATACAGCCTCCCGTATGAAATATAAGCAAGTGCCTGGCAGCACACAGGGAACTGAAATGAATCCAGCAGTTTACTTGTGGTTCTATGCTATATGGTAGTATTAACTTGAACCAATGCCACAAACAAATCAACAGACCAGTGTCTAACATTTAATGAAATAGATAGTTTCATTACCCATAGTCAGGTGCCAAGGAGAGCCTTCAACCCAGACCCTGAAAGCGCGCTTTCGCTCTTGCTTCCTCAGGGCCCCTTGTTCCCTGCACATATGGCCCACTAGGTGGCACATATGGAACTTTAGAATACTACTGTATTACCAATTGGAAATTGGGCAAAAATTTTGAAAATTCCGCCCTTAAATCAGAGAGTCATGTCACAAAAAATAGTTAATAAATGACATTTCCCACATGTCTACTTTACATCAGCACAATTTGGAAACCCAATTTTTTTTTCGTTAGGAAGTTATAAGGGTTAAAAGTTGACCAGCGATTTCTCATTTTTTCAGCAAAATTTACAAAACCATTTTTTTAGGGACCACATCACATTTGAAGAAACTTTGATGGGCATTTATGGCAGAAAATACCCAAAAGTGATACCATTCTAAAAACTGCACCCCTCAAGGTGCTCAAAACCACATTCAAGAAGTATATTAACCCTTTAGGTGCTTCACATGTTGTATTTAGGGAGCCTTGATGTGCCTAAACAGTGGAAATCCCCCACAAGTGACACTATTTTGAAAAGTAAACCCCTCAGGGAACTTATTTAAATGTGTGGTGAGCACCTTGAAACCCCAGGTGAATCACAGAAGTTTATAACTAGAAATGAG
The DNA here is from genome assembly GCF_046119375.1 of Phyllobates terribilis. Lineage (NCBI taxonomy): Eukaryota > Metazoa > Chordata > Amphibia > Anura > Dendrobatidae > Phyllobates > Phyllobates terribilis. Next base: position 18,013,028 of record NW_027362771.1, read on the forward strand.
CGGTGTTCGACTCGAACTGTTCGCCAATCTCAAATTCGAGCTGTTTAGGGCGGTGTTTGAGCCGTTCGGCGAACACGAACAATTTGAAAAAAATTTGGCTGTTCGAGGTTATGTTCGATAACTGTTCGTGCACCTAAATCATAACTGGATTTTTTCTCAGTAATGCTGAAAATTAATGTTAATGCGCAGTTTGAGTGTACAGCGGGGCGGGCGGAGGGGCAGGGGATGGATCTCTGCAGGAATAATGAAGATCTCCATTTTTTTTTCTCTTTCCCGCATTTACAGTGGGGAGGTGCAATCTGTCAGCCTATCAGCAGCGCACACACGGAGAGAAGTGCTTTTTTTAACACAAGCAAGGGCATGTGTCATTGGCAGTGTATGTCACATGTCCTTGCCCTATAAGACCCAGCCATTTTCCCCGTCGCCACCATTTTCTCACTGCTGCAGCTGCGTGTTAGACGGCACCGCTGTTGCTGTGTGCACTATACTTTGTTAATTTCAAGCCAATTTTCGCACAAATCTACAGATAGCTTGGGAGTAGGGAATAGTTGTGATTGCAGTCCTTTTAAGGACTAGGTTACATCATTTCCTACGACTTTTATGAGGCCGGTCTGTGCTCTTAAATAGATAGGTTGGGAGTACAGACTAATTGTAATTGCAGTCCTTTTCAGGGCTAGGTTACATCAGTTCCTATCACTTTTACGAGGCAGGTCTGTGCTCTTAAATAGATAGGTTGGGAGTAAAGACTAATTGTAATTACAGTCCTTTTCAGGGCTAGGTTACATCAGTTACTATCTCTTTTTGCCATTCAGGTCTGTGCCAGTGCTGTGCAAGTTTTTTTCACAGCATTTGGCTAAATCTAGCAGAGCAAATCCTTTTTGACCTCTTGCAGTGTGTGTTAGTCAGTGGAGAAGCCTATCTGTGTTGCAAGCTACACCACCTGTGTATAGAATACAAATTTTTTTACTGCACCTAGTGAAGTAAAACCTTTTGGGCATAGCATCATTCTATTAGTCCATCTATACTAACCTCCACCAGGTTGCAAATTCAATATAATTTTTTTCTGCATCTAGCTCTGAAAAAATATTTTGGCTTGTAGCAGTGTGTGGGACTTGTTCTATTAGTCCATCTATACTAACCTCCACCAGGTTGCAAATTCAATATAATTTTTATCTGCATCTAGCTCTGAAAAAAAATTTCAGTTTGTAGCAGTGTGTGTGACTTGTTCTATTAGTCCATCTATTCTAACCTCCACCAGGTGGCAAATTCAATATAATTTTTATCTGCATCTAGCTCTGAAAAAATATTTTGGCTTGTAGCAGTGTGTGTGACTTGTTCTATAAGTCCATCTATACTAACCTCCACCAGGTTGCAAATTCAATATAATTTTTTTCTGCATCTAGCTCTGAAAAAATATTTCGGCTTGTAGCATTGTGTGAGACTTGTTCTATTAGTCCATCTATACTAACCTCCACCAGGTTGCAAGTTCAATATAATTTTTATCCGCATCTAGCTCTGAAAAAATATTTCTGCTTGTAGCCGTGTGTGTGACATGTTCTATAAGTCCATCTATGCTAACCTCCACCAGGTTGCAAATTCAATATAATTTTTATCTGCATCTAGCTCTGAAAAAATATTTCGGCTTGTAGCAGTGTGTGGGACTTGTTCTATTAGTCCATCTCTACTAACCTCCACCAGGTTGCAAATTCAATATAATTTTTTTCTGCATCTAGCTCTGAAAAAATATTTTGGCTTGTAGCAGTGTGTGAGACTTGTTCTATTTGTCCATCTATACTAACGTCCACCAGGTTGCAAATTCAATATAATTTTTATCTGCATCTAGCTCTGAAAAAATATTTGGGCTTCGGCTTGTAGCAGTGTGTGGGACTTGTTCTATTAGTCCACCTATACTAACCTCCACCAGGTTGCAAATTCAATATAATTTTTTTCTGCAGATAGCTCTGAAAAAATATTTCGGCTTGAAGCAGTGTGCGTGACTTGTTATATTAGTCCATCTATACTAACCTCCACCAGGTTGCAAATTCAATATAATTTTTATCTGCATCTAGCTCTCAAAAAATATTTGGGCTTCGGCTTGTAGCAGTGTGTGTGACTTGTTATATTAGTCCATCTATACTAACCTCCACCAGGTTGCAAATTCAATATAATTTTTATCTGCATCTAGCTCTGAAAAAATATTTGGGCTTCGGCTTGTAGCAGTGTGTGGGACTTGTTCTATTAGTCCATCTATACTAATCTCCACCAGGTTGCAAATTCAATAAAATTTTTATCTGCATCTAGCTCTGAAAAAATATTTCGGCTTGTAGCAGAGTGTGTGACTTTTTATATTAGTCCATCTATACTAACCTCCACCAGGTTGCAATTTCAATATCATTTTTTTCTGCATCTAGCTCTGAAAAAATATTTCGGCTTGTAGCAGTGTGTGAGACTTGTTCTATTAGTCCATCTATATTAACGTACACCAGGTTGCAAATTCAATATTATGTTTATCTGCATCTAGCTCTGAAAAAATATTTGGGCTTCTGCTTGTAGCAGTGTGTGGGACTTGTTCTATTAGTCCATCTATACTAACTTCCACCAGGCTTCAAATTCAATATAATTTTTTTCTGCATCTAGCTCTGAAAAAATATTTCAGCTTTTAGCAGTGTGCGTGACTTGTTATATTAGTCCATCTATACTAACCTCCACCAGGTTGCAAATTCAATATAATTTTTATCTGCATCTAGCTCTCAAAAAATATTTGGGCTTCGGCTTGTAGCAGTGTGTGGGACTTGTTCTATTAGTCCATCTATACTAACCTCCGCCAGGTTGCAAATTCAATAAAATTTTTATCTGCATCTAGCTCTGAAAAAATATTTCGGCTTGTAGCAGTGTGTGTGACTTTTTATATTAGTCCATCTATACTAACCTCCACCAGGTTGCAAATTCAATATAATTTTTATCTGCATCTAGCTCTGAAAAAATATTTTGGCTTGTAGCATTGTGTGTGACTTGTTCTATTAGTCCATCTATACTAACCTCCACCAGGTTGCAAATTCAATATAATTTTTATCTGCATCTAGCTCTGAAAAAAAATTTCGGCTTGTAGCAGTGTGTGTGACTTGTTCTATTAGTCCATCTATACTAACCTCCACCAGGTTGCAAGTTCAATATAATTTTTATCCGCATCTAGCTCTGAAAAAATATTTCTGCTTGTAGCCGTGTGTGTGACATGTTCTATAAGTCCATCTATGCTAACCTCCACCAGGTTGCAAATTCAATATAATTTTTATCTGCATCTAGCTCTGAAAAAATATTTCGGCTTGTAGCAGTGTGTGGGACTTGTTCTATTAGTCCATCTCTACTAACCTCCACCAGGTTGCAAATTCAATATAATTTTTTTCTGCATCTAGCTCTGAAAAAATATTTTGGCTTGTAGCAGTGTGTGAGACATGTTCTATTTGTCCATCTATACTAACGTCCACCAGGTTGCAAATTCAATATAATTTTTATCTGCATCTAGCTCTGAAAAAATATTTGGGCTTCGGCTTGTAGCAGTGTGTGGGACTTGTTCTATTAGTCCACCTATACTAACCTCCACCAGGTTGCAAATTCAATATAATTTTTTTCTGCAGATAGCTCTGAAAAAATATTTCGGCTTGAAGCAGTGTGCGTGACTTGTTATATTAGTCCATCTATACTAACCTCCACCAGGTTGCAAATTCAATATAATTTTTATCTGCATCTAGCTCTCAAAAAATATTTGGGCTTCGGCTTGTAGCAGTGTGTGTGACTTGTTATATTAGTCCATCTATACTAACCTCCACCAGGTTGCAAATTCAATATAATTTTTATCTGCATCTAGCTCTGAAAAAATATTTGGGCTTCGGCTTGTAGCAGTGTGTGGGACTTGTTCTATTAGTCCATCTATACTAATCTCCACCAGGTTGCAAATTCAATAAAATTTTTATCTGCATCTAGCTCTGAAAAAATATTTCGGCTTGTAGCAGAGTGTGTGACTTTTTATATTAGTCCATCTATACTAACCTCCGCCAGGTTGCAAATTCAATAAAATTTTTATCTGCATCTAGCTCTGAAAAAATATTTCGGCTTGTAGCAGTGTGTGTGACTTTTTATATTAGTCCATCTATACTAACCTCCACCAGGTTGCAAATTCAATATAATTTTTATCTGCATCTAGCTCTGAAAAAATATTTTGGCTTGTAGCATTGTGTCGGACTTGTTCTATTAGTCCATCTATACTAACCTCCACCAGGTTGCAAATTCAATATAATTTTTATCTGCATCTAGCTCCGAAAAAAAATTTCGGCTTGTAGCAGTGTGTGTGACTTGTTCTATTAGTCCATCTATACTAACCTCCACTAGGTTGCAAGTTCAATATAATTTTTATCCGCATCTAGCTCTGAAAAAATATTTCTGCTTGTAGCCGTGTGTGTGACATGTTCTATAAGTCCATCTATGCTAACCTCCACCAGGTTGCAAATTCAATATAATTTTTATCTGCATCTAGCTCTGAAAAAATATTTCGGCTTGTAGCAGTGTGTGGGACTTGTTCTATTAGTCCATCTCTACTAACCTCCACCAGGTTGCAAATTCAATATAATTTTTTTCTGCATCTAGCTCTGAAAAAATATTTTGGCTTGTAGCAGTGTGTGAGACATGTTCTATTTGTCCATCTATACTAACGTCCACCAGGTTGCAAATTCAATATAATTTTTATCTCCATCTAGCTCTGAAAAAATATTTGGGCTTCGGCTTGTAGCAGTGTGTGGGACTTGTTCTATTAGTCCATCTATACTAACCTCCACCAGGTTGCAAATTCAATATAATTTTTATCCGCATCTAGCTCTGAAAAAATATTTCTGCTTGTAGCCGTGTGTGTGACTTGTTCTATAAGTCCATCTATGCTAACCTCCACCAGGTTGCAAATTCAATATAATTTTTATCTGCATCTAGCTCTGAAAAAATATTTCGGCTTGTAGCAGTGTGTGGAACTTGTTCTATTAGTCCATCCCTACTAACCTCCACCAGGTTGCAAATTCAATATAATTTTTTTCTGCATCTAGCTCTGAAAAAATATTTTGGCTTGTAGCAGTGTGTGAGACTCGTTCTATTTGTCCATCTATACTAACGTCCACCAGGTTGCAAATTCAATATAATTTTTACCTGCATCTAGCTCTGAAAAAATATTTAGGCTTCGGCTTGTAGCAGTGTGTGGGACTTGTTCTATTAGTCCATCTATACTAACCTCCACCAGGTTGCAAATTCAATATAATTATTTTCTGCATCTAGCTCTGAAAAAATATTTCGGCTTGTAGCAGTGTGTGTGACTTGTTATATTAGTCCATCTATGCTAACCTCCACCAGGTTGCAAATTCAGTATAATTTTTATCTGCATCTAGCTCTGAAAAAATATTTCGGCTTGTAGCAGTTTGTGGAACTTGTTCTATTAGTCCATCTCGACTAACCTCCACCAGGTTGCAAATTCAATATCATTTTTTTCTGCATCTAGCTCTGAAAAAATGTTTCGGCTTGTAGCAGTGTGTGAGACTTGTTCTATTTGTCCATCTATACTAACCTCCACCAGGTTACAAATTCAATATAATTTTTATCTGCATCTAACTCTGAAAAAATATTTGGGCTTCGGCTTGTAGCAGTGTGTCGGACTTGTTCTATTAGTCCATCTATACTAACCTCCACCAGGTTGCAAATTCAATATAATTTTTTTCTGCATCTAGCTCTGAAAAAATATTTCGGCTTGTAGCAGTGTGTGTGACTTGTTATATTAGTCCATCTATGCTAACCTCCACCAGGTTGCAAATTCAATATAATTTTTATCTGCATCTAGCTCTGAAAAAATATTTTGGCTTGTAGCAGTGTGTGGGACTTGTTCTATTAGTCCATCTCTACTAACCTCCACCAGGTTGCAAATTCAATATAATTTTTTTCTGCATCTAGCTCTGAAAAAATATTTCGGCTTGTAGCAGTGTGTGAGACTTGTTCTATTTGTCCATCTATACTAACCTCCACCAGGTTGCAAATTCAATATAATTTTTATCTGCATCTAACTCTGAAAAAATATTTGGGCTTCGGCTTGTAGCAGTGTGTGGGACTTGTTCTATTAGTCCATCTATACTAACCTCCACCAGGTTGCAAATTCAATATAATTTTTTTCTGCATCTAGCTCTGAAAAAATATTTCGGCTTGTAGCAGTGTGCGTGACTTGTTATATTAGTCCATCTATGCTAACCTCCACCAGGTTGCAAATTCAATATAATTTTTATCTGCATCTAGCTCTGAAAAAATATTTGGGCTTCGGCTTGTAGCAGTGTGTGGGACTTGTTCTATTAGTCCATCTATACTAACCTCCACCAGGTTGCAAATTCAATATAATTTTTTTCTGCATCTAGCTCTGAAAAAATATTTTTGCTTGTAGCCGTAAGTGTGACTTGTTCTATAAGTCCATCTATGCTAACCTCCACCAGGTTGCAAATTCAATATAATTTTTATCTGCATCTAGCTCTGAAAAAATATTTCGGCTTGTAGCAGTGTGTGGAACTTGTTCTATTAGTCCATCCCTACTAACCTCCACCAGGTTGCAAATTCAATATAATTTTTTTCTGCATCTAGCTCTGAAAAAATATTTCGGCTTGTAGCAGTGTGTGAGACTTGTTCTATTTGTCCATCTATACTAACGTCCACCAGGTTGCAAATTCAATATAATTTTTACCTGCATCTAGCTCTGAAAAAATATTTGGGCTTCGGCTTGTAGCAGTGTGTGGGACTTGTTTTATTAGTCCATCTATACTAACCTCCACCAGGTTGCAAATTCAATATAATTTTTTTCTGCATCTAGCTCTGAAAAAATATTTCGGCTTGTAGCAGTGTGTTTGACTTGTTATATTAGTCCATCTATGCTAACCTCCACCAGGTTGCAAATTCAGTATAATTTTTATCTGCATCTAGCTCTGAAAAAATATTTCGGCTTGTAGCAGTGTGTGGAACTTGTTCTATTAGTCCATCTCTACTAACCTCCACCAGGTTGCAAATTCAATATCATTTTTTTCTGCATCTAGCTCTGAAAAAATATTTCGGCTTGTAGCAGTGTGTGAGACTTGTTCTATTTGTCCATCTATACTAACCTCCACCAGGTTGCAAATTCAATATAATTTTTATCTGCATCTAACTCTGAAAAAATATTTGGGCTTCGGCTTGTAGCAGTGTGTGGGACTTGTTCTATTAGTCCATCTATACTAACCTCCACCAGGTTGCAAATTCAATATAATTTTTTTCTGCATCTAGCTCTGAAAAAATATTTCGGCTTGTAGCAGTGTGTGTGACTTCTTATACTAGTCCATCTATGCTAACCTCAACCAGGTTGCAAATTCAATATAATTTTTATCTTCATCTAGCTCTGAAAAAATATTTTGGCTTGTAGCAGTGTGTGGGACTTTTTCTATTAGTCCATCTCTACTAACCTCCACCATGTTGCAAATTCAATATAATTTTTTTCTGCATCTAGCTCTGAAAAAATATTTCGGCTTGTAGCAGTGTGTGAGACTTGTTCTATTTGTCCATCTATACTAAAGTCCACCAGGTTGCAAATTCAATATAATTTTTATCTGCATCTAACTCTGAAAAAATATTTGGGCTTCGGCTTGTAGCAGTGTGTGGGACTTGTTCTATTAGTCCATCTATACTAACCTCCACCAGGTTGCAAATTCAATATAATTTTTTTCTGCATCTAGCTCTGAAAAAATATTTCGGCTTGTAGCAGTGTGCGTGACTTGTTATATTAGTCCATCTATGCTAACCTCCACCAGGTTGCAAATTCAATATAATTTTTATCTGCATCTAGCTCTGAAAAAATATTTGGGCTTCGGCTTGTAGCAGTGTGTGGGACTTGTTCTATTAGTCCATCTATACTAACCTCCACCAGGTTGCAAATTCAATATAATTTTTTTCTGCATCTAGCTCTGAAAAAATATTTCGGCTTGTAGCAGTGTGTGAGACTTGTTCTATTTGTCCATCTATACTAACCTCCACTAGTTTGCAAATTCAATATCATTTTTATCTGCATCTAGCTCTGAATAAATATTTGGGCTTGTAGCAGTGTGTGGTACTCATTGTATTAGGCCATCTATACCAAGCTCCACCAGCTTTGAAATTAATAATAATTTTTAGCTGCATCTAGCCCTGAAAATTATTTTTCTTCCCAATAGTGGTAGCAATAGAAATATGGGGCGCACGCCTTGCTAACCAAAATATACTCTTCATAACAAAAAACACCAGCCTAGCGCACTGCATTAATAAGATGGCATCATCATCTCTCCCAGTGCTAGGCCTACTACGCCGGCTAGCATTCCTGTGCCTAAAACACAATGTATGGGTCCGCGCTAGCCGCGATGCTGAGGGGCCTAAAGCTGCTGCTAGCGCTTTATCACAATTCATTTGGCAGATTTTCACAGAGCTCTTCCCCAACGCCCACCCATCGGGCAACAGCTGCCCACCCTCCCTATGGGATCTAGTGGCGAATAGTTGATGCCATTAATCAGAGTGTCAGTTACCCCGTCGACGTGGCAAGCATACGGTAAGGCATGGGAAGAGTAGACTCGACTAGTAGCAGGCAGATGGGTTGACCAATGTGAACAAGCCAGATCACAAGTCACCATAGAATTTCTCCACCAGCTAATGATGAGGGGCATATCAGGGGCGTCAGCGCAGCGGTGTCTGACCGGAGTAGCATTTCACTTTCAACTACTGAATTGGGGAGATGTGACAAAGATTCATCATCAGACAATCCATAAAAGGGTGGAAAAGGGGTCAGCCAAGTCAGGAGTGTAGACGTCCCATCCCGTGTCACTAAAACTGATTCCTCACATCATATCCCTAACACCATTAACATGACACTCACAATTTGAAGCAACACTACTGTCTACTGCATTTGCCATCGCCTTCTTCGGGGTGCTATGCATAAGCGAATTAGTCCCTCAATCCAAAATTACCACCAGTGGAGGCTTATTACACCAGGACGTAGTCATAGGCAATAATGCAATACGTCTACGCATACGCCAATCGAAAATGGTTCCAGCGGGCAGGGGCACTTGGGTACTTCTACAACCCACAAATGGTACACTGAGTCGGGTAACAATAGTAAAAACATATATAACCATCAGATCACAAAGTCATTTCTTCCTATCACACATTGATGGAACACCATTATCAAGATACCAGTTCCAAGCTATATTTAATAAATGCATAACATCGGCAGGGAACCACCCCAAAGATTACGGGACACACTCATTCCGCATAGGCGCGGCCACGGAAGCAGCAAGAGCTGGACTGTCAGAAACGGAAGTTCAGAGGATAGGGAGATGGCGATCTACGTGTTTGGCGAGATACATAAGACCGGACTTGTTATCCTAACGTGGTTTGTTTCTTTTACAGGTGACGCTAAGCCAACAGTGTGGGTGATAGGCCACACGTATATATATTGGGCAGAAAAAAGGGCGAAAGTCCGCCCAGGCGGGCGGAAATTAGAGTTTCATAACACATATTTCAACTGGAGAGGTATTAGAGGCCTGCTATGGCCACAGGTACTAATGGAGTTAATCAAGGTAGGGAGAGAGGCAAGAGGTCTGGTCATCTTAGTTATACAGGCCGGGGGAAACAACCTAGGTCATCACAAGAGCGCAAAACTAATGGCAATAATGAAACTAGACACTGAGCGCTTCAGAGAATTTTTCACAAAACTAACTATAGTATGGTCAGAGATTGTGCCAATAGCGGTACGGCAAGGTGCGCGAGACATCACGGCCATCGAATGGACAAGGCGGGTAATAAATATTCGGATGGTAAAATTTAGAAGAGACTGAGGCGGTGTAGTGATACGACACCGACATCTGGAAGGAGATAAAGCAGGCCTCATACGGCCCGACGGTGTTCACTTAATGGATATTGGACTGGACATATTCCTGTCAGGACTCCAGGACGGAGTGGAACAAGCGTTAAGAGTGATGGGTGGGGGTCAGAGTTCTGCATACGAGTACGCAGGATCCTCCGTGGCCTGGAAATAGAAAGGACATGTTGGAGAGTTACACTTGTTGGCCAACTTGCCGGAGTGGAGACCCAGGGAATGCTGCAACAAGCTGAATTATTTTAGAAATAAAATGCATTTCTAATGGAATGAGTATAAAGAGTTAATAAAGCTGTGACCGATCCTCACCCATCCAGTTGTAAGAGTTACATTATTGTATTGTCAAGGAAAGGGGGGCGGTAGGGGGGCTGAGCGTCTGGGTTTGGTTTGGGATCCCCACAGTCTGCCTAGGCTAGATGCATTTAAAAATTCTTATTAGATACACAGGCGGTGCAGCTTGCTTCGCAGCTGGGCTACTTCGCCCAAAGTATTGCCTAGGCTAGATGCAGTTAAAAATTCTACGCTGACTAGCAGACACTGAAGCTTTGGAGCAGACCTCTGAGTAAACAGCTCTTCAGACTCAACCATCTGTGTTACCCCAAGCAATAGTGTATGTAGTTTCTTACAGTTAAAAGGGGGGGGAGCGACCCAACCCACCTGAAATTGTCGATGCCAACGTCAAGTAAGACACAGCAAGGGGACTCCAAAAAGAGTCTCCATTTTTTCCCAAAATTGTGGCACAGACACCACTTAACCCTAGAACGCATACCTGGGGCCTCACAGGCCTGCCCTGTTAATTGTTTTCTATTTTCTGCAAGATTACTTTATTTAGAATTTTGAAACTCTAGGTATTCTTCATGTATATAGTTGTTTGTCATTTAAGTTTGAGTTATTCCATGTTATTTGCACACGGGCCTAAAAGGCCCCAGGTATGTGAAGGTGTAGATTTTTATGGTCATGCGTTCTAGGGTTAAGTGGCATCAATTGCCCCACAGTTGCTTAAAATGGTTGGTGAGGTGATTTTACCAAATCCTCAAGCTTTTAGTCTCCCCAGGATGACACAGGGGTAGAAAAGTCCTTGCGAATCCATGATTTGTTCATCTTTATGAACGTGAGTCTGTCTATATTCTCAGTGGACAGCCGCGTGCGATTATCTGTCAGCACACCACCAGCAGCGCTGAACACACGTTCAGAGAGAACGCTGGCAGCAGGGCATGACAAGATCTCCAAGGCGTGAGTGGCGAGCTCCGGACATTTTTCCAGATTGGAATCCCAAAATGAGCAAGGGTCCAGTGACACAGTCATGGCTTCGATGTTCACTTGGAGATACTCCTGCACCATCCTCTCTAGGCATTGACTATGTGTCAGACTTCTTGTCTCCTGTGGCCTTGCAAAGGATGGTCTAAAAAAGTGGTGAAACGATTCCACAAAATTGCTGTTACCAGAATATACTGTGTTACTGTTACGGTTTGAGTGATGAAGACTCGACAGTCCCACGGTTGGCAAGTTAGAACTGTGAGATTCACTACGTGCACCACTGGTGTTTTGTGGAAAAGCACATGTAAGATTCTGCAACAGCGTCTGCAGATACTCCTGCATGCGTGAATCCCTTTCTATGGCAGGAATTATTTCGGCAAATTTACTTTTGTACCGGGGATCTAAGAGTGTGGCAACCCAGTAGTCGGGATTACTTCGAATTCTGACAATCCGAGGGTCATGTTGCAGGTAGTGCAGCAAGAAGGCACTCATGTGTCTTGCGCATCCATGAGGACCAAGTCCTTGTTGTGTTGGTAGCGAGTAAGAATCATGCTTCCTTCCTCTGCCCTCTCCCCCCAACCTCGCACAACAGAAATGTGATCAAGGTCTCCCTCATCTGATGAGTCTTACATGCCCATCGCCAGTTCGTCCTCCACTTCTTCCTCGGCTCCTGCACCTTCCTCAACAGTTTAGCTGCTACCATGCGCCCTGGTTAATCCCTCTCCCCCTCCCTCCCATGCCTGCCGCCTTGGTGCTGCCGACCGTCTGGACCTTGGAGATGTTATCCCTTCCGCATACGACTCCTCCTCTACTTCCTCCACCTCCTCTTGTCCCACCACCTGACTCTGAATTCTGTTTAATGTGTGCTCCAGCATGTAAATCACCGGAATAGTCATGCTGATAATGGCATCATCGTCAGCACTAAACATCTTCGTCGCCATTTCAAAACTGTGCAGAAGGGTGTGTGGCGCCCCTGAGGGTTCAGTCGCCACAGAGTTACTGCATCTCACCCAGAGGTGTGGTTTCTCACCCTCAGGTAAGGAAGGAGTATGGCTCGGGACCCTAACACCTGAATCCAACACATACCCGCAGTGGGGGTAGGGCGAGATTGCTCCTAAGGGAGAGCACAGTCCCAGGTCCCTAGCTGGTGTTAAAGACGGGAGGGGATCTCACTTCTTCTCAGGTAGACAAAAGAGATTACCTATATAGATTTCCTATAGGAATGACGCTTCAAATAAGACACTCACTACAGACTGTCTCAAGAGAATGATTCTGTTTATTTTAAGATGTAATGTAATTATATACCCCAATCAACGTGGGTTGTGCTTTGATACATGCGCATGAGATGATGTAAGTAATATGTTATCTTTGGCGCAGAATAATTAAAAATAACAGGTGATTGTCAATACATCTGCAGGATATTCATGATGTATGATACCCCCAACATCCTTTCTCACTGATAGTACTGAATACAGTCCAGGTCATGGTGAACTTAGGGAGTTTCCTGGTGGTGATATATTGGGACTTTATTTTGTGTACAGACATAGGACAAGTATGATAATTATAAACCAATGAGCCAAATCTTATAAAGGTCATGAGAACACGACAAGAAAACAGAACAAACAAAAGTATTGCTAAATAAGGATTATCTAACTGAAAAACAAGTCTTCTTAAAGGCAATGATTCGAAGCTGAACCATTATTTTAACAATTCCCCTCTTTTTATCATCTTGCCATACTGTCTGTCCCTCATGTCCCTACCTAAATTCTAGGCCTGCAAATTAACCCTACTTCACGCCATCACGGGGCTTACCCTCCGTATGTAGTGGGATGCCAGTCCTGCTGCGCATCCGTTCAAATTAATTTGTTATCAGACCCACTGTCCCTTACTTTCCCTACCATTTTCTGAGTATAGTTGCTATATGTATAGAGGGATTGTCAGGTATATGTCTACTTTAATATAATAGACTGCTGTGTATATACCACTACAAGTTATATGTTCGGTATCTTTGAGTAAATAGTAGCAGAGAGTTCAGCATCTATCAGGTTCCATCCTCTGCTAGTAGGATTTGCTTTTCAGACCAATGGTTTTGCGCAGAACATACAATCCGATAAGTCTGCTGCAGTCATCTTGTTGCAGAAGATGCATTCCCGCTGTGCTGTGGTTATTATTGTAGTCAGGACTTGGGTTTGTTTCACTTCAGCGTCTGCATCAATTTTATGTTGGGATTTACCTGGAAAACATTTACAATTAGAAGCAAGAATTTTCTTTATCATCATCACAAAAAGTTTTATGATTATTGCAACCACCACTATTATAAACACAGCCTGGATCAAGAAATGTATGACCCCACTTATCCACCCTCCAACTCCCCTAAATAAGTTTAAAGGATTCATCCAAGCTAGCCACTCGGGTAGTGGTAAATTTTCTAAGGCATTTGCCTTCCGCACACCTTCCTTGATCCGCTGTGCTTGTTCTATATCACAGGCCTCTGGCCATGATGAGAATAAGTCGATACAGACAAGCACATATTCATAAATGCCTACCTTCGGGAGCTGAATGAAATCTATCTGAAGTCGCTGAAACGGGTATAATGGTCTCACGGTGCACTTTGGTGGCACTTTCACCGTTTTTCCCACATTATGACATGCACAGATTATGCATCCCTGCATGAATTTAACAGCAGCATAATGGAATCCTGGTGCTACCCAATAGATCTTTGGCGGGAGGGTCCTATGTAGTGGGTGCTTAGGGGAGCAGCTTAGGGGAGCACATGACAGGGAGATTATAAATAGGAAGCCATCTTAGAAAGAGCAAGCCAGTCAGAGGAGGAGAAGTGACAGGAGCAGAGGCTCTGCATGAGCTCTGCTCCGGAGGCGGGCCTAGTCTGGGAAGCCCAGGACTGAAGGAGAGAAGAGAGGAGTGGGAGCAGGAAGGCTCCAGGAACCGAAGGGACCCTAGGGGTACGGGCCATGCAGAAGGCCACCCATACGCCCGCTGCTACCAGGAGGTAGAGGGGTCAGGCCAGATAAGGGGAACCGGTCCCTCAACTAGCGGAGAAACAGCAAGGCTCAACTAGAAACCGGAGGCTGCAGCATTTCATGTACTGCTGGCTAAAGTCCACACCTGTCTCACTAAGAAGGTAGCCACATAGGACCCAGGGGACGGAACTCACGTCGCCCGCCAAGGCCCGAGGATATCGGATAGAAGTGTCACTGGGTGTGAGGTGCAGGTAGAAGGCCAGAGAAAGGACACACAGAAGGGGGTCCTGCTAAGTACTCTGGAGCTATATGGGGGTGGACTGAGCCCCTCACTGAGTACGCACAGCACGACGGGGGAGATTGCTCTGGTACCCGTAATCTGGACTGCAACAACTGTAAGTAAAGATCTTGGGACTGCATCACATGGACTCTGTGTTCATTACTGACTCCCTGCACTACAACCACCATCATCCACCCACACTGCCCTGAAGCTACACTCTTCCTGTGAGGAGTAATAATACCATTGCTGCAAAACCACCAGCTTCAGAGGACTGTTCCGCAGCAGCGGCCCCTTTGGCCACACTCCACAGGTGGTGTAGTCGGACATTATAAAACCCATATATACAAATTACCCTTGGATTGACCGCCCTGGGTCACGGACCTGGTCACCCCCACAGTGACTACAATCCCCAGCGTCTACTGGCCCGTCTCCGGGTACCCCACGGCCCAGGGGGCGCGTCAACTTCATAGGTCCCTGATCTGAGACCACTCCTGCAGCGTGATTTGCCCCACCTCTGGATCTCGTTGGCCCAGGCTATACGTCAGAACATATTGCACCAGGACTGTCACAGTCGCTGCAACATGTGCAGAGTTGAATTCCACCGTGTCGGCACATTGCATTTCAGCCGGTGAACTGGCAGGCCCAACGACTTCAGTAGAGATGTAAGTCGTTGAGATGCGGGATGCAAACGGCGGAAGTGAGCACACAGCGACCGTGCCCTCTGCAGAAGGCCATTTAGTCCGGGATAGTGGGCTAAAAATTGATGGACAACCTGTTAGAACTCTCCTGTTGGATTTTTTCTAGTTTGCTGGTGACATGAACTTTTTTGCCTATTTAATCCGGCTCCGCCCTCCTGGCCTTGCTGGACTTCATTGTAATTTCTACTCTTGAGCTAGCTTGGTGCTCTGTTACCTTTCTCTGTTAGTTTTGCTAGGTCTTCTGACCTCTATGTTCTATGTTGTGTGTTTGTCTTTTACTGCTACAATTTCTGCTAGGAGGTGTCCAACTTTATCCCAGTCCCTAGTTCTTGTAGGGATCCCTCCCTTGCATCTATAGGTCTTCGTACAGACTAGCTGAGGACTTTAGCGGGTCTGATCGCAGGATCAGGTTCCCCGTTACATCGCAGGGATCCAGTTTAGTTCTATTGTAGGGACAGATCTCCTGTCTTTCCTTAGTGCTTGTAGCAGATCATAACACAACCAGGTTCAACACGTGAGCTATACAAGGCACGTGTGTGACATTGCCCCGGCGAAGGGCCGCACCCAGGTATGCAGCATTGTCGCACACGGCCTTCCCTGGTTGCAGGTCCAGTGGAGACAACCATTCATGAAACGGGGTCTCCAGAGCTGACCACAACTCCTCAGCTCTGTGACTCACATTACATAGTTACATATTTAGTAAAGCCGATTAAAGACTTGCGTCCATCAAGTTTGACCTGTAAGTTATGTAGTTGCTAAAGTTGATCCAGAGGAGGGCAAAAACCCCAAATGATTTGGCCAATCTTCACTTGAGGAAAAATTCCCTCCCGACTCTGAAACCAGCAGTCAGAATAAATCCCTGTATCAACTTACTATTTTATTCTATTTTTAAGTATATGCTGAAATCTGCCTGGTATCTAGAAATGCATCCAGTCCCCGCTTGAACTGGTTAAGTGAATCCGACATTACCGTCTCCTCACTCAGTGAATTCCATATTCTCACTGCTCTTACCGTAAAGAACCCCTTCCTATGCTGGTGCTGGAACCTTTTCTCTTCCAGTCTTAGTGAGTGCCCTCTTGTTACCGTAATATCCCTCCTTTTGAACAAATCCCTGGCAAGGTCTCTATACTGTCCCCTAACATATTTGTACACATTTATTATATCCCCCCTCAACCTTCTTTTTTCCAGGCTGAAAAGTCCTAGTTTTGCCAACCTCTCTGGGTATTGCAGTTCCTCCATTCCCCTTATTAATTTTGTTGCCCTCCTTTGTACCTTTTCAAGCTCGTTTATATCCTTTCTATATATTGGGGCCCATAATTGAGCACAGTATTCCAAGTGTGGTCTGACCAGTGCTTTGTACAGTGGAAGAACAATGTTCTCATCCTTTGCAGCTATACCTCTTCTGATACATCTCATTACCCTGTTTGCCCTTTCAGCAGCGGCCTGACTTTGGGCACTCCAATTTAGTTTACTATCAATTAAGATGCCCAAGTCCTTCTCCATCTCTGAATTCCCCAATGATTTCCCATTCAGTGAGTACTGGTGACTTCCATTTTCCTTCCCATATGTATGACCTTACATTTCTCCTCATTAAACCTCATTTGCCATTTAATGCTCCACCTACCCAGTTTATCCAAATCCCTCTGTAGGTCTGCACTGTCCTCTTTTGTATTAATTGTTTTACATAACTTTGTGTCATCTGCAAATATTGATATTTTACTATTTAACCCGTTGACTATGTCGTTAATAAAGATATTAAATAACATTGAGCCTAGTACAGACCCCTGTGGTACCCCACAAGTGACGCTTACCCATTCTGAGTATATTCCATTTATAACCACCCTCTGACTTTTATCCTTTAGCCAGTTAGCTACCCACTTGCAAACATTTTCCCCCAGCCCCATCATTCTCATTTTGTATACCAACCTATTATGTGGCACGCTATCGAACGCTTTTGAGAAGTCGAGATACACGACATCCACTGGTTCCCCCTGATCTAATCGAGAGCTAACCTCCTCGTAGAAGTCAATTAGGTTTGTTTGGCAGGAGCGATTCCTCATGAATCCATGTTGGTTCGGGGTTAATAGATTATTAGCATCAAGATGCTCCATAATTGCCTCATTAATAAAACCTTCAAAAATTTTGCCCACAACGGACGTCAGACTCACCGGCCGATAGTTTCCGGCGTCACTTTTTGCTCCCTTTTTGAATATTGGCACTACATTCGCCTGTCGCCAATCAAGTGGTACAGACCCAGTCTCAACAGAGTCCTTAAATATAAGATATAACGGTCTGTCTATCACATTACTTAGTTCCCTTAGTACCTGTGGGTGTCTGCCATCAGGTCCTGGTGATTTGTTTATTTTAATGTTACTGAGGCGTTTCTGTACCCCAGCTTGGGTTAGATTTGTCATACTTAGTGGAGGATTAAGCTTGTCCCTTCTCATTTCGCCTGTTAGTTCTTTTTCCTTTGTGAAAGTTGATGAAAAAAATGTATTTTTCCCAGACATTTCAAAGTAAACACTGATGCCGTTGAGCCCTGCTGCCAGCATAGTAAGGAGGTGTGCAGGATTCCTTCTGCGCAGTTAGAAAGCAGGTGGCATTACCAGACAGGCTTTGGGTGCAGGTGGAGGACCGAGAGGAGGTTGAGAAGGCAGAAGCAGTGGAGGAACTTTGAGATAAAGAGGATTGACGCACAACTCGTGGGGAAGGCAAGACTTGGACAGCAGCCCCTTGACCTGCTGTCACCATAGTTACCCAGTGCCCAGTCAGCGACATGTAACGCCCCTGTCCATGCCTACTCGTCTAAGTGTCTCTGGTGAAATGCACCCTGTCACACACAAAGTTTCTCAAAGAAGCGGTGATGTTGTGTGCGACATGCTGGTGGAGCGCAGGCACACCTTTCTTTGAGAAGTAGTGCCGACTGGGCATCTGGTACTGGGGCACTGCGATGGACATAAGGTCTCGAAAATCCTCTGTGTCCACCAGGTGGAAAGGCAGCATTTCTGTAGCCAACAGCTTGCAGATGGTGAAATTCAACCTCTTAGCTTTGTCATGGCTAGGAGGAAATGGTCTTTTACTTGTCCACATCTGAGGGACCGAGGGCTGGCTGTTGTGCTTAGACGGGGTTGAGTAGGGTGTACCCAGCAAACTGCCGGTCTGTGAGGAAGATGCAGGCATACATGTTAGGTTTCCTTGATCCAAAGGTGGTGCTCTCGATGTCGGAGAGCGCTCAACACCAGCTGGTGTTTCCACTTCCAAATGAACTGACGACCTGCCAATCAAGCTGGCTGTTACATGTAAAGAGGTGGCAGGTCTGCATCCAAAAACATGTGTGACTGCTGTCCCCCCAGTCACAGAGGATGAAGAGGCCGCGGATGCACAAGATGGGGCAGACTGTGGTTGGCCCGGCCCACTAGGCCGCATTGTAGCACAGTGAGCTTCCCACTGCAACTTATGCTTCATATCCATGTGCCGGTTCATGCATGAAGTACTCAAACTATGGATTTTTTGGCCTCTACTTAGCTTTTGGTGACAAATATTACAGATAACACGAGTTTGGTCATCCTTATCGATCTGAAAAAATGCCCAAGCTATGCAAGGCTTAGAGCCCATGCAATCTGAAGAGCCACTACGACTTGTGGTCAGAGGCAGAGTTGTGGTTGAGGATGCAGTTGTTGACGTGCTTCCAGTACTCCGTCTCTGTCCAGGAAGGCGCAACCTAACCTCGTCATCAATAGCATCTGTGACGCCCCGCTGCGCTTGGTATCACAGATGCTAGAAGAGTGCATTGATGGAATCCTCCACAAGAGGCCCCCATAAACATTCACACATCTCCACCTTCCACCTCAGACCAGCAGAGGGAGCCCGTTAGGGATATAAATAGGGAAGGTGGAACTAGGCAGTTCAGTTCCTCTGAAGAGTTCTTGCAGTAGAGAAGCCTAAGAGAGGTCAGTCTGCTATGGTGTTCAGTCTAGTCTAAAGAACTCAGTTAATAGTTCAGCAGTGGAGCATGAGGCTCCTGCTAGCTAGATTCAGGGAGCCCAGTTAGAGCTTAAGGTGTGACGGCGCCATAAGATCGGTGAAGCGCGGCAGGCTGCCGTTAGTGTGTATAGCCTAGTGAGAGCCCGAGTAGGCCGAAGGCGAGTGGCGAGTTAGTACATAAGGGGCAAAGGAGCTTAACTAGCTTACCCCGAAGCATTTACCGAACACCGGATCCGAGCTTACCAGGATCTCTATGACCCAGTAAGGCATAACCGGAATCCCTGGAGAACTACAAGTCCCAGGATAGCTTAGGTGCTGATACGTAACAGAGCCAGGAGACGCTTAGGCCCCGCATACTGGGAGCGTGAACTCCAAGACAAGGCCCTACCATAAGGTCAGCCAGCGCAGGACAGAGACAAAGTTAGGCCTAGCTCCAGGCAGGTCAGAAACTTACTACGCAGAGGCAAGAAACAGGAGGATCCTGATATGCACCCATCACCCTACAGCGCTCCGGGATGTGCCTGAATTTCCACCAGTAAAAGGTACTGAAGTGACTACCGTGTCCATTCCCGTTCTTGCTCTGACCCAGCTGGGTCTTGCCTGTCCTGCTTTCCCCCTGCAAACAGCTTTCTGAGGCCTATCTCCACCAGTGGGGAGCTATACCATCGAGCTGCCTTATCACCGGCCTCAGTGGACTGCTGCCGTGCTGGTGCTTCTCACCAGATACCACAGGTGGCATCACGAACTCTTATAAAATTAACAATTATCCACCCTTTTAAAGAGTGACCCCAGGGTACGGGCCCGGGAGCCGACCACCGCGACATCCCCAAGGCCAGGCAAAGGCCCGGGTACCGAGTCATCCCCATCCCCTGGGCTAGTCACATCCTCCTCCACCTCCTCTGCTGACCTCATCGACTGGCTGACTGTGGGTTGACAGTAAGTAGGATCTCCAACCTCGTCATCATCACCCTGTGTGTTCTCACACCCGTCGTCCTCAGAGCCAACCTCTTCCTGCCCTGACCGAAAAGTCAAGTTGTCGCTCCAATCAGGTATTTGAGTCTCATCATCGCCTTCATCATTGTCTCCACGAACAGGAGTTACAGTTTGGGAACGAGGGTCTACATTATGCTCAGAACCTTCTTCATCTGGTCCTGGATCCGACTTATAAAGATTCTAGGCATCAGTGCAGATCATTTCCTCATCTGGATTAACAGAAGCTCTGGAGCAGACCTCCATTTCCCAGGCTATAGTATGAGTAAACAGCTGTGCAGACTCAACCATCTGTGTTACTCCATACTCAGACGGGCAGCTGGAGACTTGGGAGCTGTGAGGAAGCAAGTGGGATTGGGGTGACACCTCTGAGGACTGGAGTATTTGTGATGTTGAAGTTGAGGTGGAGGAGAGCCCACTTGAAGGAGCACTTGATATCCGTTGAAGCACCTGCTGTTTTTGTGCCTCATCTGGAATTTGTAGCGATGGGCGTGTCCGTAAGAAAGGGATCATATCACATTGTCCACGAAAAGAAGTCGACATCTTAGTTTGGCTGGAAGACCGTCTTTCTTCTGAAAATGTTACTCCCCCCCACCGCGGTGGGGCTTGACCCACCAGCGGACAGGCACCAGTATTGGGAGAGGGGGGCTGGCCGTCAGGGTCCACCGTGGCTCTGGCACAAACTCGGCGAAACGGAGGTGGCACGGGCAGAAACGGAATGGCCATGTCAGCTTCGCACTTTTTTGGTTTTAGAAGGGCATGACATGCCTATATCTGTGTCTCCCCCTCCTTTTACTCCTCCACCTCTTTTCTTTTCACATGACTATATGTACTTGTCACTTTTCCATGTGTTAGTTATGTCTTCTGAGCAGTTTGCCAGCTTTTGGACACCTTTGAAGGTGTTTTCTATGTGTTTCTATGTGTTTTTGTTTTCCTGTCATTGGTTTTAACGGTGTTCGAAGGTGTTCAACGAACAGTTCGACAAACAGTTCGGCGAACATATGGGTGTTCGACGAACCGAACCGAACTCGAACACTACGGGGGTGGCTCAACACTATTTATAACATTGAGCCGTAAAAATAACATTTTCACATTTTTCCCACGAAAATGTTTTTCAGCCCCCAATTTTGCATTTCCATAAAGGTAACAGGAGATATTGTATGATACCATTTGTTGTGCAATTTCTTCTGAGTAAGCCATTATGCCATATGTGGGAGAAAACCATTGTTTGGGCGCATTGCAGGTTTCAGAAGAAAAGGAGCGCCGTTTGACTTTTTGAATGTAAAATTTGCTTGAATAATTAGCGGACGACATGTTGCGATTGGAGAGCCCCTGATCTGCATAAACAGTGGAAACCCAACACAAGTGACACCATTTTAGAAACTATACCCCTTAGGAATCTTATCTAGATGTGTGTTGAGCACCTTGAACCCACAGGTGCTTCACAGAAGTTTACAACATTCAACAGTGAAAAAAAAAAAATGTTCCCTCAAAAATGTTTTTTACCCTAAACTTTGTATTTTCGCAAGGATAACAGGAGAAAATGGACCCCAAAATTTGTTGTGCAATTTCTCTTGAGTATGCAGATACCCCATATGAGGTCAAAAACTAATTTTGAGGCATAGTGCAAAGCTCAGAAGAGAAAAAGCGCCATATTGGAGTTCAGATTTTGCTGGACTGGTTTAGGGTGCCATGTCACATTGGTAGAGCCCCTGAGGTGCCGGAGCAGCTGAACCCCCCCATAAGTGACTCAATTTTATAAACTACACCTTTCAATGAATTTATCTAGGGGTGCAGTGATCATATTGACACCACAGGTGGGTCACGTAATTTTAGACCATTGGGCAGTGAAGAAAAAATAATTACATTTTTAACATGGAAATTTTGTTTCAGCCCCAGATTTTACATTTTCACACTGGGAAATGGGTAAAAATGGCACCAAAATTGATCCCACAATTTCTACTGAATTTCAAAATACCTCATACTGTATGTGGCTGAACAGTACTGATTAGTCACACGGCGAGACTCGGGAGGGAAGGAGCGCTATTTGCCTCCTGGAGCGCAGATTTTCCTAGAATAGATTGCAAACTCCATATACAGAACCTGCACGTGCTAGAAGAGCCAAATCCCCCCTCTATGACCCCATTTTGGAATTTATACCCCTTTGTGAATTTATCTACTGGTGTATTGACTCCATGGGTGTTTTCCACAAACAAGAAGCAGTGGATGTTGCTAAGTG
This sequence comes from Phyllobates terribilis, assembly GCF_046119375.1. Taxonomy (NCBI): domain Eukaryota; kingdom Metazoa; phylum Chordata; class Amphibia; order Anura; family Dendrobatidae; genus Phyllobates; species Phyllobates terribilis. The sequence goes on from NW_027362771.1 coordinate 18,035,394, forward strand.
AAGATTGCAAACTGCCTTTGTAGTGACAAGTATGTTGTAGTGACCAGTACATTGTGGTTACCAGTACATTATGCCCACCTCGAGCTTCTGGAGACATGCACCTGTAAATTAGGCAGGCTCTCATCGCTACAGAAATGCCAAACATGTGCACGCTAACTGTGGTTTAGACACACACTGGATCTCAGAAGGGAGGGGGAGATTTGGATTTGGGAGCGCAGAATTAGTTGGATTTCTTTTGGAGAGCGAGGAGCCACTTAGTTTTTCCAGAGCATTTGTGCTACCAGTAATGTGGAAGACCCTATATTATTGTTAACAGATGACGGCCCTGAGTGGGGACTTGTTTTTTTGTGAATGCAGTTGAAGCTTTTATTTGGAACATTTTACATAAAATTTTGGATCACGTTTATCCTGCGCTCTACGCTGAGCACTCCATCTAAATCTCCAAGTGACGTGATTCAGATGAAATCCCCAAGCAATCCATCTATATATATAATCGTCTTATCCCGTCTGTCTGTCTTTCTGTCTGTCTGTCTGTCTGTCCTGGAAATCCCGCGTCACTCATTGGTCCGGCAGCGGCCAATCAGCGCCGCGGGATTTCTGAAAAAAGATGGCGGCCGTTAGCGGCTCATCTGCGGGACGGAGCTCAGCGGTGATGCAGCCGGGAGATGACCGGCGCGAGGCGCTCATCTCCCAATCACCGGCGACGCTGACCTCCATGTGGCTAGGGTGTCAAGGGAGAACCGGGGAGCGGCGCTGCGGGTCGGGATACTTCTGCTGCGAGCGCCCGCTCATGTCCTTAGTTCTCGCAGCGGAAGTAGCCGCACAGGCAGCGGCGCTGACATCCATACGGCTAGGGTGTCAAGGGAGGACCGGGGAGCGGCGCTGCGGGGCGGGATACTTCTGCTGCGAGCGCCCGCTCATGTCTCGGGTTCTCGCAGTGCAAGTAGCCACACAGGCAGCGGCGCTGACCTCCATGCGGCTAGGGTGTCAAGGGAGGACCGGGGAGCGGCGCTGCGGGATACTTCTGCTGCGAACGCCCGCTCATGTCCCGGGTTCTCGCAGCGGAAGTAGCTGCACAGGCAGCGGCGCTCCCCGGACCTCACCAATACGATTCCACTCCCCGGTCCTCAGCAATACGATTCGATGATTGTTCGTGATCTCTCGCCGCGACCAATCACTGATCTTGGCCAAAAAGTTAAACACCGCTGTGCTGATTGGTCACGGGCCGCTGCCCGCGACCAATCACCGATTTGGGCGCCACATTTAAATAGCGCCCGCGCCCAATAACCGATCTTGCAGACACATTTAAACACCGCTGTGCTGATTGGTCGCGGATAGTGTTGAGCCACCCCCGTAGTGTTCGAGTTCGGTTCGGTTCGTCGAACACCCGTGTGTTCGCCGAACTGTTCGTCGAACTGTTCGTCGAACACCTTCGAACACCGTTAAAACCAATGGCAGGCAAACAAAAACACATAGAAACACATAGAAAACACCTTCAAAGGTGTCCAAAAGCTGACAAACTGCTCAGAAGACACAACTAACACATGGAACAGTGACAAGTACATATAGTCATGCGAAAAGAAAAGAGGTGGAGGAGTAAAAGGAGGGGGAGACACAGATATAGGCATGTCATGCCCTTCTAAAATCCAAAAAGTGAGAAGCCGAGACGGCCAGTCCGCTCCTGCCCGTGCCACCTCCGTGTCGCCGGGTTTGTGCCAGAGCCGCGGTGAACCCTGACGGCCAGCCCCCCTCTCCCAATACTGGTGCCTGTCCGCTGGTGGGTCGAGAGAGCCCCCCTGTGGTGGAGGCAGCTCTAAGCTTTTTAATTTAAATTGTCCCTCTAATTTGAATGAATACACTTTAAATCCATTTACAAGGATCTATTGGAGGGCAAGTCTCATGCCAGCAGCCGCGTAATTCCAGCTCCAGTAGCGTCCTTTAAAGCTGCTGCAGTTAAAAAGCTTTTATAAGGATCGAGCTCGGCTGTCCACCGCAAGGCATCCTAGTGCCAGTCCCAGCCCCTATGCCTTGGGGTGCCTCCTGATGCTCTTCACTGAGTATCCCGTGGTCCCGAAGCATTTCCTTTGAAAAAATTAAGTGTCCAAACTACAGGTGGTGTAGCTTGCTTAACAGCCGGGATAATCCGCTGACTAGCAGACACTGCTACTAGGCACAAAGTATTTCCTGGGCTAGATGCAGTTAAAAATTTGTAAGTAGATACTCTCGTTGGATGCTGAGAAAGCATTCCATAGAGTCTCCTGGCACGCCATATATGATTCTCTTAAAAAGCTTGGGGTAGGGGTCTAGGGGACCCTTTTATAGCCAAAATCACGGCCCTGTATCACAATACGTCACCTAGGCTGAAGATAAATGGAACTGTAGCACCGAGGGCTCGGTTGCTACAGACGTATTGCACCTCACCCAGAGGTGTGATATCTCACTCTCAGATAAGGATGGAGTGTGGATCAGGACCCGACACCTGCATGCATTACACCACATTGCCGTTGGGCAGGGCGACCAATATGCCCCTGAGATGGGCACGACAGTCCCTGTCCCTGGCTGGAGTGGGGGGAGGGAACACTGAGGAAGGGGAACCCTGCAGTGCAGGAGCAGGGAGGAAGCAGCTCCTGGGTGCATTGAGAAGGGAGTATAAAAGGTGGGCACCATCTTAGTTCAGTGCAGAGAAGTCTGAGCAGAAGTGGCAGGGAGCAGGGGCTCTGCATGAGCTCTGCTCCGGAGGCGGGCCTAGTAACAGAGGCCCAGGCCTGCAAGAGGGAGAAGGAAGGAAGAGGAGCGGAGAAGGCTCCAGGAACGAGGAATGAAGGGATCCCAGGGGTGCGGACGGGCGAGTCGCCACCGCACGCCCGAATCCACCTGCGTGGAGGGGTCAGGCCAAAGGGGGAGACCGGTCCCCGAACTAGTGGAGGCAGGAAATGACCCTCAGCTAGAAACCGGAGGCTCTGACATTTTATGTGGCGCAGCCCCTTGCTCCACCCGCTAGGAAGGCACCACATAGGGTCAGGGAAACTGGCGCCAAGTTTACCAAGAGGAGGCCCGAGGCAGCCGGACAGAAGTGTTGGTAAGAAAGGCCAGACAAAGGACACACAAAGGGGGTCCTGTGAAGCGCTCCAAAGTTATCTGGGAGTTGTCTGAGCCCCTCACCTGGTGAGCACAGTACGACGTGGGCAGCCGTTACCTGCAGACGTGGTCTGGATAATAAGAACTGTGAGTAAAGGCCCTGAACTGCATCACTGACTCCGTGTTGTTACTGCTGCTGCCCTGCACCATCACCCCCATCCTCCGCATACACTGCCCTGAGGCTATACTCCTCCCGTGGGGAGTTATGCTACGCTCTGCTGCACCCACAACACCAGCCTTAGCGGTCTGCCCTGTAGCGGCGGTTCACTCTGACCGCAATCCACGGGTGGCGTAGTCGGACATTTAAACATCAAAACCACATAAATAGTTCCGCCACTGGTTTGACCGCCCTGAGCCACGGAACCGGATCGCCGCCACGAAGACTACAACCACCAGCATCCACCAAAAAGGGTCCGGCTCCGGGTGTCCCAAGGCCCAGGGGGTGCGTCAGAACATTTTCATCACCTTTCACAATCACCAATGGGACAAGGCAGGGATGTCCTCTGTCCCCTCTCTTATACATCCTAGTGACGGAGCACCTGCTCTCATCAATTCGCCATAACCCCAATATTAGGTGGATTGAGGTGGGAGGCACCGAGTACAAGTGCTCTCTATTTGCTGATGATGTCCTAGTATATATCACTCAATCACATATATCCATCCCTGCTGTTATGGCTGAAATAGATCACTTTGTTACATGGTAAAATTTTAAAATCAATGCAGCGAAGTCTGAGGCCCTCGATGTCTCCCTCCCTAAATCCATATAGGATTCCATCCAGTCCAACTTTCCCTTTGCCTGGCCCTCACAGGGTATCAAATACTTAGGAATTCCTATTCATAGAGACCTCTCCCATCTATGTTGTCTTAATTTTGGGCCCTTTATTGAACAATTCCATACACACCACGGTTGGCAAGTTAGAACTGTAAGATTCACTACGTGAACCACTGGTGTTTTGTGGAAAAGCACATGTACACCGCGTTCCAAATTATTATGCAAAAAGTGTTTAGGAGTGATAAGGGAAGAATTTGTTTGTTTGTCAGTTAAACTCATTGATGGTGATGTGTGTCAGGGCTCTTTATATCACTGTAAGCAATTGCAGACACCTGTGCTAATTAGTTTGGCAGGTGTGTCCAATGAAAGGCAAGACTACTTAAGAAGGCTCTCTCACATTATTAAGCAGCCTACATTTTCTGCCAAAATGGGAAAGAAAAAGGATGTGTCGGCTGCTGAGAAGCAACAAATTGTGGAGTGTTTAGGTCAAGGCATGACTACAATCAACATTGTGCGATGATCAGGATGAAGTGTCTTGGCAATCAAGAAGTATGTAGCTGATTCACAGTACACACGTGTGCGTGCTGATAAGGGCAAATTGAGGACTCTTTCCTACAGGCAATTACGTCAGGTTGAAAGAGCAGCGGCAAAAAAGCCTTGTCATAGCAGCAGACAAGTTTTTGAAGCTGCTTGTGCCTCCAACGTCCCCCGAACAACAAGATGCAGGGTCCTTCAGAGGTTTGCAGCTGTGCATACGCCATCCTGTCGACCTCCTCTATCCACTTCACACAAGCAGAAACGGCTCCAGTGGGCCAAACATTACATGAAGACTGATTTCAAAACTGTTTTGTTCACGGATGAGTGTCGTGCAGCGCTCGATGGTCCAGATGAATGGAGTGGAGGATGGCTGGTTGATGGACACCCCACGCAAACACGGCTACAGCGCCAACAAGGAGGAGGTGGAGTAATGTTTTGGGCTGGAATCATGGGGAGAGAGATTGTCGGCCCCTTTAGGATCCCTGAAGGCGCTAAAGATGAACTCCATAATGTATGTGGATTTTCTCAAACAGCACTTCCTGCCATGGTTCAAGAAGAAGAACCGTGTATTTCACAGCAAGATCATTTTTCTGCATGATAATGCACCATCTCATGCTGCACATAAAACATCTGCATCTCTGGCTGATATGGGCATAAAAGGGGACAAACTTATGGTGTGACCCCCATGCTCCCCTGACCTCTACCCCATTCAGAACCTTTGGAGCATCATTAAAAGGAGTGTTTATGATGGCGGAAGGCAGTTCACATCTAAGCAACAGCTCTGGGAGGGTATTCTGTCCTCATGCAAAACAATTGAAGCAGAAACCATCCAAAACCTGACAAATTCAATGGACGAGAGAGTTCAGAAGCTCCTTTCGAACAAGGGGTCCTATGTGAAAATGTAACATCACCTAGAATAAAATTTTGAGTTGAAAACTGTTTGATTTCAGTTTCTAACAACCTGCTAATGCTTATAATTTCAAAAATGACCATTTTTTTGGTCTTTATTAAAATGAAAAGGTTGATCAAAAAGTTTGGGGGATCTAAGAGTGTGGCAACCCAGTAGTCATGATTACTTCGAATTCTGACAATATGAGGGTCATGCTGCAGGTAGTGCAGCAAGAAGGCACTTATGGGTCTTGCGCATCTCGGAGCCCCAAAATTATTTTCCGGGCTAGATGCAGCTAAAAATTATTTTTAATTTTAAATCTGGTGAAGCTTATTATAGATGGCCTAATAGGATCAGTGCTGCACACTGCTACAAAGCCCAAATTATTTTCCAGTCAAGATACAGATAAACATGATTAGTAATTTGAAAGCTTAAAACGGTTGGTAGGGTGATTTTAACCAATCATCAAGCTTTTACTCTCCCCAGGATGACACAGGGGTAGAAAAGTCGTTTCGGATCCATGATTTGTTCATCTTTATGAACGTGAGTCTGTCTACATTATCAGTGGAGAGCCGCGTGCGCTTATCTGTCAGCACACCACCAGCAGCGCTGAACACACGTTCAGACAGAACGCTGGCTGCGGGGCATGACAAGATCTCCAAGGCGTAAGTGGCTAGCTCCGGCCATTTATCCAGATTGGAAGCCCAAAAAGAGCAAGGGTCCAGTGACACAGTCGTGGCTTCAATGTTTACTTGGAGATACTCCTGTACCATCGTCTCTAGGCGTTGACTATGTGTCAGACTTCTTGTCTCCTGTGGCCTTGCAAAGGATGGGCTAAAAAAGTGGTGAAATGATTCCGCAAAATTGATGTTACCAGCAGATACTGTGGTTCTGTTACGGTTTGAGTGCTGAACACTTGACGGTCCCACGGTTGGCAAGTTGGAACTGTGAGATTCACTACGTGCACCACTGGTATTTTGTGGAAAAGCACATGTAAGATTCTGCAACAGTCTCTGCTGATACTCCTGCATGCGTGCATCCCTTTCTATGGCAGGAATAATTTCTGCAAATTTACTTTTGTACCGGGGATCTAACAGTGTGGCAACCCAGTAGTCAGGATTATTTCTAATTCTCACAATTCGAGGGTCATTTGCAGGTAGTGCAGCAAGAAGGCACTCATGTGTGTTGCGCATCCAGGAGCACCAAGTCCCTGTTGTGTTGGTGGCGAGGTAACAATCATGCTTCCTTCCTCTGTCCTCTCCCCCCAACCTCGCCCAACAGAAATGTGATCAAGGTCTCCCTCATCTGATGAGTCTTCCATCAGTTCGTCCTCCACTTCTTCCTGGGCTCCTGCACCTTCCTCACTAGTTTGGCTGCTACCATGCGCCCTGGTAAAATCATCTCCCCCACCCTCACATGCCTGCCGCCTTGGTGCTGCCGACCGTCTGGACCTTGCAGATGTTGGCCCTTCCGCATACAACTCCTCCTCCTCTACTTCCTCCACCTCCTCTTGTGCCACCACCTGACTCCGAATTCTGTTTAACATGTGCTCCAGCATGTAAATCACCGGAATAGTCATGCTGATAATGGCATCGTCAGCACTAAACATCTTCGTCGCCATTTCAAAACTGTGCAGAAGGGTGCATAGGTCCCTGATCTGAGACCACTCCTCCAGCGTGATTTGCCCCACCTCTGAATCTCGTTGGCCCAGGCTATACGTCAGAACGTATTGCACCAGGGCTTGTCGGTGCTGCCACAGTCGCTGCAACATGTGCAGAGTTGAATTCCACCGGGTAGGCACATCGCATATTAGCCGGTGAAGTGGCAGGCCCAACGACTTCTGTAGAGATGTAAGTCGCTGAGCTGCGGGATGCGAACGGCGGAAGTGAGCACACAGCGACCGTGCCCTCTGCAGAAGGCCATCTAGTCTGGGATAGTGGGCTAAAAATTGCTGGACAACCAGGTTCAACACGTGAGCCATACAAGGCACGTGTGTGACATTGCCCCGGCGAAGGGCCGCACCCAGGTTTGCAGCATTGTCGCACACGGCCTTCCCTGGTTTCAGGTCCAGTGGAGAAAACCATTCATGAAATTGGTTCTCCAGAGCTGACCACAACTCCTCAGCTGTGTGACTCACATTTCCCAGACATTTCAATGTAAAAACCGCCTGATGACGTTGAGCCCTACTGCCAGCATAGTAAGGAGGTGTGCAGGATCCCTTCTGCGCAGTTAGAAAGCTTGTGGCATGACCAGACAGGATTTGGGTGCAGGTGGAAGACCGAGAGGAGGTTGAAGAGGCAGAAGCAGTGGAGGAACTTTGACATAAAGAGGATTGACGCACAACTCGTGGGGACGGCAAGACTTGGACAGCAGCCCCTTGTCCTGCTGTCACCATAGTTACCCAGTGCCCAGTCAGCGACATGTAACGCCCCTGTCCATGCCTACTCGTCCAAGTGTCTGTGGTGAAATGCACCCTGTCACACACAGAGTTTCTCAAAGAAGCGGTGATGTTGTGTGCGACATGCTGGTGGAGCGCAGGCACACCTTTCTTTGAGAAGTAGTGCCGACTGGGCATCTGGTACTGGGGCACTGCGACGGACATAAGGTCTCGAAAATCCTCTGTGTCCACCAGGCGGAAAGGCAGCATTTCTGTAGCCAAGAGCTTGCAGATGGTGAAATTCAACCTCTTAGCTTTCTCATGGCTAGGAGGAAATGGTCTTTTACTTGTCCACATCTGAGGGACCGAGGGCTGGCTATTGTGCTTAGACGGGGTTGATAAGGGTGTCCCCGGCAAACTGCCGGTCTGTGAGGAAGATGCAGGCGGACATGTTAGGTTGCCTTGATCCAAAGGTGGTGCTATCGATGTCGGACAGCGCTCAAGACCAGCTGGTGTTACCACCTCCAAAGAAAATGATGACCTGCCAATCACGCTGGCTGTTGCGGGTAAAGAGGTGGCAGGTCTGCGCCCCAAAACAGGTGTGACTGCTGTCCCCCCAGTCACAGAGGATGAAGAGGCCGCGGATGCACAAGATATGGCAGACGGTGGTTGGCCCGGCCGGCTAGGCCGCATTGTAGCACACTGAGCTTCCCACTGCAACTTATGCTTCATGTCCATGTGCCGGTTCATGCATGAAGTACTCAAACTATGTATTTTTTGGCCTCTACTTAGCTTTTGCTGACAAATGTTACAGATAACACGAGTTGGGTCATCTTTATCGATCTGAAAAAATGCCCAGGCTATGCAAGGCTTAGCACCCATGCGACCTGAAGAGCCACCACGACTTGTGGTGAGAGGCAGAGTTGTGTTTGAGGATGCAGTTGTTGACGTGCTTCCAGTACTACGTCTCTGTCCAGGAAGGCGCAACCTGACCTCGTCGTCACTAGCATCTTCCTCCACCTCCTCTGCTGACCTCATCTCTTGGCTGACTGTGGGTTGACAGTAAGTGGGATCTCCGACCTCATCATCATCACCCTGTGCGTTATCACACCCGTCGTCCTCAGAGCCAACCTGTTCCTGCCCTGACAAAAAACTAAAGTTGTCGCTCCAATCAGGTATTTGAGTCTTATCATCGTCTTCCTCATTGTCTCCACCAACAGGAGTTACAGTTTGGGAATGAGGGTCTACATTATGGTCAGAACCTTCTGCGTCTGGTCCTGGATCCGACTCATAAAGATTCTGGGCATCAGTGCAGATCATTTCCTCGTCTGGATTCACAGAAGCGCTGGAGTCGACCTCTGATTCCCAGGCTATAGTATGAGTAAACAGCTCTGCAGACTCAACCATCGGTTCTACCTCATACTCAGACGGGCAGCTGGAGATTTGGGAGCTGTGAGGAAGCAAGTGCGATTTGGGTGACACCTTTGAGGACTGGAGTATTTGTGATGTTGAAGTTGATGTGGAGGAGAGCCCACTTAAAGGAGCACTTGATATCCGTTGAAGCACCTGCTGTTTTTGTGCCTCATCTGGAATTTGTAGCGATTAGCGTGGCCGTAAGAAAGGGATCTTATCACATTGTCCGCTAAAAGAAGTGGACATTTTAGTTTGGCTGGAAGATGGTCTTTCTTCTGCACCTACCCCACGGACACAACCTTTTTTCCCCTTCCCAACACGCCTATTCCCCTTTCCACCAGCAGCAGGCCTTTTTCCACTCATTTTTGGGTTAACTAATTCACAACTCTGGAGTTGTTTGCACAAAAAAACAATGGATGGTAACCGAGCAGAGCTGAGTGGCCAAACTGTGGTATTAGGCCAAAACTATTGGCTGGGTTAGATGCAGAAAAAAATTATTTTTAATTTGCAACCTGATGGAGGTCAGTATAGATGGACTAATAGACCAAGTCCCACACACCACTAGAAGCCCAAATATTTTTTCAGAGCTAGATGCAGAAAATTTTTTTATTCAATTTGCAACCTGATGGAGGTCAGTATAGATGGACTAATAGACCAAGTCCCACACACTGCTAGAAGCCCAAATATTTTTTCAGAGCTAGATGCAGAAAAAAATTATTTTTAATTTGCAACCTGATGGAGGTCAGTATAGATGGACTTATAGACCAAGTCCCACACACCGCTAGAAGCCCAAATATTTTTTCAGAGCTAGATGCAGAAAAAAATTATATTCAATTTGCAACCTGCTGGAGGTCAGTATAGAAGGACTAATAGAACAAGTCCCACACACTGCTAGAAGCCCAAATATTTTTTCAGAGCTAAATGAAGAAAAAAATTATTTTTAATTTGCAACCTGATGGAGGTCAGTATAGATGGACTAATAGACCAAGTCCCACACACTGCTAGAAGCCCAAATATTTTTTCAGAGCTAGATGCAGAAAAAAATTATTTTTAATTTGCAACCTGATGGAGGTCAGTATAGATGGACTAATAGAACAAGTCCCACACGCTGCTAGAAGCCCAAATATTTTTTCAGAGATAAATGAAGAAAAAAATTATTTTTAATTTGCAACCTGATGGAGGTCAGTATAGATGGACTAATAGACCAAGTCCCACACACTGCTAGAAGCCCAAATATTTTTTCAGAGCTAGATGCAGAAAAAAATTATTTTTAATTTGCAACCTGATGGAGGTCAGTATAGATGGACTAATAGACCAAGTCCCACACACCGCTAGAAGCCCAAATATTTTTTCAGAGCTAGATGCAGAAAAAAATTATATTCAATTTGCAACCTGATGTAGGTCAGTATAGAAGGACTAATAGAACAAGTCCCACACACTGCTAGAAGCCCAAATATTTTTTCAGAGCTAAATGAAGAAAAAAATTATTTTTAATTTGCAACCTGATGGAGGTCAGTATAGATGGACTAATAGACCAAGTCCCACACACTGCTAGATGCCCAAATATTTTTTCAGAGCTAGATGCAGAAAAAAATTATATTCAGTTTGCAACCTGATGGAGGTCAGTATAGATGGACTAATAGAATGATGCTATGCCCAAAAGATTTTACTTCACTAGGTGCAGTAAAAAAATTGGTATTCTATACACAGGTGGTATATCTTGCAACACAGATAGGCTACTCCACTGACTAACACACTCTGCAATAGGCCAAAAAGGATTAGCTTTGCTAGATTCAGCCAAATGCTGTGAAAAAAACTTGCACAGCACTGGCACAGACCTGCCTGGCAAAAACTGATAGGAACTGATGTAACCTAGTCCTGAAAAGGACTCCAATTACAATTAGTCTTTACTCCCACAATCTATCTATTTAAGAGCACAGACCTGCTTGATAAAAGTCGTAGGAAATGCTGTAACCTAGTCCTTAAAAGGACTGCAATCACAACTATTCCCTACTCCCAAGCTATCTGTATATTTCTGCGAAAATTGGCTTGAAATTAACAAGGTATAGCGCACACAGCAACAGCGGTGCCGTCTAACACGCAGCTGCAGCAGTGAGAAAATGGTGGCGACGGGGAAAATGGCTTGGTCTTATAGGGCAAGGACATGTGACATACACTGCCAATCACACATGCCCTTGCTTGTGTGAAAAAAAGCACTTCGCTCCGTGTGTGCGCTGCTGATAGGCTGACAGATTGCACCTCCCCACTGCAAATGCGGGAAAGAGAAAAAAAAATGGAGATCTTCATTGTTCCTGCAGAGTTCCATCCCCTGCCCCTCCCCCCGCCCCGCTGTACACTCAAACTGCGTATTAACATTAATTTTCATCATTACTGAGAAAAAATCCAGTTATGATTTTGGTGCACGAACAGTTATCGAACATAACCTCGAACAGCTGAATGTTTCTCAAATTGTTCGTGTTCGCCGACCGGCTCGAACACCGCCCAAAACAGCTCGAATTTGAGATTGGCGAACAGTTCGAGTAGAACAACGCTCATCTCTAGTCGCGGACGCTATTTAAATGTGTTGCCCAAATCGGTGATTGGTCGCGGGCAGCGTCGGCGAACAATCAGCTCAGCGGTGTTTAAATGTCTCTGCAAGATCAGTGATTGGTCGCGGCCGCTATTTAAATGTGGCGCACAAATCGGTGATTGGTCTCGATCTTCGGCCGCGACCAATCACTGATCTTGCCGCAAAAGTTAAACACCGCTGTGCTGATTGGTCGTGGACGCTGCCCGCGACCAATCACCGATTTGGGCGCCACATTTAAACACTGCTGTGCTGATAGGTTGCGGACGCTGCCCACAACCAATCACCGATTTGGGCGCCACATTTAAATAGCGGACGCGACCAATCATCGATCTTGCAGACACATTTAAACACCGCTGTGCTGATTGGTCGCGGATGCTATTTAAATGTGGTGCCCAAATCGGTGATTGGTCATGGGCAGCGTCCGCGACCAATCAGCACAGCAGTATTTAAATGTTGTGCCAAGATCGGTGATTGCTCGCGGCCGCTATTTAAATGTGGCGCTCAAATCGGTGATTGGTCGCGGGCAGTGTCCGTGACCAATCAGCACAGCGGTGTTTAAATGTGGCGCCAAGATCGGTGATTGGTCGTGGCCGATATTTAAATGTGGCGCCCAAATCGGTGATTGCGACCAATCAGCGATTTTGAACACAAGTGTCCGGACCTTAGTAACACCATGCGGCTACTGTCGGGAGATCATCGGCTAGCATGTAAAGGGAGGACAGGGAAGCAGCGCTGCGGGTCGGGATACTTCTGCTGCGAGCAGTCGCTCATCTCCCGGCTTCTCGCATCGGAAGTAGCCGCACAGGCTGCGGCGCTCCCCGGTCCTCACCAATACGATTCCGCTCCCCGGTCCTCACCAATACGATTCGCTGATTGGTCGCGGTCTCCGCACCCGACTAATCAGTGATCTTGGCGCAAAATTTAACCACCGCTGTGCTGATTGGTCGCAGACGCTGTCCGCGACCAATCACTGATTTGGGCGCCACATTTAAATAGCGGCCGCGACCAATCACCGATCTTGGCGCCACATTTAAACACTGCTGTGCTGATTGGTCGCGGACGCCAGCCGCGACCAATCAGCGAGCTTGGCGCCAAATTTAAACAACGCTCTGCTGACTGGTCGCGGGTGCCAGCCGTGACCAACCAGAGATATTGGCGCCAAATTTAAACAACGCTCTGCTGATTGGTCGCGGACTCCAGCCTCGACCAATCAGTGACATTGGCGCCTAATGTAAACAGCGCTCTGTTGATTGGTCGCGGTTGCCAGCCGCGGCCAATCAGCATTATTGGCGCCAAATTTAAACAACGCTCTGCTGATTGGTCGTGGACGCCAGACGCGACCAATCAGCGAGATTGGCGCCAAATTTAAACAACGCTCTGCTGATAGGTCGCTGCTGCCGGCCGCGACCAATCAGCATTATTGGGGCCAAATTTAAACCCCGCTCTGCTGATTGGTCGCGATGGCTGGCCGTGACCAATCACCAATTTTGGTGTCAAATTTAAACAACGCTCTGATGATTGGTCGCAGTCGCCGGCCGCGACCAATCAGCAGTATTGGCGCCAAATTTAAACACCGCTATGCTGATTGCGCCCGGTCGGCCGCATACATATTCTAGAATACCCGATGCGTTAGAATCGGGCCACCATCTAGTTCACTATAAAGAGGCAGCAGAGTTACTCTGGACTCCATCTGGCCTCTGTTCAGCGGGTGTCCTTCTTTTCAGAAGTGCACAAAACTGTGGCCTCCATCTGCCTCATTACAGGGAATCTTCTGCCGTGGGTTCCGTCTGAATCATGTACTTCAGAGATTTACACGAAAACTCCGGTGTAAGCTCTCAGCGCAGATCGTAAGATAAATGTGAACCTTACTGCGATATTTGGGAGGCAAAATGAACAAATAAGCAGCAGGAAAATAATTGGTTTTATTTATCTTTTACGCCTTTCCTCGTGCAGTATAATTGATAAGACGACTTTCTTCTTCGGGTCGGTGCGAGTACAGCAACACCAGATTTATATCGGGTTTTTATGATTGACAGCTGTCACACAGTAAAAGACGCTTTTTATTGTAAAAACAAGTTTTTGCATCGCCACATTTTGAGAACTATAATTTTTCCATATTTTGTCAAACAGAGTAATGTGAGGGCTTGTTTTTTGCTGGACGAGTTGACATTTTTAGTGGTACCATTTTCGGGCACGTGATTTTTTAAATCGTTTTCTATTCCGTTTTTTGGGAGGCAGAATGAACAAAAACCATCAATTCAGGAATTGTTTTTGGGGTTTTTTTTTATGCCGTTCTGCATGTGGTAAATTTGATAAGGCAGCTTCATTCTTTGGGTCAGTACGATTACAGAGATACTATGTTTATATATTTTTTATGTTTTGCTGCTTTTACACAATAAAAACTATTTTATAGAAAAAATAATTATTTTGGCATCGCTTTATTTTGAGAGCTGTAATTTTTTTATTTTTCTGCTGACGGAGCTGTATGGCAGCTTGTTTTTTGCGGGACAAGATGTCGTTTCCAGCGGTACCATTTTTATTTACAGGTGTCTTTTTGATCGCGATTTATTCCACTTTTTGTTTGGCGATATGATGATAAAGTATCATTTTTTGCCTAGCTTATTTATTCTTTTACGGTGCTCACTGAAGGGGTTAACAAGTGGGACAGTTTTATAGGTTGGGTCGCTACAGATGTGTCAATATCAAATGTGTGTACTTTTTTTGCTTATTTTTTTTTTTACACAGATAAATATATGTAGTGGATTAATATATTTTCCTTTTTTTTCTTTAGATTGTGACTTTTTAAAAAAATATTTTTATAATTTTTATTACCATTTTTTTACTTTTTTACCTTTTCTCAGAATGGGACATCATTTTCAAACTTTCAGATCACTGATCTGATGGTGTACAATACATCTGCACTGCAGAGCATCAGAGCAGCGTCAGACAAGCAGAAAGGAGGCGTCTTAGCTCCTGCTCTCTGAACAGGTGCTGAGTGGCCACCTTCCTGCAGGACCCTGATGGACCCCGTGGCCATCTTGGGACAGGGGGTAACTATGGAGACCATCAACACAACGCGATCACATCGTGTTGTGCTGATGGGATCACAGAGGGAGCCCACTCTCTCTGCGATGTCGCTGTCACTGCTGACAGCGGCATCAGAGGGGTGCTAGCACCGATTGTGGGTGGTGCTGCGGGGTGTCAGCTCTCACACAGAGCTAAAATCTGCATGTGATCACAGCGGCGCTAAGTGTGAGCTCGTCCGATCACTGCTCCGTACATGTACTGCTCTTTGCAGGAAAGCAACTCCCGCAGAGCAGTACATGTACGGCACGTGTCGGGAAGGGGTTAAACAAGTTTGTAATCCGATTTGTGTTTGATACATCAGCACTTAATTTTCCAAGTTCGTGAAGTGAGAAAAATATAGGCATCAATTAAATTTATGGGATCAAATAACTAACAATTGGCATGTGCATATGTATTCACCCCTTTTGCTATGACGCCCATAAAAATTTCTTGTACAAGCAATTACCTTCATAAGTTACATGCTTAGTTAAAGGAAGTCCACCTGTGTGCAATCTAAATGTCACATGGTCTGTCGGTATATACACACCTTTTCTGAAAGGCCACAGAGGCTGCAACACCATTAAGCAAGAGGCAAAACTAACCAAACAACACCATGAAAACCAAGGAGATCTCCAAACAAGTCAGGGAGAATGTTGTTGAGAAGTACAAGTCAGGGTTGGATTTTAAAAAAATATCCCAATCTCTGATGATTTACTGGAGCACCATCAATATCGATATTATTATCAAATGAAAAGAACATGGCACCACAACAAATCTGCCAAGAGAGGGCCACCTACCAAAACTCTCAGCTCGGCCAAGGAGGGCATTAATCAGAGAGCCAGCACAGAGACCAAAGATAACATTTAAAAAGTGCAGAGTTCCCAAGCAGAGACTGGAGTATCTGTCTACATGACCACAATAAGCCGTACTTACACACAAAAATTGTAATGCTCGAATTGAGTTTGCTAAAAGACATGTGGGAGACTCCCCAAATGTGTAGAGGAAGGTGCTGTGGTCAGATGAGACCAAAACTGAACTTTTTGGCCACCAAGGTAAATGCTATGTCTGGCACCAAACCAACACAGCTCATCACCCCAAGAACACCATGCCCACAGTGAAACATGGTGGTGGCAGCATCATGCTGGGGGGATGTTTTTTGGCAGTGGGGACAAGAAAAATAGTTCAATTCAAGGGGAAGATGAATAGTGCGAAATACAGGAATATTCTTGAGCAAAACCTATTTGTCTGTTAGTGATTTGAGACTGGGATGGAGGTTCACCTTCCAACAAGACAATGACCCAAAGCATACTGCTAAAACAACACTCGAGAGGTTTAAGGGGAAACATGTAAATGTTTTGAAGTGGCCTAGTCCAAGCCCAGACCTTAATCTAATTGAGAATCTGTGGTCAGACATGCAGACTTCACCAGAGGAAACCATTTAACTTGAAGGAGTTGGAGCAGTTTTGCCTTAGGAATTGGCTAAAATCCTAGTGGCAAGATGTAGAAAGCTCATAGAGACTTATCCAAAGTGACTTGCAGCTTTGATTACCGCAAAAAGAGGCTCTACAAAGTATTGACTTTAGTGGGATGAATAGTTATGCACATTGAAGTTTTCAGTTATTTTGTCATATTTCTTGTTTGGTTCACAATAAAAAGAAAACCAAATGTTCACAGTTGTAGGCTTGTTCTTTACATGAACTGATGCAAACCCTCAAAAAATATTGTGAAATTCCAGGTTATAATGTAGCAAAACGCATAAAATGTCAAGAGGGTGAATACTTTCACAAGCCACTGCAGCCCATATAACAATCACACTAGCACTCTGCTTGATTCTGATTGACAGTGCTTGCTTTCCAGAGCACTATGTGAATGCTGCGAGTGTGCGTGGCCGCACAGTGGTCACACGGATTCATCTCCCTGTCTACTCGCTGCACACGAAAAAAAATTGGGAGGAAAATGCACACAGCCACACACTCACATCATTCAGTAGTGGGGAAAGGGCCCGATATGCAAATGAGGAGGTATAACAATGCACCAAATTCTGGGAAATGCACTAAAGCCTCCTCATCTGCATATCAATTAAAAATTATTTTCTCAGGCACTGTACTAGTAACAGGTACAGTGCTATAGGGGCTAAGTCACGTACAACACCTTATAGCTCATTTAATATGCATTTGGGGGTGACTCCCTCTAAAGTAAAATGTAAAAAAAGAAAAAAATACTTTGACTTTTGCTACCATAAAGAGTACAGTTGGGGATATTTACCAATAGTGCTGTAGGATGTCACCTGAATTCATGAATTCACAATTCCTTAAAACCTATTTTAATCATACCCCCTGAGCTCCAAAGACACACAGTCAAGATGTGTTCATACAATTCTGAGCTTTAACTGTAATACTTAAAAAAATAAGACCAAATAAATGAAGGAGATTTCTAAAGGAATTAAGATATTTTTACATTTTTGTGCTTTTTTTCTCTTTTTCAGTGTTCCTTTTAAAAGTATTTGACTCATTGTTTATAATAATAAATATCATATTTTTGTAGACCTTTTTGCTTTCATCCAACTACTATCTATTTTTCATCTTATATATTTTCTACGGCACTAACAATTTGATCTGAAATATTACAGCAGAGAAGTTATTGTCTTCTTTTCACCATAAGGTTAATGTTTATATTCCATTCACAATTTGTTGGATGCATTATTTACATAGGAACATGTGTACTATTGTCAACTGAATGAAACTATTCACTTTTGTCTAATTCATAAAAGATAATCACTTTCTTCTTCCAGCTTCTATTGTGATTATGTTCATTACTGACATAGTCAACATAAATTGTTTCTACTGTAGTGTGCTTATTGTTTTAAGATTTATATGAAAATTAGCTCTACATGATGATTAGGTTCTTAGATCGGCTAATGAACGGAAATATTCTTCCCTTGCTATCTTTTAATGCATTTTTAATCACCATCTAAATGACAAAGAAGTGTATTTTAAAATAATTAAGATTGCTTACTGAATCTCGATAGGATGTCAACAACAAAGGGGTTAATGATCCATCACATCATAATGGAAATAATCAGAGATGTCTTTCTACTACCCAAAGCAATTTTCTTTATCCGAAATGCATCTGTGCCAAAATAATTTTTATAACAGCACAGCATTTCTTATTCTGCATAAAAATGATCACAAAAATAATGGCCCAGTAAGTTAGAAACAAAAGATCAGATGAATCCAAAGTGTCATGTGCAAACACTACACTACCATTTAATACTTTTAATTAATTTCCAGTGTAAAAAATAATATTATGGACAATATTGGTATGACATGTTAAATATATGGAACAACAACATCTTCAGGTATATTTAGTTGTCAGCAAAAAAATAATAAAAATAAATTGAATGATATACAAAATAACTTTCGCCATAAAAAGATGAAAAAAATAACAAATTGACAATAACACATTGATTACAATATTACATGCAAAACGCAAAAATTAAAGTAATCACAAATTTCTAGTCATTTCCGTGAGAACATAGTTACCAATCAGGACCCCTTCACACACTCGGATCTATATTTCTAATCAGTATCTCCTCTTTCAGCTAGTTTATTTAGCTCACCTTGGAATGTCACATTGACATATGCCCTTGATATGTTCCCCTCTTTCAGAATTATTTTTGGGTCTTTTATATCCCTGGAGGACAGAAATGAGTGAATCACTTCAAGGTAAATTTAATTTTCCCTGAATTTTAGAAAAATAAAATCTGATTTGCCCAAATCCCAATTTTTTTTTTTTGCGATTTGCTGGATTATAAAGAGTCCATAGAAAAAAAATTCTAGTCAACTCAACCATCTTTGCAATTTCCTTGCTGCCACTAGTCCTCTAATTGACTATTCTCTCCTCTATATTCTGTTGTCTATCTTCTATTTGCCATCCCAGTGCTAGGATTTGGCCGACTTCCAGCTGGATCTTCAGTTCACTTGGCCCCATGCTGTCACATAGGGAGCATTGTGCATGAATGACTTGTGTCAGGCCTAGTAAATGACAGACCTGGCTGCTATTGACTGGAGGATCAGAATGAAGATAGAATTAAAGAGGATAGAAGATGGAGGACAGATGGTAGGACAGATACAGGGATAGAAAAGATGCATGTATAAAAAGGGTTTTTTAAGTGCTTCCTGGCAGATTCAGTTTGTATCACATTTTTGTGAGCAAATTTGCCCAAATCGAATTTAGGGAGATTTGCTTAATTCAGCTGCTGGCATTAGTTGTCTGTTCTTCCTCTAACTGAAGATACACAGTCTGACCATCCTGATCAAAGAACTTTTAATGTTCAAGTTAGACTTCCCAGCTCAAGCAATATGGAAATAAAATGGTGGTGACGCTTCCTATCTACCAGTTGTTTTACATATTGTATCTGCATCGTAGAGATATGTTGTTTTCATTCCGACTTAACACCTTTAAGTGATAGTATGGCAAAAAAATTATCTATTGTTAAAATCAGATTTTGTGTTCAAAGGATTTTACAAAAAAAAACGATGGTTTTGGGACGGTTTTTCTAACAAAAACATTTCTCGACAAAAACCTCTGTGAACCTACTCATAGGCCACTTTTACATGGCAATATATTGCATCAGCATATGTAAGACAAAATTTCAAAAGCATATTGGGACATTTAAACATTTTCCAAATTTTAGACTCACTCGTGATTTCAGCTTAAAAATATTCACCAAGAATACTGATCAAAATATTTATTTGGTCATGGTAGAGGCATGTGCAGAAAACTATATAACACATAGCGTTCTTGTGGTTCTGTACTATGGTGTGCCACTGTATGGTCGTCTATTGCACTATACAGGATGGGTCATTTATGTGGATACACCTAAATTAAATGGGAATGGTTGGTGATATCAACTTCCTGTTTGTGGCACATTAGTATATGGGAGGGGGGAAACTTTTCCAGCTGGGTGGTGACCATGGCAGCCATTTTGAAGTTGGCCATTTTGGATCCAACTTTATTTTTTTCAATGGTAAGAGGCTCATGTGACACGTCAAACTTATTGAGAATTTCATAAGAAAAACAATGGTGTGCTTGGTTTTAATGTAACTTTATTCTTTCATGAGTTTTTTACAAGTTTATGACCACTTATAAAATGGGTTCAAAGTGCTGCCCATTGTGTTGGATTGTCAATGCAACCCTCTTCTCCCACTCTTGACACACTGATAGCAACACCGCAGAAGAAATGTTTGCACAGGCTTCCAGTATCCATTGTCTCATAATTCTATTTTCACCACCAAAATTTATCCCACAATTTCTGCTGAATGTGGCAATACCCAGTATGTGGCTTTACAGTACTGCGCATGATCTAGCAACTTTGCTAGCTCTGGGGACCCGGATGTCGTCCAATCCAAGGGCAAAGGGGCTTTCTTCCCTCTGCCTGCATGCTAAATGCTGGGATCGTAGTTATCTTAGCATTTAGCGGGTTAAAGTGCAGGGAGCGGTGCGGGCACCACTCCTGGCACTGAGTCAAGGGTGTTAGGTGTCAGAATCAGCGGACATCTGGTGGCAATCGCCATGAAGTATTTACACTGCATTAGTCCGGACATCCTTCCCAACAATAACGTGTATATATACTGCAAATGTCGGGAAGGCGTTAAGAGCAGGGAAGCACACGTACTAGGCACGCCACCAGAGTGTAGTGCGGTGTGCACAGAGGAGGAGGGAAGATACGCACAGGGCCCACGCTGGAGGGTAAGGGCGGTGAGTAAGCCGGCATCCCTGCATGGAGGGAGAAGGGGACACATATTCTTTTCGGTCAAATGAGACCAAAGTAGAAATTTTTTGGGCTAAACGCAGAACTACTTCTTCCACATGTTAATTTGCCCCATATATGTTTTTTTGCAAACTGCAAATAAGACTTATGACTTTCTTTCAAAAATGGCTTTCTTTTTTCCAGTCTTCCATAAAGGCCAGATTTGTGAAGTATATGACTGATAGTTGTCCTACGGGTACATTCTTCCACCTGACTTTAAGGAGGTGGAGAGCACAGGATGTGATTCATCAACATTCCACAGCACTTGCTACCAAATTTCACCATCTGCTGAGTGAATCGAGTAGGCAGGAACTAAAAGATGGGGGTAGTATTTCCAGAGGGAAGAACTTGAAGGAGACATAATATCACAATGCTCAACACTGTGGCCCAGTACGAGAAGACAGTGCAGGGGTATCCCCCACCCCGAGACCAGCAGCACACTCTGGCAATGCTTGATCTGAGTTGGAAGAGGACACATCTCCCGGATTTGGCCGACTCAGAATAGCCGACAGGGAGGGTAGCGATTAAACTATCACTCCACATGATCAAGGAGCACACTGTGGGGCTCTGTACTCCTAGGCAGAAAGCAGACTCTGAAGACATAGTTTCTGAATGACCCATTACCTGGGTTCAATTTAATGCACGAATAATCTGCTGTCTAATGGACACCAGATCTCAGGTGACCACTATGCCCTAAGAATACTTCCGTTGGCACTTCTCTGATGGTGCCTGCTCCAGGGATAAACCACCCATATGGCTGATGGTTTCCAACCAGCTTCCCAATCTGTGGCAGGAGTAGTGTGAATGACAATACGAGTATGTGGAAAAGATCTGTGGAATAATGTGGTTGTAGTAGTGAAAGGCATCATTGTGACTCTGGGGATGGGATGAATATCCTAAGAGAAATGGGACAGTTCCTGGGAGGCAGATGGTGAGGGAGCAGCTGGGCCCATGTGACTCAACATCGTTTGAGTAAGAGAGAGTTCCAACAGCTTGTCCGGGTTAGCCAGATTCAGAAACTACCAATTATGTCTCAGTACTTTGGAAAAGTAGTGGTGCCCCCCGAAGCTGCAGTGACTCTGCCATCAGGATAGACAGTACTCACAATGCAAGTCCGGGCCTATGTGACATTAGAAGTGGTGGAGGTACAGGTTGAACACCCAGAAGAAGAGGAAGAGATGCCAGGACTTCTGGTCGCTCACACACTGGTCACCATATGTCAGGGATGTGTGCATATGAGGTGCATTAATCTTAGTGGGGTGAGCCTAGAGCTGATCCACAGGAAGGAATTGGCTCGAGTGTACGTAATGCTGTCGTGGTCCGACATAGAACTGACTCCAGTGAAAGGGGACCTGTGAACCCTGTTGGTGTCTCTTAATCCAAATAAGAGTAGGGGTGAAATTCGAGCTGGCTGTAACATCTTGTAGCAGTTAAAAGCGAATCTGACAAAATTCTCCCCCAGGCAAGTAGAACAGGTAGAAGACCTGCTGAGGCTATATCAGGGGGTGTTTTCCCAACTTGTTGTTGACTTCAGGTGCAGTAAGGCTATCCAGCATGAAATCCCCAAGGAAAGTACGCCCCCATCCGAGAAAGATACCATCAGATTCCACCCCAAATGTACCAGGAGGTGAAAGACTTTTCGCACATACTACAAAATGGACTGATACGGTTGAACCAGAGCCCTCGGGCTGCATCCTATTGCATTGGTCTGGAAGAAGAACGGGTCACAAAGATTCTGTGTGGACTATCGGCAGTTAAACGCCTGCACCGTTCGAGACTCATACCCTCTGCCGAGGATAGAAGAGTCCCTGTCTGCCTTAGAAAATGCCAAATACTTCTCCTCTCCTGATCTGGCCCGTGGCTACTGGCAGGTCCCTATGGCTGCACAAGATAGGCCAAAGACTGCTTTCATCCTTTCAATAGGTTTATTTGAGTTCAACTGGATACTGTTCAGGTTAACTAATTCGCCAGGAACATTCCAGCGAAAGGTGTATTGCGGACCTAAACTTCGAAGCGACACTAATATACCTTGATGACCTTATCTACTCTGCCACCTTCAAAGAACATAACGTTAGGCTTGGACAGGTGCTTGAGCTTCTTTAAAGGCATGGACTAAAGATAAAACCCCAAAATTGTCACCAGTTCTAAAGAGAGATCAAGTACCTGGGGCACACAGTCTACAATGAGGGGTCTATCCCACAACAGAAAGGAGGTGGCTGCTGTACAAGAATGGCCTATTACCACAACACTGAGGGAGCTGAGAGCATTCCTGGGCCTGTCCTGGTACTATGGAAGGTTTATCAAGGATTTTTTGAAGACTGCTGCACCACTACATGAACTATTGAGGGGGACAGCCAGAGAGACCAAGCGTCAATCGATTCAGTGGAGCCCAAGACAGGAAGAGGTCTTCCAGGCCCTGAAGCTCGCATTGATCAATAACCCCATCCAGGACTATGCAGACTTCGCCCTACTCTTCTTCATGCTATATACGGATACAAGCCTTTGCAGTCTAGGAGCTGTGTTGGCTCAAGTCCAAGAAGGACGTGATTGGATGATTGCGTATGCCAGTTGGTATTTGAAAAATTCGAAGAAGAATCCTGAAAACTACAATTCATTCAAGCTGGAATTGCTAGCACTGGTGTGGGCCATGACAGAGAAATTTTCAGAATACCTGTCAGGATTGGAAGTGAATGTGTGAACTGATAACAATTGTAACATTTATGTTGGTGTCCCCACATGGCTCACCTCCTTCCCACATGCAAGGACGCCGACATACTCACTGCCACGGCCGCACAGTCACCTCTCTGTCTGCTAGCGTGCCTCCTGCTTATACACGCCACACTTCAAGGTGGTGGGCCTAGTGTGAGCACCTGTTATTAAAGGGGCTGTGCGTTCACGTTATAAAATGCCCCCAGCCAATAGCTGGGAGGCATTTAGTATTTGAGTACACCTGCAAGATGGCTCCAATCAAATTGCTTAGAGGCATATTGTGTGTAAAGCTCCCTCCCCTATAGGGAGTCGCCGAAGCAACAGTATTCATTAGTGTGTAGTTTCTCTTACTAGTGATTTGTTAGGTTCCCTGGTCCTTGTGTTGCCATTTTCCTGAACCCCAACTCCAGGTTCTTGCGTGGCCATTCCTGAACCTGAACTCCTGGTCCTTGTGCGGCCTATCCTGAACTCAAAGTCTCTTGTCCTAAATGGCTAGTGCTTTAAACTCTTCCCCTGGTCTGTGTGCATCCGGGGCCAGTACTAGTATCCCAGACCCTTGTGTCTGTATGTGTGGCTCCGAATATTCTGTGTGTCTCCCAATCAGTTTAGTCTGAACTGAGCCCGAGTCTGTGTCAGTGAATATGACCCCTAGCACTGACACAGGCAGGCCCATCCCTGTGGCATAGTGGGTTCACTAACCACGTGCGCCAACTGCAGAAGTGACAGTTTGCTTTAGCTTTGGGCCCTGCTGATCAAAAGGTCTCTCTACACTCTGAGCTGTACTGACAGTTATCTTACCAATGAGAGCACCAGGAGAAAATTTTTATTTTTTTCTGGAGACTCTATACCCGATAGGAAAACCCTGACAGCTGCACCAGCCCAATTTGTCGTACCAGCGGCCGTGGGGATCCAAAGCAGTACCGTGGGTTCCTGGAGCAGTTCATGCAGCACAAAGAATTATTAACCCATCAGTTCCCGTCTGATCGTGTTAAAGTGGGATTCCTGATGTTCCACCTTGCAGGAGAGGCCCTAGAATGGCTCAACCCCTTGTGGGAGAGAGGGGACCCTGTGATCTCAGACCTTCCTAGTGGCTCTCTGAAAGGTCTTTGAAGAGCCGAAATCAGAATCTTCTGCGACAACTTCTCTTCCCAGCTTTCAGCAGTAGGCCTGAAAGACGACACGTGTGAGGAAACCATCACGTCTGACTCTGTCCTTCTAGAGACCACCAGGTACTCAGCCTGTAGAGGCAGCTATCTGTACAGAATCCATGAAGGTCGACCTTGGCTGGCTGAGTGGCAGTCTGAACTCAGTCGTGAGAAGGGATTGCGGTATCGATGGTTGTGTGTGAGCATCCTGACGGACTCTGTCCTGTGAAGTCTAAAGAACTCCAATGCCTTGGACCAGTTTGAGAGGCTGGCCTTGGAGATAGTATTCTCTCTCCACCTTTGACTATGATTGTGTTCAAGGCAAGTGGAGACTTTGATTCGGCAGGAGAGTGGTTGCTGCAAGCCGTGAAGAGTCTGTGTCTGATTCCCATCAGACAGCTCCAGAATCCAGTAAGGGTGGTGTCTGAACATCCAGAGCTGAGAACTCAAGGGCCCGTTCTAGTCTGGAGACCCCTTGTGGTGCTCCGTTGGGGAAAATTGGGTCACAAGAGGTGTCTGGTCCCCATATGTCAAGGTCAGTCATCAGTGTCGCCATCTTCTCCGCAAGGTCTGCTAGTCGCCATGTCTCTGTGTTCTTGTGACTCCGAAGTAGGGGTAGCAGAGGAGATCCTTCCCATCTTGTGGATGTGTCATCTTGTAGACTAGACAGTTAAGGATATTAAAATACAATGAAGATATTCAATATGGCGCTTCTTAGTCCTTGGTCCTGAACCACACCTGCATGAGGTTCAGAATCCTTATCAGAATAAGACGTGTCATGCTGATATGGATATTGATCTACTTTGCTTACATGGAAATTAATCTTTTTGCTCTGATTTCACTAATGGAGATTTATCACATAGTTACCAATAGCAGAATGATAAACCACACTGACCACATTGATTGAACCTTGAACTAGAAACGTAATAGTTGCAGCTTACAGCAATAATCACGATGACAAGCCATAGTTTATATAAACTTGTGTAACCTTCTTAATAGACAGAATTTATGCTTTCACTGCAGCTGGAAGTCAGGTGTCATTTTTGTCCCTGAGAACATGCATGTACAGCACAGACCAAAAGTTTGGACACACCTCATTTAAAGATTTTTCTGTATTTTCATGACTATGAAAATTGTACATTCACACTGAAGGCATCAAAACTATGAATTAACACATGTGGAATTATATACTTAACAAAAAAGGGTGAAACAACTGAAGACCAAGAGTCACCTCTGCTACTGAGGATAAGTTTATCTGAGTCACCAGCCTCAGAAATCGCAGATTAACAGCAGCTCAGATTAGAGTCCAGGTCAATGCCACACAGTGTTCTAGCAGCAGACACATCTCTTCTACAACTGTTAAGAGGAGACATTGTGCAGCAGGCCTTCATGGTAAAATAGCTGCTAGGAAACCACTGTTAAGGACAGGCAACAAGCAGAAGAGACTTGTTTGGGCTAAAGAACACAAGGAATGGACATTAGACCAGTGGAAATCCGTGCTTTGGTCTGATGAGTCCAAATTTGAGATCTTTGGTTCCAACTACAGAGTCTTTGTGCGACGCAGAAAAGGTGAACCAATGGACTCTACATGCCTGGTTCCCACCGTGAAGCATGGAGGAGGAGGTGTGATGGTGTGGGGGTGCATTGCTAGTGACACTGTTGAGGATTTATTCAAAATTGAAGGCATACTGAACCAGCATGGCTACCACAGCATCCTGCAGCGGCATGCCATTCCATCCGGTTTGCGTTTAGTTGGACCATCATTTATTTTTCAACAGGACAATGACCCCAAACACACCTCCAGGCTGTGTAAGGGCTATTTGACCAAGAAGGAGAGTGATGGGGTGCTACGACAAATGACCTGGCCTCCACAGTCACCAGACCTGAACCCAATCGAGATGGTTTGGGTGAGCTGGACCGCAGATTAAAGGCAAAAAGGCCCACAAGTGCTAAGCATCTCTGGGAACTCCTTCAAGATTGTTGGAAGACCATTTCCGGTGACTACCTCTTGAAGCTCATCAAGAGAATGCCAAGAGTGTGCAAAGCTGTCATCAAAGCAAAAGGTGGCTACTTTGAAGAACCTAGAATATAAGACATATTTTCAGTTGTTTCACACTTTTTTGTTAAGTATATAATTCCACATGTGTTAATTCATAGTTTTGATGCCTTCAGTGTGAATGTACAATTTTCATAGCCATGAAAATACAGAAAAATCTTTAAATGAGAAGGTGTGTCCAAACTTTTGGTCTGTACTGTACCTTATATCCAATTTGGCACTAGACAATCAAGAGCATTACAGACTCCTAGAGTGTGCCCCAAATCAAGGCTGAAGAGGACCCCCGAGAAGCAGGGCCGGCGTCAGCACCCGGGGAAGTGCCAGGGCCCTGAGCAGGCAGGGGGGCCCACTGGCGGTCGCGCACCCCACTGGGCTATGGGCGGAGGAGAGCGGTGTCAGCGGCCGCTCCCTCCCGCTTGCTCAGGGCCCGGCAGCCGGATACTTACCCCTCCCCGTGCCTCCGCAGATCCGCTGTCTTCCTGCTCTGCGCTCCCTGTGACGTCTCAGGTCAGAGGGCGCGGTGACGTCTTTCCACCGCACGCTCCCCTGAGCAGTCACAGGGAGCGCAGAGCGGGAAGACGCCGGCAACGCTAGAGTCCGGACCCGAGCAGCTGCAGCAGGTGAGGAGGAGGGAGGTGAGTTTTGGATTTTTTTTTTTTAATGTATGGAGGCATGGGGCATTATATGGGGGGGTGACATCCTGCATGGGGCATAATATGGGGGGGTGACATCCTGCATGGGGCATTATAAAGGGAGGGGGGGTGACATAGTAACATAGTAACATAGTTTGTAAAGCCGAATAAAGACTTGCGTCCATCAAGTTCGACCTGTTAGTTCTGTAATTGCTAAAGTTGATCCAGAGGAGGGCAAAAACCCCAAATGATTTAGTCAATCTTCACCTGAGGAAAAATTCCCTCCCGACTCTGAAACCAGCAGTCAGAATAAATCCCTGTATCAACCTACTATTTTATTTTATTTTTAAGTATACGCTGAAATCTGCCTGGTATCTAGAAATGCATCCAGTCCCCGCTTGAACTGGTGTAGTGAATCCGACATTACCGTCTCCTCACTCAGTGAATTCCATATTCTCACTGCTCTTACCGTAAAGAACCCCTTCCTATGCTGGTGCTGAAACCTTTTCTCTTCCAGTCTTAGTGAATGCCCTCTTGTTACCGTAATATCCCTCCTTTTGAACAAATCCCGGGCAAGATCTCTATACTGTCCCCTAGCATATTTGAACACATTTATTATGTCCCCCCTCAACCTTCTCTTTTCCAGGCTGAA
This sequence comes from Phyllobates terribilis, assembly GCF_046119375.1. NCBI lineage: Eukaryota > Metazoa > Chordata > Amphibia > Anura > Dendrobatidae > Phyllobates > Phyllobates terribilis. The sequence continues at coordinate 18,063,182 of NW_027362771.1, forward strand.
TAGTCCTAGTTTTGCCAACCTCTCTGGGTATTGCAGTCCCTCCTTTCCCTTTATTAATTTTGTTGCCCTCCTTTGTACCTTTTCAAGCTCATTTATATCCTTTCTTTATATTGGGGCCCATAACTGAGAACAGTATTCCAAGTGTGGTCTGACCAGTGCTTTGTACAGTGGAAGAACAATGTTCTCACCCTTTGCAGCTATACCTCTTCTGATACATCCCATTACCCTGTTTGCCCTTACTGCAGCGGCCTGACTTTGGGCACTCCAATTTAGTTTGCTATCAATCAAGATGCCCAAGTCCTTCTCCATCTCTGAATTCCCCAATGATTTCCCATTCAGTGAGTACTGGTGACTTCCATTTTTCCTTCCCATATGTATGACCTTACATTTCTCCTCATTAAACCTCATTTGCCATTTAATGCTCCACCTACCCAGCTTATCCAAATCCCTCTGTAGGTCTGCACTGTCCTCTTTTGTATTAATTGTTTTACATAACTTTGTGTCATCTGCAAATATTGATATTTTACTATTTATCCCGTTGACTATGTCGTTAATAAAGATATTAAATAACATTGGGCCTAGTACAGACCCCTGTGGTACCCCACTAGTGACGCTTACCCAATCTGAGTATATTCCATTTATAACCACCCTCTGCCTTCTATCCCTTAGCCAGTTTGCTACCCACTTGCAAACATTTTCCCCCAGCCCCATCATTCTCATTTTGTATACCAACCTATTATGTGGCACGCCATCGAACGCTTTTGAGAAGTCGAGATACACGACATCCACTGGTTCCCCCTGATCTACTCGAGAGCTAACCTCCTCGTAGAAGTCAATCAGGTTTGTTTGGCAGGAGCGATTCCTCATGAATCCATGTTGGTTCGGGATTAAAAGATTATTAGCATCAAGATGCTCCGTAATTGCCTCTTTAATGAAGCTTTCAAAAATTTTGCCCACAACGGACGTCAGACTCACCGGCCGATAGTTTCCGGCGTCACTTTTTGCTCCCTTTTTGAATATTGGCACTACATTCGCCTGTCGCCAATCAAGTGGTACAGACCCAGTCTCAACAGAGTCCTTAAATATAAGATATAACGGTCTGTCTATCACATTACTTAGTTCCCTTAGTACCCGTGGGTGTATGCCATCAGGTCCTGGTGAATTGTTTATTTTAATGTTACTGAGGCGTTTCTGTACCTCAACTTGGGTTAGATTAGTCATACTTAGTGGAGGATTAAGCTTGTTACTTCTCATTTCTCCTGTTAGTTCTATTTCCTTTGTGAAAGTTGTCGAAAAAAAATTATTTAATAGATTAGCTTTATCCTCATCTTTCTCTATAATTTTGCCTTCCTCACTTTTTATCGGTCCAATATTATCCGATTTAATCCTTTTACTATTTATATACGTTAAGAACAGTTTGGGATTTGATCTACTTTCCCTAGCAATACGTTTCTCTGTTTCCTCCTTCGCTATTTTTATTTGTTTTTTACAGGTTCTCGTTTTTTCCTTGTAACACATTAGTGCCTCCTTACTGTTTTCCTGTTTTAATCTCTTGAATGCCTCTTTTTTGCTATTTCTGGCCCGTTTATTCCCATACGGTATATACCTCTCGCACTGAGTATTCAGAATTCTTTTGAAGGTTTCCCATTTACTATTCGTATTCCTTTGATTAAGAACTTTGTCCCAGTCAATAAGTTGAAGGTTTTCTATCAGCTGATCAAACTTCGCCCTCCTAAAGTTTAATGTTTTTGTTGTTCCCTTATTGATAACCCTACAGAAGGGCATTTTGAAGTCGATAACATTATGATCGCTATTACCTAGGTGCCCCCCTATCTGTACCTCAGTTATTCTATCAGGCCTATTAGTCAATATTAAGTCCAACACGGCCTTCCCTCTCGTTGGTTCCTGCACTAGTTGGGAGAGATAATTATCCTTAATATTTGTCAAGAACCTTTTTCCTTTCTGAGATCTACAGGTTTCTGTTTCCCAGTCAATATCCGGGTAGTTGAAATCCCCTATTACAATCACTTCATTATGTTTTGCTACTTTGTCTATTTGTCCTAATAGCAGATTCTCATTCTCCTCTGTTATATTTGGTGGCTAATAGCAGACCCCCCGTAATATTTTATTATTATTTTTTGCCCCCTCTATCTCTACCCACATGGACTCGACCCCCTCTTCTCCCTCTCCTATATCTTCCCTTAGTCTGGGCTTTAGACATGACTTTACATATAAGTAGACTCCTCCGCCTTTCCCCTGTTTCTGGTCCCTTCTAAATAAACTATAATCTAATAAATTTACCGCCCAGTCATAGCTATCGTCTAGCCAAGTCTCTGTTATACCTACGATGTCATACCTCTCCTCCGATATAAGCGCCCGCAGCTCATCCGCCTTATTGGTCAGGCTTCTTGCGCTGGTCAGCATGCAAGATAAAACTTTGGGGTTATTTAGCATCCTATTCTTCTCTAACGATCTAGCTGTACTATCCCCACCCCCCTCTCCACCCTCATTATATTCTCTTCTCCCCTTCCCCCTTGCTTGCCTCACATCCCACCTATCTCCTTGGTTTCGCCCCCGTCTCTAGTTTAAAAACTCCTCCAACCTATTAGCCATCTTCTTCCCCAGCACCGTTGCACCCTCCCCATTGAGGTGCAGCCCGTCCCTACGGTAGAGCCTGTAGCCGACCGCGAAGTCGGCCCAGTTCTCCTTGAACCCAAACCCTTCTGCCTTGCACCAACTCTTTAGCCACTTATTCACCTCCCTAACTTCCCATTGGCGCTCCTGTGTGGCTCGCGGGATTGGTAGTATTTCTGAGAAAAATACCTTGGAGGTCCTTGCCCTAAGCTTCCTACCTAGGTCCCTGAAATCATTTTTAAGGACCCTCCATCTACCACTCACTTTGTCATTGGCGCCGATGTGGACCATGACCGCTGGGTCTTCGCCAGCCCCACTCAGTAACCTGTCAACCCGATCCGCGATGTGCCGGACTCGAGCGCCAGGGAGGCAGCACACCGTTCGGCGATCCCTGTCTTTGTGACAGATTGCCCTGTCTGTCCCCCTAATAATAGAGTCACCCACTACCAGGACCTGTCTTGCCTGCCCTACACTTCCCCCCTCCCCCTCATTACTGGATCATACACTCCCCCGGCGGTCAGAGGATCTGTCGTGCTCCAATAATGCCGGTTCTGAACCAGCCTTCCTATACTTCTTCCCTCTATCCCTCCTAACTGTTATCCAGCTCCCTGCCTGTTCAGCCTGCACTTCCCCTCTATGCTCCATCCCCAGTATTGACCCATTGAGTGTCTGCTCGGTGAGCAGCAAACTCTGTTCCATGTTGTCGATGCTCCTCAGTATCGCTATCTGAGCACTTAGATCCAGAATTTGGGCTTCCAAGTTCACGATATGCTCACATCTCTCGCAGCCGTATGGATCCTCGAGCAGTTGCTCACGGAATGCATACATTGCGCAAGATGTACACTGCACGGCTCCGGCCAACATGGACGTCATTCTAAATATGGGGATACAGTCAGCATATATATACAAGTACAAAACGCAATTATTTATATATAGGTGTATGGACGGGGATCAATTAGGGATGTGCAAGTGTATCAATTAGATATCGGCGGGGGATCAGTTAAGTATGGACGGGGGATCAATTAAGTATCAAGTATGGACGGGGGAATCAGCTAAGTAGGTCAGGTGGATTAATTAAGTATGGACGGTGTGTAAATTAACTATGGACTGGGGATCAATAAATATGGACTGGGGAAATAATAAATGTGGACTGGGGAATCAATCAATTAATTATGGACAGGGGGTTAATTAAATATGGATGGGGATAAGGCAAATAAATAGGGACTGGGATCAGTAAAAGTGGACAGGGGGAATCTATTAAATATGGACAAGGGGGAGCAATTGATTATGGGCTGGGGGGGTCGATCAGTTAAATGTGGTCGGGGGGATCAATTTAATATGGACGGGGGTGGTTGGGGATCAATTAAATGAGGACGGGGGGGTCAATTTAAATGTGGTCAGGGGGATCAGTTAAATATGGACGGGGGGTGATCAGGGGATCAATTTAAATATGGACGGGGGGTGATCAATTAAATATGAACTGGGGGATCACTAAAGATGGCCGGGGGAGTTGTATTAAATATGGATAGGGGGGAGATCGATCAAGTATGGACAGGGGATTAATTTAAATAAGGCCGGGGGGGGAGCACTTAAATATAATTTAATTACAATACAAATACAAAACAGTACACACTCGGGTTCAGTAGGGCCGCTTATCGCGGCCTCTTGCCCCTCACTCACCTCCTCTAGGGACGCTGCACGTTATCACAGCGCGCTCGCCCCTCCGGTCGCCTCTTACCGGTCCTCTTGGTCACCTCCTGGTCACCACCACCTGGCGCCCTCCGCCGGCCGGCGCTGCACGCTATCACAGCGCTCTCTTGCGCTCGTCCCTCCGGTCGCCTCCTACCGGTCCACTCGGTCCACTCGGTCACCTCCGCCTGGCTCCCTCGCCGGAGGGCCGCGAGCCGAGTCGGACCTCACCGCACGCTGCTCACCACAGTCACACCACAGCCCACGTGCTCACACCCCACGCGCGCTCTCACTTCCGGTCACGTGCTCTCTCTGTAGCTGGGAAGGGGTCATAATAAAGAGAGGGGGGTGACATCCTGCATGGGGCATTATAGAGAGAGGGGGTGACATCCTGCATGGGGCATTATAGAGAGAGGGGGTGACAGCCTGCATGGGGCATTATAGAGAGTGGGGGTGACAGCCTGCATGGGGCCTTATAAAGTGGGGGTACATCCTACATGGGGCATTATATAGAGAGGGGGGTGTGACATCCTGCATGGGGCATTATTAAGAGAGGAGGGGTGACATCCTGCATGGGGCATTATAAAGAGAGGGGGGTGACATCCTTCATGGGACATTATAAAGAGAGGGGGGGTGACTTCCTGCATGGGGCATTATAGAGAGAGGGGGTGACATCCTGCATGGGGCCTTATAAAGAGAGGGGGAGACATCCTGCATGGGGCATTATAAAGAGAGGGGGTGACATCCTGCATGGGGCATTATAAAGAGAGGGGGTGACATCCTGCATGGGGCATTATAAAGAGAGGGGGGTGACATCCTGCATGGGGCATTATAAAGAGAGGGGGTGACATCCTGCATGGGGCATTATAAAGAGGGGGGTGACATCCTGCATGGGGCCTTATAAAGATGGGGGGGGTACATCCTGCATGGGGCATTATAAAGAGGAGGGATGAGAGCCTGCATGGGGCATTATAAGGGGGGGACAGCCAGTATGGGGCATTATTTGGGGGGTAACAGCCTGCATGCAGCATTATATGGGGGCCTGTATCCCGTATGGAGCGTTATAAGGGGACCAGTATCCTGTATGGAGCGTTATATGGGGGCCAGTATCCTGCATGGAGCTTTATAAGGGGACCAGCATCATGTATGGAGCGTTATATGGGGGCCAGTATCCTGTATGGAGCTTTATAAGGGGACCAGTATCCTGTATGGAGCATTATATGGGGGCCAATATTCTGTATAGAGCCTTATATGGGGGCCAGTATTCCGTATGGAGCCTTATATGGGGGCCAGTATTCCGTATGGAGCCTTATATGGGGGCCAGTATTCCGTATGGAGCCTTATACGGGGGCCAATATTCTGTGTGGAGCGATTCGCCGGTTTCTGAGCTATTGTGGAATTTACAATAGATATCGCTCATGTAATGTAAGAAGTGAAATCTTTGCATTGTACTATGTATATAATTCTCTGTGGTATCTGTGCATCATGAATTGTGATATGTATTAAAGGGGCCCACTGAGACTCTTTCGCCCGGGGCCCAGAAAAATCTGGAGCCGGCCCTGCCGAGAAGGTATCTTTAATTTCTAGGTGTTATAGTGAAGAAAACGGAAAGGCGGTGGCTTCATCCAAGTCTCTGCAATCCACCAACCAGGCAGAGGAATTCCAGGTGGTCCTTGAACCCTTAGGGGTGGTAGTTGATCTCAATGAGACTCCCCAATGCCAAGTTCCTGGTACTACGCCCGCTTGGTCCTATGCTGAGGATGGCTTGATTGAAAGAAGCATCCAAGTTGAGAAGATGGTGAGAGGTGTCACTTTTCTTCTAATGGACCAGAAGAGAAGTAATGGGAGAAAGTGAAGAGGTGTCGGTCGCCACCTTCTCTGCAGACAGAGAGTCCTGGTGGTCTTGAAGAAGAGGGGGCGTAAAGGAGGATACTGTAACATTTATGTCAGAATTCCCACATGGCTCTCCTCCTTTCCTGTGCAGTAATGCTGACACACTCACTGCCGTGGCCACGCAGTCACCTCCCCGTCTGCTAGCATGCCTCCTGCTTGTACACGTTGCATACATTGTACAACTAGTGTGCGCGCACACATGCTCCCCCGTTTATTAACGGGGCAGCATACACACATAGTAAAATGCATCCAGGAAATAGCCAGGAGGCATTTAGTATCTGAGTACACCTGCAAGATGGCTCCCAGACAATTGCTGGGAGGCATCTTGTATATAAGGCTCCATCCTCTATAGGGAGTTGCCGAGGCAACAGTATTCTTTGGTGTGTAGTTTGTCCTTTTAGTGAGTTGTTATGTCTCCTGGTTCTGGTGTGGACAGTTTCCTGAATCCCAGCTCCTAGTCCTTGCATGGCCATTCCTGAACCCAAACTCCTGTTTCTTGTGCAGACAGTCCTGAACCCTAAGAGACAAATGGGTGCAATTACAGCAGTCTGATTTGGAGCTGGCAGAGTTGCGAAAGTGCGTTAACTTGTGTCATAAACTCAGAAGGGAAGAGAGAGGGGCCTTATCAATCCATGCCCTACAAATACTAGGACAATGGGAGTGACACTGAATGAAGAACAGCTTACTAAATGGATGGATAGAGATGCCCGAGAATTTGGCACCACATGACAGGTTGTGATACCAGAAGAGATTGCACTGAGCTTGGCAACAGAGGCCCCCAAAAGGGGCACGCACTTTGGGGCAGAAAGGACTTTCTGGTTTTTGCAGCGGCTTGTGAATAGGCCTCCATTACACTGAGCAGTGGAGGAGGTTGGCTGAAGTAGCCAATAGTGTGAGCTGACCAAGACCCCAGAGCAAAAAGCCCTCATCCAAGTGATCCAAACTTCTGCACCACTGGAGGTACCGATGATCCACTCTTTGATTATTGGTTAGTCCCATTATGACTACGAATACTGTCCCGTAATGACCGATCACTTCACCAAATTTGCAGTTGTGACTCCAACCAGGGATCAGACGGATGAGACGGTGGCTAGGGCGATATGACAAGACTTTTAGTGTGTACGGTTGCCCGAAGATAATCCACTCAGACCAAGGAGCCTGTTTTCAAGGAAGAATTATGGAGGAATTGCACCAACTCTGTGACACTGCCAAATCTTGAACAATACTGTACCGTCCGCAAGGGAACGGGGACTGTAGGCGCTTGCAACAGATGTTGACGACAAAACCCAAGATAAAATCAAAATAAGCAAATACCCTGCAGTAAATAAATAAACAGCAAAAGTGCATAAAATAATATAGGGTGCTTAGTCAACAAAATTTTGATGAAAAAAACATAAAAGCCATCTCAAAATGTCAAGGCGACCCTATTTGGGACGGTCATGACCTCTATCGTTAAAAAAACCTTACCATTTGTCAAGTGACATACATATAAATTAAGGTTGCGAAGAACTGAGACCCTGCTAATTGACACCCAGCCATGGGGAACTAAATGAATGTAATGTTCAGCTCAAAGGAAAGAGAGGCCACACACTTATTTGCACAGAGTGCAAAAAAAAACTACAAACAAAACATAAAGAGATGAACTGGAATATAAGTTGGTGTGCATGCAGCATTTAGGCGCATGTTCACACTGGGCATTAAACAGACCAAACCTCAGATAAAAACAAAATAAGCTGCCTGTTCCTACTGAACAGACCCGCCTTCGTCCTCAGCTAGTCTGAACAGAGACCTATAGAATTAAGGGAGGGGTCCCTAAAAGAACTAAGGACTGGGACAAAAATGGGACACCTACTAAACAGAAATTGTTGTAGAACACAAAAGACAAGCTGACAAAAAGTACTAGAGGTCCAAGAGGACCAAGCAAACTGACAGAGATAGGCACCGAAGCACCAGGCTATAAAAACAGTCAAACAACACTGAAGTCCAGCAAAGCCAGAAGGGTGGAGCAGGAAAATATAGGCAGATGGTCACGTGACCGCAAAACACAAGATAGAAAAAACTAACAGGAGGGTTCTAACAGTACCCCCACTTTTATGAGGATCCTCCGGATTCTCCAGGCCCAGGCCTATCTGGTAACCTCCTGTGGAAAGCTTTAACAAGCCTAGGAGCAGAGACATCATCCGTCCTTACCCAGGAGTTGTCTTCGGGACCGAAACCCTTCCAGGAGACAAGATACTGTAATCTCCCTCTATGCTATCTAAAATTCAAGATACGCAAAATTTCATATTCGCCATCTTCCACCACAGGAGGAACTGTGACAGTGACGTCCCTATCAGATACATCAGCCTTTTTCAACAAGGAAACATGAAACACAGGATTAATCTTCCAGGAAGTAGGGACATCCAACCTAACAGCAGACTGGTTAACAACCTGAAGCACTTTAAATGGACCCACAAACTTAGGACCCAGTTTTTTAGAGGGAATCCTCAACCGCAGGTTCTTCGAGGACAACCAAACCTTGTCACCCACAGTAAACAAAACCTCTTTATGTTTCCTGTCAAAATACTTCTTGGACATTTGTTAGCCTCTTGAAGGTTACAACGTACATTAGTCCAAACTCTCTCCAAATCACCGGAAAAATTCTCCTCTTCCGGCACAGCCGACATCAATTTGGAGAACGAACCAAAAGACGGATGTCTCCCAGTACAACAGAATAAAGGAGAACACCCAGCAGAGGAGGATGCATGATTGTTAAGAGCAAATTCTGCGAGAGGCAGAAACTCCGACCACACCTCTTGATTGTCCGCCACAAAACAACGCAAAAACTGCTCAACATCCTGGTTCTTCCTTTCAGTCTGTCCATTAGACTCAGGATGATAACCAGATGAAAATGCCAAATGGACTCCCAACCGGTCACAAAAAACACGCCAAAAGCGAGCCACAAACTAAGGTCCTCTATCAGAAACAATATCCATGGGAACGCCATGGAGCTTGACAATCTCCTTAACTAATGCCTTAGCGAGTGTCTTGGCGCAGGGCAACTTAATGAATAGAACCAAATGACACATCTTACTGAAACGGTCCACGATCACCCAGATGACAGTAAAACCCTTGGACACAGGAAGATCAGTAATAAAATCCATAGTGAGATGCGTCCAAGGCGCACTAGGAACCTCCAGAGGGCAAAGCAACCCCTCAGCAGGAGTATGTGAAGCCTTTGACCTAGAGCACACAGTACACTGACGCACCCACTTGATGACTTCCTTCTGCCATCCAGGCCACCAAAAACTGTGACTGATCAGTGTCTTAGTCTCTGCAATTCCTGGATGACCTGCCAACAGAGACTCATGACAATCCACAAACAAATCTCTCCTAAAGGCTCTAGGCATGAACAACCTCCCATGGGGAGTGTTAGATGGAGCATCATCTTGAGCTTTCAGAATCCCATTCTCCAAAACAGAGTCCAAAGCCGCCACCACAACTCCTTTCTGTAAAATGCTCTCCTCCTCCTCGGCACCGACCATAGGAGTGAAGCTGCGAGATAAAGCATCGGCTTTAACATTCTTAGTACCAGGGATATAGGTAACAGAAAAATGAAACCGAGAAAAAAAAAGTGCCCACCTAGCTTGACGAGCATTCAAGCGCTTAGCAGCATCCAGATAGATCAAATTCTTATAATCTGTGAAAACCTGAATAGGAAATCTAGCACCTTCCAAAAAATGACGCCAATGTTCAAACGCGAGTTTAATAGCCAGAAACTCTCAATTTCCAACATCATAATTCAGTTCGGTTTCTGAAAAACTCCACCCTTGTTCTCCTGAGACAAAACTGCTCCGACACCCACCGATGAAGCATCAACCTCTACCACAAAAGGCTTGGTCTCATCAGGCTTCATAAGAATAGGGGCAGAAATTAACCTCTCTTTGAGATACTTAAACGCTTCAATGGCCTCAGTAGTCCACTCGTCCGTATTCGCACTTTTCCTGGTGAGATCGGTTAGAGGTTTAACAATTACAGAAAAATTCTTAATGAATTTCCTGTAATAAATGGCAAAACCCAAAAATCTCTGTATAGATTTCAAACCAATAGGCCTAGGCCATTCCAGCACAGCCTGAACCTTCACAGGGTCCATCTCAAAGCCCTCGCTGGAGACAATGTAGCCCAAAAAACTAATTTTCTGCACAGTGAAATCACATTTCTCCAGCTTAGCAAAGAGTGAATTATCATCCAATAACTGCAAAACTTCACGTACACTCTGCCAATGGGACTCCAGATCTGGTGAATAAATCAAAATGTCATCCAAATACACAACCACATTCTTACCAATCAGAGGTCTCAGGATGTCATTAATAAGGTTCTGAAAAAATGCAGATGCATTGGTAAGACCAAAAGGCATCACCAGATTCTCAAAATGACCTACCGGAGTGTTAAAAGCAGTTTTCCATTCATCACCCTCCTTCACACGTAACAAATTGTATGCCCCCCGGAGATCAATTTTGGAGAACCACTTGGCTCCCACTAACTGGTTAAACAAGTCAGGAATAAACAGTAATAGGTACGAATTGCGTACGGTAATCTTATTAATTTCACGAAAATCCAGACATGGAAGTAAACCGCCATCCTTTTTTTTTAGCAAAGAAGAATCCAACTGCCACAGGCGACATAGAAGGTCTAATGTGACCAGCAGCCAGGCTAGTCTGTATGTACTCCTTCAAGGCCTTTCTTTCAGGGATTGTCAGATTAAACAAGCGACTTTTGGGAAGAGTAGCACCAGGAACAAACTCAATGGCGCAATCATAATCCCTATGAGGAGGTAAAACTTGCGACTCCTCCTCCGAAAAAACCCTCCAAAAATCTTGAATAGGTACAGGTAATTCCACTTTTTCCACAGCCCCAATGCGACCATTACAACATTTATCATAGCACTTCGGACTCCAAGACTTAATCACATTAGTAGACCAGTCCAAAAAAGGATTGTGCAGTTTTAACCAAGGCAATCCTAGAACAACTGGAGAGGGTAAATTATCCAAAACAACCAAGTCCAAAATTTCTTGGTGAACTCCATTGCTAGTGAGAGGAAATGCAGCAGTCTTGTGAGTAATACATTTCAAAGGAGTGTTATCAATTGCAACCACAGAAATAGGTGATGACACAGGTTTGGATTTCATTTTAAGTTTTTCCAAAAACCCTTTATCAATCACATTAAGTGTTGAACCACAATCCACAAATACCTGAAATTCAATCAAATCACCCTGCAGAGTAGTACTCCCAGAAAGAAACACTTCTGCAGAGCGTAAACAAGCTATACGAGCGTAACTGATCTTTTTTTTTTCTTTACTTAAACAACGCTCACAATACTTAATCAAATGGTCACCTTAACCACAATAAAGACACAATCCGTCGGCGAATCTCCGGCCTTTTTCCTGAGAGCGGAGTGACATCCCCCCAACCTCCATCGGTTACCCAACGTCAGAGCAGATTTTCTGGGGACTAGGACCTGACATTACAGGAGTCTTTACCTCATTGAGCCTGCACCTCAGTCTCCTGTCTATACGAACAGCTAACTGCATAGCTTCCAGCAGAGTCTCAGGTGCAGGGAATGCAATTAGCAAAGTCACTAGCTGGTCATTAGCAAAGTCATTAGCTGGTCACTCAGACCAGCAAGAAATAAGCATGTCAGCGCCGAATCATTCCACTTAACTTCTGAAGCCCATCTCCTGAAGTGTGTGCAATAATTTTCAACATCATCAGACCCCTGATTCAAACGTCTAAGTTCTGATTCAGCAGATGAGATTCGATCAGGATAGACATATAATAGCCCCATAGCAGAAAAAAATTCTTCAACAGAACTTAAACATTGATCATTAGGCTGGAGAGAAAAGGCACAACCCTGTGGTTCTTTGGGCAAAAGTGACATAATAAAGCCAATGCGCGGTGATTCATTCCCAGAGGATCTTGGTCTCAAAGGAAAATATAACAAACAAGCATTTTTAAAGGAAAAAAAATCTTGCTGTTTACCATAAAAAACATCAAGCAGTCCTACCTTCGGTTCCACAAAATGCGCTCCAGGACAGATGCTCACGTGTTGCTGAAGCTCGGCCTCTTCCTGAGACAATCCCTGCAGGTGTTGAGCCAACTCCTGGATGGAAACCATACTGATCCCCGAATTTCTTTCCTTTTAATTTTTTTGGGCTGGACTTACTGTTATGGTCTGCAACAAGAACTAAGAAAAGATAGGGGAAAGCTGTCCCTACAGTAAGACTAAGCTGAATCCCTACAATGTAGCGGGCTGCCTGTTCCTAGTGAACAGACCCGCCTTTGTCCTTGGCTAGTCTGAACGGAGACCTATAGAATTAAGGGAGGGGTCCCTAAAAGAACTAAGGACTGGGACAAAAGTGGGACACCTTCTAAACAGAAATTGTTGTAGAACACAAAAGACAAGCTGACAAAAATTATTAGAGGTCCAAGAGGACCAAGCAAACTGACAGAGATAGGCACCGAAGCACCAGGCTAGCAAAACAGTCAAACAACACTGAAATCCAGCAAAGCCAGAAGGGCGGAGCTGGAATATATAGGCAGATGGTCATGTGACCGCATAACACAAGATAAAAAAAACTAACAGGAGGGTTCTAACACTAGTAGGGTGTTACATTGGAACATGCTCCGTTCCTGCCTTTCAGAAAAGACTATTAAAGAGCTGAGTCTCTGAAGGGACAGTGAAATGATACATCGGGGAAGGCAGTTAGCGAGTATGACTGGTTTGCAGTATCCACAGAACCCTGTGAGGTGGCACTATCGCCCTGAGCTGAATAGGAGAATGACTCTGAAATCAAACCTCCGCATGAAGCTCTTGAAGTCCCGAGTGCCCTTGTAGAATCCCCTCTAGAGGAGCTTCGTAGGACTGCAAGTGCCAATGATGGTATTCCCCCTAGAAGAAATATGCAAGATTAGTTCATATGGCAACGAATCATACAAAAGAATTATGAGTGTGCTCGTTGTTGGCAAAATTGGGACCACCCCTGAAGAATCTCATGATGCGTGAGGGCTCTTCTCACCCTGGACTGGTAAATTAAAAGGAAGGAGGGATGTAAGGGAGTGGAGAGCAGAGAATGTGATTCATCAATGTTCCATGGCACTCACTACAGAATGTTTCCATCTGTTGCCATCTGCTGAGTGAATAGCGTAGACTGGAACTAAAAGATGAGAGAAGTATTACCAGAGGGAAAAACTTTAAAAGGAAGCTGGGTCAGCTGATAGCTGTGGAACAGTTGTCAAATATAAAAGCCTGGAGTGGTGAGGTGGGAAAGCAGTCAGCACCAGCATAGAAGACAAAGAGGCCGCCTGAGCAGAGTGATGCGCTAGCAGAGTGACCAAAGAGTGGCTTGATACTGAAGCAAGTGAGACGTCGTTGGTCAAGCACTGAAGCCCAGATTTCAGCAGTCAAGAACCGAGGCCCAGACTTCGTTGGTTAAGACCCGAAGCCCAGACTCTGCAGGTCAAGCACTGAAGTTCGGACGCTGATCTTTGGATGAGACTGGACGTCTGCCATGCTGACGAGGAGACCCCAGACGACCAGACCGTTACTTCCTGCGTAGATGTACAGGGTGTGGGCCGGAGCTGCTCTTCAGGGAACAAAGGCACCCAAAGCGAGGAACACACAGGGTACTAATTGACTCGCATATCAAGCAAAGTGCCGATGACCCCCATTAGTTCTAGAATAACTATCAATGGTGCTTGTAGAGCATACGACAATGATGGGCCTAGCATTGGGAGTGAAACCCATTGAGCTAAGACAGGGAGACATCAATATTCGCTCAACTGTTAAATAACAAGACAGCGTAAGCAAATAGAACCTAGAAAAAGATATTGCATTAAGTGTTGAAAAGTACTATGCTGCTTTTATTATCATTACTTCTAAGATTGTATTTAATTGTTTTCATAAACAGTGGGGGGAAATAAGTATTTGATACACTGCTGATTTTGCAAGTTTTCCCACCTACAAAGATTGGAGAGGTCTGTAACTTTTATTGTAGATATGCTTCAATTGAGAGACAGAATCTAAACAAAAGTCCAGAAATCACATCGATTGATTTTTACATAATTAATTTGCATTTAATTGCATGAAATAAGTATTTGATACAACAGAAAAACAAAACTTAATATTTGGTACATAAACCTTTGTTTGCAATTAAAGAGGTCAGATGTTTCCTGTAGTTCTTGACCAAGTTTGCACACACTGCAGCAGGGATTTTGGCCCACTCCTCCATTCAGATCTTCTCCAGATCTTCCAGGTTTTGGGGATGTTGCTGGGCAACATTGAGTTTCAGTTCCCTCCAAGATTTTCTATTGGGTTCAGGTCTGGAGATTGGCTGGGCCACTCCGGGATTTAGAAATGCTTCTTATGGAGCCACTACTTAGTTGCCCTGGCTGTGTGTTTTGGGTCATTGTCATGTTGGAAGACCCAGCCATGACCCATCTTCTATGATCTTACTGAAGGAAGGAGGTTGTTGGCCGAAATCTCACGATACATGACCCCATCCATCCTCCCTTAAATACGGTGCATTTCCTTTAGGCGGTTTCTTACAGTTCGGTCGCAGACATTTACTCCAGTTTCCTCCCATTCGTTCCTCATTTGTTTTGTTGTGCATTTCCTGTTTTGGAGACATATTGCTTTAAGTTTCCGGTCTTGACACTTTGATGTCTTCCTTGGTCTACCAGTATGTTTGCCTTTATCAACCTTCCCATGTTGTTTATATTTGGTCCAGATTTTAGACACAGCTGACTGTGAACAACCAACATCTTTTGCAACATTGTGTGATGATTTACCTTCTTTTAAGAGTTTGATAATCCTCTCCTTTGTTTCAATTGACATCTCTCATGTTGGAGCCATGATTCATGTCAGTCCACTTGGTGCAACAGCTCTCCAAAGTGTGATCACTCCTTTTTAGATGCAGACTAATGAGCAGATATAATTGGATGCAGGTGTTAGTTTTGGAAATGAAAATTTGCAGGGTGATTCCATATTTTTTTCCTCAGAATTGAGTGATTCCATAATTTTTTCCCTCTGCTTGGTCTGAAAAAAATTACCCTTACTGAGTACCACATTTTTAATCTTGATTTATTTTAGTGTTTTTTAAAGCCATAAAGTTGCCATTTGAAATTAATTTAGTTTTGTGCCATGTTTGTGATCTGCTTTTTTTCAACAACATTAAACAACTGATTGAATATCCTCCAAGCCCGGTGATTCCATAATTTTTGCCAGAGGTTGTATTATCCCTGCTGTATCTGCATAATCATATTTTCCTATAGTTAGACCTCTTTTCTCTGGTAGAAAAATAAATGGCTTTGATTGACTACATCAGCATCATCATTATCTGTGTTATTGCATCCTAATAACCTGTTCACATGACCATGAGCCTATTGACTGTGTCTCTAATTAGTGTTCTCCTTGCTTGGGATGTTAGTTTATGTGGACAGCCATTTCTTAGTAGGTTTGCAGTTGTGCCATACCCCTTCTGTTTTTGGATGATGGATTGAACAGTGTTCTGTGAGATGTTCAGAGCTTGGGTCATTTTACATCATGTAACTCTACTTTACGCTTCTCTACAACTTTATCCTTGACCTATCAGGTGTATTCCTTGATTTTCATGATGTTTTTTGATCCCTAATGTTCTCAAATAAACCTCTGAGGCCTTCAAAGAAGAGCTGTTGTTATAATTAGAATAAATTACACACAGGCACACAGGTGGACTAAATTCACTAATTATGAGACTTTTGAAGGCAATTCACTCAGGATTTTTCAAGGCCATGTACAGAGCTGCTCGCCATTATTGACAACCATTCATTTTTTTTCATAGACTGTACAATATCTTCAGAGATAAATAGAAATGTACCAAAGTTATATCCTCAGGATTTTTAATTAGTGGTCCAAAGTATTACAACATTAAAACATTTTTTTTCAACCTCCATGTTGCAATTTCAAAGAAAAAAACCATAAACATCATGTGCAGCAATAACGGCATCCCTTTTTAATACTTGGTTGCATACCCTTTAGCATTGCTGACAGCCTTCAAATGTTTCTTGCAGTCATGTATAAACTTTATGCACTTCTGGAATTTTCTCCCACTCTTCCTTTGCAGTTTGTTCAAGCTCTTGAATGTTTGCAGGGTTCTTTTTCCCAATGGCAGATTTCAGCTCACCCCAAAGCTTTTCAATGGGATTGTGGTCAGGATTCGTTGCTGGCCATTTTAAAACAGTCCATTTTTCATTTACAACTATTCCTGTGTACTTTTGAATGTGTGCTTAGGGTCATTGTCTTGCTGGAGGACCCATGATCTTCGACTCAAACCAAGTTTTCTTATACTGGGTAGGACATTTCGCTCTAAAATCTCTTGATAATTCTCAGATTTCATGATTCCTGTGATACGGTCAAAGCCTCCAATACCCCACAGCATTATGGATCCTCAACCATGCTGAACTGTTGGTAAGGTGTTCTTTTTCTTATAAGCCTCATTGCGGTTTCTGTAAATGAACTATTACTTTGCATTGCAAAAAAGCTCTATTTTGGTTTCATTTTTCCACAGAACATTTTCCCAGAAGGATTGTGGTTTGTCAAGGTACTCTTTGACAAAGATCAGTCGATCCATTTCATGTCTTTTCATCAGCAATGGTTTCTTCCTTGGTCTTTGCCCATAAAGCTCTGTTTGGTTTAGTGTGTAGCATATGGTACTTGTTGAAACCATGACCCCAGACTGTTCCTGGTTGGCCTTCAGGATATTTGACGTGGTTTTTTCCACCATTCGCACCAACCTTCAAAAACATCTCTTGTTAATATTCCTCTTTTTCCCCCATCCAGAGAGGTTCCTGACAGTTTCATGCTTGGCAAACTTCTTAATAGCATTGTGCATTGTTGAAACTGGGATACCAAGGTCTTTGGAGATGGCCTTATACCCTTTGGAAATCTTGTGTTTTGTAATAATAGCAGTTTTGATGTCTTCAGACAG
This sequence comes from Phyllobates terribilis, assembly GCF_046119375.1. Lineage (NCBI taxonomy): Eukaryota > Metazoa > Chordata > Amphibia > Anura > Dendrobatidae > Phyllobates > Phyllobates terribilis. Next base: position 18,080,401 of record NW_027362771.1, read on the forward strand.
CTCCTCTATCTTCACTATTGTGACAAAGGAACAGGGCTTACCATGTGGCTTTTTAAAACACTGAAGTCATCTTTCATTGGCTAATTTGTGTCACATGGGCACAGACAATGACAGGTGAATCCCTTTTGTGATTTACCATAGGTGAGTCAAAATGTGTTTCCACACTAAATTAATTTAAAGGGTGCCAATAACAGTGACACAGCAAGCTTTAGATTTTTCTATTTTGCGCTCCCATTGTTTTTTGTTTAAAATTATTGTCTATCATTTGCTCTTCTGTATTTAACACGAGTGCTCTATACACAAAAACTGTTTCACTTGATTCATTTTTTTCAGGAGATATTCCACATTATGCACTTAAACTTCAAGGGTGCCAACAGGGCTGCCATCAGACACTTTAGGGCCCCATACTGGCAAAATATTCGGGCCCCCAGGCTCCACCCCATCTCCGCTTCCATCACTCGAACATTCTACAGTCCCACCACCCACTCTTGGAAAAACTCCACTTCTGCACCACGTCCTCACCAATCACACATTAACAGTTCCCATCGAACACCAGATGACATACATAGATAGCAGCTTTTGTTTGGAACAAAAAATAAAGAAAATCCAAAATGCATTGGATGTTTTATATCCAAACTTTTTAAAGAGCATGAAAGTGTTCTTGCTATTTTTCATAAAATCGCTTCTGCTGATTTGTAGGTAAGCAGCACTATTAAGGGTATATAAACTCTGATGTATATTTCAACACTGAATACTTCATTTATATGAAAAAATGTCAAATTAATTTGAATTAATTAATTAATTAGAATTTTAATTTGTATGCCACTAGGACAAGGTAGACTCTTCTGGCCGGGCCCTATTCTACTCTAGCCTATTAAATATTTCTTAAAATATCCATTACTCTTTTTAGGTATACTTTTATTTATTTTTCTTAAATGAATAAGTCACATACATATTTTAAAATGACAAATAATACCACATTCAAGGGACAAATACTGCCACACCATGACAAAATCACATATTACCACCACATAGTGACCAAATACTACAATACTGATCATTAATTAAAAAAAAACACAATAATAATATTACCATAAGTGCCATTTTACATGGCAGCTCTGTACATGGTATACAGTGTATAGTGTAAGTGTACAGGTAATACAGGGATCACCAGTGACATTATACACAGAAACTCTGTATATAGTGTCAGTGTACAGGTAATACAGTGATCATCAGTGACATACACAGGAGCTTTGTATATAGTATATAGTGTCAGTGTACAGATAATACACTGACGTCTCTAGGTGAAGTCCTTAATCTTCTTTTCTCCTTCATCCAGCACAGACCGTCATCACTTCTCCAAGCCAGGACTCATCTCTGCATAAAATAACATACAGTTATCTAGAGCACATTCCCCAACTTCTACACTACACAGTTGCATACAGATGTGCAACCACCATTAATATATAATTAGTTATTATGCAACCCACCATTCCAAATATAAATTGTAATTCACCCCTGCGCCCCCCACTAACTGTAACTAGCCACTTCCTCACCTAATAAATATATAAATTAATTAGTACCTGTATTCTTTCCCCCAATTCATTACCAGTCACACTCCTGCATCCTCAACGCCCCCTACTCTGTACCTCTTGCTCCCCTGATTCATTATATTTACATGCACCCTCCGCCCCAATTCATTATGTCATGTTCGTGCTTTCCCCACCCCCACTCTCTATTCATCATTTACTCTCCCCCACTCCAAATTGATCATTTGCTCTCCCTCCCAACTCCCAAATCATCATGTGTTCTCCCAAACCCAACTCCCAATTCATCATGTTCTCTCCCCACCCCCACTCCCAATTCATCATGTGCTCTCCCCACCCACCACTTCCAATTCATCATGCGCTGTCCCCACCCCCACTCCCAATTCACCATTTGCTCTCTCCACCTCCCACTCCCAATTCACTATTTGCTCTCCCCATCCCCAACTCCCAATTCACCATGTGCTCTACCTACCCCCCACTCCCAATGCATCATTTGCTATCCACACCCCTACTTCCAATGCATCATGCGCTCCCCTCACCCCCCACTCCCAATTCTCCATGTCCTGTCCCCTGTCCCAATTCTCTTTGTGCTCTCCCCACCCCCAATGCATCATGAGCTCTCCCCACCCCTAATGCATCATGTGCTCTTCCCACACCCAATTCTCCATGTGCTCTCCCCACCCCCAATTCTCCATGTCCTCTTGCCACCCGCCACTACAAATTCTCCATGTGCTCATCCAACCCCCCACTCTCAATTCTCCATGTGCTCTTGTCACCCTCCAGTCCCAATTCTCCTTACACTCTTCCCACCCTCCACTCCCAAATTCTTAATGTGCTCTTCCCACCCTCCACTCCCAATTCTCCATGTGCTTATCCCCCCATTCCCAATTCTCCATGTGCTCAACCCCCCACTCCCAATTCTCCATGTACTCTCCCCACCCCAATCCCAATTCTCCATGTGCTCTTCCCACCCTCAAATCCCAATTAACCATGTGCTCTTCCCACCCCCACTCCCAATTCTCCATGTGCTCTCCCTAACCGACTCCCAATTCTCCATGTTCTCATCCTCACCCTCCACTCCCAATTCTCCATGTGCTCATCCCAACCTTCCACTCCCAATTGTCCATGTGCTCATCCCCACCCTCAACTCCCAATTGTCCATGTGCTCATCCCCACCCTCCACTCCCAATTCTCCATGTGCTCATCCCCACCCTCCACTCCCAATTCTCCATGTGCTCTTCCCACCCTCACTCCCAATTCTCCATGTGCTCTCCCTACCCGACTCACATTTCTCCATGCACTCTTCCCACCCTCCACTTCCAATTCTCCATGTTCTCTTCCCACCCTCCACTGCCAATTCTCCATGTGCTCTTCCCACCCTCCACTCCCAATTCTCCATGTTCTCATCCTCACCCTCAACTCCCAATTCTCCATGTGCTCATCCCAACCTTCCACTCCCAATTCTCCATGTGCTCATCCCCACCATCAACTCCCAATTGTCCATGTGCTCATCCCCACCCTCCACTCCCAATTCTCCATGTGCTCATCCCCACCCTCCACTCCCAATTCTCCATGTGCTCATCCTCACTCTCCACTCCCAATTTTCCATGAGCTCTTCCCACCCTCAAATCCCAATTCTGCATGTGCTCTTCCCACCCCCCACTCCCAATTCTCCATGTGCTCTCGCTACCCGACTCCTAATTCTCCATGTTCTCATCCTCACCCTCAACTTCCAATTCTCCAAGTGCTCATCCTCACTCTCCACTCCCAATTTTCCATGTGCTCTTCCCACCCTCAAATCACAATTCTGCATGTGTTCTTCCAACCCCTCACTCCCAATTCTCCATGTGCTCTCGCTACCCGACTCCCAATTCTCCATGCACTCTTCCCACCCTCCACTCCCAATTCTCTGTAACATACCTGGCGGCGTCCTTGCATAGTGGTCCATCTCCCACTGTGCAAGAGCGCGCACTTGATCTCCAGTCCAGAATGTCTCTCTGGCTTCCCTCCATGCTGTCTGTTTGTGTCTGTTTCTGCTGCTTAAGGGCGGCGCCCGATCACTTCCTGCTTTTTGTACCTGCTGTGGGTCACACCCCTTGTGCGTCCTCAGCCTATTGCTGTCTGTCACCTGGTATATAGCTCAGCTGCTCCCATCTATCCCTGCCTGAGCATAGTGTTTCATTCAGTGTGTGCTTGCACTCTGAAGGTGCCAGGTCCCGTTCTGTGTTCTCTTGTCTGCCTATCCTGGAGGCTGTATTTCCAGGCCTGTCTGAACACGCTCCTAGCCTGTTCCTCCTGCCTTCTAGGGGCCGATTACCTAGACCCGTTCCTGTATCTTGTCTGACCTGTCTGAACACGCTCCTAGCCTGTTCCTCCTGCCTTCTAGGGGCCGATTACCTAGACCTGCTCCTGTATCTTGTCTGTCCTGTCTGAACACGCACCTTGCCTGTTCGTCCTGCCTCTCTGGGGGCCGTATTCCCAGACCCGCTCCTGTATTCCGCTGCAGTGTCGGTCTCCTCCGTACACTCAGTTCCAGTCTGAACTCTCTCCTATCCTTTACCTGTTTTGCCTCTATGTCCGTTCCCTTCCTTTTTCTGCAGAGTCTGAACTCGTACCTAACTCCTGCTTGTTGTCTCTGTACTCCCGTTTGTGAGTTTGTGGTCCACTCGCTACTTCTCTGCTAGTACCCTGTGGGTGTCTGGCTCTGCCTTTCCCTTCCTGTCTGTTCCGTGTGAACAGAGCCCTGTCCCCCCTACTCAGCCTAGCCTGCTCTGACTACTTTGCTCACCGCTCCGGTGGTTCTAGCCTGCTCTGACTCCTTTGCTCACCGCTCCGGCGGTTCTAGTCTGCTCTGACTCCTTTGCTTACCGCTCTGGCGGTTCTAGCCTGCCCTGCTTCTGCCCACTGCTCCGGCAGTCCTGTCCTGCCCTGCTTCTGCCCGCTGCTCCGGCAGTCCTGTCCTGCCCTGCTTCTGCCCGCTGCTCCGGCAGTCCTGTCCTGCCCTGCTTCTGCCCGCTGCTCCGGCAGTCCTGTCCTGCCCTGCTTCTGCCCGCTGCTCCGGCAGTCCTGTCCTGCCCTGCTTCTGCCCGCTGCTCCGGCAGTCCTGTCCTGCCCTGCTTGTGCTCGCTGCTCCTGCAGCCCCGTCCTGCTCTGTTCTTGCCCACCGCTTCGGGCGTTCCCTCTCTGCTGTGGTTGTCTACCGCATCTGCGGTTCTGTGACCCAGTCTGTACTGGGTCTTAACCTTTCTGTGCTCCAGCCCGTCCTTTCGGCCAGTACCTCCCTGCCTGCATACTCGCCTGTATCCACCCATCTGCATACCTGCCGTGTTTGCTTATATCCACCAGTCTGTGCCAGCCTAACCTGCCTGTTCCTGAGTCCCAGTGTGTACTGGGTCCTATCCCGCCTGTGTTCCTACCTGCTAGTGCCTCCCTGTCTGCACTCTAGCTGTGCTTGCCTGTACCCCTCTACCTGTATTGTTCCTGAGTCCCAGTGTGTACTGGGTCCTATCCCGCCTGTGTTCCTACCTGCTAGTGCCTCCCTGTCTGCACTCTAGCTGCGCTTGCCTTTACCCGCCTGCCTGCATACCAGTCGTGCCTGCCTATACCCTCCAGTCTGTGCGCCAGCCTAACCAGCCTGATCCAGTAATCCCTGTGTGGGTCAACCCCCGTGTCCGGAGTTTGACCTGGAGTAGCACCTGGTCCCTCTGCCCGGTTTCTCCCTGGTGCACTGGCGTCGTATGCCGTCGTGCCATCTTGGTCGGATCGGCCAGATACTTAGTCACGCCCCTCCAGGCACTCTCCGGTTCATGGTCCAGTGGAATCACTACAATCACACGCACACGCCGCTCAGCCCGGGCGTGTGCATAACAATCTCCATGTCCTCTTTCTACCCTCCACTGCCAATTCTTCATGTTCTCATCTTCACCCTCAACTCCCAATTTTTCATTTGCTCTTCCCACCCTCCACTCCCAATTCTCCATGTTCTCAACCTCACCCTCAACTCCCAATTCTCCATGTGCTCATCCCAACCTTCCACTCCCAATTCTCCATGTGCTCATCCCCACCCACCACTCCCAATTCTACATGTGCTCATCCCCACTCTCCACTCCTGATTCTCCATGTGCTCATCCTCACTCTCCACTCCCAATTCTCCATGTGCTCTTCCCACCCTCAAATCCCAATTCTGCATGTGCTCTTCCCAACCCCCACTCCCAATTCTCCATGTGCTCATCCCCACCCTCCACTCCCATTTCTCCATGTGCTCATCACCACCCTCCACTCCCAATTCTCCATGTGCTTATCCTCACTCTCCACTCCCAATTTTCCATGAGCTCTTCCCACCCTCAAATCCCAATTCTGCATGTGCTCTTCCCACCCCCCACTCCCAATTCTCCATGTGCTCTTGCTACCCGACTCCCAATTCTCCATGTTCTCATCCTCACCCTCAACTCCCAATTTTCCAAGTGCTCATCCCAACCTTCCACTCCCAATTCTCCATGTGCTCATCCCCACCATCGACTCCCAATTGTCCATGTGCTCATCCCCACCTTCCACTCCCAATTCTCCATGTGCTCATCCTCACCCTCCACTCCCAATTCTCCATGTGCTCATCCTCACTCTCCACTCCCCATTTTCCATGTGCTCTTCCCACCCTCAAATCCCAATTCTCCATGTGCTCTTCCCACCCCCCACTCCCAATTCTCCATTTGTTCATCCCCACCCTTCACTCTCAATTCTCCATGTGCTGATTCCCACCCTCCACTCTCAATTCTCCATGTGCTTATCCCCCCATTCCCAATTCTCCATGTGCTCTTCCCACCCTCAAATCCCAATTCTCCATGTGCTCTTCCCACCCTCACTCCCAATTCACCATGTGCTCTCACTACCCGACTCCCATTTCTCCATGCACTCTTCCCACCCTCCACTTCCAATTCTCCATGTTCTTTTCCCACCCTCCACTGTCAATTCTCCATGTTCTCATCCTCACCCTCAACTCCCAATTCTCCATGTGCTCATCCCAACCTTCCACTCCCAATTCTCCATGTGCTCATCCCCACCCTCCACTCCCAATTCTCCATGTGCAAATCCCCACCCTCCACTCCCAATTCTCCATGTGCTCATCCCCACCCTCCACTCCCAATTCTCCATGTGCTCATCCTCACTCTCCACTCCCAATTTTCCATGAGCTCTTCCCACCCTCAAATCCCAATTCTGCATGTGCTCTTCCCACCCCCCACTCCCAATTCTCCATGTGCTCTCCCTACCCGACTCCCAATTCTCCATGTTCTCATCCTCACCCTCAACTCCCAATTCTCCATGTGCTCATCCCAACCTTCCACTCCCAATTCTCCATGTGCTCATCCCCACCCTCAACTCCCAATTGTCCATGTGCTCATCCCCACCCTCCACTCCCAATTCTCCATGTGCTCATCCCCACCCTCCACTCCCAATTCTCCATGTGCTCATCCCCACCCTCCACTCCCAATTCTCCATGTGCTCATCCTCACTCTCCACTCCCAATTTTCCATGTGCTCTTCCCACCCTCAAATCCCAATTCTGCATGTGCTCTTCCCACCCCCCACTCCCAATTCTCCATGTGCTCTCCCTACCCGACTCCCAATTCTCCATTTGCTCTTCCCACCCTCCACTCCCAATTCTCCATGTTCTCATCCTCACCCTATACTCCCAATTCTCCATGTGCTCATCCCAAGCTTCCACTCCCAATTCTCCATGTGCTCTTCCCACCCTCAAATCCCAATTCTGCATGTGCTCTTCCCACCCCCACTCCCTATTCTCCATGTGCTCTCCTAACCCGACTCCCAATTTTACATGCACTCTTCCCACCCTCCACTCCTAATTCTCCATGTTCTCTTTCTACCCTCCACTGCCATTTCTCCATGTGCTCTTCCCACCATCCACTCCCAATTCTCCATGTTCTCATCCTCACCCTCAACTCCCAATTCTCCATTTGCTCTTCCCACTCTCCACTCCCAATTCTCCATGTTCTCATCCTCATCCTCAACTCCCAATTCTCCATGTGCTCATCCCAACCTTCCTCTCCCAATTCTCCATGTGCTCATCCCCACCCTCCACTCCCAATTCTACATGTGCTCATCCCCACTCCCCACTCCCGATTCTCCATGTTCTCATCCCCACCCTGCACTCCCAATTTTCCATGTGCTCATTCTCACTCTCCACTCCAAATTCTCCATGTGCTCTTCCCACCTTTAAATCCCAATTCTCCATGAGCTCTTCCCACCCCCCACTCCCAATTCTCCATGTGCTCTTCCTACCCGACTCCCAATTCTCCATGCACTCTTCCCACCCTCTACTCCCAATTCTGCATGTTCTCTTCCCACCCTCCACTGCCAATTCTCCATGTGCTCTTCCCACCCTCCACTCCAAATTCTCCATGTTCTCATCCTCACCCTCAACTCCGAATTCTCCATGTGCTCATCCCAACCTTCCACTCCCAATTCTCCATGTGCTCATCCCCAACCTCCACTCCCAATTCTCCATGCTCTCATCCCCACCCTCCACTCCCAATTCTCCATGTGCTCACCCCCACCCTGCACTCCCTATTCTCCATGTGCTCATCACCACCCTCCACTCCCAATTCTCCATGTGCTCATCCCCACCACTCTAAATTTTCCATCTGCTCATTCCCCCTCACTCCCAATTCTCCATGTGCTCATCCCCACCCTTCACTCCCAATTATCCATGTTGTCATCCCCCCACTCCCATTTCTCCATGTGCTCATCCCCACCCTCCACTCCCAATTCTCCATGTGCTCTTCCCACCCTCCACTCCCTATTCTCCATGTGCTCATCCCCACCCTTCACTCCCAATTCTCCATGTACTCATCCCCACACTTTTTATAAACCTACCCGATTAGAAGCTATATTAATTGCAATTCATCTTTTGTCATATTTTTAATAACATGTAAAACCTGTAGTATTGAATATGTGGGTTTTACAACAAATAGTTTAAAAACACATATTAGGAGACATTTATCGGATGCATATAAAAAATTAACAATGAAATGCTCGGCGACTTCAAAACACTTTAGTATAGTTCATAATGGGGATACATCGATGTGTGCAATTACTACCATAGAGAGGGTTAAGAAACCATATAGAGGTGGCGATCACCAGAGAAAATTAATTAACCGAGAATCATGGTTGATCTACGAGCTTAATACGAGGGTCCCATATGGTATGAATATCAGATAGGACATAATATATCCTTATGAATGAGAATGCATACTATAATATTTGGATTTTAACTATTTGCAAGTTTTTAATATATATGTATTTTCTGCTTTTTCTATTTTTTTCTGTTAGCTTATGGATGTGTATTGTTACATATTATAGAGGTATGGCTGAAGGACAGCTTAATGCAGTTTTACTTTCCTCATCTGAGATTGGATTACTGACACCAGGTGTCAGATCAAGATATGACATAAGACTCCGAACAACACATGGTATGTCAGTATGCAATGAATAAGGGGTTTTACTCCGAAACATGGTTGCCAAGTTTATCTAGCCCTCTGTGTAGGGATGCGACTTTATTCCACTAATTATTTTTTAAAGAAATGTAAAAAAATGTATTATAAAATTTGGAGATTTTATGGAGGATCTGGACGCTGGATTTTTTCCTTCTGAATTCTCATCCCCACCCTCCACTCCCAATTCTCCATGTGCTCATCCCACCCACTCGCAATTCTCCATGTGATCACCCCCCACTCCCAAATCACCATGTGCTCTCCCAACCCTCCACTCGCAATTCTCCATGTATTCACCCCACCCTCCACTCCCAATTCTCCATGTGCTCTCCCCATTCTCCACTCCCAATTCTCCATGTGCTCATCAACCCCCCCCCCCCTCATCATGTGGTTAGGTAAAGAACATTCAATAGTGTATGGGAGAAGGAGATTTTGTGAGGACAAGGATTGCCTGAGGAGGTATCTGGAGATAAGTTTGAAAATGTACAGGTGGATTAATTGGGTAGCCGAGTTAAAGATAGACTGCGGTGCATGCACTGCGAGATTCTTAGTTTGAAGGCCACAGAGAAGTATCTTGAAAAAGTCTAGGTGGGAGATGCTGAGGGCATGAACTAACATTTTAGGAGATTTATGTTAAAGAAAAGATACAGTACATTCTGGAAAAAATTTACCTCTCTAGGCAAGAGGTAAATTTGAGTGTCATCAACATATAAGTGGCACTGGATGCCACTGGATTTAATGAATTGACCCTAGATGGAGAAGAGTAGGGGTCCCAGACCTGAGCCTTGAGGGACATCAAAAGAGAGAGTGGGATGAGGACGAACCATGGGAATGGAAGATTCTAAAGGTTTAGGTAGTGATGTATAAGTATATCCAGGAGAGGACAAGTCTTTGATGCCGTGAGAAGAAAGAATATTTAGTTAGAAAGAGTGGTCAACTGTGTTAAAGGCAAACGACAGGTCTAGTAGGAGGAGTATAAAGTATTGTCCATTGGTTTTGGCAGTTACTAAGTGATTTGTAATTTTGGTTATGGAAGTTTCAGTGCTTCAGTGGAGTGGTGGAGACAGAGTTGGGATGTCCACTCTTTTTAATAAACAGCTGAGGCAAAGCAGACAGCTGGGGGCTAATATTAATAGGCTGGGAAGTTCCATGGATATTTGTCCCTTCCCAGCCTATTAAGACAAGCCATCAGCAGCCCCAGAAATGGCGTATCCATTAGATGCCCAATTCTGGTACTTTGCCTCAGATCATCCTGGTTGCCCTGGTGCTGGAATATGAGGTAAGTGTAATATATATGTCGGGAAGGGGTTAAAATTACCCATATCAGCTATGAATGATTCAAAGTCACAACAACATTAATTCATATGATAAATGCTACTGTCAGAGTATGACTGTGGAATTTACCATGTTAACAGCTGCGAGTTGCGGCTATTAGAGGCACGTGATGACTGATTAAATCAGCCATCATCTCCTGGGAAATATGCAATCTCGGCTTGCGAGCCTGCATCAATGGCAGGAACACAACATATGTCATGACTTTACGTTATATGTCAAGAAAGGGTTAAATGTTTTGGTTGTCTTAAATCATGCATCTGCATGTAATCACTATGCCATCCGTATGTCCATTTCTTAAATCTGTATTACTACCGTATAACATCCACATTCCATTCATTTTTATACATAAAGCAAAAAAAAAACATTCTGCTAGACAAAATACAGTTTACTATGTTAATTGCAATTGATTAGTAAAAGTTGGATGCAATACAATGTTGTCCATATGGCATCCATTTCTTTATGTACCCATTGAGTTTAATGGGTGAGTTTAATTTAAAAAACAGAGCAGAGTTGAGCATTCTGAGATTTTTTACATGCATTGGTCTGTGTATAAAAATGCTCAGTTGAACTACCTTTTTAACCTGCATTGATCATTTAAAATATGCTGGTCTAAATGACTCCTTGCGGTACATTTGCACTCAGACATTTTTGGTCACAGTGATGTCCATGTGGGAAGTAGACCACACATGGACAACACAAGTACCAAGGTTAGTGAATGGGTATGTTCACATGAAAGATTTTCTCCATAGAACAATGGCCTGTTTGAAAAAAAATTGCAGCACACGCAAGTCTGATCTGTTTTATTGATGAGACTTGCCTATATATTTTAATGGGTGCGCAAAAAAAAAAATATGCCAAAAGGACGCCATCCATATGGCATCCAGTTGTAGTGAACCATTACAATTATTCATATAGGAAACTATTTGACTTTGTAAAACTTTTTATTATTTTTGTTTAAAAATGAATGTCTCATGGATGCCACATGAATGTCAAAAACAGACAGGTTGTATGCAGATGACTATACAGATGAAAACTTGTTCATTTTTTTCTTGAAAAATTTACAATTTTCATATGCTTGTAAGAAGGGTACTTTAGATGCAGTGACACAGAAACACAGAGCAGCCAATACGGGGTTAATAAATAGGGGAGGTTTATGATAACAGGGTCAAACTCCACGCAGGGAGTAACGGGAAAATATGGGGGAAAAACAAGGGAAGTAGCAGGTAAAAGTCTATTACTGATAGTTCACAGTTTAACTAGATGTAGCAAAGTCGAACCGGTTGTAATCGACAGTTTTTTCACTTAGCTGACTCTTGCTCCTCACAAGGCAGTTGCCAGCTGATGCCGGTGTTGATTTTTTCAGGCATCCCCGCCCAAACAATGCTCCATCTTCTGGCAGCAGCGGGCGGCCTCCTGTTTTACCCGCTGAGCCCTCAGTCCATAATACGGCACCTCATGTGCTCGGCTCCACGGACCCTGCGTCTCTTCTCCCTCTAGTCGGCTTGACTCCTCCGGTCCACTGCACTCTGATCTTGCTCCAAGTACTGTAGCCAGGAGCCTGGATCCTCCCACACTGCTCTGCTCAGCAGGACCCAGCTCCGCTTTTCCGCGCAAACGTCCTCGTCTCTTTATCTCTCTAGCCACGCCACCAGTTCCCCGGTTACCTGACCTCCCAGCTCTCACTCTGGACACGCCCCCAGCTTCCCAGTCACCTGACTCCTGTGCTTGCAGTCTGTCTTCCCCCTGCAACCAGAGCCACGGCCCCGGCAGTTCCGGACCCCATGCTCATTTAAACTTAGCCGTAATGTGAGAGAATTTACTTTAATAGTGCTTTATTCTAGTTATTATAGGGGTCCCAGTAGTAGGATTGTCTTTAAATAGTTAGTTATTACATATTCTAGCTACTGTATATTCTATAATAGTCTGAGATGGAAAATCTCAGATATGTTGAAATGTAATGTTGGAACGCATGCTCCCCCTCTAGACTACTGGACTTTAATCTGAAAATAAATCACTAGATCAGTAAGAGCTCATTCATATATCCGATTTTTTCATACAAGTGCTATCCATGGTTTTCATGGATAGCACTCATACATTTGATATTCTATGAGGTTATTCATATGTCTGATTTTTTTCCTCATACTAGTAATCTACAGAAAAAAATCGAAGACATGTATGATTTTGATTCAAGCTTCGGCTATAAATCATTAACGCAAGTCTATTGGTCCATGAAAAAATTAGACCGTACTCGGATCACATCCAAGTGCAGTTCGATTTTCACAGACTGTCAAAAAGGAGAAGGTGGAGAAACTTTTTATCTTCCTCTCCAGGTAGGAGAAAAACTGATGACACTCATGAAACATGGGCGAGGGATGGCCACAGGACTAGGGGTACAGCAACAATCAGCAGACACGCACAAATATTAAATAATATATTATAAATATTTACTAAATACTTTTTATAAAATAAACAAAGAAAGGATGGTAGGGAAACTGTGAATAAATAACAAATACGATGACAGCAATTCCTCTCAATAACACCGAATAAGAGCATACACAGGTACAGTTAATAGAATTAACAATTATATGTCAGCAAAAATACATGGGCTGAGTCCCGAATAATCCAACACTGACTGGAATCTCTTAGAAAATGCTGATCTCTCTAATGCAGGACTTCTCTAAGTCCTTAGTAATAAGGCCTCATGTGGCCTAGCCCAAGTTGCTGTGTCCTTGGTTGTCCTCACCGAGTCAGGTCATGTCAAGTCGAACATCATGTACCAGAGTCACGGTCCTTGAACTCTCCTAGCAACAGTCACCAACTGCCATACCCCTGCGCTGCAACTCTGGCCTCTCCGCTGCCCTCTACTGGCAAGATCATATATTACATCACAAATCTCCAACAATACATTAAACTGTGATTAGCCCTTATACTCAAACCACTTTCTGATCAAACTCTGATCAAAGCCTCATCAGAATAATCGGTCCATTTTTCTCGTAAGTGGAAAATACTGACATCTAAATGAGTCCATAGAGAAATTACAGGACTGAAAATCATTAATATTTGGTGCTTTTTTTCCTAGAATTTTTATGGAGATATAGTAAAATGAGAAGTGGTTTTCTGTTTTCGCACATAATTTATTCGTTGTATATTGAAAAATGTTACAATTTCCTAATAAACATGGAACCTTACTCATTAGTGAATTTACATCTTTTTTATCTATTATTTTGCTGTTTTGCCTGTTTTTCATTTGTACCTTATTCTTCTTTTAAGTTTTGACTTTGTTAAAATGTATTTTTATGTTTGCCTGTTTTTTTCTTATCTTTGTCATTGTGGGTAGTGTTTGAGGTTTCCAGATTTTTTGGCTGATTCATCAATTGTGACTTTAAAAAAATAGATAAATTGCAATTTGTTTGCACAAATGTATTCTAGTCTCTCCATAGAGTGATTTTATGCATGTATGTCTGGAACTTTGGCACTAATTTTGTTTAATCTTTAGAAGAACATGTAAATTTTTGTGCAAAAATGTTACCAAAAGGTTAGAGACTAAAAATAAAGAGCATTTTCATTCATAAACCACGTGAATTATTTCGAAGAATTTTTTGCATAAAGCATCAACAAATACTACAAGATGAAAAAGTGTCAGAAACAAAAAAATTAATTACGTGCACTTTTTCAGATCACTGCTTGCTTTCATTCAGTGAAAATGTTATTGTTTACTTTAGGTCTCCTTCACATGTCAGTGTCTCCAGTTCCTGTGGTGACAGTTTTCACACAGAGCATCTCACTACTCGGGATGTTCGGCGAGCACCGAGCATTTCTGGGTTACTCGGGCGGGAGCTCGGGTCTCCACCCTGCACGTTTGGCGCTTTTTACAGAGCCAATGAACATGCAGGGATTGCCAGCCAGTCACTGTAATGCCGCAGCCATGTTGTTTGTGTGCATTACAGTGATTGGCTGGCCGCACAGCGTCACCTCGAGTATTTAAAACCGGGCGCCGCCATCTTGTGCACAGTCGCTCCGGATCAGACAGTGTAGGGTCAGTGCTGCTGAGCTAGGGAGAGATTTATACTCCGAAATAGTTAGTGTAGGGTCTCTAAAGCCTGCCAAATCAAACAAACAGTCCTTCTCAGGACTAATATCCATCCCAGATATCAGGCAGGCAGGCAGGCTGTATAGGAGACACAGTGGTTATACCAGCAAATGCTGCATTACAGTCCTGTGTGCTCCTGTTGGTCAAATTGCTAGACTTATCACCCCGGTCTCAAGGGCCAGGAAAAATAATTTTTTTTTCATCTAAATCCTGTATTTTTTTTTTTCTCAGTCAGACTGTCGAAATACGCGTCTTATTAACCTTTTGGTATTTACCCCACCAAAAATAAAAAAAATGAGTGTGTCTGTGACTGTTCAGACACCAATATATCTGTTTAAAACAGTCTGGTATAGGCCAGAAAAATATAACTGTGGTTTTGCAGTTCAACGGGTGAAATCTCTGTATTATCCTGTTTTTGGCCTTTTTTGCCGTAAAAAAAACTGTAATAGTGTCTCCCTGACTGGTTAGATACCAATATATCTGTTTAAAAGAGTCTGGTGTATGCCACATAACTATAACTGTGGTTTTGCAGTTCCACGGGTCAAATCTCTGTATTATCCAGCTTTTGGTATTTTTTCCGTAAAGAAAAACAGTAATAGTGTCTCCCTGATTGTTCAAACACAAATATATCTGTTTGAAAGATTCTGGTGAAGGCCAGAAAAATATATAAAAATATATAATATTGAGCCGTAAAAATAAAATTTTCACATTTTTCCCACAAAAAATGTTTTTCATCCCCTAATTTTGCATTATCATAAGTGTAACAGGAGAAATTGCACCATTAAGTTTGCTGTGCAATTTCTCCTGAGTATGCTGATACCCCATATGTGGGGGAAAACCACTATTTGGGTACACTGCAGAGTTCGGAAGGGAAGGAGCGCCATTTGACTTTTTGAATGTAAAATTTGTTTGAATAATTAGCGGACGCCATGTCGCATTTGGGGAGCACCTGATGTGCCTAAACAGTGGAAACCCCCTACAAGTGACACCATTTTGTAAACTAGACCCCTTAGGGAACTTATCTAGATGTGTGGTGAGCACATTGGGAGACATAATAAACAAATCAGTAGCAGGTGAAGAATTAGTTTTATTTATTTTTTACGCCGTTCCTCGTGCAGTATAAGTGATGAGATTACTTTATTCTTCAGGTCGGTGCGATTACAGAGATACCAGATTACAGAGATTACAGAGAAACCAGGGTTTCTATAATTGACAGCTGTCACACACTAAAAGACGTTTTTTTTTGCAAAATCTAGTTTTTGCATCGCCATATTTTGAGAGCTATCATTTTTCCATATTTCGGCCGACAGAGTCATGTGATGGCTTGTTTTTTGCGGGACGAGTTGACATTTTTACTGTTACCATTTTTGGGTTTGTGACATTTTTTGATCGCTTTCTATTCCATTTTTTGGGAGGTAAAATTAACAAAAAACAACAATTCAGGAATTGTTTTTTGAGGTTTTTTTTATGCCGTTCTGCGTGTGGTAAAAGTGATAAGGTAGCATTATTATTCGGGTCATAACGTTTACAGCGATACTACACTTCCTGTATATTTTTTTATGTTTAGGCGCTTTTACACAATAAAACAATTTTATAGAAAAAATATTTTTTTTGCATCACTTTATTCTGAGCGCTATAACTTTTTTATTTTTTGGCTGATGGAGCTGTATGGCGGCTTTATTTTTGCGGAATAAGATGACGTTTTCAGTGGTACCATTTTTATTTCAATTTTGCTTTTTGATCGCATTTTTTTCCACTTTTTGTTTGGCAATATGAGGAAAAAGCATAGTTTTTTGCTCCGTTTTTTATTTATTTTTATTACGGTGTGCACTGAAGGAGTTAATTAGTAAGACAGTTTTATAGCTCGGATTGTTTCGGATGTGGCGATACCAAATATGTGTAGTTTTTTTGTTTTTGCTTAAATAAACGGATTTATCGGTTTAATATTTTATTTATTTATTTTAATTTATTTTGTGACTTTTTTTAACAGTTTGAAAACATTTTTTTTACTTTTTTTTACATTTTTACTTAGTCCCTGTATGGGACATTAATTTTTATTTTTCTGATCACTGATCTCATCCAATGTAATAGACATATATTACATTGGATGAGACCACTGCTGACAGTTTCACACTGTGTCTCCTGCTGGACTCAGCTTGCAGGCTGAGCCTAGCAGGACACCATATATGGCAGATCTGGAGGCGGTCATGTGACCTCCAGCTGCCATAACAACGCCAGTTCCTGGAAGGTATCAGGGGTCGTCAGAGAGGTAAGTAGACGACCCCCTCTCCTCCTGCTATCTTCTATATGCCGCGATCACTATAGATCGCGGCATATAGAAGACAGCAAAAGGTTAACATCACTGGGACCTGATCCAATCAGGTCCCGATGATGTTCCCTGTCAGAGCTATCGCTCTGCACTGCACCCGCAGCGCTTGCAGGACCCTCGGAGTCCTGAGCGCTGCGGGACCTCCCACCGTTTTAAACGTCTGCGCTGCACAGAGCCCAGGCAGCGCCAACGTTTATCTACAGTGGATGGTCGGGAAGCGGTTAAAAGAGTCTGGTGTAGGCCAGAAAAATATAACTGTGGTTTTGCAGTTCCACGGGTCAAATCTCTGTATTATCCTGTTTTTGGCATTTTTTTCCGTAAAAAAAAAAGCACGTAATAGTGTCTCCCTGACTGGTCAGACACCAATATATTTGTTTGAAAGATTCTGGTGTAGGCCAGAAAAATATAACTATGGTTTTGCAGTTCCACAGTTCAAATCTCTGTATTATCCAGCTTTTGGTATATTTTTCCATAAAGAAAAACAGTAATAGTGTCTCCCTGATTGTTCAGACACAAATATATCTGTTTGAAAGATTCTGGTGTAGGCCAGAAAAATATAACTGTGGTTTTGCAGTTCCACGGTTCAAATCTCTGTATTATCCACTTTTTGGTCTTTTTTACATAAAAAACAGTTTGATTGTGTCGCTGACTGTTCAGCCCCAAATATATCTATTAAAAAAAGTCTGGTATACGCCAGTAAATTAGAACTGTGGTTTTGCAGTTCCACAGTTCAAATTTCTGTATTATCCAGTTTTTTGCCTGTTTTACGTAAAAAAAAAAAATAGTGTCTCCCTGTCTGTTCAGTCACAAATATATCTGTTTAAAAGATTCTAGTGTAGGCCAGAGAAATAGAACTGTGGTTTTCCTCTTCCACGGTTCTAATCTCCTTTTTATTACCCTTATTCCATTGATAGTGCGAGTGTAAGCTATTTTACTAAGTTTACAATTGACAAGGCACGTGGCAGGTGACGTGGAACTGGACGTTCTGGTGATGGTGCGTGTAGAGGACGGGGCCGTGGCCAAGCTGAAAATGTGCCACAACCAACAGCCACATCTTCTCGCTCCCACTTCTTGACCGAACTACTAGGGAATCACACTACAACACCAGTATTGTGAACAGATCAGTGTGAACAGGTTATTAATTGAATAGCAGATAATACTTCCAGTTACCTGGGCATCACCACCTCCGGTCTGTCTTCCACACGGTCAAGTTTTAGTAGCCGTGAGTCTCAACCACATACTCCTCCTCACCCTGATGCTCCTTCCTCCCACCATGCCGAGTGTCGTCAGACAGCAACTGATCTTACACTTGGACACTCTGAAAAGCTGTTCACTGGTCCATTTCCATAATTGTGCCCCTCGCCTGCTCCGCTTGAAGTGGTGGAAGAGGAGATCCCATGTAGAGATGCCCAAATATTTGAACAGCCACGGCCACAGGAAGTTGACGCTGGCAATTTGTCACAAGAGGTGGACGATGACGAGACACAATTGCCACGAAGTGAGGATGAGGATCGTGGTGCGAAAGTGGAAGAGGACGAGGTGGTGGATGATCTAGTAACTGACCCAATGTGGCAGGAGGACACGCAGAGCGAGGCCAGGAGCACACAGGGTTAGGGAGGCAGATTACCCCAACAGGCAGGAAGAAGCAGTGTGGTGGCCGCACACAGAAGGCGGGCAACAGTTCCCCGTAACACCAACACGAGGGACGTTGCCAGTACAACCGTTAGGTTTTCCAGAGTCTGGAATTTTTTTAAAGACTCTGCTGATAACCCCAAAAAGGCCATTTGCACCACCTGCCATGCCAGCATCAGCAGGGGTGACAAAACTACCAGCCTGACCACCACCAACATGATCAGGCACATGGCAGCAAAGCACCCTACTTTGTGGGGTGAACCCCAGGGTCCATGACCAGTGTCAGTGGGTGTCACCATTGCTTCTTCCGCTGTTGTGCGTTTAATAGAACCCCCTGTTGTGCGTGCAAGGCAATCCCCTGTCCATACTGCATGCAAAGATGCCCCCTCCTCTCAGTCTTCACTTGTTATGGCAGTTTCTCAAGAAACAGCATCAACGTCCACGTCCACGTACCACCGCAGCATTCAATTGTCCATATCCCAGACCTTTGAACGAAAGCGCAAATTCGCAGCCAATGCCCCACAGGCCACAGTCCTAAATTCACATTTGACGACTGCTTGCGTTGGAAATGCTGCCTTTTAGGCTGGTGGAGACGGAATTATTCCGCAACCTTATGGCGGTGGCCGTCCCTCGGTGCTCGGTCCCCTGCCGACTCTATTTTGCCTGGTGTACCATCCCCGCACTACACGAGCACTACACAAGCTGGGCGGCTGGGGACTGAGTATGGATACCCTGCCGCCGATGCAGCCATGACGTGGTGGCCAGATTCCGCCTCCACATGCCTAAAAGGCTCAATTTGAAGTGCAAGCAAGCAAGCAGTAAGGTATTGCAGCCTGGGGTTGGGTGGGTGGCAGGTTGCACACTTACGCTTGCATTCCAAGAAAACAAAGCAGATGCTAACTTCTATCATCATCCTGCTCCTCACCTTGGCACTCTCACCTCCCCTGATGGAGAAACCAGGGCCCACTGGAGGAGTCTGGTTCTCTGGTGGGCTCGTCCAATGCTGCCCTAAAGCAGGCCGGGCTAAGAAAAGTGTTTGGGGGGAAGTTGACAGGAGAAATAGGGGTGGCTGGGGACCGTTTATGGACACCCGGTCGCCCCCAGGCGGCTGGGGACCGTGTGTGGACACCGGGCCGCAGGGCGGCTGGGGACCGAGTATGGACACCCGGCCGCCCCCTGACGGCTGGGGACCGAACGTGGACACCCGGCCGCCGGGCAACTGGGGACTGAGTATGGATACCAGGTCTCCGACGCAGCCATGACGTGGTGGCCAGATTCCTCCTCCACATGCCTAAAAGGCCCAATTTCAAATGCAAGCAAGCTAGCAGTATGGTATTGCAGCTTTGGGGTGGGTGGGTGGCAGGCTGCATACTTGCGCTTGCATTGCAAGGAATGGGAGAGGTACAATTGAACACTACCCTGGGACAAGGACTTGCACGGGGATAGTTGCAAGTCTGCATCTTCTGATGCGGCAAGGATCACTTCTGATGGGCACACTTTTAGGCAGTGACCTGGGTGTCAGAGATGCTTCCAGGGGTCTTCCCCATGCTGTTCCCATGTCTTTTCAGCACTGTATGCATGTGTCACACAGCACATGGCCAGATAAGATTGTAAAATGTTAAAATGACATTTCCCAGTGAATGCATTTGTCACGGTTGAAAGCAATACAAAAATGCAAAAACACATAAAAAATGCTACTTGTGAATATAGCCCAAGGTGTGGAGGAGTATTTTAGTTTTTGGTTATTTATTTTACCTTATACACAAGTCTTTACCCTGGAAAGGAAGTTCCTTAACATATTTCACAGGAAAACCGTTTCAGTTTAGTTTTTGAACGTTTTATTGTGAGCTCGTAAAAGTTGCTTAATACCTCTGACCACGTTGTTGACAGCAGTGACCTTGGGGTCTGAAATGCTTCCTGGGGCGATGCCCATGCCGTCCCCATGTCTTTTGAGCACTGTCACTATCGTTTTGGGCACTTTTTAGGCTTTCTACAGACTGCCGGGGGTGCTGCCGCAAAAATGCTCGGGTCTCCCATAGACTAACATTGGGCTCGTTGCTCAGGTCGAGCACCCGAGTATCACGACGAGCTCGGCCCGAGCTTCGAACACCATAGCATTTTAGTGCTCGCTCAACACTAATTATAATATATGGTGCTGCTCACATGTCCGTGTGTTCACACAGGCAATAGGTCCATGTGACTCACATGTGAACTTGTCCCTTTTTATCTGGCAGCATGAACGTCAATACATCCCGCACACATTCACAAGGATGACATAAAGAGTGTCATCCTATCCTTGTGCCATCTGTGTGACATGTACTGGAATAGAATGCAGAATGGAAGATGTGCACAGAAAGAGATAGATGTGCCATTTCTGGGGTGGGTGAGTGCTGATATTAGGCTGGGAAGGGGAAATATCCATAGACCTACCCAGTCTATTAATATCAGCATGCAGCTGTATGCTTAGCGTTTGCTGGTTATTAAAAATAGGGGAGACCCCACTTCGTTATTTCTAATAACCAGTAAAGGCTAAGCAGACAGTTGTGAGCTGATATTAATAGGATGGGAAGGTATTTTACCAGATTTATGGGAAATATACACAGCTCAACATTGAAATTGCATCACCTTTAAGGACAATCTTTAAAATAATGCATAAAAGGAAAGTAGCAGATGTCACGAAGATATGCAAATGAACAAATTTTCAAGCAGTAAGCTCCAATCTATGGCAGAGGGAAGGGCATAAAAGCCAGATTGAAAATAAATTTCAAATCAAACCTTGTGGCATGATTGTGCAATGCCTCCTTTTCGTCAATGTGCCAGTAATTGCCACTTGTTGCAAACTGAGTGGGATTGAATTATTGAACTGAGGGACCTTGATTTATTGCTTTTGGGAGATCACAACACGGGTATGCCAACAAGTCACCATTACATGTCCCAGTGGTTAGGAGAACAATTATGACCTGGGAAGACATCAAGAGGTACACAGAGACAAACCTCTGTGTAGATGGATTAGGAGAATGGTGCATAGGAATCCATTCTGTGCTATGAGTCAAATTGGAAGTCACATAACAAATCTTAAGCTTCAAATGATGTCTAACAACCCATCAAATGCATTTGCAAACAAAATTGGGCAATGAGACAGATTTCTAGTTA
The DNA here is from genome assembly GCF_046119375.1 of Phyllobates terribilis. Classification (NCBI taxonomy): domain Eukaryota; kingdom Metazoa; phylum Chordata; class Amphibia; order Anura; family Dendrobatidae; genus Phyllobates; species Phyllobates terribilis. The sequence goes on from NW_027362771.1 coordinate 18,101,991, forward strand.
CAGGTGTTCCATTGACGTCACACCAATGCTCTCAAAGACTATCATAGTGAAGAGGAAGACACCAATGGTGGTTGGAATGGAGGTCTATATTCTTCAGTAAAGAGTCCATTTTTTGTCTTGAATGCAATGATTGCAGTAGATTACTCTGATTACCATTTTGGGTAATGCCACGGAGAGGCCTTTAAGATGGAATGTCACACTAGTCCTACTCCCGAAATGATGGTGTGGCATTGCATAATGTATAGTAGCTGTACCACTAAAGTCTTCATTCCAGTTAATCTCCAAAGTGTCCCAGGAGCTGTTTTTCAATATGAGAAAGCAAAGTTGCATGTTGCTTATGCTATTTTGACCAGTCCGCGTAGCCTAAATGTGTTACCATGATCTGCAGCATCTCCACACTTGTCACCTATCAAGCACGTTTGGGGCATCATTGGCCAGCAGTTGCAAAAGGAAACTGCCAGCAGTGGATCTTGATGATCTACATGCCCAAATGCATTCAGCAGGACAGACCATTTTTCAGACAACCATTAATAAAAGCATTGATAGCATGCCAACATGAGTAAATGCATGTATTTCTGTGCTCATACTCTATGCTGAATAAATCGATGTGTATTGAACATTTTTTGTTTTTATTTTTTTATGATTTGCATATCATTAACATGTCTATGGATTCTGCAATTTACATAATACTTTTCCTTCCTGATGTTACAATTTCAATGTTGAGGAGGGAATTTTACCTTTATGAACTACACTTGGCATTCTGATTCTTTATTTAAGGATAAAAGGTGAGACGTAACATATATTATATACTTTTAAATAGGCATCTAGTTTTCAGTAAACCACAACAATTTGTTTCTCAGTGGAGATAATGATAACATTTCAATAACACTTTTCTTATTAACTGAGAGTACGTTCACACAAACATATTTTCAGTTTGGGTGCTGCTTGTATATGAAGCAAACCTCAGACCAATGTTAGTAAATGGGTAAAGTAAAATGAACAATTTTATACACAGACAAACTGTATGAAAAAATATATATAGTAATGAGTGAGTAAAAAATGTTCAAATTGTCTCTTCAGAAAGGAAGAGGACTTGAACTCAACTGCCACCTATTGGTAGCAGCAATCTTACAAGTCAATATCGACCCTTGTCACGTGACTTGGGATAAATGCCAAACCAGAACCTCAATTTGCTGACATGTTGTTTTGGGGTGTTGCCCCTAGTCCGTGGATGAGGGAGCAAAAAAGAACAAAAACAAATGCAATTTGGATACCAGTCATATGGCAATCATTTTAAATGGATCCAAAGCAACTATTAACATACTGTGGGAAACTGTTTGGCCTTGTACAATTTTTTAATTTTTGAAGTATTAAATCGGTATGACTTGTGTGTCACATCCGATTTTAAATATAGACATAGTGATAGCATATGGATTGTATACAAAGGACTGTACAAATGAAAAAATTTTTTTTCTACATAAAAAAAGGAATGATTTTTTTATACTCTCCTGTGAACTTAGCCTTGGACCTCATTTAGACGTCCATGGTGCACGTATATGATTTATCCATGTTCTTCACAAATAGAACACATACCCATTCTAGCCTATGGGCTGATCATATCTGTGTTTAATCATGGACCATGCCTCCATGCAAAATTGATGAAAAAAAGTCTGTGTTTTTTCAGTAGCACGGATGAAAAATGCCATTACAAGTCTACAGATACATGAAAAGCACATACAGCACATGAATGGCCTCTGTGTGCTATCTGTGTACTTTCCGTATTTAACATTACAAAGAATGGGATAAACTTTATAATTTATTTCTTTATCCATCCATGAAAAACAGTGATGACACACTGACCAAACACTGATAACACACAGATCTAAAACACTGATCACAATTGTACCATTATTTTTTGCATACATGAAAAACACTGACATCTGAATGAGGCAATGGGCTGGGTTATCACGTGTTTTGCAAAGTCATCTGTTCTACAGGGTGGGCCATTTATATGGATACACCTAAATAAAATGGGAATGGTTGATGGTGATATCAACTTCCTGCTTGTGGCACATTAGTATATGGGAGGGGGAAAACTTTTCCAGATTGGTGGTGACCATGGCGGCCATTTTGGATCCAACTTTATTTTTTTCAATGGGAAGAGGGTCATGTGACACACCAAACTTATTGAGAATTTCATAAGAAAAACAATGGTGTGCTTGGTTTTAATGTAACTTTAATTTTTCATGAGTTATTTACAAGTTTATGACCACTTATAAAATGTGTTCAAAGTGCTGCCCATTGGGTTGGATTGTCAATGCAACCCTCTTCTCCCACTCTTGACACACTGATAGCAACACCGCAGAAGAAATGCTAGCACAGGCTTCCAGTATCCATTGTTTCAGATGCTGCACATTTCGTATCTTCACAGCATAGACAATTGCCTTAAGATGACCCCAAAGATAAAAGTCTAAGGGGGTCAGATCGGGAGACCTTGGTGGCCATTCAACTGGCCCACGACAACCAATCCACTTTCCAGGAAACTGTTCATATAGGAAGGCTCGGACCTGACACCCATAATGTGGTGGTGCACCATCTTGTTGGAAAAACTCAGGGAACGTGCCATCTTCAGTGCATAAAGAGGGCAACACATCATCATGTAGCAATTTCAGATATCCAGTGGCATTGAGGTTTCCATTGATGAAGAATAGCCCCACTATCTTTGTACCCCATATACCATAACATACCATCAATTTTTGTGTTCCAACAGTCTTGGAGGGATCTATCCACTGTGAGTTAGTGTCAGACCAATAGGGTGGTTTTATTTGTTAACTTCACCATTCACAAAAAAGTTTGCCTCATCACTGAACATAATGTTCTGTGTAAACTGAGGGTCCTGTTCCAATTTTTGTTTTGCCCATTCTGCAAGTTCAGTGCGCCAATCTGGGTCATCCTCGTTGAGATGCTGCAGCAGCTGGTCTTTTAAGGGTGCCATTTGTGAGTAGCTAATATCCGCTGAAGGGATGTTCGACTGATGCCACTCTCCAGTGACATGCGGCGAGTGCAACGCTGTGGGCTCTTGCTGAATGAAGCTAGGACAGGCACAGATGTTTCTTCATTAGTGATAGTTTTCTTGCGTCCACATTTTGGCAAATCCAACACTGAACCTGTTTCACGAAAACTGGCAAAAGTTTGCTAACTGTAGCAAGGGAGACGAGTGGTCTCGTAGGGTGTCTTGCATTGAAATCTGCTGCAATGACCCGGGTACTGCGTTCACCAAACATCAACACAATTTCTCTCCGCTCCTCACGTGTTAACCTCTGTGACATGTCAATGACTGTAAACAAAGAGAAACTTGTAAATAACTCAAGAAAGAATAAATTTACATTAAAACCAAACACACCTTTGTTTTTCTTATGAAATTCTCAATAAGTTTGATTTGTCACATGACCCTCTTCCCATTGAAAAAAATAAAGTTGGGTCCAAAATGACCGACTTCAAAATGGCCACCATGGTTACCACCCATCAGGAAAAGTTTCCCCCTCCCATATACTAATGTACCACAAACAGGATTTGATATCACCAACCATTTCCATTTTATTTAGGTGCATCCATATAAATGGCCCACCCTGTACATCTAGTTGGATTTTTCATCCATATGCAATCTGTATGCCATCCATGTGTCTGTTTTTTACATCTGTACACAATCCATATGTCCATTTTGTACATCCTTATGGCATCCATTTTTTACATAAACAGTTTACTAAATAAAGAACGGTCAAATACAGTTTCATATCTTTATAATTGTAATGTATCAGTGAAAAACATATCAAAAGGAAAAAAAAGCCAGCTTATCCAGCAATGTAATTCCATCTGTGCAGAAGCCCGCGATGGACGCCATTGCTCGGTGTGAATAGACACTGGGAAGGAGAGGAAGTTGTTCCAGCTTTTGATCCACAAATCAAGATGGTGTGGTGAAAAATGATGACGTCTTTATTTCAAAGATTTTAAAATTTCCAAACATCAAAAATTAGGACAAAAACCCTCTGGCCTATGTCCCCCCTACTATCATCATCTGAGAAGATGGTAGGGGGGCATAGGGCAAGGAAATAAAAGCCAGATGCGCTTCGAACGCAGGAGAATTCTTGTACTTGGTTTAAACAAATCTTTGAAATAAAGACTTCATGATTTTAACCACACCATCTTGATTCGTGGATCAGAAGCTGGATCAACATCCTCTCCTTATCAGTGAAAAACGCATGACCTACTCGTATGTCATCCATTGACTTATAAAGGGAAAGTCTAAGACAAGATTTGGATCAAAATAGTGCATGCTGTGCATTTTTACATGCAGACCATCGGTCCATGTGTAAAACCTACCACCTTGACTTGCCTTGGTCAGCGTGGTGTCCATATGCTATCAATTATACATATGTACAGCACATGGACATTTAATATGTTCGTCTGACATAGTTCCTACAGATATATTTCAATATACTGCTAAACACATGTTCATTGCCTCATCATGTATTATATATAAATGTAAAGCAAAGTTGCATAATAAATATAGGGTACTTAGTGAACTATTTTTGATCAAAAAAAGTATACAAGCCGTCCCACCAGCGGCAAGGTGACCCTAAATTGGGACGGTACCTATACTGCCTATATTAAAAACCTTACTGTATATCAAAGTTGAAGCAATGCATATAAAAGGGTAGACAAATAGGACCGGGTCCCAACTCCAGACCACCCAGGCCCGTGGTAAGCTACATATATACCAGTCAGCTCAACAAAGGGGATGCCACACCCTTAAATTGCACAGAATGCAAACAAGACAAAAAACCAGGCAATGTGAACTGAGGTCTAAGATGGTAGACATGCAAGAAATAGGAGCATGTTCACACTAGCAAAAAAGAAACAAAACCTACAAAAGACAAAAGACAAAAATATATCTCATACCCTACCATCATTATATATAAATGTAAAGCAAAGTTGCATAATAAATATAGGGTACTTAGTGAACTATTTTTGATCAAAAAAAGTATACAAGCCGTCCCACCAGCGGCAAGGTGACCCTAAATTGGGACGGTACCTATACTGCCTATATTAAAAACCTTACTGTATATCAAAGTTGAAGCAATGCATATAAAAGGGTAGACAAATAGGACCGGGTCCCAACTCCAGACCACCCAGGCCCGTGGTAAGCTACATATATACCAGTCAGCTCAACAAAGGGGATGCCACACCCTTAAATTGCACAGAATGCAAACAAGACAAAAAAACAGGCAATGTGAACTGAGGTCTAAGATGGTAGACATGCAAGAAATAGGAGCATGTTCACACTAGCAAAAAAGAAACAAAACCTACAAAAGACAAAAGACAAAAATATATCTCATACCCTACCATCATTATATATAAATGTAAAGCAAAGTTGCATAATAAATATAGGGTACTTAGTGAACTATTTTTGATCAAAAAAAGTATACAAGCCGTCCCACCAGCGGCAAGGTGACCCTAAATTGGGACGGTACCTATACTGCCTATATTAAAAACCTTACTGTATATCAAAGTTGAAGCAATGCATATAAAAGGGTAGACAAATAGGACCGGGTCCCAACTCCAGACCACCCAGGCCCGTGGTAAGCTACATATATACCAGTCAGCTCAACAAAGGGGATGCCACACCCTTAAATTGCACAGAATGCAAACAAGACAAAAAACCAGGCAATGTGAACTGAGGTCTAAGATGGTAGACATGCAAGAAATAGGAGCTTGTTCACACTAGCAAAAAAGAAACAAAACCTACAAAAGACAAAAGACAAAAATATATCTCATACCCTACCATCATTATATATAAATGTAAAGCAAAGTTGCATAATAAATATAGGGTACTTAGTGAACTATTTTTGATCAAAAAAAGTATACAAGCCGTCCCACCAGCGGCAAGGTGACCCTAAATTGGGACGGTACCTATACTGCCTATATTAAAAACCTTACTGTATATCAAAGTTGAAGCAATGCATATAAAAGGGTAGACAAATAGGACCGGGTCCCAACTCCAGACCACCCAGGCCCGTGGTAAGCTACATATATACCAGTCAGCTCAACAAAGGGGATGCCACACCCTTAAATTGCACAGAATGCAAACAAGACAAAAAACCAGGCAATGTGAACTGAGGTCTAAGATGGTAGACATGCAAGAAATAGGAGCATGTTCACACTAGCATTGCTTCAACTTTGATATACAGTAAGGTTTTTAATATAGGCAGTATAGGTACCGTCCCAATTTAGGGTCACCTTGCCGCTGGTGGGACGGCTTGTATACTTTTTTTGATCAAAATAGTTCACTAAGTACCCTATATTTATTATGCAACTTTGCTTTACATTTATATATAATGATGGTAGGGTATGAGATATATTTTTGTCTTTTGTCTTTTGTAGGTTTTGTTTCTTTTTTGCTAGTGTGAACATGCTCCTATTTCTTGCATGTCTACCATCTTAGACCTCAGTTCACATTGCCTGGTTTTTTGTCTTGTTTGCATTCTGTGCAATTTAAGGGTGTGGCATCCCCTTTGTTGAGCTGACTGGTATATATGTAGCTTACCACGGGCCTGGGTGGTCTGGAGTTGGGACCCGGTCCTATTTGTCTACCCTTTTATATGCATTGCTTCAACTTTGATATACAGTAAGGTTTTTAATATAGGCAGTATAGGTACCGTCCCAATTTAGGGTCACCTTGCCGCTGGTGGGACGGCTTGTATACTTTTTTTGATCAAAAATAGTTCACTAAGTACCCTATATTTATTATGCAACTTTGCTTTACATTTATATATAATGATGGTAGGGTATGAGATATATTTTTGTCTTTTGTCTTTTGTAGGTTTTATTTCTTTTTTGCTAGTGTGAACATGCTCCTATTTCTTGCATGTCTACCATCTTAGACCTCAGTTCACATTGCCTGGTTTTTTGTCTTGTTTGCATTCTGTGCAATTTAAGGGTGTGGCATCCCCTTTGTTGAGCTGACTGGTATATATGTAGCTTACCACGGGCCTGGGTGGTCTGGAGTTGGGACCCGGTCCTATTTGTCTACCCTTTTATATGCATTGCTTCAACTTTGATATACAGTAAGGTTTTTAATATAGGCAGTATAGGTACCGTCCCAATTTAGGGTCACCTTGCCGCTGGTGGGACGGATTGTATACTTTTTTTGATCAAAAATAGTTCACTAAGTACCCTATATTTATTATGCAACTTTGCTTTACATTTATATATAATGATGGTAGGGTATGAGATATATTTTTGTCTTTTGTCTTTTGTAGGTTTTGTCTCATCATGTATGTATATTCAGTGAATAGAAAGAGTATCATTGGTAAGAGTTAAAGATCGAATCTAAAGATTACATTAGACTCATTACACCAATTTAATTCCATGGCTCTTAGTTTGAAGTAAATAGATTTGAAGTGCTGCTGCTGTGAAGTAAATATAGAACTCTATTTCAGCTCACATTTTCTAACTGACTACATAAATTACTTACATGAAAACATAATAACTTCTTTGATCATGTAATGTCATTTTTTTCATCTATTTTCTTATGGGATCTACTAAACTGAAGTGTAAGTTAATGTGATGCTTACTGCTGGATTTTGAGGAGTACCTATGGTTAGGAAATAGTTTGCAAGCAATTTAGAGAATTGCATTAAAAGCAAATCACTGAAATATGATGTGTCTTCCAATAAACTAAGATGGGAAACTTACCTGTATTCAAAAAGAACTCTGCGACAGTGAGAGCTCTGATGTCACCACAAAGGCCCTATTGGGTAATAAATAGGAACAAAATAAATGCCATATTTTTTGGAATAAGATACATCTCACCATAAGACACACCCCTGGTTTAGACAGCAGAAAATAGGAAAAACATTTTTCTTATTGATTAAAATGTCCCTGGTGGTGTAAAGTGGAGGGGTCATTAAAATTGGTGACAATGTACTAGGGAAATAATAAATCTATTGTTAGTGTGTCTCTGTAGTGTGTGTATTATAAACATACAGCTCTGCTACATATGCACATGTAGATAAAAACAGCTCTTCAGCACTTGCACATGTAGACACATATACAACTCTGCTACATATGTACTTGTGGACACAACTCTGCTACATATGCACATGTAGATATGCACAGCTCTGCTACATGCACATGTACACACACATACTCTATACATTATCACATATTTCAGTTCCTTACAGGCATGTGATTGATCACGCGACCTGAAAGGTCCTTGAGTTAATTCGGTGAAATTTCCTACAGCTGCTCAGCTCATGCAGCCTCTGTGCAAGTTCTGATAGGTTCATCTTCTGCTCTCCACCAATTACATAGATAAGTGTGGGGCAATGGGAGAGAGAGCAGTTCTCTCTGTGATCATGAAGGACACTGTGTTGGCATTTTCCTCCATCACAGGAAGCTGTCTCTAGACTATAAGATGCACATGTGGCGCCCCTGCGGGTTCAGTCACCACAGAGGTACTGCATCTCACCCAGAGGTGTGGTGCCCCACTCTCAGATAAGGAGGGAGTACTGCCCGGGACCCACACACCTGCATCCAACACTACACCATTCCAGACCAGCAGGCAGGGCAAGATGCACTGGCTTATGCTAAGCCCTGTTCCTGTTTGGAAGTGGGGGAATCTATAGAGGGGGAACTATGTAGTGGGTGTGGGTGGAGGAAGAAATACAGGGGAGGACCTTCAGTAGGAGTACAAAAGGGAACCATGTTCTGAGAGTTGAGGGCAGTCGGACAGAGTCTGAGGAGAGCAGTCTGAGAGGAGAAGGAGTGGGACCTCTGTAGGAGCTCTGCTCAGGAAAGAGAAACGGGCCTAGAGGGAGAGGCCCAGGAGGATGGGAGAAGAGGGAAGGCTCCAAGAGGAACAGAGGGGATCCTAGGAGCACGGGAAGTATCTACCAGGACGTGGAGGGATCAGGCCGCAAAGGGGACTGGCCCTAACTAGTGGAGAACTACAAGACTCAGCTAGGAACCGGAGGCTACTGTACTTTCAGGGTGCAGTGTCTCACTACTGCAACTATATCATCCAAAATCGGTGGCCGCATAGGATTCAGGGAACTGCAGGTTGCCCACCAAAATCTGAGGCTACCGGCTTGGGACACTGGTTGCGAGGCGCGAGGTAGGAGGGTGAAAGCCAGCGCAGGAAGACGACCGAGGAAGGCACACAGCATGAGGTCCCGTTAAGTACTTTTGAATTACCTGAGGGATTGCTGAACCCCTCCGCTGGTGAACACAGGACGGCGTGGGCGGTTACCCTGGTACTGGTGACCTGGAGTCTGACAACTGTGAGTAAATCTGAAGACTGCACCCCACTGTGTCCTAGAGTTATTATCTGCGCCATCACCTGCACCATACTGCACAGCAACATCTACCAAATCACCATCTATACTGCCCTGGAGCTTAGCTCTACCTGTGGAGACTCGAACCAACTCTGCTGTGTCACCATCAGCTCCAGAGGATCTGTACTGCAGTGGCGGCCCCATATATAGCCTCATACCACAGGTGGCGTCATGAACATTAACTATGAAAACTTTATCCCCCTTTTCCCTTTAATTGACTGCCTTGGGTCACGGATCGGGTCACTGCCACTGTGACATCCCCCAGCATCGACCAGCCAGGCTACCGAGTACCCAACGGCCCAGGGGGCGCGTCACACACTTTTTAGCAAGAGTTTTTCTTGTTAAAAAGTGTATCTTATCATCCAAAAAAACAGTGTTGTGTTCTACCAGTTTACTATAACATTAATAGTTTATTATATTATAGCATAATTCTAATGAATTGGTAGATCCCAACACTTTGAGAGCCAACATGTTTTCATTTTATGTTTGCTTGTAGTACAAAGGAGAGGAAATGCACACTGTCCATGTTTATTTTGGACTTCACAATGATGCAACATGGATGGCATCAGTTTGTTCACATCATGGATGCACTTATTGAAATGTAAAAGGTTGGATAGCGAATCACATCAAACTTCAACCTTTTTCTGCTATAATGTGTCCATGGGCTATACATAAAAATAAGTAAATAGGATAGCACACAAAAGGTTTTAAACTAGGATCTTGGGGGGAGGGAGGGTAGTTTGGCTAATAATGGGATAGGCAGAGTAGACAGAGTGAGACTGTAGGGTTTAATGAGGATCTAGGAGGGCTAGGATATGTAAAGAAAGTTGCGAGCTGAGTTGGGGTAACAAATGCACTAATGTTATTAAATGTCTACTGGAAAAAGTAAAAAGTCTTGCAAACAAAATGAATGAACCGGAGACTCATATGTCGATGACAGAATACGATGTGGTTGGTATTACGGAAACCTGGCTGGATGAAAGTTATGACTGAGTGACAAACATAGAGGGAAACACTACATTTAGAAAGGATCGGAAAGACAAAAAAGGTGGAGGGGTGTGTATTTTCATTAAATCCAAATTAAGACCTGTGCTCAATGACAACTTTGGAGGGAGCTTTGACAATGTAGACTCAGTCTGGGTAAATGTAGATGGGGATGACAGCAATGGAAAGAAGCTAATTTGAGTTTGTTATAAGCCGCCAAATATAGCTGAACTGGTAGAGGATGAAATGCTGCAACAAATTAAAAAGCAAAAGGTGAGGCTCACTAAGCTAAAATGTAACCTTTAATTAGATACATTTAAAATGAACAATAATAAAATATCACCTAACCAGGCAATCAGACACACAATATTAAAATCAAACTATAGGAAACTGCCTTGTTCAGTTTCCCAAGAAAATGCCAGAACAGCAATTCAGTTGAACTGAATGGTGAACCTAAGTTAGTTTTGGTTGACTTTAAACCATGTGGTATTTACAAATGCAGCCATCATACAAGATTTGGATATAATTCTGATGGATATTTACATAGTTTATATGTCTATATGATATAATGTCTATGTGTAGCGCCCCGAGGGCTCGGCTGCTACAGAGGTATTCACCTCTGCCAGAGGTGTGATATTCCACTCCCGGGTAAGGATGGAGTATGGGCCAGCGCTCAGTTAGCTGCATACAGCACACACACCCTATTTCCGAGGGACAGCTCAACGGTGCTCCCACTAGACAGAAGTGCAGGCACGACCGACCATGTCCCTGTCTGGAGTGGGGAGGGGGGTGGAACACCCAGTGCTGTAGGGGCAGATAGGGGTTGGTTCCTGAGCGTAGGTAGGAGCCCATTGGTTGCTGGTCACCTGGGCTCATGGCTAGAGGGAGGTATAAAAGGTAGGCACCATCTTAGTTCTGGGAGAAGTCCAGTCAGAGAAGACAGGGAGCAGAGGCTCTGTAGGAGCTCTGCTCAGAGGCAGGCCTAGAGAAAAGGCCAGAGCCTGAAAGGAGAAGGAGAAGTGGGCCTGGAGAAGAGGCCAAGGGAAGGAGGAGAAGACAGAACAGGAAAGAAGGAGAAGAGAGAGAAACAGAAGGGCTCAGGAACAAGAAGGTGGAAGGGACCCTAAGAACCCACGAGAATCCAGGGTGAAGGGTCAGGCAGATTAAGGGTACCGAATCCCCAGTTGGTGGAGGAGAAACAACCCTCAGCCAAAGACCGGAGGCTGTGACCATTTATTGGTGCAGCACCAAATCAAACCTGCTAGGAAGGCACCATAAAGGACAGCGGGTAACGGGGCCCACGTTTACCTGCGCAGGTCCGCGGCGACCGGACAAAAGTGGGTCACTGGTGAGGCAGGCCAGAGAAAGGAAAAAAGGGGATCCTGTGCCATACTCCTGAACTGCCTGGGAGTTGACCGAGCCCCTCACCTGGTGGACGCAGCATGGCTCGGGCGGTCACTACCTGTACAGAAGTGACCTGGAGTACCTGAAATGTGAGTAAAAGACGTTGGACTGCAGTACGTTGTCTGTGTGCTCTTTCGCTCCTCCAGCACTACTGGTACTGGGACTCTCACCACCATCACTCCCACCATTCACTACACTGCCCTGGGGCCGCACTCTTCCCGTGGGGAGTCATACCATCCCAGCTGCATACATCATCGGCCCCAGCGGACTGCCTTGCAGCGGCGGTTCCTAATAGCCACAATCCACGGGTGGCGTAGTCGGACATTATCAACGGTACGTAGCAGACTACCATTGGTCTGACGACCCTGAGCCGCGGGACCGGGCCGCCACTACTACTCCCAGCGTCTCCCTATTGCCCGGATCCGCGTGCCCCACGGCCCAGGGGGCGAGTCATATGCACCTAGATGTATGCCTTATGTGGAAATACCAATGATTATCCAATCAAATATCTTGAAAAGAACCTGACAAGCAGGTCATTCTTAATGTGCTTCTCAACATTAATTCAGCTCACATCTATATCAGGCATCAATTCTTATGTGCTGTATACAGATAACCCACTGATGTACAGCATATAAAACAGCTATAAAACAAAACAAAACAAAAAACAATACATTGGTTATAACCAAGTGGTCTCACCCAATTCTTCATTTGAAGAGATCAATCCTTGACCCAGACATCCGTCCTGTGTATCAGGTCAAGTGGAGCTTGTAGGAGGCCCTTGAAGTGAACTGTCCCTCAAAAAAAAAGTGCCTCCCGACGCCTTTCTCCCTCCCAATTCATTGTATCAGTTTAACAATAGGAGACTGGATATCTTTGTGCTTACAAATAATGTGCAGCAATCTTCCCTGAAGAACCCATGAGGGAGAAACACTTTTGGAGGCATTTTTTTTTAGGGCCAGTTTACTTCAAGGGCCAGCTGTGGACTGCCCTTGTCAGGGCAGGAGATATGGGGTACAGGGCCAGAGCTCAGTTTTTTGAGGGCTAATTAGGACCTCCTGCAAGCTCCACCTGACCTACTGATGCACGGATGACTTGGTCAAGGATTTATCTCTTCAAATGAAGGATTGGGCTAGACCACTTTGGTTATAACGAATAGTAAGATGGCCGCCGGTCAGGTCCTTGAGGGGAAATATGTATCACCCAGGTTGGTAGCTTCGGTGATGTAAAACCGGGAAAGCATGCTCCAGCACATGTAGTTCTGAGAAGGTTAATAGGGCGTATCAGGGCTCTTTTTTATGAGCAGTCATAAAAGATGGGTGGGAGTGATTGCTCACATATCCCCACCGTGGGGCATGGTTTTGGGTAAATAAAATGGAGACCAAATGGCTCAGTCAGAGTCTGTATCTGGAGATGTGTGGATCTCCAGAGTGTTGGTCTGTGTTAGGACTTATGGACTAGACACTAACCTGAGCGGGCGAACCTGCAATGTTGTATGGACATTTTCCTTTGTGTTTTCACTTTGTGCCAGAAAAGGCTGTGCTTTTGTTTTGTTTCCTGAGCGGTTTATGCTGTTTATTAAACCAGCCTGGATTTCACTGAAAACGCTTCTGTGCCTACCTCAACCGTAGCTGAGTGAGTACCAAACCCTACACACTGTAGTGATTTGTTTTATAGCAACTATACATCTGTTTTATATACATCAGTGGGCAGGGGTAGGCTGGGCTGGGGGGCTGGGTGGCAAATGCCCCACCGGCCGGTTCCCAAGCTGCTGCTCAGTGCCGCCGGGGACAGCCCTCTGAATCTGCTTAGCTGCTGTACTGGCCACATTGCTACAGAGATGCAGGCACGCCCCCTGCAGGCTGTGTGGCTGCGTCTGCTGAGGTGACGACACTCTGTGTGCCAGAGAGGAGCCTGTGGATCGGAGACCTCAGTGAGTATGAGGTTAGGAGGTCTGCAGTGAGGGGCAGCAGGACGCTGCTCACCTACTCATACATTCATCCAGAATTGTATATTGTCCTGTCTGCCTCACTCCGCTGGAGCTCCCTGTGAGTTATTGCAGGAGTCTGAAGTTTGCTGCAGATTAGTCCTGTCAGTGCAGAAACTTCAGTCTGGAGCATTAAATCACACTGAGCCCCAGCAGAGGCCACAGACATCACTATACAGGACCCTGCACTGACTGATCACACTGGAAACTACAGCACATCACCGATTACACTATACAGCACTATATGTATAAGATGTGAGGTCCTGTAGGTCCAGGTGTGATCAGTACAGTGTATGTCTGTGTACATAATATACCACATGCAGTATACAGATTAGCCTATGATCTACTGTGATACACACATCAGATGTTTTAAAAAATACACATTACTATACATCAGATGTCTGTAGTCACAGTATATTATATACCAGTCATGTATTCCCCTATATATTGTATGTGGTATACTGTGTGAACAGATATCAGATGCTATGTACAAGTTAAAGTGTGTATAGTATAATATCTGATATCTGCCCATGTCTGGTAACTATTACACTGTAACTACAAAGTCCAGCTCATGGACCGAGACAGCCGAAGGGCTGAATACTGTGGTGCACTGGCTATACCCTCCGCTATCATTAGATCACCGCTATCTGCATCCCCAAGATGCAAACAGCAGTGAATACATTTGTGGAGGAAGGGGCCGCCGGCTCCTACTTCCACCAATCAGCGTGTGCAACTGACACAGCAAACGTGATTGTGAGGAGCTACCCATTTTCTAAAGACTATGATACTTTTCCAGCAACGGACCACCATTTTTGTTAATATTATTAGCGTGTTTAATTAGTGATTTACTTGTTATGTTTTATATAGTTCTGCTAGCTTGTCAGTATGTGCACTAGAGTCACTTGTAAAATGCCCAGCATTCCCCTAATCTGTATCTCAGGAGTATCTAACCATTGTTCCAATAGCCAATAATCTCATTATGTGTGTGTAGATTGTAGACACAGTGGAGCCGTCCCCACAGGGGGTCTTACATTCAGTCTCAGATGAAGGCTTCTACAATATTCTTCATTGTTTTAGGGAACAGTGAATGTTTAAGGGGGAGGGTGTGATCACTTCTGCCCTGGTAGGGGACAGATCCCAGTGGAAGAAAGGACAGACATGTTTTAGGAGAGTTGGGTGGAAGGATTAAAGGAAGAGGATGGAGACAGTGACCTTTGTATATGGCCTTATACAAAGCCAGCGGAACTACTGAACTCAGATTGGGAATTTGGGGACTGAGAGAACTGTTTTTTGGCCATTTACCTGAAATTGCTTATTACCATGGCTGTGATCAATAAAATATTGTTGCATCGTTAATCTGCCTAGGTGATTACTTACAACCCACAACCGCACATCTTTACAAGTGATGGCAAGCGGTGGGATCACCTATCTCTGGAGAGCATACCAGGGAAAGTTACCGAGCGGTGACTTGGCAGAAGAGATGACGGAGGATGGACCGACTGAGTTGAGGAGGATGCTGGACGTGCTAGGAGAGCGGGCCACGGAGATGGAGCGGGCGGCAGTGTTAAACAAATTTCTTCGTGTGAATGTAGCGATACCCCCACCCGCCCCAGTGCAGAGGACAATGGATAACAGGAGAGAGGGGCCTACATCTTTAAGGTACCGGGATATAACACAGTTCAATGAGGACACCTCGGATATTGATGAACATCTCCGGTTATTTGAGAACCTCTGCCTGCTGCATGAGGTGTCAGTCAGTGACTGGCCCAGATATTTAAGTGTTGGCCTGACCGGAAAAGCAAGAGAAGCTTTTAATAACTTGTCTTCGGTGGATCAGAGATGTTACTCTACCATTCGCAGTGCATTGCTGGAGAGGTATGCCGTCACGCCGGAAACCTACCGGAGGAAGTTTCGGGAGACTGACAGGCCCGCTGCACACACACATCTGGAGTTTGCCAACACACTACATACGGCATGCACTCGGTGGATAGAAGGACTGAGGGCTCAGGAAGCAGAACATGTAATGGATATAATCATGCTGGAACAATTTATGTCAAAGCTCCCAGGTAATTTGAAAGAATGTATGGCAGATAGAAAACCACTCAGCCTGGATGAGTCTGCAAGATTGGCTGATGATTGGTCTTCTAATCGACCAGGGCAATGTGGAAGTACAGTGCCAGTGAGTTAGGAACAGGATTTTACAGGGAGGCCATCGAGACCCATGGATCGGCCAGATGAGGAACGGCAGGGAGTTCAGACTTTACAAAGAGGGGGAGGTTGCCCAAGCCCCCAAGTACAGCCCGTGTTTGGGCGAGGAAGGCTTTACTGCCATAACTGTGGACGCATGGGACACTTTGCCAGGGAATGCTGGGAACGTTCTATCCCACATCACAACCTAGGACGAGGATTTGTGTGCCACTGGGCCAATGTCGTAACTCAAAGCCAAAGATCGGTTCTCACTGCTTCAGCCAATAGGGAGTGGCACTATCTGCAGACTAAACCCCCACCTGTGGTGAGTAATACACAAAATGCCATGACTGTCACAATGAAGGAATGTAATCTGGGGGAGGTAAATTACATCAGGGAGGAGGCCCAGGGACTTCAGAACACCGGATCTACCCTCACCCTGGTCAGCCCAGATACTGTCCCCCCAGAGCTCCATTTACCAGGCCGCCAAGTGACCACCCCCCTAACTGGGTGTCAGCACTCTGGGGTTGGTCGCAATGGATACAAGTTTGGTTCTCATTGGGCACGTGTGGAGTTTCCCAGGACAAACTGAGGAGCAGGGGGGGTTATGGAGGACAGACCCCTGTCCAGCGAACTAAATACGAAGTCCTTGTCTCCGGGCTTCCCCCATCGAGAAGTTTTCAGGATCTGAAAGACCATATGAGAGAAGCTGGAGGTGTCTATTACACTGACGTATACCAGGGTGGAATGGAGACTGTGGAGTATATTCGCAAGGATGACATGGAATATGCTTTGAGGAAACTGGATGATACAAAGTTTCGTTCTCATAAAGGCGAGGCCTCTTACATTCGTGTCTGTGCTGAAAAAGTAGGGTAGGTATATGAGGAGCTGCCCATTTTCCAAAGACTATAATACTTTTCCAGCAACGGACCACCATTTTGGTTAATATTACTATTGTGTTTTATTATTGATTTATTTGTTATGTTTTATACAGTTCTGCTAACTTGTCAGCATGTGCACTAGAGTCACTTGTAAAATTCCAAGCATTCCACTAATCTGTATCTCAGAAGTATCTAACCATTGTTCCAATAGCCAATAATCTCGTTATGTGTGTGTAGATTGTAGACACAGTGGAGCCATCCACACAGGGGGTCTTACATGCAGTCTCAAATGAAGGCTTCTAGAATATTCTTCATTGTTTAGAAAACAGTGAATGTTTAAGGGGGAGGGTGTGATCACTTCTACCTTGATAGGGGACTGAGCCTAGTGGAAGAAAGGACAGACATGTTTTAGGAGAGTTGGGTGGAAGGATTAAAGGAAGAGGATGGAGACAGTGAGTATGGCCTTATACAAAGCCAGTGGAACTACTGAAGTCAGATTGGGAATTTGAGGATTGAGAGAACGTTTTTTTGGCCATTTACCTGGAATTGCTTATTACCATGGCTGTGATCAATAAAATATTGTTGCATCGTTAATCTGCCTAGGTGATTACTTACAACCCACAACCGCACATGTTTACAGTGATGATGTCACTTCATAACATCTGCTGTGCAGAGAGTCAGTGCATCGGAGACCGGAGCAGAGTGCTGGGTGAAAGAGAGCAAGGTGAGTATGTGTTGTTTTTTTTCTTTCATATGTGTATGGGATGTGTGCCTGCATATAGAGGGCTATGGGAGGACTTATACTGTATATAGGAGACTATGTGGGTCACCACACTGTATATAGGAGACTGTGTGGGTCCTCACACTATATATAGGAGGCTGTGTGGGTCCCCAAACTGTGTATAGGAGGCTGTGTGGGTCCCCACACTGTATATAGGAGACTGTGCGGGTCCCCACACTGTATATAGGAGGCTGTTTGGGTCCCCACACTGTATATAGGAAGCTGTATGGGTGCTCACACTGTATATAGGAGGCTATGTGAGTCCCCACACTGTATATAGGAGGCTATGTTGGTCACCACCCTGTATATAAGAGGTGATGTGGGTCCCCACCCTGTATATAAGAGGCTTTATGGGTCCCCACCCTGAATATAGGAGGCTATGTGGGTCCGAGCACTGTATATAGGAGGTTATGTGGGTCCCCACACTGTATATAGCAGTCTTTGTGCGTCCCCACACTGTATATAGGAGGCTATGTTGGGACTCATACCAGGACTGCTAATCTGCCGAGGCGGGCATATTCCTGGAGGGCCAGCGGTGGTGAACTTCAAAGCCGGCCGCTGGCCCTTTAAAACTTTTAAATAAGGCCCCTTTGTGCGCGCAGTATAGCACACGCTGATGAGGGATGTCATGGACACCTTGTGTGCTTGCACGCACTGACAAGGCAGCACGGCACCCCGACGTGATGACAACGGACGCCGCAGGGCTCACACGTGATGAAAAGGGCTGCTGCGGCGCACACATGCGATGACAGTGGCAGCTGCAGTCCTTGTCATCACGTGTGCGCGCCGCGGCATCCCTTGTCATTGAGCGTGAACACCGTGGTGGCCCGCCCTTGTTATCACGTGTGGGCGCCGCAGCAGTCCTTGTAAATGCGTGCAAGTGCGCACAGCGGCCGTAACGTCCCTCATCAGCGCATGAGATAACGTGTGCACATAGGAGCCTTATTGAAAAGTTTTTTTATGCTCACCTGTACCAGGTTATTGGGATCTTCTAATCCTCTACTCTACATGTCAGACGCTGCACATACTGCAGGTCCTCATCCATCCCACCTAACCCCCATCTCAGAGATCTGGCGGTCGATGACTCCAAAGATAGAAACATTTTATATATATATATATATATATATATATATATATATATACATATATATATATATATATATAGCAGTGACAGTTTTACCAGTATAATGTATATACAATAAATAGGTGAAACTGCTAGTGCTACTGCTTTATATGTTATGTAGGTGATACTCTGATTATACACCGCAGTAGCACTAGCACCTATATATTGTATATCCAGCAGTCTGTATACAATATATAGTGGTGTATGCAGACTGCTGTATATACATTATATAGGTGCTACTGCTGTGTATACATAAAATATCCGATACTGCTACTGCTGTGCATATTCACAGCATCACCTACAGTACAGACCAAAAGTTTGGACACACCTTCTCATTTAAAGATTTTTCTGTATTTTCATGACTTTGAAAATTGTACATTCACACTGAAGGCATCAAAACTATGAATTAACAAAAGTGCAATTATATACTTAACAAAAAAATGTGAAACAACTGAAAACATGTCTTATATTCTAGGTTCTTCAAAGTAGCCACATTTTGCTTTGATGACTGCTTCGCACACTCTTGGCATTCTCTTGATGAGCTTCAAGAGGTAGTCACCGGAAATGGTTTTCACTTCACAGGTGTGCCCTGTCAAGTTTAAAAAGTGGGATTTCTTGCCTTAAAAATGGGGTTGGGACCATCAGTTGTGTTGTGCAGAAGTCAGGTGGATACACAGCTGATAGTCCTACGGAATAGACTTAGAATTTGTATTATGGCAAGAAAAAAGCAGCTAAGTAAAGAAAAACGAATGGCCATCTGTCACGCTGTCTCTGTGTACTGGAGGTAGGGGGCCTAAGCTGACCCTAAGCTGGGGCCCTGACTAATCCCTCTACCTGGAGGTACTGTTAAAGGTACAGAGGTCCAGGCCGCCAGCGTAACCCCTACCTCCTGAGGATCCCTGCACCTAAGTAATCTAGTCCTGAGAAGGACCCCTGATCACAACAAAAGGGGACAGGTAATAATATGCCCACACTCAGTACTTAGACGAACGAGACAGTACAAGGGTAAAACCAAAACCACCTTGCATACAAAAACTACACAACTACAACAGAGGGAACACCAACGGGAAAGGAGATAAATGATAAAGCGAGGAAGGGAAAAAACGCTCCAAATACACTTAGCTCTTAAACTCCAAATACCACGATCCGCTCTGTTAGTCTGCATGAAATGCTTTCACCGACACTTCCCCAACAGACCGGCAGGCATTTGAAGGAGTCCCACTACAGCAGCATTGATTGCAGCTGGGCGAGGCTGGACCTCGTCTAGCACAGAGAGAGAGAGAGTTAACTCCCTCAGTGCCGAAAAACACAATGCACCAAAAACTCAGCTGCGAGAAGTCAGGCTGTGTAATCGTGATGATCTTCGTGGCGACACACCCGTGACACCATCATTACTTTAAGAAATGAAGGTCAGTCAGTCCGAAAAATTGGGCAAACTTTGAATGTGTCCCCAAGTGCAGTTGCAAAAACCATCAAGCGCTACAAAGAAACTGGCTCACATGATGACCGCCCCAGGAAAGGAAGACCAAGAGTCACCTCTGCTTCTGAGGATAAGTTTATCCGAGTCACCAGCCTTAGAAATCGCAGGTTAACAGCAGCTCAGATTAGAGACCAGGTCAATGCCACACAGAGTTCTAGCAGCAGACACATCTCTACAACAACTGTTAAGAGGAGACTTTGTGCAGCAGGCCTTCATGGTAAAATAGCTGCTAGGAAACCACTGCTTAGGACAGGCAACAAGCAGAAGAGACTTGTTTGGGCTAAAGAACACAAGGAATGGACATCAGACCAGCGGAAATCTGTGCTTTGGTCTGATGAGTCCAAATTTGAGTTCTTTGGTTCCAACCACCGTGTCTTTGTGCGAAGCAGAAAAGGTGAACGGATGGACTCTATATGCCTGTTTCCCACCGTGAAGCATGGAGGAGGAGGTGTGATGGTGTGGGGGTTCTTTGCTGTTGACACGGTTGGGGATTTATTCAAAATTGAAGGCATACTGAACCAGCATGGCTACCACATCAACTTGCAGCGGCATGCTATTCCATCCGGTTTGCGTTTAGTTGGACCATCATTTATTTTTCAACAGGACAATGACCCCAAACACACCTCCAGGCTGTGTAAGGGCTATTTGACCAAGAGAGAGAGTGATGGTGTGCTACGCCAGATGAGCTGGCCTCCACTGTCACCAGACCAGAACCCAATCGAGATGGTTTGGGGTGAGCTGGACCACAGAGTAAAGGCAAAAGGGCCAACAAGTGCTAAGCATCTCTGGGAACTTCTTCAAGATTGTTAGAAGACCATTTCCAGTGACTACCTCTTGAAACTCATCAAGAGAATGCCAAGAGTGTGCAAAGCAGTCATCAAAGCAAAAGTTGGCTACTTTGAAAAACCTAGAATATAAGACATATTTTCAGTTGTTTCACACTTTTTTGTTAAGTATATAATTCCACATGTGTTAATTCATAGTTTTGATGCCTTCATTGTGAATGTACAATTTTCAAAGTCATGAAAATACAGAAAAATCTTTAAATGAGAAGGTGTGTCCAAACTTTTGGTCTGTACTGTACATAACATATATAGAGCAGTAGCGCTATCACCTATATATTGTATATACAGCAGTCTGTATACATTACATTAATGATATTGCAATTGCTGTATATCTATAATATAACGGGAGATGCATGTCTCTGTCTGAAGCCTTTATAGACTGCGCAAGAGCGACATGCCTGCGCAGTCTGGCTCCAGACAGAAGAACACATCGAGCCGTTACCGGTAAGAGGAATGTGTATGGAGCTGGAGATCACGGTATGAGTAGGCACTGAACACATACCGTGATCTCCGGCACCATACTTACATACTTACCTGACCGGGAGGAACGTTGTCGCGGCGCCTCTCTTCGACGGAGACCAGAGCAGGAGTGAGGCGTCGGAATCGATTGGCGCATTCGCACAGCGCTCTCCGGTGCCATTTTACTGAAGACACATTTGCAGTGTGTTTTCAGCAAAATGGCGCCAGACAGCGCAGTATGGGCACGCTTGTACTCTGGCGCTGCACTCCTCCCCTGGCCACCGGCAGAACAGGACACCGCACCACTGGAGCACAGGGAAGAAAGGTGAGCTAAGTGTTTATTTTTTTTGTATGTGTGCAGCGTGAAAGGGATGAGGGGTGCCACACATACCAGGATTGGGGGGTGAGGGAGCCACACATACCAGGATTGGGTGGTGAGGGGGCCAAACATACCAGGATTAGGGGATGAGGGGTACCATACATACCAGGATTGGGGGATGAGGGGGTACCACACATACCAGGATAGGGATGAGGGATGCCATACATACAAGGATTGGGGGATGAGGGGGTGTCATACATACCAGGATGAGGAATGGGGTGCCATGCATACCAGGATGAGGGGTACCACACATACCAGGATTGGGGGGTGTGAGGGGACCATGCAAATCAGGATTGGGGGGTGAGGGGACCATGCATACCAGGATTGGGGGGTGAGGGGACCAGACATAACAGGATTGGGGGGTGAGGGGTACCATGCATACCAGAATAGGTATGAGGGGTACCATATATACCAGGATAGGAATGCAGGGTACCATACATACCAGGATAGGATGGGATACCATGCATACCAGGATAGGGATGAGGGATACCATACATACCAGGATAGGAATGCAGGGTACCATGCATACCAGGATGAGGGATGGAGTGCCATGCATACCAGGATGAGGGGTACCATGCATACCAAGATTGGGGGATGAGGGGTACCATACATACCAGGATAGGGATGAGGGGTACCATGCATACCAGGATAGGAATGCAGGGTACCATGCATACCAGGATAGGGATGGTGTACCATGCATACTAGGATGAGGGGTGCCAAGCATACCAGGATTGAGGGATGAGGGGTACCATACATACCAGGATTGGAGGATGAGGGGGTACCACACATACCAGGATAGAGATGAGGGGTGCCATACATACCAGGATTGGGGAATGAGGGGTACCATACATACCAGGATGAGGAATGGGGTGTCATGCATACCAGGATGAGGGGTACCACACATACCAGGATTGGGGGATGAGGGGTACCATACATACCAGCATAGGGATGAGGGGTCACATACATTGCAGGATAGGAATTTGGGGCACCATGCATACCAGGATGAGGGATGGGGTGCTATGCATACCAGGATGAGGGGTACCATGCATACCAGAATAGGGATGAAGGGTACCATGCATACCAATATAGGGATGAGGGGTACCATGCATACCAGGATAAGGGATGGGGTGCCATGCATACAAGGATAGTGATGAGGGAGCCATACATACCAGGATTGGGGATGATGCGTGCCATGCATACAAGGATGAGGGATTGGGTGCCATGCATACCAGGTTTCTGGGATGAGGGGTGCCATACATACTAGAATTGGGATGAGGGGTGTGTGACGGGGTGTGCGACACAGCAGGAAGGGACACCAGGCCAATGATCAATCCAACAATATTTATTGAGGCAGGGAAAATAGAACATCAAATATCAAGATTGTTCCTTAGAGTCCACCATGAGTCCACGCCAAAAGGGAATAGTTCCGGGGACGCCACTCGGCAATCCGATGCCAGGGAAAAGGTAGAAATAATCCTGGGATGAGTTCGATGGATCCAACAGATGAGGGACCCAACACAATCCCACGTGGCAGCTTCTAACCATCCACACACGGGCAGCAGGATCTCATCTCAGCATAAGATCGTAGCCCTTTTAACGGCAGCACACAACTAACTGGCTAAACCCATGTGTCTATTGTTCTGTGTCCTGGTGTTAGCCCATCGATGGGGGAGGGGTCCAACCTATTTTCTGGCTACCTTGAGAAGTTTCCAGAAGCTACAGGTTTATTTTGGATGAGTCCTATGCTGAAAAGAACAAAGACAGAATCCCCCACTAGATGTTGACCCAGGCCTAAATACATTTCAGTCCAGGAACACAGGCCGGGGGAGGGACACGCTGTTACAGGGTGCCAAGCATACCAGGATGAAGGGTACCATACATACCAGAATAGGGATGAGGGGTACCATGCATACCAGGATAGGAATGCAGGGTACCATGCATACCAGGATTGGGGATGGGGGTATCATGCATACCGGAACAGGGATGAGGGGTACCGTGCATACCAGGATAGGAATGCGGGATACCATGCATACCAGGATTGGGGATGAGGGGTACCATGCATACCAGGATTGGGGATGAATGGTTCCATGCATACCCAGATTGGGGATGAGGGGTGCCATACATACCAGGATTGGGGATGAAGGGTTCCATGCATACCCAGATTGGGGATGAGGGGGGCCTACATATCAGGATTGGGGGATGAGGGGTGCCATACATACAAGGATTGGGGGATGAGGGGCGCCATACATACCAGAATAGGAATGAGGGGTGCCATGCATACTGGGATGAGGGATGGGGTGCCATGCATACCAGGATGAAGAGTACCATACATACCAGGATAGGGATGAGGGGTATCATACATACCAGGATGAGGGATGGGGTGCCATGTATACCAGGATTGGGGTATGAGTGGTGCAATGCATACCAGGATGAGGGATTGGGTACCATACGTACCAGGATTGGGGTTGAATGGTGCCATGTATACCAGATTTGGAATGAGGGGTGCCATGTATACCAGGATGAGAGATGGGTTGCCATGCATACCAGGATTGGGGATGAGTGGTGCCATGCATACCAGCATTGGGGATGAGGAGTGCCATGCATACCAGGATTGGGGATGAGGGGTGCCATGCATACCAGGATTGTGGATGAGGGGTGCCATGCATACCAGGATGAGGGGTACCATGCATACCAGGATTCGGATGAGGGGCCATGCATACCAGGATAGGGATGAGGGGTACCATGTATACCAGGATAGAGATGAGGGTCCATGCATACCAGGATCAGGGATGAGATGCCATGCATACCAGGATGAGGGATGGGGTGCCATGCATACCAGGATAGGGATGAGGGGTGCCATGCATACCAGATTGGGGATGAGGGGTGCCATGCATACCAGGATTGGGTGTGAGGGGTGCCATGCATACCAGGATTGGGGGTGTGGGGTGCCATGAATACCAGGATTGGGAGTGAGGGGTGACATGCATACCAGGATTGGGAGTGAGGGGTACCATGCATACCAGGATTGGGGGTGAGGGGTGCCATGCATACCAGGATAGGATGGTGGGAACAGGATGGGGACAGCAGAAATACCAGGAGGGGGGCAGCACATACCAGCATGGGAGACCATATACGAATAAAAATTCTTGCCACCCGGGCATAGAATGGGTTCAATAGCTAGTACATTATAAGGGTATGTGCACACGATCAGTAATTGCACATTACTGATATATACACATACATATTGTGGAGCTATGTACATCGTATATACTTCCCCTGTCCTGTTTACATGTTGTAAATCTCAGCATCTGCTCTTATTATGAATGTGCATGTGTGTGTGTGTGTGTGTGTGTGTGTGTGTGTATATATATATATACATACATACATACATATATATACAGTGGTGGCCAAAAGTATTGGCACCCCTGCAATTCTGTCAGATAATACTCAGTTTCTTCCTGAAAATGATTGCAATCACAAATTCTTTGGTATTATTATGTTCATTTAATTTGTCTTCAATGAAAAAACACAAAAAGAATTGTCCTAAAGCCAAATTGGATACAATTCCACACCAAACCTAAAAAAGGGGGTGGACAAAAGTATTGGCACTGTTTGAAAAATCATGTGATGCTTCTCTAATTTGTGTAATTAACAGCACCTGTAACTTACCTGTGGCACATAACAGGTGTTGGCAATAACTAAATCACACTTGCAGCCAGTTAACATGGATTAAAGTTGACTCAGCCTCTGTCCTGTGTCCTTGTGTGTACCACATTGAGCATGGAGAAAAGAAAGAAGACCAAAGAACTGTCTGAGGACTTGAGAAACCAAATTGTGAGGAAGCATGAGCAATCTCAAGGCTACAAGTCCATCTCCAAAGACCTGAATGTTCCTGTGTCTTCCGTGCGCAGTGTCATCAAGAAGTTTAAAGCCCATGGCACTGTGGCTAACCTCCCTAGATGTGGATGGAAAAGAAAAATTGACGAGAGATTTCAAGGCAAGGTTGTGCGGATGGTGGATAAAGAACCTCGACTAACATCCAAACAAGTTCAAGCTGCCCTGCAGTCCGAGGGTACAACAGTGTCAACCTGTATTATCCGTCGGCGTCTGAATGAAAAGGGACTATATGGTAGGATACCCAGGAAGACCCCACTTCTTACCCCGAGACATAAAAAAGCCAGGCTGGAGTTTGCCAAAACTTACCTGAGAAAGCGTAAAACGTTTTGGAAGAATGTTCTCTGGTCAGATGAGACAAAAGTAGAGCTTTTTGGCAAAAAGCATCAACATAGAGTGTACAGGAAAAAAATAGAGGCATTCAAAGAAAATAACACGGTCCCTACAGTCAAACATGGCGGAGGTTCCCTGATGTTTTGGGGTTGCTTTGCTGCCTCTGGCACTGAACTGCTTGACCGTGTGCATGGCATTATGAAGTCTGAAGACTACCAACAAATTTTGCAGCATAATGTAGGGCCCAGTGTGAGAAAGCTGGGTCTCCCTCAGAGGTCATGGATGTTCCAGCTGGACAATGACCCAAAACACACTTCCAAAAGCATTATAAAATGGTTTGAGAGAAAGCACTGGAGACTTCTAAGGTGGCCAGCAATGAGTCCAGACCTGAATCCCAAAGAACACCTGTGGAGAGGTCTCAAAATGGCAGTTTGGAGAAGGCACCCTTCAAATATCAGGGACCTGGAGCAGTTTGCCAAAGAAGAATGGTCTACAATTCCAGCAGAGCATTGTAAGAAACTCATTGATGGTTACCGGAAGCGGTTGTTCGCAGTTATTTTGGCTAAAGTTTGTGCAACCAAGTATTAGGCTGAGGGTGCCCATTTTTGGAGTTTTGTGTAAAATGATCAATGATTTGATTTTTGCTTCATTCTCTTTTGTGTTTTTCCTTACAAGCAAATTAAATGAAGATAATAATACCAAATAATTTGTGATTGCAATCATTTTCAGAAAGAAACTGAGTATTATCTGACAGAATTGCAGGGGTGCCAATACTTTTGGCCACCACTGTGTATATATATATATATATATATATATATATATATATATATATATATATATACAGTACAGACCAAACGTTTGGACACACCTTCTCATTTAAAGATTTTTCTGTATTTTCATGACTATGAATATTGTACATTCACACTGAAAGCATCAAAACTATGAATTAACACATGTGGAATTATATACTTAACAAAAAAGTGTGAAACAACTGAAAATATGTCTTATATTTTAGGTTCTTTAAAGTAGCCACCTTTTGTTTTGATGACTGCTTTGCACACTCTTGGCATTCTCTTGATGAGCTTCAAGAGGTAGTCACCGGAAATGGTCTTCCAACAATCTTGAAGGAGTTCCCAGAGATGCTTAGCACTTGTTGGCCCTTTTGCCTTCACTCTGCGGTCCAGCTCACCCCAAACCATCTCGATTGGGTTCAGGTCTGGTGACTGTGGAAGCCAGGTCATCTGGCGTAGCACCCCACCACTCCCCTTCTTGGTCAAATAGCCCTTACACAGCCTGGAGGTGTGTTTGGGGTCATTGTCCTGTTGAAAAATAAATGATGGTCCAACTAAACGCAAACCGGATGGAATAGCATGCTACTGCAAGATGCTTTGGTAGCCATGCTGGTTCAGTATGCCTTCAATTTTGAATAAATCCCCAACAGTGTCACCAGCAAAGCACCCCCCCACCATCACACCTCCTCTTCCATGCTTCACGGTGGGAACCAGGCATGTAGAGTCCATCCGTTCACCTTTTTTGCGTCGCACAAAGACACGGTGGTTGGAACCAAAGATCTCAAATTTAGACTCATCTGACCAAAGCATAGATTTCCACTGGTCTAATGTCCATTCCTTGTGTTCTTTAGCCCAAACAAGTCTCTTCTGCTTGTTGCCTGTCCTTAGCAGTGGTTTCCTAGCAGCTATTTTACCATGAAGGCCTACTGCACAAAGTCTCCTCTTAACAGTTGTTGTAGAGATGTGTCTGTTGCTAGAACTCTGTGTGGCATTGACCTGGTCTCTAATCTGAGCTGCTGTTAACCTGCGATTTCTGAGGCTGGTGACTCGGATAAACTTATCCTCAGAAGCAGAGGTGACTCTTGGTCTTCCTTTCCTGGGGCGGTCCTCATGTGAGCCAGTTTCTTTGTAGCGCTTGATGGTTTTTGCAACTGCACTTGGGGACACTTTCAAAGTTTGCCCAATTTTTCGCACTGACTGACCTTCATTTCTTAAAGTAATGATGGCCACTCGTTTTTCTTTGCTTAGCTGCTTTTTTCTTGCCATAATACAAATTCTAATAGTCTATTCAGTAGGAGTATCAGCTGTGTATCCACCTGACTTCTGCACAACACAACTGATGGTCCCAACCCCATTTATAAGGCAAGAAATCCCACTTATTAAACCTGACAGGGCACACCTGTGAAGTGAAAACCATTTCCGGTGACTACCTCTTGAAGCTCATCAAGAGAATGCCAAGAGTGTGCGAAGCAGTCATCAAAGCAAAATGTGGCTACTTTGAAGAACCTAGAATATAAGACATGTTTTCAGTTGTTTCACACTTTTTTGTTAAGTATATAATTCCACGTGTGTTAATTCATAGTTTTGATGCCTTCAGTGTGAATGTACAATTTTCAAAGTCATGAAAATACAGAAAAATCTTTAAATGAGAAGTTGTGTCCAAACTTTTGGTATGTACTGTATATATATTCAGACCCCTTTAAATTTTTCACTCTTTGTTTCTTTACAGTCATTTGTTAAATTCTAAAAAGTTCATTTTTTTTCTTATTAAAGTACACTCTGCATGCCATCTTGACTGAAAAAACAGTAATGTAGAATTTTTTGCAAATTTATTAAAAAAGAAAAACTGAAATATCACAAGGTCATAAGTATTCAGACCCTTTGCTCAGACACTCATATTTAAGTCACATGCTGTCCATTTCCTTGCGATCCTCCTTGAGATTTTGTGGTCCACAAAGAGTGAAAAATTTAAAGGGGTCTGAATACTTTCCGTGCCCACTATATATATGACGTACACAGCTCCACAATACAGTTATATGAAAAAGTTTGGGCACCCCTATTAATCTTAAGCTTAATGTTTTATAAAAATTGGTCTTTTTGCAACAGCTATTTCAGTTTGATATATGTAATAACTGTTGGACACAGTAATGTTTCTGCCTTGAAATGAGGTTTATTGTACTAACAGAAAATGTGCAATCTGCATTCAAACAAAATTTGACAGGTGCATAAGTATGGGCACCCTTATAATTTTCTTGTTTTAAATACTCCTACCTACTTTTTACTGACTTACTAAAGAACTTTTTTGGGTTTTGTAACCTCATTGAGCTTTGAACTTCAGAGCCAGGTGTATGCAATCATGAGAAAAGCTACTTGAAGAGGCCACTTGCAAGTTGTTCTCCTGTTTGAATCTCCTCTGAAGAGTGGCATCATGGGCTCCTCAAAACAACTGTCAAATGATCTGAAAACAAAGATTATTCAACATAGTTGTTCAGGGGAAGGATACAAAAAGCTGTCTCAGAGATTTAACATGTCAGTTTCCACTGTGAGGAACATAGTAAGGAAATGGAAGAACACAGGGACAGTTCTTGTTAAGGCCAGAAGTGGCAGGCCAAAAAAAAACATCAGAAAGGCAGAGAAGAAGACTGGTGAGATCAGTCAAGGACAATCCTCAGACCACCTCCAGGGAGCTGCAGCATCAACTTGCTGCAGATGGTGTCACTGTGCATCGGTCAACTATACAACACACTTTGCACAAGGAAAAGCTGTATGGGAGAGTGATGCGAAAGAAGCCGTTTCTGCAAGCACGCCACAAACAAAGTCGGCTGAGGTATGCAAAAGCACATTTGGAGAAGCCAATTTCTTTTTGGAAGAAGGTCCTGTGGACTGATGAAACCAAGATTGAGTTGTTTGGTCATACAAAAAGGCATTATGCATGGCGGCAAAAAAACACAGCATTCCAAGAAAAACACTTGCTACCCACAGTAAAATTTGGTGGAGGTTCCATCATGCTTTGGGGCTGTGCGGCCAATGGCGGCACTGGGAATCTTGTTAAAGTTGAGGGACGCATGGATTCCACTCAGTATCAGCAGATTCTTGACAATAATATTCAAGAATCAGTGATAAAGTTGAAGTTACGCAGGGGATGGATCTTTCAGCAAGACAATGATCCAAAACACCGCTCCAAATCTACTCAGGCATTCATGCAGAGGAACAATTACAATGTTCTGGAATGGCCATCCCAGTCCCCAGACCTGAATATCATTGAACATCTGTGGGATCATTTGAAGAGGGCTGTCCGTGCTCGGCGACCATCAAACTTTACTGAACTGGAATTGTTTTGTAAAGAGGAATGGTCAAAAATACTTTCATCCAGGATCCAGGAACTCATTAAAAGCTACAGGAAGCGACTAGAGGCTGTTATTTTTGCAAAAGGAGGATCTACTAAATATTAATGTCACTTTTCTGGTGAGGTGCCCACACTTATGCACCTGTCAAATTTTGTTTGAATGAAGATTGCACATTTTCTGTTAGTACAATAAACCTCATTTCAAGGCAGAAACATTACTGTGTCCAACAGTTATTACATATATCAAACTGAAATAGCTGTTGCAAAAACACCAATTTTTATAAAACATTAAACTTAAGATTAATAGGGGTGCCCAAACTTTTTCATATAACTGTATAGAGTGGAGCAGTGTGTGTATGTATATATATAGCCGATACTGCTATATATGTATATGTATATACACTGCTCAAAATAATAAAGGGAGCACTCAAATAACACATCCTAGATCTGAATGAATGAAATATTCTCATTGAATATTTTGTTCTGTACAAAGTTGAATGTGCTGACAACAATCACACAAAAATCATCAATGTAAATCAAATCTATTAACCAATGGAGGCCTGGATTTGGAGTCACCCCCAAAATTAAAGTGGAAAAACACACTACAGGCTGATCCAACTTTGATGTAATGTCCTTAAAACAAGTCAAATTGAGGCTCAGTATTGTGTGTGGCCTCCACGTGCCTGTATGACCTCCCTACATGCCTGGGCATGTTCCTGATGAGGTTGCGGATGGTCTCCTGTGGGATCTCCTCCCAGACCGGCACTAAAGCATCCTCCAACTCCTGGACAGTCTGTGGTGCAACGTGACGTTGGTGGATGGAGCGAGATATGATGCCCCAGATGTGCTCAATCGGATTCAGGTCTTGGGAATGGGCGGGCCAGTCCATAGCTTCAATGCCTTCATCTTGCAGGAACTGCTGACACACTCCAGCCACATGAGGTCTGGCATTGTCCTGCATTAGGAGGAACCCAGGGCCAACCGCACCAGCATATGGTCTCACAAGTGGTCTGAGGATCTCATCTCGGTACCTAATGGCAGTCAGGCTACCTCTGGCGAGCACATGGAAGGCTTTGCGGCCCTTCAAAGAAATGCTACCTCACACCATTACTGACCCACTGCCAAACCGGTCATGCTGAAGGATGTTGTGGGCAGCAGATCACTCTCCATGGCTTCTCCAGACTCTGTCACGTCTGTCACATGTGCTCAATGTGAACCTGCTTTCATATGTGAAGAGCACAGGGTGCCAGTGGCGACTGTGCCAATCCTGGTGTTCTGTGGCAAATGCCAAGCATCCTGCACGGTGTTGGGCTGTGAGCACAACCCCCATCTGTGGACGTCGGACCCTCATACCACCCTCATGGAGTCAGTTTCTAACAGTTTGTGCAGACACATGCACATTTGTGGCCTGCTGGAGGTCATTTTGCAGGGCTCTGTCAGTGCTCCTCCTCTTTCTCCTTGCACAAAGGCGGAGGTAGCGGTCCTGCTGCTGGGTTGTTGCCCTCCTACGGCCCCATCCACATCTCCTGGTGTACTGGCCTGTCTCCTGGTAGTGCCTCCAGCCTCTGGACACTACGCTGACAGACACAGCAAACCTTCTTGCCACAGCTGGCATTGATGTGCCATCCTGGATGAGCTGCACTACTTGATCAACTTCTGTGGGTTGTAGAGTCCGTCTCATGCTACCACGAGTGTGAAAGCACAACCAACATTAAAAAGTGACCAAAACATCAGCCAGAAAGCATGGTACTGAGATGTGATCTGTAGTCTATTCCATTTGCACAATAGCATGTGAAATTGATTGTCAATCAGTGTTGCTTCCTAAGTAGACAGTTTGATTTCACAGAAGTTTGATTTACTTGGAGTTATATTCTGTTGTTTAAGTATTCCCTTTATTTTTTTTAGCAGTGTATATACACTATGGGGTTTGTGAGTCGTGGGGGCCCGATGCCAGCTCCCAGTTGAAAACAATGATGGGTAAGGGAGCCGTCCGTTGATGTTTCCTCTCCCATCATTCCCCCTCTGTGTCTGAGCTCTGTAACGTCTCAGGCAGAGGGCATGATTATATCACTACAGTGAGCCCTCTGTGCCAAGCAGTGCAGACGGGCAGAAGACGCTGAGGAGGGGGTACAGGGAGAGGTGAATATTTGATTATTTTTTATGTATAGAACATTATATGGGGCCCATTATATTGTATTAAGTAATATATGGGACCCATTATTCTAAATGGAGTAATACATGAAGCCCATTATACTGTATGGAGTAATATAGCGGCCCCATTACTGTATGGAGTAATATAGGGGCCCCATTACTGTATGGAGTAATATAGGAGCCCCATTACTGTATGTAGTAATATTGGGG
Organism: Phyllobates terribilis; assembly: GCF_046119375.1. Lineage (NCBI taxonomy): Eukaryota > Metazoa > Chordata > Amphibia > Anura > Dendrobatidae > Phyllobates > Phyllobates terribilis. The sequence continues at coordinate 18,134,618 of NW_027362771.1, forward strand.
CCCCATTATACAGTATGGAGTAATATAGGGGCCACATTATATGGGGTCCATTATACAGTATGGAGTAATATAGGGGCCCCATTATACTGTATGGAGTAATATAGGGGCCACATTATATGGGGTCCATTATACTGTATGGAAGGCTACTTGGTGCCCATAATACTGTATGGAGGGCTACGTGGTGCCCATTATACTGTATGGAGGACTATGTGGGGTCCATTATACTGTATGGAGGACTATGTGGTGCTCATTATGCTCTATGGAGGACTATGTTTAAATGGGTTTTCCCAACTTTGTATGTTATCCCCTTTCTTCTGGACAGGGGATGACTTTCTGTTTGCTTTGGTCTGGATCTGACCTCTGGGACTCCCACGATCCTAAGAACCGGAGCTCTGAAGAGCACCATGTAAATATGGTTGATTATATGCATTGCTGCGCCATTTACATGTGGTTCTTCAAATAACTCCGTTAAGAGAGTTGTGAGGGGCACGACAAAATAAAGCAAAATTCAGTGATTGGCGGTAATGAGGTTTATAGTATGTGGGCTAGCGGCCCTGTGGCTCATACTGAATGTAGGAGGCTGTGTGGGCCCTAATACTGTATATAGGAGGCAGTGTGAGTCCTCACACCAGAGGTGTATCCAGGTCTTCTAGCACCCGGGGCAAGAATTCAGTCGTCGTCCCCCCCGCTCCTTCCCTAGCACATATGCAGTATTTAGTCAGCATTCGGTCTGGAGTGGGAGCCAAAACCAGAAGTGGGTGATAAATGCAGAATTGGTGACTTGTTTCTATTTATACCTTTTCTCTGATTGTTCCTCATCTGGTTTGATCTCCCAATCCTGAGAAAAAATACTGACCATATACTGACCAAATACTGATAGTGGGGTCGTGGCCTTAGTCACATGCCAACGAGCTGCTCTTCCCAATTCTCTCTGAGAGAAGCAAAAAGAAAAGCTTGTTGTCACATGATCATAAGTATGAAAACTGCATGTGAGTGAAGTGGCCATGTGATGACTGATGGAACCTGCAAGCAGAGCTGAATCCTGGCAGTGAGTATATTACTTGCTGTCAGGATTGGCTACAGGGATTTATTTAAAATATTTATTTATATTTATATATTTATTTATTTATAATTAAAGATATCATCCAGGTTTGAGATGAAAGTCTGCAGTCACCGTATGTGACTGCAGGCTTCTGAATTCTAACAGCGCATGCACTGCACACTTTTAGGATTCTCCCTTGTCGCGGCAAGAGTGGACGGTCATGTCACCACATGTATGCGATTTGTATACTTCTGGCCAAATTCCGACTATACATGTCCGATCTCGCTCAATTCATTTTCATTGAGTGATGCCATGCATGTCTAGTCAGCAGTTCAGCACGTGACTGCTTGTATACAAATCGCCGGCACGAGAGAATCCTGACAATGTGCAGTGCAGTGGACAAACCCTTTAATGCTCCTAGCATAAATATAAATAAAAAAAAGTCAGCATCACAAAAAACATTTACATCCAGGTACCTTATAGATGACGTCTCAGGAGTCGTTCTCTTTCTTTTCTTCCTCTTGTCCAGACTCCATGATGACTCTTCCCATCCACAGCTCGTCTCTGCAGACTTCCATCTTCTCTGGTCTTCTGCAGCACATCCCCACATGAAGTCCTTAAAGATAGCAGAGTCATTATAATGCTCCTGAATTAAAGTATCTGCGCTATGCTGAGCCCCTGAATAAATAATTTCCCCTCACTATATTTCCTGCACAAAATATCACCCCCACACTGTCCCTCTTATGGTACATGATCTCCACACTGCCCTTTCCTTTCCATACTGGGCCCCCTCTTCACACTGTCCTCACACTGTGTCTCCCCTATAGGGCCCAGTCTCTGTTCTGTGCCCCCTCATCACATTCTCACTCCTTAGCATACTGTTCTCTCCTGACTGTGACCTTACACTGTCCCTCCATGCTATCCCCCACCCACTACTCAGTCTCTATTCTGTGCCCACTCACACTTTTCTTCCCCCTTTACTGTCTCCTCACACTATACTCCTCAATAGTCTCCTTACACATTTCCCCTACCTCCTCATATTTCCTCCTCACACATCCCCCCAACTCTCCATACTGTGTCCGCACACATTTTCCCCCTCGCTACCAATAATGTGTCTGCACCCACTCCCCGCTCACTCTCCACAGATTAACTCTCCCCTCCACTCTGAATAAATATGGCCCCTGTACAATAAATAAATAGCCTCCTGAACAATAAATAAATATGCCCCCCTTCATAATTAATAAACAGCCCTCCTGCACAATTAATAAATATGCCCCCCTGCATAATTAATAAATATGCCCCGTGCACAATTAATACCCCCCACACAATAAATAAATATGGCCCCCTGCACAATTAATACCCCCCACACAATAAATAAATATACCCCCCTGCACAATTAATAAATAGCCTCCCTGCACAATAAATACCCCCAGCACAATAAATACCTCCCTGCACCATGAATATGCTTCCCTGCACAATTAATAAATATGCCCCCTGCACAATTAATAAATATGCCCCCCTGCAAAATTAATAAACATGACCCCTGCAAAATTAATAAACATGACCCCTGCAAAATTAATACCCCCTGCACAATAAATATGCCCCCTGCACAATTAATTCCCCCCTGCACAATAAATAAATATGCCCCCTGCACAACTAATACCTCCTGATCAATAAATACACCCATGCACAATTAATAAATATGCCTCCCTGCACAATTAATAAGTATGCCCCCTGCACAATAAATACCCCCCAGCACAATAAATAAATATGCCCCCTGCACAATTAATACTCCCCTGCACAATAAATAAATATGCCCCCTTGCACAATTAATTCCCCCTTGCACAATAAATACCCCCCTGCACAATTAATAAATATGCCCCCCTGCACAATTAATAAATATGCCCCCCCTCCCCCCGGCTGAATCTTCGGTGTCTTCAGCTCCACAGGAGAACTTAACCACTGTTGCTCTTCCCTCCTTTGGACGCCGACGAGTGACGTCAGCAGAGTGATCACACTGCTGACGTCGCTCTAAGCCGATGGTCAGAGCTTCAATTGTACTTGCGTCTGCTGGGATCTGGCATGCTGCAGCTTCTCTGACCGGGCTGTAAGCTTGATGACCGCTCAGAGAACAGCTGCATCCCGGTCTGGGCGAAGGCAGAACGCATTAGGCGGCCCGACAGCGCCCCTCTACCAGCTGCACCCGGGGCACATGCCTCGGCTGACCCCCCTAGATACGCCCCTGACTCACACTTTATATAGGAGGTTGTGTGAGGGATCACACTGTATGTAGGAGACTATGTGGGTCCCCACACTGTATGTAGGAGGCTATGTGGGGCTCCACACTGTATATAGAAGGCTATGTGGGTCCCCACACTGTATACAGGAGGCTGTGTGGGTCCCCACTCTGTATATAGGAGGCTGTGTGGGTCCCCACACAATATATAGGAGGCTATGTGGGTCCCCACCCTGTATATAGGAGGCTATGTGGGTCCCCACCCTGTGTATAGGAGGCTATGTGGGTCCCCACCCTGTATATAGGAGGCTATGTGGGTCCCCACCCTGTATATAGAAGGCTATGTGGGTCCCCACCCTGTATATAGGAGGCTATGTGGGTCCCCACCCTGTATATAGGAGGCTATGTGGGACCCCACACTGTATATAGAAGGCTGTGTGGGTCCTCACACTCTATGTAGGAGGCTATGTTGGGGCTCATACTGTATGTAGGAGGCTATGTTGGGGCTCATACTATATGCATGATGCTATGTGGGGCCTCACACTGTATATAGGAGGCTATGTGGGTCTCATACTGTATATAGGAGGCTATATGAGAGCTCATACTGTATATAGGAGGCTATGTGGGGGCTCTTTCTGTATATAAGAGGCTATGTGGGGGCTCACATTGTATATAGGAGGCTATGTGGGGCTCACACTGTATATGGGAGGCTATGTGGGAGCTCATAATGTATATAGGAGGCTATGTGGGGGCTCATACTGTAAAAAGGAGACTATGGTGGCTCACACTGTATATAGGAGGCTATGTAGGGGCTCATACTGTATATAGGAGGCTGTGTGGGGGCTCATACTGTATATAGGGGGGTATATGAGGGCTCATATTGTATATAAGAGGCTATGCGGGGCTCATACTGTATATAAGGGCTATGTGGGGTCTCACACTGTATATAGGGGGCTTATACTGTATATAAGGGGCTATTTGGGGCTCATACTGTGTATAGTGAGGCTATGTGTGTGCTTATCCAGTATATAGGGGGGCTGTGTGTGGGCTCATAAGGTATACAGGGAGATGTCAGCATACTTACTGTAATTCTGCTCAATATTAAGTGATATTATTATTTTATATTAATTGTAGTTCATACTAATATTGAGAAGAATTAATTTCATTCTATTGATTTGTCCCTCCACAACAGTCACATTCTCTCATGTGGCCCCTCTGGAAAATGAATTGCCCACCCTTGATATATACCATTATTTATTATCCAGTATATACCATCTAATGTCTGTATCACAGTATGTCATACTGTATACAATCACATATTCTCCTGTATACTGGATGTAATATAATGTGTGCACAGACATCAGATGGTGTACAGGATAATATGTGACTGGTGTATTATCTGATGTTTGTAGTCATAGTGTAATGTGCACTAGTTGCATATTATCCTGTATGTGGTATATGATATATAGTATATGCACAGACATCCCATATTATATGCAGAATAATAGTAGGCTGGTATAATATCTGATGTCTGTATCACAGTATATTATATACCATCACATATTATGCTGTATACTGGATGTAATATAATGTGATACAGACATCCAGAGTTATACACAGGATAATATGTGACTGGTGTGATTTCTGATGTCTGTAGTCATAGTGTAGTATATAACGGTCACATGCTATCCTGTATAGAATATCTGATGTGATTATGTGATAATCATAATATATCATATACCGGTACGGATGAGTGAATTGATTTGCAGGACACTGGTCAAACAGTCCCGTCAATAGTCAGTGGCCACCAGACCAGAGCCTCGCAAGCCTTCTCCTACCAGCCTGCCGGCACCTCTGACTCCTCTTTTGTTTATAGTCCTTGCATGATGTCATGCTTTTGGCGTGACACATACATGACATTGTGCCTGGCTATAATTCAAAGGAAGAGTAAGAAGATGTCGCCAGGTAGGAGGCGGTCACAGGGTTCCTGTCCAGCAGCCACTGAATATTCATCTGACCACTGGACCACGGTCCTACAAATTGGTCATCTCTATATACCAGTCATATATTCTCCCGTGTATATTGTACTGTATGTGGTATACTATGTACACTGTGTGCACGGACATCAGATGGTGCACACAGGATAATTAGTGACTGGTACATCATATACTATAATGTGGAGTGGAAGTTTACATTGATGATTTGCTTGATCAAGTATGTTTGAAAACATACACAAAATAATAATTCATAGGCATCTACCTAGCAGACCTATGCTTATGTGTGACCACCTTTACTCTGCGGATGTGTTTTTTTCAGGAGTGTAGAAAAGTACAGCGTACTTTGCTTTACTACATTTCTAAAAAGGTAGATCAGCTTTAAAAATGGTCATACAGGTGCATATCACTAAATTAGAATATCATCAAAAAGTTTATTTCAGTTCTTCAATACATAATAGTGAAACTCATATATTATATAGAGTCATTACAAACAGAGTGATCTATTTCAAGTGTTTATTTCTGTTAATGTTGATGATTATGGCTTACAGCCAATGAAAACACAAAAGTCATTATCTCAGTAAATTAGAATACTTTATAACAACAGCTTGAAAAATGTTTTTAAAATCCGAAATGTTGGCCTACTGAAATGTATGTTCAGTAAATGCACTCAACACTAGTTAGCTCAAGGTCAGCTGCTGAGGAGTGGGGCCGCCACTGGCATAGTTCCCCTTGGGTGCCAACCTCCACGATAGGTAGGGCTCAGTGTCTAGAAGAGGTTGCCGCTAGGGATAGCGTTACCACCTTTGCTGTTCCTTCCTCATCCCCTCGGTTCACCTCCCACTATGTCTTTCCCTCCTATTGTTCACTTTTCACGTTTTTTTGGGTTCATGCGAGCTCTGGGGCCCCCCTGTTTGTGCATTCCACATTTATCATGGGCCTTAATTTTATAATCTTTGGGCTATATACATATATACTTCCTTGACTCTTTTAGTAATCCAGGCGTTCTTTTTCTATTTTACATTACAGTGACTGGTGCTGCACATTTACTCTGTGGTATATGGTCTATTGTGGCCTCATTAGTATCTGTATGGGAGGTCTTTTGATCATACCATTCATATGCAGAAGCACCAATATGGGCTCTGTATCCGGAGTGTCACTATAAAGAATGGGAGTCTGAGGACACGCCCCTTTGCCGACGCTGGGCAGGAATAGTATTACTCACATTTCGTCACCCGCGCATGCGCAGAAGTTGTGCGTGCTCCATTTTGCGGTCCATCGACCGGATGTTGTCATACATCCGGTGTCAGTATTGGCCGCACATAGGATATACGTCATACCCGGAAGTGCGCCGCTCACTTTTTAGCGTGCAGCACGTGTATAAATTAAATAGCGGTCATAAGTTGTGACCATGTCAGCCTCCCTACATGTCTAAGGAGATGGGGGCTTAATCCTGAATTATGAACTCGCCTGATGATTGAAGGAAAACACGTTGGGAGCCCGCCTGTGCCAGAACACTGCAAGCAGTGGAGGAGCAGATAAGTTGACATATTATCCTCTATCAGTATGCCAATGTTCCATTCAGCTTACACCACTTTCTGTTGTGGATTTGTTGTGATGTGTGGGTCTGTGTCTGTTTGGACCCACTAAGTTTACTGGTGGTACATCCTGGCCTCATGCATATGTTGTTTTTGGTTGTCAGGTGGGACCCTCTGGTCATCTGAAACTCATGGAAACATTCAGAGTAGCCAGGTTGTGACCTACCAGTCATCTGGACCCATGGAAACTCTCGGAGAGGCCAGGGTGGGACCCCCGGGTCTCCTGACCCTGTACATCAATGGACTGCTAGCTTCCTAAGCTTGCTGCTACTTTCTCTCTGTGGGGGCCCGCCAGAAGCGGGGTGCCACTGGTTGAGGTAGTTAGTCCTGGAAATCCCAAAGTCGCAGCTGTTCTATTCCCAGGTGGGCCAGTGGAAGGGTGAGACTATGTAATGTACCATCTTGGGTATTTGGTGGGACTGTTCTGTGTGTTTACTGCCTGTTTTATGGTTCATTAAAGTATTGCCACACTGTTTTAATCTCACCCTGTGTTGTGTAAGTAGTATTATGCCCACAGAAGACCCTGGCTCTTTACATACATCAATGCCAAAGAAAAGAAAAAAAAAATGGTTTTGGCTCCTTAAAAGATGATAATAACAAATTAATTATGGAGGACAAAGAAAAGGCTGAGATATTAAACATGCACTTTTCATCCATATTCACCAATGACCTGTCTGTTCCAGGGATCCTTCAACAAGGCAAAAATCAAAGTTTACCACCTGATATATTTAGTTTAAGGCCACGGCCCCACTATCAGTATTTGGTCAGTATTCGGTCAGTAACTTTTCTCAAGTGTGAGATCCAAAACCAGGAGTGAGTGATAAATGCAGAATTGGTGCACTTATTTCTATTATACCTTTTCTCTGATTGTTCCTTACCTGGTTTTGGCTCTCTCGCTTGAGAAAAAATACTGACCAAATACTTACAGTGGGGCCATGGCCTCACACAAAAAGTACGCCTGTGTCTGAGCGAACTAAACATTGACAAATCCCCTCGCCCAGATGGTATTTATCCATGGATATTGAGGGAATTGAGCTCAGTGATTGCAGTCCACCATATCTTGTATTCTTACACTCTCTTGCAACAGGGGTGGTGCCATGGGATTGGAGGATAGCTGATTTGGTACCAATATTTAAGAAAAGCAAGAAGGTGGATCCAGGTAACTACCGTCCGGTAAGTCTGACATCAGTTGCAAAGTTTTTGAGGGAATCATAAGAGATGACATGCAGGGTTATAGCGCAGAAAATAATATAATAAATGATAACCAGCACGGATTCATGAAAAATAGGTCGTGTCCAACCAACATGTTGGGTTTCTATGAGCAGGTAAGTGTAAATCTCGATGTTGGTAATGCAGCTGATGTTATTTATCTGGACTTTGCAAAGTCATTTGATATTGTACCACATAACAGCTTTATACTGAAACTACAGAAGCAAGGACTAAGAGAAACTACAATGGGGAAAAAAAGTATTTAGTCAGCCACCAGTTGTGTAAGTTCTCCCACTTAAAAAGATGAGAGAGGCCTATAATTGACATCATAGATAGACCTCAACTATGAGGGACAAGATGAGAAAACAAATTCTGAAAATCACATCTAATTTGGAAAGAAATTTTTTTTAAAATTTTTGGTGGAAAGTAAGTATTTGATCACCTACGAACAAGCAAGATTTCTGCCTCTCACAGACCTGTAACTTCTTTAAGAGGCTCCTCTGTCCTCCACTCATTACCTGTAGTACTGGCACCTGTTTGAACTTGTTATCAGTATAAAAGACACCTGTCCACAACCTCAAACAGTCACACTCCAAACTCCACTATGATGAAGACCAAAGAGCTGTCGAAGGACACCAGAAACAAAATTGTAGCCCTGCACCAGGCTGGGAAGACTGAATCTGCAATAGGCAAGCAGCTAAATACAAAAAAAATTCAAAAAAAGTCATCAAATAACTGAGGGAGGGGTGTATGCAATCACATGCCTATTAAGGTCACATGTTTAGAACAGCCCATCTGAAGATATGCAAATTGCAAGTATTTTCTACTAGGTAGGGAAAATGAACATATGCTGAAATCTGCTAAAACCAAGATAATTAAATAAATAAAATATGCTAGGATCGACGTGACATACTTCTTGGGTAATAAAAAGGGGAAAAAAATGCCAAAGAGTAGACTGATACCTGTAGTTTGACAGCCCAAGAGAGAGCAGCTCTGCGATCTCTCAGAAATGATACTGACATTATTATTAGATCTGCTGATAAAGGTGGGGGTATTGCTATCCAAAATACCACCGATTATTGTAAGGAAGCAAGCAGAATTCTGTGTGACACTTTATATTACCAAGAGATCATAACTGACCCCTTTCCCCATATAACCAGCCAGTAAAATACTATTGTTGAAATACCATGAATATTTAAAATAAGAAAGAAAAGAAGTCTCTGATCAAAAAATTCCCCACAATCCCATTTTTCTATCATTTGCCTAAGGTTCACAAAGATCTTCTGAATCCTCCTGGCCGTCCGATCATCTTGGGTATCGGGTCTTTAACAAGTAATTTGTCTGCTTATATAGACTAAATCATGAAACCTCATGTATGTAATCTATCTAGTTACATTAGAGACTCTACGGAATTAATTAGCTTACTACATGATTTGGAATGGAAAAACTCATATTTTTTTAACAATGGATGTGTCAGACTTGTACTCCAACATTAAACATGACATTGGTCTTCTTTGTTTTAAAAAAATTTTATAGAGTGACCCGAGACTTCCTACCACCCAAAAACAATTTATTATGCAGGGATTATCATTTATTTTAAAAAACAATTTTTTTAGTTTTCTTGGAAAATTTTATCATCAAAGACGGGGGGACTGCGATAGGATCGAGGGTAGCGCCTACATATGCAAATCTGTTCATGGGTCTATTTGAACAAGTTTTTATATATCATAACTCTTTAGCTAAAAATATTGTGATTTACAAACGTTTTATCGATGACCTGTTCTTCATTTGGGATAATACATCCCGCAACATGGGAGAATTCATTGAGGGGATTAATGAAAACAATTGGGGCATCTCTTCCTCTTCCAACTTTAATACTGATACTTTTGACTTCCTAGACATCATCATTTTTCATATAGATCAGCGCATTCACACCAAGGCTTTTTTTAAGAAAGTAGACTCCAACAGCTACATACATTATAAAAGTAGTCTCTATCAGAAATTGTTAAGAAATATACCTATTAACCAATTTAAAAGAATCAGAAAAAACTGTACCTCTGATTCTGATTTCCTATCCCAGGCAAATATTTTACAAAATAGGTTTCTCGAACAAGAATACCCGGGGAAGCTAATAAAAGAAACATTCAATGCTACAAAAAGCATTAGTCAGGACCATTTGTTGTTGTACTAAAGGTTTTCTACAACATGGTCTATCCAGACATTATGCAATATCTCATAATAAAGACTACAGAACCCTTAAAATCACTCCTATTGAGCATATACCGAGTGACACTGTAAATCGTATCCATCAACTTAATAGGAAAGAAATCTACTGGATTTATAGATTAAACACCTTGAAACCCTTTGGATTAAATGAGGTTACAGATATATTTAACTAAACACCATTTATATATCCCTTATACATGTTTCAAACATATCTCTATATAAATCTGTATACTTAATTATATTTATACTAGATGGAGGCCGGATGCTATCGCATCCGGAGGGCGGTAATGTCACAATGAGGGCAGGCTTTGCAGCATTGAGAATCTCTCGTCCTCATGTGCTCACCCACCTATTCACTCTCTCTTTCCCCCATATGCTGACTTCTCCCGTCTGTGCGCTCTTCTTTGACCTGTCTACCCCATATGCTATTTCCCTTTTCTACTGTCTCTCTCCTTCCTGTGCTTTGTTCTCCCCTCATGTGCTGTCCCGTTTGAGCTGTCTCCCCCTGTGTACTTTCTCTCTCCCCCATCTGCTGTCTTCTCCTCTCGTGATCTCCTCTTTGACCTGTGTACCCCATGTGCTCTCCCCATTGTCTGCTCTCTCCACCCCTGTGCTGTCTTCTTCCCTCATGAGTTCTCTCATTTGGGCTGTCTCTCCCATGTGTGTCCTCTTTCCTATGTGCATTCACCCCTCCCCCTGTGTTAAAATGAAAGCAAAGTAGGTAAAGGTAACATTTTATTAACATGAAAAAAATATGACAATGGTGCTTTAATTTACATTGTATTCACATAAGGACAAAATGTACATACGGCGTGTCTGTCTGGTGTGTACGGCGCATACAGTGTGTGTGGTGCATACGGCGCATACAGTGTGTGTGTGGTGGTGCGTATGGCATATACAGTGTGTGTGGTGCATACGGCATTTACAGTGTGGGTGTGTGGTGTGTACGGCGTATACAGTGTGTGTGGTGCATACGGCATACACAGTGAGTCTGTGTGGTGTGTACGGCGTATACAGTGTGTGTGGTGCATACGGCGCATACAGTGTGTGTGTGGTGCGTATGGCATATACAGTGTGTGTGGTGCATACGGCGTTTACAGTGTGTGTGTGGTGCGTACAGCATATACGGTGTGTGTGGTGGTGCGTACGGCGTATATAGTATGGGTGTGGTGCGTACGGCGTATACAGTGTGTGTGGTGCGTTCGGCGTATACAGTGTGTGTGGAGTGAGTATGACGTATACAGTGTGTGTGTGTGGTTAGTATGGCGTATACCGTGTGTGTGTGTGTGTGTGTGTGGCGTATACAGTGTGTGTGTGGTGCATACAGCGCATATAGTTTATGTGTGTGGTGCATACGGCATATACAGTGTGTGTGTGTGTGTGTGTGTGTGGTGCATATGGCGTATACAGTGTGTGTGTGTGGTGTGTATGGCGTATACAGTGTGTGGTGTGTATGGCGTATACAGTGTGTGTGTGGTGCATATGGCATATACAGTGTGTGTGTGTGTGGTGCATATGGCGTATACTGTGTGTGTGTGTGGTGCGTATGGCATATACAGCGTGTGTGTGTACGACGTATACAGTTACAGTGTGTGTGTGTGGTGCGTACGGCGTATGCAGTGTGAGTGTGTTGTATGTACGGCGTATACAGTGTGTGTGTGTGGTGCGTACGGCGTATACAGTGTGTGTGTGGTGCGTATGGCATATACAGTGTGTGTGGTGCATACGGCATTTACAGTGTGTGTGTGGTGCTTACGGCATATACGGTGTGTGTGGTGGTGCGTTTGGCGTATGCAGTGTGAGTGTGTGGTATGTATGGCGTATACAGTGTGTGTGTGTGGTGCGTATGGCATATACAGTGTGTGTGGTGCATACGGCATTTACAGTGTGTGTGTGGTGCGTACGGCATATACGGTGTGTGTGGTGGTGCGTACGGCGTATATAGTATGGGTGTGGTGCGTACGGCGTATACAGTTTGTGGTGCGTTCGGCGTATACAATGTGTGTGGTGCGTATGGCGTATACTGTGTGTGTGGTGAATAATGCATATACAGCGTGTGTGTGGTGCGTACGGCATATGCAGTGTGTGCGTGTGGTGGGTGCGGCGTATACAGTGTGTGTGTGGTGCGTACGGCATATGCAGTGTGTGCGTGTGGTGGGTACGGCGTATACAGAGTGTGTGTGGTGGTGGTGCGTACGGCGTATACAGTGTGTGTGTGTGGTGCATACGGCATATACAGAGTGTGTGTGTGGTGGTGGTGTGTACGGCGTACAGTGTGTGTGTGGTGCATACGGTGTATACAGTGTGTGGGTATGGTGCGTACGTCATATACAGTGTGTGTGGCGCGTAATGCATATACAGTGTGTGTGGTGTGTGCGGCGTATACAGTGTGTGTGTGTGTGTGTGGTGCGTACGGCATATACAGTGTGCGTGCGTGTGGTGCATACGCGTATGCAGTGTGTGTGTGTTTGTAGTGCGTACAGCATATACAGTGTGTGTGTGGTGCGTATGGCGTATACAGTGTGTGTGGTGAATACGGCATATAGAGTGTGTGTGTGTGTGTGTGGTGCAAACAGCGTATAAAGTGTGTGTACAGTCATGGCCAAAAGTTTTGAGAATGACACCAAAATGATATTTTCACATGATCTGCTGGCCTCTGTTTTTTATTAGTGTTTGTCTGATGTTTATATTACATACAGAAATATAATTGCAAACATATTATGAGTACCAACAGGTTATATTGACAGTTAGAATGAGTTAATGCAGCAAGTCAATATTTGCAGTGTTGCCCCTTTTTCTTCAAGATCTCTGTAATTCTCCCTGGCATGCTCTCAATCAACTTTTGGACCAAATCCTGACTGATAGCAGTCCATTCTTGCATAATCAATGCTTGCATTTTGCCAGAATTTGTTGGTTTTTGTTTGTCCACCCGTCTCTTGATGATTGACCACAAGTTCTCAATGGGATTAAGATCTGGGGAATTTCCAGGCCATGGACCCAAAATCTCTATGTTTTGTTCCATGAGCCATTTAGTTATCACCTTTGCTTTATGGCAAGGTACTCCATCATGCTGGAAAAGGCATTGTTGGGCGCCAAACTGCTCTTGGACGGTTGGAAGAAGTTGCTCTTGGAGGACATTCTGGTACCATTCTTTATTCATGGCTGTGTTTTTAGGCAAGACTGTGAGTGAGCCGATTCCCTTGGTTGAGAAGCAACCCCACACATGAATGGTTTCAGGATGCTTTACAGTTGGCATGAGACAAGACTGGTGGTAGCGCTCACCTCTTCTTCTCCGAATAAGCTGTTTTCCAGATGTCCCAAACAATCGAAAAGGGGATTCATCAGAGAAAATGACTTTGCCCCAGTCCTCAGCAGTCCACTCCCTGTACCATTTGCAGAACATCAGTCGGTCCTTGATGTTTTTTCTGGAGAGAAGTGGCTTCTTTGCTGCCCTCCTTGAAACCAGCCCTTGCTCAAAGAGTCTCCGCCTCACAGTGCGTGCAGAAGCACTCACACCAGCCTGTTGCCATTCCTGAGCAAGCTCGGCACTGCTGGTAGTTCGATCCCGCAGCTGAAACAGTTTTAAGATACGGTCCTGGCGCTTGCTGGTCTTTCTTAGGCGCCTTGGAGCCTTTTTGACAACAATGGAAGCTCTCTCCTTGAAGTTCTTGATGATGCGATAGATTGTTGACTGAGGTGCAATCTTTGTAGCTGCGATACTCTTCCCTGTTAGGCCATTTTTGTGCAGTGCAATGATGGCTGCACGTGTTTCTTTAGAGATAACCATGGTTAACTGAAGAGAAACAATGATACCAAGAACAAGCCTCCTTTTAAAGTGTCCAGTGATGTCATTCTTACTTAATCATGACTGATTGATCGCCAGCCCTGTCCTCATCAACACCCACACCTGTGTTAATGGATCAATCACTAAAACGATGTTAGCTGCTCCTTTTAAGGCAGGATTGCAATGATGTTGAAATGTGTTTTGGGGATTAAAGTTCATTTTCTGGGCAAATATTGACTTTGCAAGTACAGTAATTGCTGTTAAGCTGATCACTCTGACATTCAGGAGTATATGCAAATTGCCATTTCAAAAAATGAAGCAGTAAACTTTGGAAAAATTACTATTTGTCTCATTCTCAATACTTTTGGCCATGACTGTATGTGTGGTGTGTACGGCGTATACAGTGTGTGTGTGGTGCGTACGGCATATACAGTGTGTGTGTGCTGCGCATGGCGTATATGATGTGTGTGTACGTGGTGCGTACAGCGCATACGATGTGTGTGTATGTGGTGCGTACAGTGTAACAGTGTGTGCGTGCGTGGTGCATATGGCGTATACAGAGTCTGTATGTGTGTGGTGCATACGGCGTATACAGTGTGTGTGGTGCATATGGCATATACAGTGTGTGTGTGTGGTGCGTATGGCGTATGCAGTGTGTGTGTGTGTGGTGCGTATGGTGTATGCAGTGTGTGTGTGTGGTGCGTACGGCGTATACAGTGTGGGTGTGTGTATGTGGTGCGTACGGCATATACAGTGTGTGTGTGGTGCATACTGCGTATACCGTGTGTGTGGTGCATGCGGCCTATAGAGAGTGTGTGTGTGTGGTGCATACAGCATATACAGTGTGTGTATGTGTGGTGTGTACGGCGTATACAGTGTGTGTGTGTGGTGCGTACGGCATATACAGAGTGTGTGTGGTGTGTACGGCGTATACAGTGTGTGTGTGTGGTGCGTACGGCATATATAGTGTCTGTGTTGTGCGTACGGCGTATACAGTGTGTGTGTGTGGTGCGTACGGCATATGAAGTGTGTGTGTTGTGCGTACGGCGTTTACAGTGTGTGTGTGGTGCGTACAGCATACAAGATGTGTGTTTATGTGGTGCATACGGCATACACAGTGTGTTTGTGCGTGGTGCATATGGCGTATAAAGAGTGTGTATGTGGTGCGTACGGTGTCTACAGTATGTGTGTGGTGCATACGGCTATACAGTGTGTGATGCGTATGGCGTATGCAGTGTGTGTGGTGTTTACGACGTATACAGTGTGTGTGTGTGTGTTGCGTACGGCGAACACAGTGTGTGTGTGGTGCGTACGGCCTACAGAGTGTGTGTGTGTGGTGTATACAGCGTAAACAGAGTGTGTGTGGTGCGTACGATATATACAGTGTGTGTGGTGGTGCGTAGGGCATATACAGTGTGTGTGTGGTGCATACGGTTTATACAGAGTGTGTGTGGGTGTGTGTGGTGCGTACGGCGTATACAGTGTGTGAGTGGTGCGTATGGCGTATACAGTGTGTGCTTGTGTGTGGTGCATACGGCTTATTCAGTGTGTGTGTATGTGGTGCGTACGGTGTATACAGTGTGTGTTGTGTACGTCGTATAGAGTGTGTGTGTGTGTTGCGTACGGCGTATACAGTGTGTGTGTGTCTGTGGTGCTCACAGCATTTACAGTGTGTGTGTGGTGCTTACGGCGTATTCAATGTGTGTGGTGTGTACGGCATTTACCATGTGTGTGGTGTGTACGGCGTTTACAGTGTGTGTGGTGTGTACGGCGTTTACTGTGTGTGTGGTGCGTACAGCGTATACAGTGTGTGTGATATGTATGGTGTATACAGTATGTGTATGTGTGTGGTGCGTACAGCGTATATAGTGTGTGTGTGTGGTGCGTACTGCGTATACAGTGTGTGTGATATGTACGGCGTGTACAGTGTGTGTGATGCGTACAGCATATACAGTGTGTGTGTGTGGTGCGTACTGCGTATACAGTGTGTGTGTTTGTGGAGCGTACGGCGTATACAGTGTGTGTGTGTGGTGCGTACGGTATATACAGTGTGTGTGGTGCGTACGGCGTATACAGTGTGTGTTGCATACCGCATATACAGTGTGTGTGTGTGGTGCTTACGGCATATAGAGTGTGCGTGTTTGTGTGGTGCATATGGCGTATACAATGTGTGTGTGTGTGTGGTGCATACGGCGTATACTGTGTGTGTGTGTGGTGCGTCCGGCGTATACAGTGTGTGTGTGGTGCGTACGGCGTATACAGTGTGTGTGTGTGTATGGCGCGTACGGCGTATACAGTGTGTGTGTATGTGGTGCGTACAGCGTATTCAGAGTGTGTGTGTGTGTGGAGCATACGGCATATACAGAGTGTATGTGTGGTGCGTACAGTGTATACAATGTGTGTGGTGCGTATGGCGTATACAGTGTGTGTGTGTTGTTTATGGCGTATACAGTGTGTGTGTATGGTGCGTACGGCATATACAGTGTGTATGTGTGGTGCGTACAGTGTATACAATGTGTGTGTGTTGCGTACTGCGTATACAGTGTGTGTGTGGTGCGTACTGCGTATACAGTGTATATTTTTGTGGTGCGTACGGCGTATACAGTGTGTGTGTGTGGTGCGTACGGCGTATACAGTGTGTGGTGCGTAAGGCTTATACAGTGTGTGTGTGTTGCGTATGGCGTATACAGTGTGTGTGTGGTGCGTACGGCGTATACAGTGTGTGTTGCATACGGCATATACACTGTGTTTGTGGTGTGTACGTTGTATACAGTGTGTGTGTGAGTGTGGTGTGTACGGCATATACAGTGTGTGTGTGTGTGGTGCGTTCGGCATATACATTGTGTGTGTGTGGTGTGTACGGCATATACAGTGTGTGTGTGGTGCGTACGGCATATACACTGTGTGTAGAATTATTAGGCAAGTTGTATTTTAGAGAATTATTTTTATTATTGATCAACAACTATGTTCTCAATCAACCCAAAAGACTCATAATTATCCAAGCTTAATATTTTTGGAAGTTGCAGTGGTTTTTCTTAGATTTGGCTATCTTAGGAGGATTTCTGTTTGTGCAGGTAATTATTACTGTGCAGAATTATTAGGCAACTTCATAAAAACCAAATATAATCCCATCTCACTTGCTTATTTTCACCAGGTAAACCAATATCAGTGCACAAAATTTAGAAATAAACATTTCTGACATGCAAAAACAAAAACAAAAAAAATTAGTGATCAATATAGCCACCTTTCTTTATGATGACAATCAAGAGCCTTCCATCCATAGATTCTGTCAGTTGCTTGATCTGTTTTCGATCAACATTGCGTGCAGCAGCCTCCACAGCCTCCCAGACACTGTTCCGAGAGGTGTACTGTTTTCCCTCCCTGTAGATCTCACATTTTATGATTGACCACAGGTTCTCTATGGGGATCAGATCAGGTGAACAAGGGGGCCATGTCATTATTTTTTCTTCTTTTAGACCTTTACTGGCCAGCCACGCTGTGGAGTAGTTGGATGCATGTGATGGAGCATTGTCCTGCATGAAAATCATGTTTTTCTTGAACGATACCGACTTCTTCCTGTACCACTGCTTGAAGAAGTTGTCTTCCAGAAACTGGCAGTAGGTCTGGGAGTTGAGCTTCACTCCATCCTCAACCCAAAAAGATCCCACAAGTTCATCTTTGATGATACCAGCCCATACCAGTACCCCACCTCCACCTTGCTGGCGTCTGAGTGGGAGTGGAGCTCTCTGCCCTTTACTGACCTAGCCTCTGGCCCATCCATCTGGCCCATCAAGAGTCACTCTCATTTCATCAGTCCATAAAACCTTTGAAAAATCAGTATTAAGATATTTCTTGGCCCATTCTTGACGATTTATCTTATGTTTCTTGTTCAAAGGTGGTCGTTTTTCAGCCTTCCTTACCTTGGCCATGTCTCCAAGTATTGCACACCTTGTGCTTTTTGATACTTCAGAAACGTTTCAGCTCTGAAATATGGCAAAACTGGTGGCGAATGGAATCTTGGCAGCTTCATGCTTGATTTTCCTCAATTCATGGGCAGTTATTTTGCGCCTTTTTTAGCCAACACGCTTCTTGCGACCCTGTTGGCTATTTGCCATGAAATGCTTGATTGTTCGGTGATAAAGCTTCAAAAGTTTGGAAATTTCAAGACTGCTGCATCCCTCTGCAAGACATCTCACAATTTTGGACTTTTCAGAGCCCGTCAAATCTCTCTTCTGACCAATTTTGCCAAAGGAAAGGAAGTTGCCTAATAATTAAGCACACATTATATAGGGTGTTGATGTCATTAGTCAACACCCTTCCTCATTGCAGAGATGCACATCACCAGATTTACTTAATTGGTAGTTGGCTCTCAAGCCTATGCAGCTTGGAGTAGGACAACATGTATAAAAAGTATCAAAGTGAGCAAAATACTCATTTGCCTAATAATTCTGCACACAGTGTACAGTGTGTGTGTGGTGCGTACGGCATATACAGTGTGTGTGTGTGGTGCGTACGGTGTATTCAGTGTGTGTGTGGTGCGTACGGCGTATACAGTGTGTGTGTGTGGTGCCTACGGCATATACAGTGTGTGTGTATATGGCGTATACAGTTTATGTGTGGTGCGTACGGCCTATACAGTGTGTGTATGTGTGTATGGTGCATACGGCATATACAGTGTGTGTGTGTGGTGCGTACGGCATATACAGAGTGCGTGTGTGTGGCGCGTACGGCATATACAGTGTGTGTGTGGTGCGTACAGTGTATACAGTGTGTGTGTGGTGCGTACGGCGTATGCATTTTGTGTGTGTGGTGCGTATGGCGTATGCATTTTGTGTGTGTGTGATGTATACGGTGTCTACAGTGTGTGTGTGTGGTGCGTACGGCGTATTCAGTGTGTGTGTGGTGCGTACGGTGTATTCACTGTGTGTGTGTGTGGTGCGTACGGCGTATACAGTGTGTGTGTGTGGTGCCTTCGGAATATACAGTGTGTGTTTGTGTGGTGCATACGGCGTATACAGTGTGTGTGTGGTGCGTACTGCGTATTCAGTGTGTGTGTGGTGCGTATAGTTACATAGTTTATAAGGCCAAAAAAAGACAAGCGTCCATCCAGTTCAGCCTATTTCTTGTGCACTGCAGCTATTCCGCAGCGTTGATCCAGGGGAAGGCAAAATAAAAACATGCGGTATAGGCCAATTTACATCATTGAGGAAAAATTCACTTCCCGACACCAATCTGGGAGTCAGATTAAATCCCTGGATTAATTAACTATCACTAAGCATAAGATGTAATTTTATTGTTCTCAAGAAAGGCGTCCAGGCCTCTCTTGAACTCATTAAGTGAGTTGGACATCACCACTTCCTCTCCCAGAGAGTTCCAGAGTCTCACGGCTCTGACCGTAAAGAATCCCCTTCTATGCTGGTGCAGGAACCTCCTTTCCTCCAGACGCATAGTGTGCCCCCTCGTCTTTGTCACCATCCTTGATATAAACAGGTCATGGGAGAGATCTCTGTACTGCCCACTGATGTATTTATACATGTTTATGAGGTCTCCCCTAAGCCTTCTCTTTTCCAACGTAAATAGGCCTAATTTTGACAACCTCTCTGGGTATTCTAGTCCCTCCATTCCCTTTATTACCTTAGTCACCCTCCTTTGTACCCTCTCTAGCTCCAATATGTCTTTCCTGAGCACCGGAGCCCAGAACTGTGCACAATATTCTAAGTGCGGCCTTACCAGCGCTTTATACAGAGGAAGAACAATGTTCTCATCATATGCCCCTATTCCTCTTCTGATGCATGCCATGACTCTATTTGCCTTCGCAGCTGCTGCATGACACTGGGCACTCCAATTTAATTTGCTATTAACCAAGACGCCCAGGTCCTTCTCCATGTCAGATTTCCCCAACGGTTTCCCATTTAATATGTATGGGTGACTGCTGTTTTTCTTTCCCATGTGCATGACCTTACATTTATCGGCATTGAACCCCATTTGCCATTTTTGGCCCAACTCCCCAATTTATCTAAATCCTCCTGTAGCTGTGCCCTATCCTCATCTGTATTAACTACTTTACAAAGTTTAGTATCATCTGAAAATATTGCTATTTTACTATGCAACCCTTCCACTAGATCATTAATAAATATATTAAATAATATAGGGCCCAAGACAGACCCTTGAGGCACCCCGCTAGTAACCCTGACACCCCCTGAGCTTACTCCATTGATAACCACCCTCTGCTTTCTATCACTCAGCCAGCTATTTACCCACTTGCACACATTATCCCCCAGACTAAGCATTCTCATTTTATATACCAACCTTTTGTGTGGCACGGTATCAAACGCTTTGGAGAAGTCAAGGTATACAACATCCACTGACTCTCCCCGGTCCAGCTGTGAGCTCACCTCCTCGTAGAAGGCGATCAAGTTTGTTTGGCAGGAGCGATCCCTCATGAATCCATGTTGATATGGAGTTAGACAGTTATTATCATTAAGATATTCCACAATAGCATCTCTAAGAAATCCTTCAAACAATTTACCCACAACAGACGTTAAGCTTACTGGTCTATAGTTCCCAGGGTCACTTTTAGACCCCTTTTTGAATATTGGTACCACATTTGCTTGGCGCCAGTCTAGTGGGACAGTCCCTGTCCATAAAGAGTGCTTGAATATAAGATACAGCGGTCTGTCTATCACATGTGGTGTGTCTGTGGTGGGTACGGCTTATACAGTGTGTGTGTGGTGCGTACAGCATATACAGTGTGTGTGTGGTACGTACAGCGTATACAGTGTGTGTGTAGGGTGTACAGCTTATACAGTGTGTGTGTGTGGTGCATATGGTGTAAACAGTGTGTGTGTGGTGCGTATACAGTGTGTGCGTGTGTGGTGCGTACGGTAAATACAGTGTGTGTGTGGTGCGTATACAGTGTGTGGTGCGTATGGCGTATACAGTGTGCATGTGTGTGTGGCGCGTATACAGTGTGTGTGTGATGCGTACGGCGCATACAGTGTGTGTGTGTGGTGTGTACGGCGTATACAGTGTGTTTGTGTGTGTTTGTGGTGCGTACGGCGTATACATTGTGTGTGTGTGTGTGTTGCGACATTGTTCCGCTGATGGTACCGCTCAAGAGGCTGGTACCACCAGCGGTTTCCATATTGAGACACCCATTACTTGGGTGTCCCAATATGGCAGTCGATGAACTTCCGCCGCTTGGAATTCAGGGATCTCTTTCCTCAGTTTGGATTACAGAGCATTGAGAGGACCACCAGGTTAGTAGACAGCAAACACCGTTACCGGTAAGCAACTTATGACTTTATCGGTCGACCATGACAGCACCATGAGAGAATTGCAGAGATAAAGAAGTTTAGGGAGGGACAACAGCTTGGATCACCCTTCTCCCGAAAGTGAGATCAGATGAAACACCCGAATCCAGTCTATAGTGGCTATAGAAAGTAGACAGAGAAGACTATGTAACAGCCTTACATATGTCTTCTATCGATACCCCCGTCTTCTCCGCTCAGGAGGTCGTCACTGCCCGGGTGGAGTGAGCCTTCAACCCTTGTGGTATTTCCTCACCACTGGATGTATAAGTGTGGCACCCCAGGGGTCTGGTCTCCACAGTAATAGCAATGTTATGTCTGAGAGCAGGTGGGAGGTCTCTTGGTCAGGAATCCTATGCATGCCACACCTCCTGCCCAGTCCTGGGAGGGGAAGAACTTCCCCTATATAAAGCTGGGGCTGAGGCAGGGTTAGAGAGAAGAAGAGTAGAGTAGAGAGAAGAAGAGGAGCAGCATAGGAAAGAAAGTTCAGGAGCTCAGTGGGAGCAGTGCTAAAAGGAATCAGGGGCTGGCAGCTGAAGAGCTCGCCCTGATTGAAGAGTTACCACCGGACCCGGAGTCCGAGGCTGTGGGGATTAACCCAGACCCAGCAGCAGAAACCGCCCGGCAGGGGATTTCAGGTCCTCTGGCCAAGAAACCCGAAGGCAAGGTCACACGCTTGGGACCAGCACCGCCGTCGTGGAGCGGAAGCCACTAGAAGGCCCCGAGTCACCGGCCATACGGGTGAGCACCACACGGTACACTCAGGGACGTGGGCTACCTTTACCCGCCTCTAGCAAGGAAGCCAGAAGAGTACAATTAGTTGGAGAGGCCTATAACTCCGCCTGGCCAAGGGGGATCCCATCTGCTCAAGGACTGACCAGGCCCCGACCGCTAGCCAGTACTCCGGGAGGGTCTATCTTTGTCACCAGTAAAGACCCTGAACTACACCGCATCGTCTCTGAGTGGTTCCTACTACCCCCATCATCCACGTCGGCTGCCCTGAGGCCATACCCCTCCCGTTGGGGGTTATACCATCCACGCTGCACCATCCTTCCACCGGCCTCAGCGGTCTGCCCTGCAGCGGAAGCTCCATAGCTGCATTCAACGGGTGGCGTAGTCGTCCTACATCTACTGCTAATATACCGCCACTCAGCTTGACTCCCTGGGCACGGACCGGGTCACCGCCACGAGACTACTACCCCTATCAGATCCGGCTCCGGGTAGGCTCCCGCGTGCGCAACGCTACTCAGCACAGGCCCAGGGGCGCGTCATAAGCTACGGAAATGGCCTTCCTTATCCATCTAGCTATGGTGGACTTTGTGACTTTAAAGCCTTTCCTAACACCTTGGTAGGATATAAATAAAGAACTGTCTCTCCTAAAGTCTCTGGTGACCAAGAGGTAAATAATTACACATATCCTTACGTCTAGCGTATGAAACTCTTCTCCCTTCTGGTTACCCAGATTAGGGCAGAAGGAGGGTAGGACTACTTCTTTGAGTCTGTGAAACCGGGTAGCTACTTTAGGAAGATAAGTGGGATCAGGTTTAAACATTATTCTATCATCCAGGATCTGAGTGAAGGGCAAAGCTGAAGACAGAGCCTAAATATCACTAATCCTCCTAGCAGATGTTAAGGCTATCAGAAGTGCTGTTTTAAGGGAGAGGGACTTAAGAGTAGCTAACTCTATTGGCTCTAAGGGTGAACTAGTTATGGCTCTTAGAACCAAATTTAGATCCTAGGGTACCAATTTGCTTTTGACAATGGGCCTAGACTTAAAGGCGGCTTTAATGAAACGAGAAATCTAATAATTACTCGCCAGATGACAGTTATATAAGGCGCCTAAGGCGGACACCTGAACTTTTAGGGTGTAAGTGGCTAGCCCTAGCTCAAGACCTTTTTGCAGAAATTCTAGAATTTTACTTCTTGGAGCCCCCTCATCGACTCTGGAACCGGAAAAAGATAAAAACTTCTTCCAGGTCCTCGCATAAATTCTGGTTGTAATAGGTTTACAGCTACGCATTAAGGTAGCTACTAGGCCTTGGGAGAACCCCTTTTTTCTTAATAGCTCCCCTTCAAGTTCCATACTGTCCAGTGGAGGCCAGACAGACTTCAGACCCTGGAAGAGGAGATACGGAACTTCTGGTAGGAGAGGGTCCACTGCCAGGGGTTTTTCTTCAGGATTCAGGGAACAGAAGAGCCATGTTTTTCGATTTAACCTCATAGCAAACAAGTCCACTACTGGAGACCCCCACTGTCAGACTATTTGTAAGAAAATGTCCTGATTTAGTTTCCATTCTCCCTGTTTCAGGGTATAGCGGCTCAAGTAGTCTGCCCTTGAATTTTCTTTTCCCTTTATATGGAGGGCTGTTAGGGAATGAAGATGGCATTCTGAGATCTGAAAGAGATGATCCGCCACTCTCATCAGAGATCTTGATCATGTACCCTCCTGGTGGTTCACATAAGCTACTGCAATTTTATTATCAGAAAGAATCTTTACGTCACGTTTTTGAAGAAAGACTAGAAAATTATTGACTGCCCTGTCTATTGCTAGCAACTCTTTAACGTTGGAGGAGAGACTCTTTCCCGTACTAGACCATGACCCCTGGGTTACCATATCTCCTAGATGGGCCCCCCACCCACTGGAACTGGTATCGGTAGTAATTGTTCTGGTGGCTCTAAAAATCCAGGGGACCCCTCTGGATAGGTTCACTTCATCAACCCACCACTGTAAGGATTCAACTGACCAGGGGGACAATGAAATCCTCCCCTCCAAGTGTCCCTTCAACAAAACTTCATTAGGCAGTACATCCCATTGTAAAACCCTAGAGTGGTATTGTGCCCACAGAAACCCAGGGAAGCAAGATGTCAGGGTACCTAACAGGGACATCACAACTCTAAGGGACATGACTGGGTTTGACACTGCCTTCTCACTTGATCCCTGATCTTTAGTTTTTTGGCTTCAGAGAGGTAACATGTCAGAGAATTTGAATCCAGCATAATGCCCAAGAATTGCTGAACCTTTGTGGCAGTTAGCATAGATTTATTCAGGTTGAGCACCTAGCCCAGATTCTCTAAGATGGAGATCAGTATTTTTAGATGCTTATTACGTTGGAGGGCAGAATTACCAACTATCAGGAAATCATCCAGATAAGGGATAATTAATGTCAGGAAAATATTAATGTCAGGGACATATTAACAGAATATTAGCCCCCTGCTGTAGTGTTTTTCCAGAGATGACAATTATACAGTGTCTACTGCAAATTATCACCACTTGTCAGCACCGAGCTGTCCCATTTTCCTCAGCACAAAATCCCCAATTAGCACACGCCTGGGAAATAGCTTAGGCAAACAAGGCCAGCCAAGGAGTGTTATAACTTCGTTAGGAAGCAAGCATCTTGTCTCTGAAAGACGCAGGAGGTAATTAAAATGCAGGCTTGCACTAATTTGCTTGTAACCGTGAGGCTAGTTCCCAAATCTCAAAGGGGAATTTGCAGACGAACTGACTCCGATATGAACTATGAAATATTATGAGTTCCATGCGTCCGACAGTAACGGGACCCATATGCTTAGTGACCAAATCAGTCCGGGAATGTATAGGTAGTTTTCCAGAGCTGTAGGCAAAATCAGGGAGCTGTAGCGCAAAAACACCAGAATAGCAGACCGCAGCTTTGTGAAGTGTGGTCTCTAAATAAAGATAAAATCATAAGGGAAAAAAAATGGTGTAGTTTGCAAGCTTCTGCGATCAACAAGCGATGAGTTATTGCTGAAGTTAGCGTTTTTAATAAAAATGTACAGGCTGGAGACTGGCCCATATGATGTCACCACAAGGGGCGTGTGCCCAGGTCTCCCCATAGGTATAAGAGAATCCATGGAGAAGACAGGAGCACTAATTGCCAGGGGGGAATAAGAATTATAAGCAATGGGTCCTATTCAATAACAGTATAATCCGACTGGAGAGCCCCTCCTCCACCTATATTGAATCGTCTCCATGATCGTATAGTGTAAGTAAGTTATCATCTTTTTTACCCTGTTTATTTTAGGTAACTGCGTATGTATTTTAATGTATCCCTTGCAACATCCTTGTATATATTTTTCCTAAACACTGCCTCCCTTTTGGATTAAATATAAAATTTAATAGTTCTGTTTCTTTTGTTCTGTAACCGTTCCATTCCCCGAAGCCATATACGCTACCAAAACGCAGGTGTGCGGCCAGCCCTGTATGATATTTCAAACTCAGCCAGTGGTGGCAGAGAGTATTAATAATTGGGCTATCGTGAAGCTGACAGTGACCGTGCGGAAGAGCGTTAAACACGGATTCCAGGCTGTGAAACCCAGGGTGTTGCGCCATACGTTCACTGATCGCTTACCGATACCTACGTGGAGAGTAGTCTGTATCGCATGCTCGTGACTCCGGACAAAATACAGACAGCGTGACGGCACGGTGAGATATTGCATGATCTCCCCGCTGTCGTCCCTCGGTGTGTGTTGGAATTCCTGACAATTAATATGTCATGTTCTCTGACATGAGCCATTACCTCTGCCACAATTTTGGTAAATACCCTGGGGCTATGGCTAAACTGAACAGAAGGGCCCTATATTGAAAATGCTTGATTAGCCCATCTATAACCACCGCCACTCTAAGATATTTCTGGTAATCTGAATGGATAGGTACATAGTAAAAGGCGTCTTTCAAATCCAAAACTACCATGTAACAATCTGGAAACAGCAATTTTATGGTTGACTTAACTGATTCCATTTTGAAGGTGGGGATTATCAGGAATTTATTCAGTGCTTTTAAGTTTATAAAACACCTGAAGAACCGTCCGGTTTAGAGACAAGAAACAAAGGGGAGTAAAATCCCAACCTTCTTTCAGACGCTGGGACCTCTACCAGGACTGCTTTGTGAGCAAGGTCCATGACTTCTCTCTGAAGGGCGAACTGTTCTGACATAGAGGAATGAACCAGGGTCAAGATAAACCATCCACAAGGAACTGCTTGGAACTGGAACCTCAGAGCCGAACCCATCAGATTTAGGATCCAGTTAATCGCTGAAATCTTTGTCCTGGCAGGTAAGAAGCCCATTAGCCTCCCCCCTACCTGGGCTGCGAGTCATTGACTTGAATTCCAGGGCTCCCGAGTAGATGAAGACATATTGAACAGAAGACCTCTACCTTTTGGTTTACTGTCTTCCCATTTATCTTGGTCCCTCTGTGGCCTCTTACATACAAATCTCCTCCTGCAGAAAGTCCACTTATAGGCGGGCATGGACAGGCTAGGGAAACCTTTCTTTCTGTCTCTTGCTTTGTCCAGGATTTCATTCAGGACTGGACCGAAGAGATGTCTCCCTTCGCAAGGTATAGCGCAGAGTCTAGTTCTAGCCTGGATATCACCCGGCCAACACATGAGCCACCAGGCCCTGTGTGCTGCATTAGACATGGCGGCTGATCTAGCAGCTAACTTAACTGAGTCCGCGGAAGCATCTGCTAGAAAAGCTGCTGCCCCCTGCATGAGTGGGATACTAGACAAGATCTCCTTGCTGGATGTATTGTTTTCTAAATGTGACTCCAGCTTATTTAGCCATATAATCAAAGACCTAGCTGTACAAGTTGCAGCAATTGCTGGTTTTAAAGCCCCAGCAGTCATCTCCCAGGTGCCTTTGAGAAACACATCCGCTTTTCTGTCCAGAGGGTCTTTAAAGGCCCCCATATCATCAAAGGGGAGAGATGACATTTTAGAAGCTTTAGTTATAGCTGCATCTAGTTTAGGAGCTTTCTCCCAGGAAGAAGAAGCCAAGTCCTCAAAGGGGTACATCCTTTTAAAGAATGGAGGGGAGAGAACCCTTTCTTTCCGGCGTTTGCCACTCTTAACGGATTAGATCCTGAAGTTTATCATTAAACGGAAAACATTTCCTCTTCCTCTGTCCCAGTCCTCTGAACATGATATCTTGGACTGACTTCTCTGGCCTTGAGTCCATAATGCCCATGGTTGAGCGGACTTCTTTAACCAATCCGTCAACCTCATTTAACGGAAAGCAGTGCTGGCCTGAACCACTATCCGAGGATGAGGAGGATGAAGAAGATGAGTCGTCAGAGTTCATCTCATCGGTTGACGATAGGGAATAATCTGGGATTGAGGAGACCTCATAGTTTGCTTCCTTCCTCTTAGATCGTTTAGAGAGGACTTTGCTCACTTCTGATTTAACTAGGGATTTTAAGCCTAAGGCGAAACTAGGGGTCTCGTCTGCCAAAGTTTGATTTATGCAGGATCGGCACAGTCTTTTGGAATATGAGTACGCCAATACGGCCTCGCATAATGCACACTGCTTGTGCTTGGCTTTGGAGGTACACTTCTTCCCCTAAACAGATAAGAAGAAGGGACACCTTATTACCTAAGTGAACTTTCTCGAAGATCACTTACCCAGAGCTCAAACAGCTTGTACCGGTTTAGCTGGAGGACCTTTCTCTGCCGGGGGATTGTCCCTAGGGGCCGCAGATTCGTCCGTCCTGTTAGAGTCACGATGGCTGGACCAGTTTCGCCTACCCGAAGTGCGGGCTCCCCAGGCGACCACTGAGATGGAAAAGGCGGAGGCCACTGGATTTGCTGTTGCTGCTTGTCTTCATAATCCATTGTAAGGCGGCGGTGTTCACACCGTGCAGTAACTGAGGCAGTGACCCAAGCAAGTCCAACATAAACAGCTTTTATTCAGCAACTTATGAGTAAACAGAAAGTCCTTCGGTTCGCAGTCGGGTTCACATGAGTCCATAACAAGGGTCGCCGTGGGCAATGGCCACGCCGGGCCTCTCAGAGCCTGACGGGTGCAGAGCCTTCCCAAGCATAGGTTCAGCCTCACACAGGCCTGCCAAGCTTTCCTGCTATGCTTCTAGCAGGTCCCTACACTGAACAACACTAATCCTTAATGCAGGGTTTTTAAAGGAGCTGTGGCAAGAGTCACTGGAAATCCCGGGTTGGAGGGAAGAGGCCGCCCCACTGCTTTCCTGTAGCCTCCCCAAGAAATGAAGGCCCTGCCGGATTTTACTTAATCTGCCTTAGCCAGATAGACTGACCAGGTCAATGCTCACCTTCATTCCTGCATTGCAGCCGCAGCTGTGTTTGTGGCTGCAATGCACGCCAATGGATTTAATAAGTCTCTGTACACATTCTGGAGGATATATAACGTCCCTCGTATATGATCCCAGTCACTGCCTCACACCATTTAAATAATAGAGACTGAGGTAGCTGGGAAGCCTGGAGTGACAATTTCTGGACGCTTACATTGGAGCGTCTACTTCCCCTTTATTTCTCTTTTTTTTTTTGAGTGCCCTTTGCTGGTTGGAGGGGCAACTGCAGCACTCACCCGGCGTTTGTGTGCATGTGGCCAGAAACTTCCTATTCTGGTCACATGATCGCCAGGGCGTCAACATGCCCCGCCCCCAGCCATAGCAAAAGACCAGACGTATGTGGCGCCGCTGCATTCTGTGGCGCTGAATACAGGGGTGCCATTCCCGATATTGGCGCTTTTCCTCTGGGTTGACCGGCCTGGACAAGGCCACAGCCCCAGTGTTCTCCTGCTGCATGGGGCGGCCCTACCCCTGACCGGGGCGCCACTCCCTCCTTTGTCCTGTGCGCAGGTTTGGAGCTGCTCACCCCAGACAGGGGTGCAGCCCTCCAATGCTGTGCCCATTTCAAGTTGGGGCTGCAGACCCCAGATAAGGGCGCAGCCTCCGTCGCCACGATCACATCCGGCTGGAGCTGCCACCCCAGACAGGTGCACAGCTCCCACAGCCAAGGGCACAGGACCATACCGGAGCTACCAACCCCAGACAGTGGTGCAGCTCGACAGCACGCTTCTCTGACGTCTTCAACAGGTAAGTGTAGCACCCCGAGGGCTCGGCTGCTACAGGGGTATTGCACCTCAAACCAGAGGTGTGATATTCCACTCCCGGGTGAGGATGGAGTGTGGACCAGGACTCGGTAGGCTGCATGCACCACACACACCCCATTTCCAAGGGACAGCTCAACAGTGCTCCCACAGAAGTGCAGGCACGACAGCTTCTGTCCCTGGCTGGAGTGGGGAGGGGGAGGAAAACCCAGTGGTGTAGGAGCAGATAGGGGTGGGTCTCTGGGCATAGGTAGGAGCCCATTGGTTGCTAGTCACCTGGGCTCGGGTGCTAGAGGGAGGTATATAAGGTGGGCACCATCTTAGAACAGTGTTCAGTCCGGGGAGTGAGTTCAGAGAGGAGTTCAGTCTAAGGAGGAGTGACAAGGAGCAGAGCTGCTGCATGGGCTCTGCTCCCCAGGCAGGCCTAGTCAGGAGGCCGGGGCCTGAGAGAGAGAGAGAGAAGAAGGAACAGAAAGGAAAGTAAGAAAGGAACAAGAACATCAAGAAAGGCCCAGAGACACGAGGACAGAGGGAACCCTAAGGACCCAGGAGATTGCGGGTGACGGGTTGGCAGAACAGGGTACCGGAAACCATATTGGTGGAGGCAACAAATTACTCAGCCAAAGACCGGAGGTTGTGACCACATCATGGTGTGACCCCTCACTACATCCACAAGGAAAGCATACCACGTAGGGTCAGGGAAACCGGAGATAGGTTTCGCCAATAGAAGGCCCGAGGAAGCTGGACAAAGGTGGGTCACTGGTGAGGACGGCCAGAGAAGGGAAGAGAAGGGAGCCATGTGCCACGCTCTGGAATTGCCTGGGAGTTGGTCAAGTCCCCTGCCTGGTGGACGAAGCACGGCTTGGGCAGTCATCGCCTGCAGGATTGACACGAATAACAACTGTGAGTAAAGCATTGGAAACTGCAACCCCACGTCTCTGTGTTTCATCGCCACACCAGCACCATCAGTACTGGGACACTCACACCATCACTCCCATCATCCATACTAGCTGCCCTGAGGCTATACTCCTCCCGTGGGGAGTTATCCCATACTTGGCTGCACTTACAACATCAGCCTCAGCGGCCTGCAGCGCAGCGGCGGTCCCCACTGACCGCAATCCACGGGTGGTGTCGGATGTAACATACCTGGCGGCGTCCTTGCATGGTGGTCCATCTCCCACTGTGCAAGAGCGCGCACTTGATCTCCAGTCCAGAATGTGTCTCTGGCTTCCCTCCTTGCTGTCTGTTTGTCTGTTTTGGCTGCATAGGGCGACGCCCGCTGAACTTCCTGTTTCTTGTACCTGCTGCGGACACGCCCCTGTTGCACCTTCAGCCTATTGCTGTCCATCTTTGGGTATTTATACCACCTTCTTCCTCAAGATGGCGCCTGAGCATTGTGTCCTGTCAGTCGGCTTTTTGTCTCTGACATGCCAGGTCCTATCCTGTTTTCCTGCCTGTTTTCCAGTTCTGTGTCTGAACTGTGGTCTGTTCTTGTGAACACGCTTCTTGCCTGTTCTTTCGCCTTCTAGGGGCCGTATTCCTAGATCTGCCTGTCTGTGCCTTGCGGTATCTGTTCCCGTCTGAACAGAGTCCTGTTTGTGTCTCTGCCTTGCGGTATCTGTTCCCGTCTGAACAGAGTCCTGTTTGTGTCCCTGCCTTGCGGTATCTGTTCCTGTCTGAACTGAGTCCTGTCTATTTCTCCTGTCTTGCAGTATCTGTTCCCGTGTCTGAACTGAGTCCTGTCTATGTCTCCTGCCTTGCGGTATCAGTTCCCGTGTCTGAACTGAGTCCTGTCTGTGTACTCTTGTCTGCTGCCTTTCCTGGAGGCTGTATTTCCAGGCCTGTCTGAACACGCTCCTAGCCTGTTCCTCCCGCCTTCTAGGGGCCGCTTACCTAGATCCGTTCCTGTATCTTGTCTGTCCTGTCTGAACACGCTCCTTGCCTGTTCGTCCCGCCTCTCTGGGGGCCGTATTCCCAGACCCGCTCCTGTATCCCGCTGCAGTGTCGGTCTCTTCCGTACACTCAGTTCCAGTCTGAACTCTCTCCTATCCTTTACCTGTTTTGCCTCTATGTCCGTTCCTTTCCTTTTTCTGCAGAGTCTGAACTCGTACCTAACTCCTGCTTGTTGTCTCTGTACTCCCGTTTGTGATTTTGTGGTCCACTTGCTACTTCACTGCAAATACCCTGTGGGTATCTGGCTCTGCCTTTCCCTTCCTGTCTGTTCCGTGTGAACAGAGCCCTGTCCGTCCTGCTCTGACTCCTTGCTCACTGCTCCGGCAGCCTTGCTCCGCTCTGACCCTTTTGCTCACTGCTCCGGCAGCCTTGCTCCGCTCTGACCCTTTTGCTCACTGCTCCGGCAGTCCTGTCCTGCCCTGCTTCTGCCCGCTGCTCCGGCAGTCCTGTCCTGCCCTGCTTCTGCCCGCTGCTCCGGCAGTCCTGTCCTGCCCTGCTTCTGCCCGCTGCTCCGGCAGTCCTGTCCTGCCCTGCTTCTGCCCGCTGCTCCGGCAGTCCTGTCCTGCCCTGCTTCTGCCCGCTGCTCCGGCAGTCCTGTCCTGCCCTGCTTCTGCCCGCTGCTCCGGCAGTCCTGTCCTGCCCTGCTTCTGCCCGCTGCTCCGGCAGTCCTATCCTGCCCTGCTTGTGCTCGCTGCTCCTGCAGCCCCGTCCTGCTCTGTTCTTGCCCACCGCTTTGGGTGTTCCCTCTCTGCTGTGGTTGTCTACCGCATCTGCGGTTCTGTGACCCAGTCTGTACTGGGTCTTAACCTTTCTGTGCTCCAGCCCGTCCTTTCGGCCAGTACCTCCCTGCCTGCATACTCGCCTGTATCCACCCATCTGCATACCTGCCGTGTTTGCTTACATCCACCAGTCTGTGCCAGCCTAACCTGCCTGTTCCAGTAATCCCAGTGTGGGTCAACCCCCGTGTCCGCAGTTTGACCTGGAGTAGCACCTGGTCCCTCTGCCCGGTTTCTCCCTGGTGCACTGGCGTCGTATGCCATCGTGCCACCTTGGTCGGATCGGCCAGATACTTAGTCATGCCCCTCCAGGCACTCTCCGGTCCATGGTCCAGTGGAACCACAACACCCGCACACGCCAGTCAGTCCGGGCGTGTGCATAACATCGGACATTTGTTATTACACTAAGACTGCCACTGGTTTGACCACCCTGAGCCACGGACCGGGTCGCCGCCACACTGAGACTACCACCCCCAGCATCCCACCAGAGGCCCGGTTCCGGGTTCCCCACGCGGCCCTGGGGGCGAGTCAACTTTGGCGTAGTCGGCAGGATTTCGTGCCCGCAACCACCGGGTACTGCGTGCGTGAAAAAGACTTTTGTACTTACCTGTGGCGAAGTTTCTCGCCGTCCGGAGTCGTTTCCCGCCATCAGACGCCATCTTGGGTCGTTTCCCGCCATCTTCTGCCGTCTTCCCGCCATCCGCGGCCGCTTCCCGCCATCGGACGCCATCTTCGGGATGCCGCATGGGAAGAAGAGGGGTGTGGACGCCGAAAGCGCGCGAGAGCCGAAGCTCCGCCCCACGCACTGACGCTGCGCAAGGTCCTGGAAGGGAGGAAAAGCGACGCTGACGTCATCGGAGCGCGTCGCCAGGTCCTCTACCCCGACGATTGACTGCGGAGCCGCGGCCTACGGAGGAATATCATCGCAAGGTAGGCCACGGTCCACCGGGGGGGAGGAAGACATCAGTAACGGAGAGAAAGATGGCGGACCGGCAGCAGATTAAGCTGCCCAGCATCGGCAGTACCCCAGTCGTCGCAGGCCCCAACCAGCGCCAGGAGAAGACGCGTGACGCAGGAGCGGTCGCGGGAGCAGGTAAGAGGAGTCTCCCTGTCCCGGACGCTGCCAGCATCAGCCTGCTCCCGGGCCCCCTGGTGGAGCCGCCGATCCCGGGCGCTGCAGACACCGACCTGCTCCAGACCCCGCAACAAGCCCTGCAGCCGAGCCCTCCAGCCCTGGGCACCGCCACCACCAGCCCGTGCCCAGGCCCAATGTCGCGCCCTCTGACCCCGGGCGTCATCAACAGCGGCCTTCTCCAGACCTCGCCGCAAGGCCTACTGCACAAGGGTGCCAAGGGACAGTACGCCCTCCACGTTCACCAGCTCACGGAGGAGAAGCTGCAGTACCACCAGTACGAGGAAAGCCAAGAGGACCCAGATGGGTCTGAAGATTACGAGGAAGGAGCATCAGGAGGACACCGTTACTAATGAACGGTAAAATAGTAACTGTATATAGTTACCCGTCGGGGTATAGAAACTGTTACTGATTGGAGTGTGGTCCCCGTTGGGACTAATGTGGAACTGTTAAAGGACTGTTACCTGTGTGCCCCTAATCCCTACCAGGCTGACTACTGTGAGCAGCCATTCCCCTAAGAAGAAAGAACACCTGGTCGCAAGTTGCACCGCGGCCAGAACTCAAGAATGTGTTTTTGAAAAAAAAAAAAAAAAAAAATGTTTTACTTAAGAATGTCTTATACTGAAAAAGTTTCATATGCTGCTAAAAGAGTTTATAGCATTTTATATGTGTGTGAAGAAAGTCTTGTAATGTTTTATACCAGTAACATTAAAAGGGAAAAGTGCCTCCCATAAAGGGATGGGTTAATAGTTATTGTCTTATATACGAATGCATTCTAAAATTTTTGCATGTTTTAAATTGTTTTTGCTCTTTTCCAGCCCGAGGACGTGCTGTGATTTACCAGGGGGGAATGTAGCACCCCGAGGGCTCGGCTGCTACAGGGGTATTGCACCTCAAACCAGAGGTGTGATATTCCACTCCCGGGTAAGAATGGAGTGTGGACCAGGACTCGGTAGGCTGCATGCACCACACACACCCCATTTCCGAGGGACAGCTCAACGGTGCTCCCACAGAAGTGCAGGCACGACAGCTTCTGTCCCTGGCTGGAGTGGGGAGGGGGAGGAAAACCCAGTGGTGTAGGAGCAGATAGGGGTGGGTCTCTGGGCATAGGTAGGAGCCCATTGGTTGCTAGTTACCTGGGCTCGGGTGCTAGAGGGAGGTATATAAGGTGGACACCATCTTAGAGCAGTGTTCAGTCTGGGGAGTGAGTTCAGAGAGGAGTTCAGTCTGAGGAGGAGTGACAAGGAGCAGAGCTGCTGCATGGGCTCTGCTCCCCAGGCAGGCCTTGTCAGGAGGCCGGGGCCTGAGAGAGAGAGAGAGAAGAAGGAACAGAAAGGAAAGTAAGAAAGGAACAAGAACATCAAGAAAGGCCCAGAGACACGAGGACAGAGGGAACCCTAAGGACCCAGGAGATTGCGGGTGACGGGTTGGCAGAACAGGGTACCGGAACCCATATTGGTGGAGGCAACAAATTCCTCAGCCAAAGACCGGAGGTTGTGACCACATCTTGGTGCGACCCCTCACTACATCCACCAGGAAAGCATACCACGTAGGGTCAGGGAAACCGGAGATAGGTTTTGCCAATAGAAGGCCCGAGGAAGCTGGACAAAGGTGGGTCACTGGTGAGGATGGCCAGAGAAGGGAAGAGAAGGGAGCCCTGTGCCACGCTCTGGAATTGCCTGGGAGTTGGTCAAGTCCCCTGCCTGGTGGACGCAGCATGGCTTGGGCAGTCATCGCCTGCAGGATTGACACGAATAACAACTGTGAGTAAAGCATTGGAAACTGCAACCCCACGTCTCTGTGTTTCATCGCCGCACCAGCACCATCAGTACTGGGACGCTCACACCATCACTCCCATCATCCATACTAGCTGCCCTGAGGCTATACTCCTCACGTGGGGAGTTATCCCATACTTGGCTGCGCTTACAACATCAGCCTCAGCGGCCTGCAGCGCAGCGGCGGTCCCCACTGACCGCAATCCACGGGTGGCGTAGTCGGACATTTGTTATTACACTAAGACTGCCACTGGTTTGACCACCCTGAGCCACGGACCAGGTCGCCGCACACTGAGACTACCACCCCCAGCATCCCACCAGAGGCCCGGTTCCAGGTTCCCCACGCGGCCCAGGGGGCGAGTCATAAGCCTGTCACATGTTCCCTCCATCAAGGACAGGAAACCAAACTGAGGCGAGAGAGAGGGCCACACTTTTAAAGCCTGTAGGTTTCCTGTCCTTGGTGGGCGGATCCCCTCTCTCATGATACTGTCATGGTCGACCGATAAATATATGTACATTATCTGAACCCTTTCCTCTCTTGGGTTCACTTTTCAAATTAGTCCAGAGAGATCCACCCAATTTTGGGTTATATTTACCTATAATAAAATATATTAATTTAGTGCCCTTTTTATATGGCCAGTTCCTCCCAATCCCTCCCCGTTTCATATTTTTCCATCTAGATTTATAATATACCATCAACTATACAACTATTTAAATTAAAAAAAAATAAAAAAAGCTGCTGTCCAGGCTGCTGTGTGTGAACACGGCAGATCGCCACACTATTGAACTCATTTGACCTCATTCTTTGAACTTAACAGTGAAGGAAACTCCATCTTAGAGTGTCCTTCTGTTGCAGCGATCGGCTGATTCTCTTGATTCTCCGTTTTCTGTACCTGCTCCTCACACTATGATTTTAACTTAAAGAAGTGTTTTTAGTGAATTTTATTAAAATAGAAATAAATAAAATGAACATGGATACAAATATTTTTATAAAACCATTAAAGCATTTATTAGAAGTTAAGAAGCAACTCATTCACTAATTAAAAATAAAAAGAATAAAAAAAAAATTACAGATAAAATTCTAGTTAAGAGGTCATTTGAACTTGTATAAACCCACTGGCACAATTGTTAACTGCACAAATCCATAGCTCTACAGGTAGCAGTCCACTCTTTGGCATTTTTTTCCCTTTTCACTACCAGTTCGCATCCCAAGTAGTATGTCACGTCGATACTAACATATTTTATTTATTAAATTATTTGGGTTTTTTCAGATTTCAGCATATGTTCATTTTCCCTACCTAGTAGAAAATACTTGCAATTTGCATATCTTCAGATGGTCTGTTCTAAACATGTGACGGTAATAGGCATGTGATTGCACACACCCCTCCCTCTGTTCTTTGATGGCTTTTTTGAATTTTTTTTATCCCCCTTGTATTTATACCATGTATGTTGATTACCCCGTTATGTATGGTTGTCCTGAGGAAGGAGTCGGTGGACTCTGAAACGAGTACACAATAAACCTACATTTTTATTTATACTAATGATTTGTCGTGCCTCCAGAGAGCACAGAAACAACTTCCTTTCCAGGCATTTATCTATGACATAGCCATAGGAAGCTGCAGTGACTCGCCCCCTGGGCCTGTGTTGTGCGTGCACGTGTATGCGGGGAATACCCAGAGCCGGATCGCTGGGGGTTGTAGTCTCCGTGGCGATGATCAGGTCCGTGCCCAGGGTGGTCAAGCCAGTGGCAGACTTAGTAGTATTATAATTGTCCGACTACGCCACCCGTGGATTGCGGTCAGTGGGGACCGCCGCTGCGATGCAGACCACTGAGGCTGATGTTGTATGCGCAGCCAAGTATGGGATGACTCCCCACGGGAGAAGTATAGCCTCAGGACAGTTAGTGCGAATGATGGGAGTGATGGTGCACGAGCGCAGCAGGGACAACTCAGAGCCTGTGCAGTGCAGTTCAGGGTCTTTACTGGTGTTATAAAGCAGACCCTCCCGGGAGTACTGGTTAGCAGTAGAGGCCTGGTCAGTCTGTTAGCAAGCAGGATCTCCCCTGGCCAGGTGGAGTTGTAGGCCTCCCCGTCTATCTGCACTCTTCCTGTCTACCTTGCTGTATGCGGGTAGAAGTAGCCCACGTCCCTGAGTGTACCGTGTGGTGCTCACCCGTATGGCCGGTGACTTGGGGCCTTCTGTTAGCCTCTGCTCCACGATGGCGGTGCTGGTCCCTTGCTTGTGACCGTGCCTCCGGGCTTCTATGGCCAGAGGACCTGGAATCCCCTGCTGGTTGGATTCTGCTGCTGGACCTGGATGTCCCCACAGCCTCGGACTCCGTGTCCGGTCTTAGTGTCTTCAGCCAGGGCGAGCTATCTGGCTTCCAACCCTGGCACTCGCTCCTGCTTCTACAGAGCTCCTGCTGTAACTTTCCCTCTCCAGGCTCTGACTGTCCAAATCCCGCCCCAGACCCAGTTTATAAGGGCAGATTCCTCCCCTCCCAGGTCTGGGCGGTCGGTGTTGCATGCTTAGGGCTCCTGACCAGAGAAACCTCCCACTTGCTCTCAGACGTAATATTCCTATTACTGTGGCAACCAGACCCCTTGGGTGCCACATTCCCCTCTAGTGAATTTTAGTACTCCGGGACTAAACACATTTTTAAGAAAACACAAATACAGGGTATAACAATAACAAGACAACATGAAAAAGTACATTTTGTGGTCACGGCGTTTCCGTAACCGGGTGTCCATATCACCCAAAGTGACGTTTTAAGCGAGGTAGGGGACCTGTCCAAAGAAAACCCCTTGCGTTGGCCTTGGGCATGGCTGCAAGGCTGAAGCTAGCTACTTTGGGCCGCAAGGAGTCCACGCCAGACAGGTTTTCTCTTCCGCGGCCGTCTTTGCAAGAGGCACAATGTGCAACTATCTACAAAATTGTTCCGGTTGTCCAGCATCCATAACCTATTAGTCCAAAGAACTCTGCAGGGTAACTGAGAAACATAATTAATAACAGGCAACAACAAAAACCATAAACATTTTCAGGAAACAGGTAAATTTACAGTGCATTACTTTATATTCTCCAGCGAGTGGGCATCTGATCTCTAGTGACTCTAATGGACCTACGGAGCTCACTAACTGGTTCTGCACTACAGGGTGTAGGAGGTGTTATGGGTAAGCTGGGCAGCTGTCTGCGTACTCTTTGGCTCACTAGGGGCACGGCAGGCTCACTACTAGCAGAGGGTTGATCCTCCTGCGCTGCTGGTGTGGACTCTTCTGCCTCCTGGGCCGGCTGCTCTTCCAGCTCTACCTGGTCTTCTGTAGGCACATGAGGGGTTGGCTGGAGAAAGGTGAGGACGGGCACCACGATAGCGTTGTTTACTTGTGTCCAGGACCGGGGAAAGTCTCCGAGTACGGTGCTGATCATTTCCTCCTTTTTCTCTACGGGTTGAGGGTTTTCCTGATCTTCATCCATGCTTTGCAACTTCTCGGGGCACTTTTTCAGGTGGTCTCTGGAAACAGTGGCTGTGGTCTCTCCTCCATCCCTGCTGATGACGTACACCTTTGGATTATTGTGGCTTGAGGGCAGTACGGTGTACGGGTCCTTTTCCCACTGGTTGTCCAACTTATGGAGCCGCCTTTTTCTTTTCAAGACCTGCTCTCCAGGTACCAGGGGAACAGCGGGAGCATGTTGGTTATAAGTCCTCTCCTGCCTTTCTCTTGATTGACAGAGACTTCGCTCGACGCTCTCCTGTACTTTCCGTTACTGCTGCTGCCATTCTGTATCCCAGTCTGCCTCTGTCGAGGTGTCCTCGGGTGTCAGGACTCCCATATCCAGGTCAACAGGCAGCTTACCAGGTCTTGCTCACATTAGGTAAGCCGGGGTACAGTTGGTGGAACCTACCGGGATGTGGTTATACAGGTTCACCAGATCAGGCAGTTTCTCAGGCCACAGGCTGCGTTCTTCCAGGGGCAATGTTTTTAGCAGATCTATCACCACCTGGTTCATCTTCTCGCAGAGTTCATTGGTTTGGGGGTGATAGGGCGTTGTTCTTATCTTCCGGCAGCCGTACAGGTTGCAGAACTCCTGGAAGACCTCCGCTTCGAAGGCTGGTCCTTGGTCTGTCAACACCTGTTCCGGATACCCGTGTGGGCGGCAGAAATGCTGCTGGAAGGCCCTAGCTGCTGTTTGAGCTGTTAAGTCTTTGACGGGGACCACCACTAGGAACTGGGAGTAGTGATCCACGATGGTTAGGGCGTAGACATACCCGCTTCTGCTTGGAGCCAGTTTAACATGGTCCAGAGCGACCAGTTCCAGCGGCTGCCTGGTGATGATCGGCTGCAGGGGAGTCCTTCTTCTTAGATTGCACGGGCCACAGTCTCTACAACATCTCTCAATGGCTCCTCTCATGCCTATCCAGTAGAACCGTTAACGCAGCTGGAACTCCAGCTTCTTCCATCCGAAGTGCCCTGCCCCATTGTGGTAGGCCTCCAGCACCATAGCTGCGTCCCGTCTCGGTACCACAACCTGCCACATCAGTTCATGTGTCCGGGAATTGACCATTCTGTGGCACAACTTCTCCTTATAGAGAAACAGTCTGCTTTTTTCCATCCACAGTTGCTTGGTCTCTTCCGGAGCATCTGGGTCCAGGCGGGCGTCAGCCTGGGACAGCATCTCCTTCACCAAACGGACTGCGGGGTCACTGTCTTGCGTCTCTGCCCAGTTGTAGTGGGGTAAGGGGTTGAACATAGCCGATCACTGGCCCCTCACATGGTGGGAATACTGGGTAATCCCATGACGG
The DNA here is from genome assembly GCF_046119375.1 of Phyllobates terribilis. Taxonomy (NCBI): domain Eukaryota; kingdom Metazoa; phylum Chordata; class Amphibia; order Anura; family Dendrobatidae; genus Phyllobates; species Phyllobates terribilis. The sequence goes on from NW_027362771.1 coordinate 18,174,330, forward strand.
TGGAACGCAGGGAGTTCGACCTCTTCCAGTTCTTCTGGATCTTCCCCTCCATCCGGTAGGTTTGGAATCCTGGACAGGGCGTCCGCATTGCTATTGGAGCTTCCTGCCCGGTATTTGATCGTGAATTCATAATTGGACAGGCGAGCCATCCATCTCTGCTCCAGGGCACCTAGTCTTGCAGTGTCCAGGTGTGTCAACGGGTTGTTGTCCATGTACACGGTGAACCTGGAAGAGGCAAGGTAATGCTTAAAATGTTCGGTTACCGCCCACACCACTGCCAGGAACTCTAGCTTGAACGAGCTGTAATTCTCAGGGTTTCTTTCCGTGGGCCGCAGTTTTCGGCTGGCGTAAGCAATTACCCGTTCTCTCCCCTGGTGAATCTGGGACAGTACGGCTCCTAACCCGATGTTGCTTGCGTCCGTGTGGAGGATAAAGGGCTGGCTGTAATCAGGATACGCCAGGATTTCCTCCCCCGTGAGGGCCATCTTTAGCTGGCGGAATGACTCCTCTTCCAGCTTTTCCCATCTGAAGGGTGGCTTCTGGTTTTTGGCCTTCCTAGACTGGCCTATCAGGAGGTCCTGCATAGGAGCTGCCTTCTTGGTAAAACCGGGAATGAATCTTCGGTAGTAGCCTACCAACCCGAGGAACTGCCGCACTTCCTTTATGCTGGATGATCTTGGCCAGTCCTTAATCACGGTGATCTTGTCAGGGTCGGGAGCCACTCCGTCAGCACTCACCATGTGTCCCAGGTACTGTACCTATGGCTTCAGTAGATGACACTTTGAGGGTTTTACCTTTAGGCCATAGTTTGCTAGGGCTTCAAACACTTCTGCCAGGTGTTCCAGATGGTTCTCATAGGTCTTGGAATAGACGATGACATCATCAAGGTATAATAGGACCGTCTCGAAGTTCCGGTGTCCCAGACAGCATTCCATCAACCGTTGGAAGGTTCCTGGTGCGTCGCAGAGCCCGAACGGCATACAGTTAAATTCGCTGAGTCCCATCGGGATGGTGAATGCAGTCTTCTCTCGGTCCGCCTCTGCTACAGGAACCTGCCAGTACCCGCTAGTGAGATCCAAAGTAGAGAAGAAGTTAGCAGATTTTAATGCAGCTAAGGACTCTTCTATCCTTGATAACGGGTACGCATCTTTGTGTGTGATACGGTTGACCTTCCTGTAGTCAACACACATTCTCATGGTGTTGTCTTTCTTTTTCACTAGGACTAGTGGAGCTGCCCAGGGGCTACAGCTGTCCCTAATTACCCAAGCCTCCTTCATGTCTTTTAACATCCCCTTGGCGTGCTGATAGTGTGCAGGGTGTACGGGTATCTCTCCTTTATGGGAGGATGGTCTCCCGTGGGGATGTGATGTTCTACCCCCTTTACTCGCCCAAAGTCTAGCAGGTGTTTGCTAAACATTCTCTCGTACTCCTGAACCACCCGGTAGACTCCCTGTTTTTGGTGTGAGGGAGTGGAGTCAGTACCCAAATGCAGTTGCTGGCACCAGTCCCCCATTTGTTTCTTAGAGCCGTTACCTTCCTCTGGTTGAGATGGAGGCAAGGGTTCCATGGCCTGTACAGAGTTCTGGTTTATGGTGAACAATTTGGCTAGCGTGGCATACCGGGGCAGGTGTACTTCTCTCTCCCCGATGTTTATGATGCGGACTGGTACCCTCCCATGGCGTACATCGACCACCCCACGGTCTGTCAAAATGGTGGGCCTACTGTCTGAGTAGATGGGCTCCACCATTCCTTGGTAGTCTCTACCTCTCAGACCAATAGCTGCCCGGCACCAAATCATCATGTCACTCTTCGGGGGCATGGCAATAGGGAACGGGTCACACATTCTCACTCTACCTATCTCACCACCAGATAATTCCACTTGATGCCGCTTCATCAGTGCCCGGATCTCCTTTTGGAGCACACGCTGCTGACTGGAACTGGCATTCTTGCCAACCTGTTGCAAAATAAGAATCACCTCTGCAAGACAGTTTTCAATTACGTTAGTACCTAGGGTTATTTTTGGGTGACTCTCGCGACGGTCAATGTCAACAATTATCAGTCCTTGTGCCGGCAGTTCAACTTTACTGACCTTGCTGGTCACCTCTTTAAATCCTATCTGTGGCACCGGCTGACCATTGCTGACGATAATGCTCAGGTCATCTTCTGGGTAGCGGGTTATGTCCGAGTCATTCCAGTACCGCTTGAAGAGCACGTACGGGATGGTAGTCACCTGTGACCCAGTGTCTAGTAGGGCACTCATAGGAATGCCATCCAGTACCACAGGCAAGACCGGACGTCCCCCTACGTATTTATCACGCCAGTTCGATGGGCCTGATGATCTTAGACCTGGGGGTTGGCCCTCTACCCCAGATTGTGCCCGTTTAAATGACAGTACCTTGCCATGTGTCCGGGTTGATTGCAGTGGCGGCAGATGGGTCGTCCGTCCTCGTTGTATCTGTCACTGGGTCTTCCTCTGGCCGGTGGGGTCTTCCTCTGTCGGTGCCACGGGACGTCCTCCGGTCCAGATGCCAGCTGGATCTTTCCTGGAGAAGAGACCTGTAAAGACTGCACGGTTCTGGTTAGCGCGGCTATGCTTTTGGTTAGCGCTTGGACCTGATGGTGCAGGTCAGTAGCCGGGTTGGTATCCAAAGCTTGTGTACAAGCTCCCACAGCCTCCATAGACAAGGGCACCGCCTCCTGAGGATAGGTAATAGCAGGGCGCCGGTGGGTTACAGCGCTACCCGGTGCCGGTTCTCGGAGCACCCGGATGGCTCTGTCCTTGAACTTCGCAAAGTCTAGGTCAGGGTTCGGCAGGGCCATTGAACGTAACTGGGTTCGGTGGGCGTTGGACAGCAGACACTCTATGAATTGCTCGGTCAACAGTTCGTCCTCATTCCTCACGCTGTCAGGGTCTGCCTGTTTAATGGCTCTCAGGGCCTCTTGTAAGTTTAGAGCATAGTCCCTTATACTTTCATGCGCCCGCTGTTTGCACCCGTAAAATCTGAGTTTTATTTCAGCTGAGGTGCGGGTGTCAAATGTGTCTTTCAGACGGGCTAGTATCTCTCTGACAGTCCTCTTCTTCCCAGATGGCCAGGACTTTACCTCCCTTTGGGCTGCCCCAATTAACTGGGCCACCAAGATGCTTACTTTTTGCTCTTCCGTGAAAGGGTATACCTGGAAGAGGCTGTCCAGTCTTTCCCTAATGTCACTAAGGGTATGTGACTCCCCTGAGTATTGGGGTAACCAGGTTACCCTGGGGATATAGGGCATGGTGAACGGCATGACCGCAGCAGCGGTTGCGCTGGCGGTGGCTGTGGCGGTGGAGCTTCCCTCTGTATCCGACATCCTCCTTCCCCCCTAGTGGACCGTGGCCTACCTGGCGATGATCTTCCTCCGTAGGCTGCGGCTCCACAGTCGATCGTCGGGGTTGAGGACCTTGCGTCGCGCTCCTGTGACGTCAGCGTCGCTCTCTCTCCCTTCCAGGACCTTATGCAGCATCAGTGCGTGGGGCGGAGCTTCGGATCTCGCGCGCTTTCGGCGTCCACGCCCCTCTTCTTCCCGCGCGGCGTCCCGAAGATGGCGTCCGATGGCGGGAAGCGGCTGCGGATGGCGGGAAGATGGCAGAAGATGGCGGGAAACGACCCAAGATGGCGTCCGATGGCGGGAAACTTCACCACAGTAAGTATCTCTGTCTCTGAAGGCTCGCAGTACCCGGTGGTAGCGGGCTGGTTTGAATCCTGCCGACTGCGCCAAAGTTGACTCGCCCCCTGGGCCTGTGTTGTGCATGCACGTGTATGCGGGGAATACCCAGAGCCGGATCGCTGGGGGTTGTAGCCTCCGTGGCGATGACCCGGTCCGTGCCCAGGGTGGTCAAACCAGTGGCAGTCTTAGTAGTATTATAATTGTCCGACTACACCACCCGTGGATTGCTGTCAGTGGGGACCGCCGCTGCGATGCAGACCACTGAGGCTGATGTTGTATGCGCAGCCAAGTATGGGATGACTCCCCACGGGAGAAGTATAGCCTCAGGGCAGTTAGTGCGAATGATGGGAGTGATGGTGCACGAGTGCAGCGGGGACAACTCAGAGCCTGTGCAGTACAGTTCAGGGTCTTTACTGGTGTTATAAAGCAGACCCTCCTGGGAGTACTGGTTAGCAGTAGAGGCCTGGTCAGTCTGTGAGCAAGCAGGATCTTCCCTGGCCAGGTGGAGTTGTAGGCCTCCCCGTCTATCTGCACTCTTCCTGGCTACCTTGCTGTATGCGGGTAGAAGTAGCCCACGTCCCTGAGTGTACCGTGTGGTGCTCACCCGTATGGCCGGTGACTTGGGGCCTTCTGTTAGCCTCTGCTCCACGATGGCGGTGCTGGTCCCTTGCTTGTGACCGTGCCTCCGGGTTTCTATGGCCAGAGGACCTGGAATCCCCTGCCGGTTGGATTCTGCTGCTGGACCTGGATGTCCCCACAGCCTCGGACTCCCTGTCCGGTCTTAGTGTCTTCAGCCAGGGCGAGCTATCTGGCTTCCAGCCCCTGGCACTCGCTCCTGCTCCTACAGAGCTCCTGCTGTAACTTTCCCTCTCCAGGCTCTGACTGTCCTAATCCCGCCCCAAAAGGAGTTTATAAGGGCAGATTCCTTCCCTTCCCAGGTCTGGGCGGGCGGTGTTGCATGCTTAGGGCTCCTGACCAGTGAAACCTCCCACTTGCTCTCAGACGTAATATTCCTATTACTGTGGCAACAAGACCCCTGGGGTGCCACAGCAGCATCTGGTCCAGGCTTTATAGGTGTTGTGTCCCACACAACCCTCCTAAGTGAGCAGTTTTTAATACTTCTGTACCAATTATTAATTGGATAAGACCCTATTGTGCTCTTGCATTTTTTCATAGTCTTTACTGACAACACCAAACTATGTAGGATATTAAAATCTGATCTTGACACTACAATATTACAAAATGATCTGGATAAGATGTCTGAATGAGCAAACACTTGGTAGATGAGGTTTAATGTCGATGAATGTAGAGTAATGCACCTAGGACAGAGTAATCCTACTGCTGCATACACATTAAATGGGAGCATACTCGGCATTACAGAACAGGAAAAGGACTTGGGTATTCTGGTTACAAGTAAGCTGAGCAGCAGTACTCAATGTCAAGCAGCAGCCGCAAAAGCAAATAAGATTTTAGGATGTTAAAAAAGAGATAAAATCCTACGATCCCAATGTACTGTTTCCCCTTTATAAATGACTGGTGAGGCCACATCTGGAATATTGGATCTAATTTTGTGCTCCACATTTTAAAAAGGATATTCAAAAGTTAGAATCAGTTCACAGGCATGAAATAGATTATTACAAGGGATGGAAGGCCTCTCATATGATGAGAGGTTGAAAAAGTTGGGCTTGTTTAGCTTAGAAAAAAGACGCCTTAGAGGAGATCTCATTTACATGTACAAATATATCTGCGGTCAGTGGAAATTACTGGCATATTACTTATTCCTTCGAAAGACCATACTAAGGACCAGTGGGCACTCATTACGGGTGGAAGAAAGGCGATTCTGGCACCTAAACAGGAAAGGGTTCTTTACAGTCAAAGCAGTCAGACTGTGGAATACCCGACCACAAGACGTAGTGATGGCAGACACTATAACAGCTTTTAGAAAAGGGCTACACGATTTCCTCAATACTAATAACATTGTGGGCTACAGTTAAATTAGACAAAATGTACAATTGGAGGAAGGTTGAACTTGATGGACCTAGGTCTTTAATTAACCTATGTAACAAACAAGTACTTTTAATATAAATACAGAACCAAATTAATATTTAACTACATGCCACACAAATTTAGAATCACAGGTAGAAGATCACAGATGTTGATTTGTTCACCTATTTTTTAAGGTAAAAATATTTATCCCCTTTTGATATTAGAAAGTTGCAGGCAGTAAAAGCAGAGGAAAGTAGAGAGACCTGTCAGTCATGGGGAGTGGAACAGGAATACGTTACTGGGGGTCCTGTCTCAGATTAGTCATGCAAGACACATGCAGAGGTGCAATAATATAGCCAGTGCCTAGTTCATTTAGCTTGTAATTTGGGGCAGCATGTTTCTATTGTCATTAAATATGTTGCAAATGACTCTATTCACAACACACAGATGCATCCTTTACAGTCTTTAAGCCATCACCTTCCTGATATGCTATGTTCTCTACTCATTTCAGACATTACCTTATTATTTTGGCTCACCTGTTAAAGTGAATCTGTTAGTAGGATCAAACCTTCTAAGTCATTTATAGGGGCATGCAGGTCATGGGAAGCTGAATAAAATGATCCCTTAATATCTGTGATGTCTTATTCCAGAGAAAGACTTGTTTTCCTTGCATGTAAGTGAGCTGTTAACATCTATGGGCCGGACACTGATCTGCATGAGAATCTGCCTCCAGAGCTTATTTTAAATGAAAGGGGCAGGGGGTGTTATCAGTGTGATACGTAGGGTTGAACCTACTAAAATATTGCTTTTGACATATTGCTATTGGTGAATTCTTTAAGCTGTAGAGCTGGATGTGCAGCACAGACCAGAGACTGTTGATAGCAAAGATTGATATGATGAACAGCACATGGAACAGCTGAGCTGGATATGGGCTGGATATGCTGGACAGCATATGGAACAGCTTGATACATTAGGATACTGACTTCAATTAATGGTACACAGCACAGCTTGGTTTGTCCAAAGACTCACTTGTAGTAAATAGTAGAGCCCAAGAGTGTGGTAGCATTTAAAGCCAACTGACTGAATACTCAGGCAGCGCGTTGCAGCCTGAGCTGGCCTAAAAGGTCTAATGGTATGTGCAAAGAAATTATATCATCTCATACAAACGAGGTACTGGTCTTCAAAATCCCCCTCCTACATGGGACCCTGACATGTCTCTAATATACATCCCTTGCCATTACAGTGTTACTCAGGATTTCCCATAATAATTCCTTCTGGCACATATCTGCATCTCAACCTACACAAGGTAACCTTACTGTGTACTCCATGATACTTAGCGATTGTAATCCTTTGTATATATGTATATATGTATATTTGTTATTTTACTTCTTGCTCCCTATCCACCTCCCTTCCCTCCCCCCCCTTTCCCCCCTCCGCCCCCCCCTCCCTCCCTTCTCGTTCGTCAATATTACTTTATATGGATTTGTATACCACTATTGCTTCCCTCACATGTATGTATCCTAAACATCTTACCTCTCTTTTACAATAGCGCGACTTAATGAATAAGGCCTGGATTAGGCCGAAACGTCTACTACTACTGTCGCCATTAATTGTCGCCACTACATGATACTGGTTTGATGTTATGCCTATACTAAAATAAATGAACACTGCAACTAATCTTATGAGTGTGCGACTTGCAAATTGTTGTGATTCACTTATTTATGAGCATTTATATTTATAATAATTAGTATTAAGGATATGTTCACACTAGCGTCTTGACATTTATTATCCAAAATGTTTCTGTATTAGGGAATTATTGTCTGAAATACATCCATTGAATTATTGATGAAAATGGAAGCAGAGAGGTCCCATTTATTAGTATGGTGTACATCTTGTGTCAGTTTTTAGAACATAAAATATATTCTGCACAATGCGCTTTACTCTCGCAGTCTAAAAATGGACAAAAAACAGAATCCAGATGGAAACCAAACCAAAATAATCAATGTGACTCCTCTGTGTCAGTAATTCTGCAGATCTGTTTTGTTTGTTCCAGAAACAGAACAGATGAACAGAAAGTCAAAAGTGTGAACGTAGCCTAGTAGAGATAAAGAAAAAATCTCATTGCCGACAATCATTTGCGATGTCATAAAATAATTGTAATTGCTGTCAGAAAAATAATACACGCAGCACAGTGAAACTCAGATGATGCATTGATGCTTAGCACCTAGCCATGTCTTGATATTCAATGATGAGTGCTGAATCTCTCAATACTTGTGCTCTGTTAAAAAATCCAGAACATGTAATGCTGAACCAGAATCTGTATGGAATCTGTATGAATAGATCAGACCTCCAAGTTAATAAAAAATACTTTGACTAAATAATACAACTGTACCGTGAATTATTAATGCCACCATACCATCAATGAATAATAACTAGGGAATAAATGGATGATGGATGACACCACCATACAAAGTATGATTGATAGCACAAACTTTTGCTAAATGATACCAACATACAATGACTAAATTATATAACCGTTTGGGCAGTGGTCATGTATTTAAGGAGGTAAGCCCAAAATATACAGTGGGGAAAAAAGTATTTAGTCAGCCACCAATTGTGCAAGTTCTCCCACTTAAAAAGATGAGAGAGGCCTGTAATTGACATCATAGGTAGACCTCAACTATGAGAGACAAAATGAGAAAACAAATCCTGAAAATCACATTGTCTGATTTGGAAAGAAATCTTTTTCAAATTTTGGTGGAAAATAAGTATTTGGTCACCAACAAACAAGCAAGACTTACTTTTCTATCACCTGTATGGCCATAGTAGAGATCTGATATCACCCAGGGGGGTGACACATTCCCTTTAAGTTCTGTGTTCATCCATCCTGGTATCTTTAAATACTTAGAATTCTTCTGTCTTTTCAGGATTGTTAGTGATTGTGCAATGAGAATTTCATTTTGAAAAAATCTCCTATCCTTCTTGAACATTTCTGTCCTTTAGAACATCTAGACATTGGACCTTTCCTACCCTATTTCTGAGTTAATTAAAATCTTCCTTTCTGAAGTTCTCAGGTCTTCATTCTCTTGTAATCCAAAATTCAAGGATAGCATGATCACTGCCTCCTAAATTCCTAGCCACCTTTACTTCCTCAACCATTTCCTCTCTATTGATAAGAATTAGGTCCAAGATGGTCCAATTCAAAAAACGTGTGAAAAATAGCTTGACTCTTCTTATTTACAGTCATTGCCAAAAGTGTTAGCACCCTTGAAATTGTTCCAGAAAATGAAGTATTTCTCCCAGAAAATTATTGAAATTACGCATGTTTTGTTATACACATGTTTAATTCCTTTGTGTGTATTGGAACAACACAAAAAACAGAGAAATAAAGGCAAATTGGACTTAATTTCACACAAAATCCCTGAAATGGGCTGGACAAAATTCCGGGTAAACAACTTTGTTTCAAGCATATGATGTTTGTTCAAACTCACCTGTGACAAGTAATAGGTGTGGGCAATATGAATATCACATCTGAAACCTGATAAAAAGGTGAGAAGTACCCATGGTACCATAGCTAATCTTCCTGGACGTGGACGGCAGAGAAAAATTGATGAAAGGTTGCAACGCAGGATAGTCTGGATGGTGGATAAGCAGCCCCAATTATAAGCTCCAAAGAAATTCAGGCTGCCCTGAAGGCTCTGGGTGCATCAATGTCAGCCCAAACTATAGGTCGACATTTGAATGAAATGAAATGCTATGGCAAGAGAACCAGGAGGACCCCACTGCTGACACAGAGATGTAAAAAAGCTAGACTGCAGTTTGCCAAAATGTATGTGAGTAAGCCAAAATCCTTCTGAGAAAGCATCTTGTGGACAGATGAGACTAAGAAAAATCTTTTTGGTAAAGCACATCATTCTACTGTTTACCGAAAATGGAATGAGGCCTACAAAGAAAAGAAAACCGTACTTATAGTCAAATATGGTGAAGGTTCAAAGATGTTTTGGGGTTGTTTTCCTGCCTCTGGCACTGGGTGCCTTGACTATTTGCAAGGTATCATCTGAAATTTACCAAAGGATTTTGGGTCGCAATGTAGTGACCATTGTCAAAAAGTTGGGTTTGCGTCCTAGGTCATGGGTCTTCCAGCAAGACAATGACCCCAAACATACTTGAAGAAGCACCCAGAAATGGATGGAAACAAAATGCTGAAGAGTTCTGAGGCGGCTTTCAATGGGTCCGAATCTAAATCCAATTGAACACCTGTGAAGAGTTCTTAAAATTGTTGTTGGGAGAAGGCACCATTCAAATATGAGAGACCTGTAGCAGTTTACAAAAGAAGAAGGGTCTAGAATTCCAGTTGAGAGGTGTAAGAAGCTGGCTGATGGTTATCGGAAGAGATTTATTGCAGTTATTTATTCCAAAGGGTGTGCAACAATATCTTTGAGGATTGTCTGAAATTATGTTCAATTTGCCTTTTTTTCTCTTTTTTTTGTGTTGTTCCAATACACACAAAAGAAATTAACAGGTGTATAACAAAACGTGAAATTGCAATAATTTTCTGGGAGAAATACTTCATTTTCTGGAACAATTTCAAGGGTGACAACACTTTTGGCCATGACTGAATTTCTAAAGTAGAACCACTTTGCTGCTTAAGTGTTCAAGCTTTCAAGTATTTTTCTCTACTTCAAGTTTTGACAAATGTGTGAAGGGAAAAAAGAAAGTTCATGTCAGTCCCTTGAAGCGACTCTTGACAGAAAACACTCTAAACTAGGCACTGTCCAATCAAAAGGCTGCAAAAAACACCTCAGGAAAAAAATCTGTTCCAAAACAGTTCAAAATACTTTTCAAATCTGCTTCTGGAAATTAAAAAAAAAGTTTCCAATAAACTCCCCTAGAAATAGTATTTTTCTGAAGCAATTTGTGCTTGAAAACTCATTTTTGAACCCCTCAAAAAACTCTGTGTACAAAGCCTCGCAGAACGATAATTGCAAAGTGTCTAAAAATGGCTTAGCTTGGAAGTGATGGGTGAACTATATAGCAATAGCTAGAAAATTGATCCAAATAAAAACATTGTCTAGTAAAGGGTTACATAATTCCCCTAAAAAATTATGTGTGTTCTACACCCAATGAATATATGCCACCTACACATGAAATGGAGTGTCTCACTTCCAAAAAAGGTTGACAGAGTATATAAAAAAATGAAAATTTTTATTATAGATACAAAATGCATAAAAAAACAATAAGTAAAGACAATAAATAGTCTTCACTAGTGATGGCTCAGAAAGCAGACAACAGCGTACATATCGTTAAGTAATTGTATAATGGTGGCAATAATAAGTACTGCTAAATAGGTCCATGAGGTAGAATATACAGGTGCATCCCACTAAATTAGAATATCATCAAAAAGTTAATTTATTTCAGTTCTTCAATACAAAAAGTGAAACTCATATACTGTATAATATAGTCACTACAAACAGAGTGATCTATTTCAAGTGTTTATTTCTGTTAATGTTGATGATTATGGCTTACAGCCAATGAAAACACAAAAGTCATATATCTCAGTAAATTAGAATACTTTATAACAACAGCTTGAAAAATGTTTTTGAAATCTGAAATGTTGGCCTACTGAAATGTATGTTCAGTAAATGCACTCAGTACTGGGTCGGGGTTCCTTTTGCATCAATTACTGCATCAATGCAGCGTGGCATGGAAGCGATCAGCCTGTGGCACTGCTGAGGTGTTATGGAAGCCCAGGTTGCTTTGATAGCAGCCTTCAACTCTTTTGAATTTTTGGGTCTGGTGTCTCTGATCTTCCTCTTGACAATACCTCATAGATTCTCTATGGGGTTGTAGAGGGGAGCACATGGGGCCGCTACCATCACGCTGTGTGCCAGAACTATATTTTCTTCGCCCAATGCCCCCTCTACTATTAAGGACTGAAACCGGAGTGTGTACTGCAGTGGAGCATTTGCTATACTCACTGTTACACCGTTCATGGAACCGACACCGACTTCAAGCAAGACAGGAGATTGTAGATCTGTGTTAACAGACTCACTTTTACTGTGCAATTCTTCCATACATGACTGCAGTATACAGATCAAGACAAGTTCTTTAGTTAGTGACGTACCCTTGGTAATGTGCGTTTCCAGTGTTTGCTCTCGTTCCTTCCTGAGGCTCAACATCTTCCACATCTTCTGGATCTCTGCTGAGAAACTCCCCTCTAGGGAAACAGAGGCCTCACTTTGAGCACCTCTAACAGGCTATGAGACTAGGACTGTGCCAGATTCTGCCTCAAATGTGTCCTCATTCTGTTCTGATAACTTGCACCAGTAAAACACTTCTTCACTGCTGATACTGCTGATGGAGTCTGCTTTCCTATCTGCTCTGTCGTCCTCCACACTCCATCTCTCTTTGTGTATGGGAACAGAACCGACCCCGATTTTGTGCACTCGGGTCTTGAACCCAGGACTGAGGTGACATAACACAGGCCTCCCCTAACGGCAGGCGTACTCTGCATAATGCTCCTCACTACTCACTCTCCCCTCCTAGACTAGACTGTAACCTGAAAAATGATTTTCTATTATACTGCTCTAATACTGTAACTCCTCCCAGCTGATGATGTAACCCTTGTCCTAACTCTCTGGTGTCTAAGCAGTGTAGTGCAGCTGAATCCCTATCTATAGTATAGTTCCCCCTTCTGGGCAGACCTCCCGCATCCCAGAAACGGCCTTAGGCAAAACCTATTTGAGAACCGGCATACAATAATCGGCCATAGGTTTTTCATAGCAAACACTTTATCATAGCCACATAAACATATAACAAATATAAAACACTTAACAATCCCCCTTCTTGACCCGACGTCTTCATCACCCAGCAGCCCCCTACAGGGTTAAGGTCAAGTGAGTTTGTTGGCCAATCAAGCACAGTAATACTGTTGTTTTTAAACCAGGTATTGGTACTTTTGGCAGTGTGGACAGGTGCCAAGTCCTGCTGGAGAATGAAATTTCCATCTCCAAAAGGCTTATCGGCAGAGGGAAGCATGAAGTGCCCTAAAATTTCCTGGTTGATGGCTGTGCTGACTTTGGTCTTAATAAAACACAGTGGACCTACACCAGCAGATGACATGACTCCCCAAACCATCACTGATTGTGGAAACTTCACACTAGACCTCAAGCAGCTTGGATTGTGTGCCTCTCCACTCTTCCTCCAGACTCTGGGACCTTCATTTCCAAATGAAATGCAAAATTTACTTTCATCTGAAAACAATACCTTGGACCACTGAGCAGCAGTCTAGGTTTTTTTCTCTTTGGCCCAGGTAAGACGCTTCTGGCGTTGTATAATGGTCATGAGTGGCTTGACACAAGGAATGCGACACTTGTTGCCCATGTCCTGGTGTGGTGGGTCTTGAAGCAATGACTCCAGCAGCAGTCTACTCCTTGTGAATCTCCCCTAAACCTTTGAATGGCCTTTTCTTAACAATCTTTTCAAAGCTGCAGTTATCCTGGTTGCTTGTGCACCTTTTTCTACCACACTTTTTCCTTCCACTCAACTTTCCATTAATATCCTTGGATATAGCACTCTGTGAATAGCCAGCTTCTTTATCAATGATATTTTGTGGCTTACCCTCTTTGTGGAGTGTGTCAATGACTACCTTCTGGACATTTGTCAAGTCAGCAGTCTTCCCCATGATTCTGGAACCTACTGAAATAGACTAAGGGAACTTTATAAACACTTCAGAAGCCTTGCAGGTGATTTTTGTTAATTATTCTAATTTACTGAGATAATAACTTCTGTGTTTTCATTAGCTGCAAGCCATAATCATCAACATTAACAGAAATAAACTTGAAATAGATCACTCTGTTTGTAATGACTGTAGCATCGGGGTCTCTGCCCCCTGCTAGGCAGAGACGCCGTTCTTCTCACCTTCCTGTTCCGGGCGTGGCGTCCTCCAGCGCTCCTTCCCTCGCTGCTGATGGCGCACGCTCCTTCCCGGGCACTGTGCTTAGGGCGCACGCGCGCGTGCTCCCCCTCTCTTAAAGGGACCGCGCGCGCCATTCTAAGGAGTCCCCCGACAATAGCTGGAGGACCTCCCATATATAAGGCACCTCCTCCAAAATGGAGGTGCCCGAGCAAAGTTGTTGCAAAGCATACTCACCTTTGCTTCAGCTCTCAGGTCCCGTTGCCAGCCTGACTACCAGTCCAGTCTGCCTGCTTGTCTGCTTTTCAGCCCAACAGTCGGTCTCAAGCATCCACCAGTCTGTCTATGGGCAAGTCCACCTACGGACCAGGAAGCACCTGCCAGTTACCTGCCTGCTACCTGCGTTACTTGCTAGCCCGCTCACCTGGGAGAGCTCACCTGCTACCCGCCTGCTAGCCTACCTGGAGGCTCTGCTGTCACTTGCCGTGACCACCTGCCTGCCAGCCAAGAGACTCTTACCTGTTCTGCTGTCACTTGCCGTGACCACCTGCCTGCCTGCCAAGAGACTCTTACCCATTCTGCCGTCACTTTCCGTGACCACCTGCCTGCCTGCCAAGAGACTCTTACCCGTTCTGCTGTCACTTGCCGTGACCAAATGCCTGCCTGCCAAGAGACTCTTACCCGTTCTGCCGTCACTTGCCGTGACCACCCGCCTGCTCACCCAGAGACTGCTACCCTTCTGTTGTGTCCACCCGCTACACCGGTCAGTCCCCGCTATCTGACCCATGGGAGCCACCTGCTCAATTACAAGGTCGTCCACAGACTAACACCTGCCCCTCGGGGTCCCTCCTTGTTCCAAGGCACAGAGGTTCCACCAACCTGACCCGTAACAGTTTGCTCGGGCCATGGAATCCGGTGGCCCCTAGGCACCCGCAAACTTCGACCTGCACCAGGAGGTCTTACATCAGAGGACTCAACAGGAGTCGGTCCTGCCCTTCCTGTGGTCTGTTAAACTCTCGCCTAGGGACATTGTCCGATCCGTCTGTGTCCATCTCTGGTCAGGCAGCAGCTGCTTCCATGGCACCACAACCTAGTCCTATTATGGCATCCGGCTATGGACCCCAGCTCTCGGCACCTCCACGTTTTGCCAGCAACCCCGCCTTAGCTCGAGGTTTCATAAACCAGTGCACTCTGCACTTTGAACTTTTGGCTCATCAGTTCATCTCTGATCGTGCCAAAGTGGCATTCATCATGTCCCATCTCACTGGGGAAGCACTGGCATGGCTAAATCCCCTGTGGGATAGAGGGGATCCCCTGGTGTCCGACCTGTCGTCTTTCCTCGCTGCTTTTCGGAGAGTCTTCGATGAACCAGGGCGAAAAACCTCCTCAGCCTCCTCTCTGCTACATCTCCGCCAAGGGAGCCTCACCGTGGGTCAATATGCCATACGGTACCGTATCCTCGCTTCTGAGCTTGCCTGGGATAATGAGGCTCTAGTGTCCTTCTTCTGGGAGGGTCTTTCCGGTCTGATTAAGGATGAGCTAGCCGGTCGCGACATTCCTACCACTCTGGATGACCTGGTGTCACTTGCTACCTGGATTGACATCCTGTTCCAAGAACGCACCAAAGGGACCACCCGGGAGAGAGAGCTCCTCCGCCTTGCTTCCACTTTCCAGAGACCTGCCTCTCAACCAGTCACTCCCCGGGCGCACACGCCTGAACCCATGCAGATCGACCAGACCAAGATGATCAAATCTCGCCAAGAGTCGAGGGGAGCTGTTTCTATTGTGGCAGTAAAGAGCACTTCATCCGTTCCTGCCCAGAGAGGCCGGGAGACTTCAAGTGTCTAGGACCGCTCGGAGAGGTCGTCCTAGGCAAAAGTAAGCCCTCTCCATCCCTGACTTTGTCTGACTCTATCTCCTGGGGAGAGAACCGTCTCTTTGAAATTGCTCATCTGGATTCTGGAGCTTCTGGGAACCTCATCTCCCAGTCCTTGGTAGAGAGATACCGTATTCCCACCAAGCCTCTCGCTGAACCTTTGTCAGTTGCCTCCGTGGATGGAAGACTCCTTCCGGAGACCATCCTGCTCGTCACTGAACCCTTAACTCTGCAAGTGGAAATGCTGCACTCTGAGGAGATCTCCTTCCATGTGCTATCCGGACTCTCTCACTACCTGTTGCTAGGTCTACCCTGGCTCCAGACACATGAACCCATATTGAACTGGCGATCCGGTGAAGTACTCCGGTGGGGTCCAGACTGCCACAAGACCTGCCTGGTTCCGGTCTGCCCCGCCCGCCCTCCGCCTACCCCAGCTAATCTACCGGGACTCCCGACTCCATACTGGCCCTTTGCGGACATCTTCGGTAAAAGGGAGGCAGAGACGTTGCCACCCCATAGGCCATATGATTGCCGATCGACCTGGTACCTGGCGCCACTCCACCCCGTGGGTGTATCTACCCGTTGTCCGTGGCCGAAACCCGGGCCATGTCTGAATACATTGAAGAAAATCTGGCTAGGGGATTTATCCGAAAATCTACATCCCTGGCTGGAGACGGATTCTTCTTTGTCAAAAAGAAAGACGGTTCGCTACGTCCCTGTATTGACTACAGAGGACTCAATCAAGTCACAGTAAAAAACAAATATCCCCTGCCGCTCATCTCCGAGGTGTTTGACCGTCTCAAAGGCGCCAAGATCTTCTCCAAGCTGGATCTACAGGGAGCATATAACCTGGTCCGTATTCGTCAAGGGGACGAGTGGAAGACAGCATTCAATACCCAGGACGGTCACTATGAGTACCGTGTGATGCCCTTCAGACTCTGTAATGCCCCCGCTGTCTTTCAAGAACTGGTCAATGACATCTTCCGGGACCTCCTGTACTCCTGCGTGGTGGTGTACCTGGACGATATCTTGGTCTTCTCTCCGGATCTCCCCACTCACCGGAGGGATGTTCGTCAGGTCCTGCTTAGGCTTCGGCAGAACCACCTCTATGCCAAATACGAGAAGTGCCTCTTCGACCAGACCTCCCTTCCATTCTTGGGCTATGCTATCTCCCATATAGGCCTGCAAATGGATCCCGAGAAGCTCTCTGTTGTCCTAAAGTGGCCCCGTCCTGAGGGGTTGAAGGCGATATAGCGATTCCTGGGCTTCACCAATTACTATCGTCTTTTCATCTCACACTTCTCGTCGCGGACTTCTCCCTTATCTGCACTTACCCGTAAGGGGGAAATCCCAAGGTATGGCCGCCCGAAGCCGAGGCGGCCTTCCTTTCCTTAAAGAAAGCCTTCATCTCTGCCCCTGTCCTACACCGTCCGGACTGCAATAAACAATTCTACCTGGAGGTTGATGCCTCTTCCTCCTTAGCCGGAGCGGTACTCACCCAAAAATCTTCTACCGGGAGAATGGTAACCTGCGGCTTCGTCTCCAAAATCTTCTCCTCGTCTGAGCACAATTACTCTATAGGAGACCGTGAATTGCTAGCCGTCAAATTAGCAATGGAGGAGTGGCACTATCTGCTTGAAGGGGCTCTATACCCGGTGATCATCTACACGGATCACAAAAATCTGGCATATCTCCAAAATGCCCAGAGACTTAATCCTCGCCAGGCCCGGTGGTCTTTGTTTTTTGCCCGCTTCGACTTCATCCTTCATTTCCGTCCGGCGGACAAGAACATCAAAGCTGATGCCTTGTCCCGGTCCTTCCTGTCCTCCGATCAAGAGGAGGAGCCTACGCACATCATTGACCCCTCCAAGGTAATGAAGGTGGCCCCACTGGATCTGACTCATCTCCCACCCGGCAAGACGTTTGTAGCAGTACCAGATCGGGAGAGGGTTCTTCGTTGGGGCCATTCTTCTAAACTAGCTGGCCATGCTGGCCAAAAGAAGACCTTCCAGCTCATTACCTGGCATTACTGGTGGCCTACCCTGCGTAAGGACCTTGCAGACTTCGTCGCGGCCTGTTCATCTTGTGCCCGTAACAAAGTGCCCAGACACCTACCAGCCGGCCATCTCTTGCCCCTTCCCGCACCTGCTGCTCCATGGCAGCACATAGCTATGGATTTTATCACCGATCTTCCTGTTTCTGCCGGGTGTACAGTCATTTGGGTGGTCGCTGACCGCTTTTCGAAAATGGCCCACTTCATTCCCCTGCCTGGTCTCCCATCTGCACCCGAACTGGCTAAAGACTTTATCCGCCACATCTTCCGTCTCCATGGCCTACCCCTCCACATCGTGTCGGATCGTGGGGTTCAGTTCACCTCACGCTTCTGGAGAGCCACATGTAAGCTGCTAGATGTTACCCTGGATTTCTCCTTCGTTTACCACCCACAGTCCAATGGTCAAGTGGAGAGGATCAATCAGATCCTTACCAGTTACCTCCGGCACTTCATTAATGCCCACCATTCCGATTGGGTGGATCTCCTACCTTGGGCCGAATTCTCTTATAATAACCATGAGAGCGAATCCCCTTCCAAGTCTCCGTTCTTTATAGTCTGTGGCAAACATTCCCGGATTCCAGTTTCCGTCTCCGCTTCTGTGGACAACCCTGCCGCGGAGTCTCTGGTCAGTGAATTTTCTACCATTTGGGAGAGTACCAGGGCCGCTCTTCTTCAGTCATCCGAGCGGATGAAGAGATATGCTAATAAGAGACGTCTGGATCCGCCTCAATTCCGTCCTGGAGACAAGGTTTGGCTCTCCTCCAAACATGTGCGGCTCAAAGTACCCTTCTACAAGTTGGGCCCTCGATTCATCAGACCCTTCGAAGTTCTCAGGCAAATTAACCCAGTGGTCTACAAATTAAAACTCCCGGCCACCCTACGCATTCCCAACTCCTTCCACGTATCCCTCCTCAAACCAGTTGTCCTTAACACTTTTTCCGATAATCCAGGTATTCCTCCTGCTCCGGTTTCTGCTGAGGACGTCTTTGAGGTGGAGAGTATCCTGGCCACCAAGAGGGTAAGGGGGAGAACCTTTTTTCTGGTGGATTGGAAGGGGTTTGGTCCTGAGGAAAGAACTTGGGAACCCAGGGAGAACATCAACGCCCCGCATCTCCTTGAGAAATTTCTCTCTGGCCTAAAAAAGGGGGGGGCCTTAAGGGGGGGGTACTGTAGCATCGGCGTTTCTGCCCCCTGCTAGGCAGAGACGCCGTCCCTCTCACCTTTCTGTTCCGGGTGCGGCGTCCTCCAGCGCTCATTCCCTCGCTGCTGCCTGCGCACGCTCCTTCCTGGGCACTGTGCTTAGGGCGCACGCGCTCCCCCTCTCTTAAAGGGACCATGCGCACCATTCTAAGGAGTCCCCGGCCAATAGCCGGAGGACCTCCCATATATAAGGCACCTCCTCCAAAATGGAGGTGCCCGAGCAAAGTTGTTGCAAAGCATACTCACCTCTGCTTCAGCCCTCAGGTCCCGTTGCCAGCCTGACTACCAGTCCAGTCTGCCTGCTTGTTTGCTCTTCAGCCCGACAGTCGGCCTCAAGCATCCACCAGTCTGTCTATGGGCAAGTCTACCTACGGACCAGGAAGCACCTGCCAGTTACCTGCCGTACTTGCTAGCCCGCTCACCTGGGAGCGCTCACCTGCTACCCGCCTGCTTGCCTACCTGGAGGCTCTGCTGTCACTTGCCGTGACCACCTGCCTGCCAGCCAAGAGACTCTTACCCGTTCTGCTGTCACTTGCCGTGACCACCTGCCTGCCAGCCAAGAGACTCTTACCTGCTCTGCCATCACTTGCCGTGACCACCTGCCTGCCTGCCAAGAGACTCTTACCCGTTCTGCCGTCACTTGCCGTGACCACCCGCCTGCTCACCCAGAGACTGCTGCCCTTCTGTTGTGTCCACCCGCTACACCGGTCAGTACCCGCTATCTGACCCGTGGGAGCCACCTGCTCAATTACAAGGTCGTCCCCAGACTAACACCTGCCCCTCGGGGTCCCTCCTTGTTCCAAGGCACAGAGGTTCCACCACCCTGACCCGTAACAATGACTCTATATAATATGAGTTTCACTTTTTATATTGAAGAACTGAAATAAATTAACTTTTTGCTGATATTCTAATTTAATGAGAAACACTTGTATGTCCCTGTATGAAATGTTGTGTGGGCTACCTTGGGGGGCTGTCGCTGGGAATGGCAGTGATATATGCGGTTATGCATACTCCGGCGCAGAAGGCGACTAATGGGCACGGCCTCGCTCTATACAATTTTATTGAGCAATGCCGTGCCTACTAAATGGACGCTCCTTCCCTCCATACACTTGTATAGTGAAAGGCCGCACCCACTAGATGGCCATTTCATTGCTCCATATACTTGTATAGCGCAAGGCCGTGGCTACTTGACGGATTGGGCTCGGGATTATGCATATCTCATACATCATCGGTGAATCTTCACAGCACACAGTGCAAATGCTGCGGGGATTCAAAAGTCTGCAGTTACACAGAGCAACTGCAGACTTTTCATTTTAGACAGGACAAGCCCTTTAACTCAGCTCTATGGAGTGCCCTGAGTTTTTCCTTTTCTTCTCTTTTTACAGTGGTGGCATCATATTATGGCGTCATGCTCAAATTCAGTGAGCTCTTAAGACGGAGACATTTTTTCACAAAATTTAGTAGAAGCAAATTGCATTGTATTGTTGGTGAATTTTATGTAGTAGGACTGAATGAAAATGAAAACCCTGGATTTAGGAAGTGGCCCAATACTCTTATCTGTATAGTGTACTGTATTTGATACATTTTATATATAAATATAAATTTACAGTACAGTTATTGCAGTTCTCTTCTTCACCATGTTATATACTCAATATGTTCTGGAGTAACCACTTTTAATATGGTTCTGAAACATAGTGTAAATATCACACATAATGCCCACCAAACATACCAGGAATTACTGACATATTTTGTTTGTTCCTATTATATATCAACATGGTTGATACTTTTGTTTGCTGAAAGGTACGTAGTGTAAGAATCATCTGACAACTGACTGCTTCCCTAACTTTTCTTGTGCTTGTTTGTCATATGTTGGGTACCGGTATATGTAGCAGGCTCAAGAGCTGAGCCTATTTCATACCTGGGCGATACTGGTTTAGGCCTCCCTCATATGTCAGTGTTTCCAATATGTGTGGTGACAGTTTTCACACGTACTGGAGACACTGACACACGTTGACCTATTCAAATCAATGGGTCTGCGCACATGTCAGTGTACTTCCACGGACCGTGTGTCTGTGTGCAAAACACGTTGACATGTTAGTTTTTTACCAACAGCACGGTTTGCAAAACGTCCAACACACATGCATACTGATGACTCATGGATCACACAATGTGTCATCAGTGTGACACGTACCAGCGCCTTGGAAAAAGCAGCACAGTTAGCAATGCTTCCAGGCGCCAGGTGCTGAGCCAGCTCTCACAATTGTCGCCTGGTCTCCCTGTGATCAGCGAGAGCAGGCGACGCTGATGGGAGTTGGAGTAGCACTCACTGTGTCTGTATATCATGTATTAAATAAAAAAAAGCAGCAAGTAGCAAAAAGACTGACTGACTGTCACTTTCAAATCAGAAAACTGGTATGTACAGGTGCAAACTAAGAATAGCCATCTCTATACATAACAAACAAATAAAGTTGCACGCTGCAGTGCTTAACTGCTATGGATAATAACAATAAAAGAGAGATGCCAAGCACATAATTTGGCCAATTCATGCACCCCTTTTACTAACCAGTAATGGCTAAGCACACAGCTGTGAACTGTTATTAATAGGTTAGTAACCTTTATGGCTATTGGCCCCTTCCCAGAATATTAACATCAGCCCCAGCTGTCATCTTTCTTTCCTTTAGCTGGTTAGGAAAAAAAAAGGGAACCCCAAGCCATTTTTTATTTATTTATTTAATACACGATATACACACTCAACTGATGCTGACTCCAACTCCCTTCAGCGTCCTCAGCTTTGCGCTGATCGCAGGGAGACCAGGAGACAATGATGAGAGATGAATTCAGTGCCTGGGAACAGAGATAACTGTACTGTTTTTTCCCAGGTGCCGGTACGTGTCTCACTGATGCAGCACACAGATGACACGTGGATGCCACATGGATGTAGCACATGCATAGCACCGGTACTGGGTTTTCTAGTACTGGAAATGTAAGGAAGTGTGAAGGACTTTAAGATCAGGTTGCTATATAATTGATAGCAGCATTTAAATGGTTGTGCAGCTGTAATTTCAGCAAACTCTGGTTGATACTATTAAAGAAGGCAAATGGGTTGTCTTGGCAGCTGGTGAGCTTATTGAATGTCCTAAAGGCAGTCATCTGGGCTAGGCTTTAAAGAAAAACATCATTTTAACTAAATACTGCAATATTACAGTAATTGCATTAAATAAAACAAACAATCACATGATTGCAGGTTTAACTAACAAATTTAAAAAATACTTTTCAAAAAATGAAAAAAAAATGAACATATAAAATTTCAAATCAACTCACTTTTTTCACTTTAATTAAATAAAAATATATATATATATTTGGTAATGCCACATCTGTAAAAGTATAATGTATCAAAATATAAATTAAATTAAGCATATGAAAAATGCTATAAAGAGAAAAATATCAGAATGCCAGAAATGTGATTTTTGAATGCCAGTGCCACAGCTACCTTAAGTAACTCAATAAAAAGCCATCAAAACTTGATGCAATCATCAAAATGGTATCAATAAAAACATCAGTTCACCACATAAGAAAACCCTATGACGGCTCCATCAATAAAAACGTAAAAAACAATGGAATTGTGTTTTTGTTCCCTGAAATTAGAATTCATTTATTACTTTCCAATACAATGAATGGTGTCATTTTTATTTATTTAGTTTACTTGCTGATATAGCACCAATAATTCCACAGAGCTTCACAGACAATATCGGCACTGTCCCCATTGGGGCTCACAATCTAAATTCCCTATCAGATTGACTTTGGAGTGTGGGAGGAAATATGAGAACCCAGAGGAAACCCACTTAAGCATGGGGTGAAGATACAAACTCTTTGCAGAAGTTGTCCTTGGTGAGATTTGCACCCAGGACTCCAGCGCTGCAAAGTAACAGTGCTAACCACTGAGCCACCATGCTGACCCATGCAAAACTACAACTTGTCCAAAAAAAACCATGCCGTCAAATGGCTACGCCAGCAAAAAATAAATAAAAAGCTGTGGCTTTTGGAAAAAGAGAAATATAAAACAGAAGCCCAAAAATGGAAAAGCTAACTTAATGTGTGTTCTCTAGTTTAAAAATTGTCCCCTATCCGATTGTATTTCTGTTTGCTGGGGGTCCGACTTCTGAGATCTCATTGGACTAGAGGTTGATCATACACACTGCCTCTCAATTCATTCCAAGATCAGCCAAGCACTGCGCTCGGCAACCTTCGGTACTTCAATTAAGAATGAATGGAGCACTAGTGCACATAACTGACTTCTGCTCCCTTTAGCTGGGGGTTTCAGAGCCCAATTCTGGGGATAGGTAGGGAATACAATGGCCTGACTCCCAGCAATCGGAAAGATATTCCCTATCCTTAAACTTGAGAACACCTATTTAATATCTTTAACATTGTACAAGGCATTGGCCAATGTCAAGTTAAGTGCCAAAATTAAACTTGTTTGTGCCGTGATATCCCAGTGTTTTCTACTTTTGTTAAACTGATACTTCCCTGACAGTTATGGCTGGTTATTATAAAAAGTTGCTGATGAAAACCACCATTCCGAACTCATAACTATGTATGTTTATAGTGTGTGTGTGTACGTATGTGTGTGTATATACATATATATATATATATATATGTATAAATAATATATATATATATATATATATATATATATATATATATATATATATATATATATATCCATACACACACCACAACCATTTAATTTATTATTTTGGTCCTCTTTAAACTTAACTATAATTGTATAAACTTTTCTGGATAGAACCTATTTAAGGGCTGGAATGCTGACATATATTATATTGAATGGATGCATTTCATTATATTAACCTTTCACTGAAGAACGCTTCAAATGGTTGAGTAGATTCTATTTCATGCCTCATTACAGTGTCTGTACACTAAAAAGCCTGAACAATAACTTACCACATATTAAGAATAATCATTGAAATAAATAAGCATTGCTGTCTCATATTGAACTGCAAGCAATATAATACTTTTTGCATAACAGAAATGACAATGTTTAAAAATATATTGGATACAGTTTTGGAAGTTATCCTCACTAAAGCTTCCTTGACCTTTTTATGGACAATACTTAAATTAAAGAAAAATCTTGAACGTATGCTAATTCCCAGGACCCTTCAAAGGGAATCTGTCAATAAGATCAAACTCACCCCCCCAAAATATGCAAATATGTATTTATTTGAAATATTAACCCATCAACATCTTTATCTTGTATCTGGTACTGCATTCCCAAGTGATTAGTGTATTCAATCATATGCAAGAGGAGCTGATTGTTTCCCCACTTAGGACCACCATCTTTAGCTTGATTGATAGCTCACTGTCTGTGTGACATCATATTCCAGGCAAAGAAATCAGACAATGCTATCAAACTTAAGAGGCTGATGTTGGATGATGAAAAATCTGTCAGCAGGATTCAATCATTCATCCTGTTCGTATATGCTTATACCACTGGAAGACCATTCCATCCCGACCTTTATTCCTGCTATTCTGTTTCTCTGTTTCTGAGAAATCCTCATTGGAATCAATATGTAAATGATGCTGAAGTGCTTTGGACATGACACAACACTTTCCCAGCGTCAGCATCCTCAGTTGTAATTTTCTCTCAGGACTGGCTTGTCCTGCTTCATTGACAGTCTTCTTGCTGTCTCACATCATGTAGGATTTGAATCTCGCGTTTGCTCCAATGTTTTGTCTGCATGCATCTGTGCGTTTCCTGTTCGTTCATCCAGTAAAGAGAATCTGTCAAACAGACCCTGAATCCAATGATGTGTCACTTAGTTTACTGGGTGCAGTGATTCTGAAACAATAAGAGTTTTAGATTTAGCAATGCAGCAGAGCTGAAAAGCTAACCTTGCTAACACCAGGCTCTCTGTGAACACAGCCTATAGATAGTGAGCTGCTTATCAGAGGAGGGGGTGGAGTTGGGCTAGCATGCACACACTGCTGTACCTGCTGTAATCCGGATGATGATAATCACCAGGTGAGTAAACTTTCAGTGTGGGTAAACAGCACACAGCCTGACGTGTGACACATCGCTGAAATCTGTGTTTTAACCCCTAACTCATGCCGTCCTGAGATTACATAGCAAAAATCTTCAGACAGATTCCCTTAAAGGCATCTCTTCCGGGTGCTCTGTGAGGAGGGGCAGTGCATGTGCAGAAATGTACTGGAGCCAGTATTCACCTAAAGAAAACGCAAATAGCAAACGCACATAGTAAATATTTAAAGGTGTTGTTGGATTTACATTTCAACTTTATGCTGTTGAGGGTGGGGGTATTGAACTGACTAACAGATTCCTTTTAACCCTTCATGACCTATGACATATAGGTACATCATAGGCTGTTTATCCTGCTTTAATGTGGGCTCCAATGCTGAGCCCACATCTTTCAGCTGATCTGATCAGCTGTCATGTGCCCTTAACAGCCACGGTGGAATCGCTATCCACAAGCAACTGTTAATATGTTAATTGTGGCCGTCAATCTCTGCAAGAGGCATTTAACAAGAGCTTGCCGGAAGCGCGTCACAAACCCCGCCCATCGATGACCCTGTCAAATAATTGCAGGGGGCCGATGGGTTGGCATAATGACCGGGGGTCTGCAGGACCCCCGTGCTTGAGCAGATCTGGTATGAGTGCTGCCCCACAGCAATTTTTTTTCGCCACTGAAATAAAAAAGAACCTATACATGTTTGGTATCTGTGAACTCATAATGACCTGAAGAATAATAATGGCAGGTCAGTTTTATCATTTAGTGAACATGGTAAAAAAAATCCCCAAAACAGTTGTGGAATTGCAAAGTCAGCGTTAGACTATGCAAGGTCAAGCATGTAGCAGAGCAAGTTTGATATCAATAAGATCCCTTAGCAGTACACAGTTGAAGTGAGCAACAGGTTCAACTTGTCCAGGCAGAAGAGAGGTAGCCCAGATGAAATGTGGGCAAAGATCAAAGTGACCATCACTTAAACAGTTGAAAAGCATGTTCCATATAAGAAATCAATTAGTAGTGGGAACTGGTTAACTGCAGCCACCCTCCAGACTGCTAGTAAGGAGAGAGAGGGCAACACTAAGGGCCAATTGCATGAGACAAAGCAAATTAATGCTGACTTCTAAAAAGAAAGCAGGAAAGACAAAAACAACTTCTTGACCCTCGAAAAAGTTCAAACCAGTTTCAAGAGCCACACGGACAGCACTAAGGTAGAAGATTTGGAATATCTGCACATGGCCAAAGGACTGAAAAATAATAATTTGTATCCTACTATCAAATAAATGTGACACCAGTGACTGTGCCAAATATAAAACATTCCGGCAGCACTAACCTGTCTGACATCATTCATGGGAGTGAATGAGGTCTGTTGACCGTAAAGTTGGCCCTTTTCTGTACAGACGCAAGCTGCATTAATAAATGTGTATCAGTTGGATCTCCGAGTTCCGTGGCATTTATCACTTGTATCTCCACTTCCAATGAGCACCTAACATCTACCGCTGAGTGCCTGTCATATTTTTCTCAAATATAAAACAATCGTCGTGATTCCCCATGTCAGTAAGGTGCTTTTAAAGATTATTAAACAGCATATGGCAGCAACCTTGATAGAGAACATACTGGGGTGTGTGGGAGGGAGATAGGTCCAGGTGTAGAAAGGGGGGAGGTATGGGTACAGCAGAGGGTTTGGCCATCAGGGTGCTGCTGAATAGAATTTCACATTTTTCGGTAAGGTTGGAAGGTGATGCTGGTGGGGGTTGGGCGTATCTCCTGAGGGGGCATGGATATCGTCGCCGACAGGGTCATATATCGCTGGTAGTGAGATGAGTGAGGCGGCACAAAGTAGTGGTGGCACTGCTCTGAGTGGGTCATTGCCCAATCAAACTGAAAAGGAAAAAATGGATGCTATTAAGGTCGATGATAGAGCAAAGGGGGAGGTATATGTATGCTTTGAGGGGCCGTTGGGGTCACACTTAAAGAAGGAGGTAAAGGAGAAAATTTGGAATGACGAATATGTTGAAATTTTTTCGCTTTTTCCTCTTTTGCTTTCTCCTGACTACTGCTCGGGTTTGTTTTGTTATATGGACGCAATAGGGGAGGCACATTGAGTTTATGGAGGGAAGGCTTGGCTGAGATATGATGAGCAGTTCAGGCAAAGAAAAGTGGTGTGATCGATCATTAGATGGGATCAGAAGGACATAGGACTATGGCTAAAAGTAATGGCTCCTTCCAGCCTTCCAGATACGGCAGTCCTTTCAGTCCTTTCCCAAGAATAACAACAGTGGGAGCCACACAGGTTCATCAGGGGTGTCGGGATACGGAATGCAAGGAGCGAAAGACAAAATGGGAGCGTGCTGGCAGTTTAAGGATGGGCAGTGCAAATACTGGACCAGCTGCATGTTTAGGCACGTGTGCTCGCACTGTAGTGGAACGTCACATGGGGTAGTTAAATGTTTTAAGAGAGGGAAGGGCAGGGAAGAGACTGGGGCAAATCAAGGGGGAGACTCCAATGAACCATCTCACAATGGCCCCATTTCTAAATAGATACCCTGATAGGGATAAAGCCGAGACGCTTTATAAGGGTTTTTCGGAAGGTTTTAGAATTCCTCCTCTGGAACATCAAGTCCCCTTTTCTTTAAAAAAATTGTGCTTGGCTTTAGAATATTCGTGGGTGGTTTCTGAGAAATTGAAGAAGGAAGTGCGGTTAGGTCACATGGCCGGCCCCTTTGATTGTTTGCCAATTGTTGATGCAGTTGTTTCTCCATTAGGTGTAGTTCCAAAAAGGGCTGTCAGTAAACGATGGCATTGCTCCGGAGTTGTGTTGACGCAGTAAAATTGGTCCATAGGTGTGGGCCGGGGTCTTTGATGGTTAAAATGGAAATTGAATCTGCGTTTAGATTGTTGCCAGTGCACCCAGATAGTATCAAGTTGTTGGGTTATCATTGGGATGGAAAGTTTTACTTGGATAGATGGGTTGCGCTATTTCATGCACGTTGTTTGAAACCTTCAGTTCATTTTTGAATGGGTAATAAAGGAAGTTACAGGGATTCAGTTGGTGATTCATTATCTGGATGACTTTTTGATCATAGGAATCATTGTTGTGTTATAATGTGCTGGCCACAATGGAGCGTGTGGCAAATGGTTTTTGGAGTTCCTCTGGCAAATGAAAAAACGGAAGGCCCATGTACTGAGTTATGTTTTCTGGGCATTTTAATTTATTCGGTTAAGATGGAATGTTCGTTGCCCGAAGATAAGCTGTCTTTCTTAAAACAAGAGTTGGAGAGAGTATTCAGGCTTAGGAAGGTAATGTTGAGGGAGTTACAATCCCTGTTGGGGAGATTAAATTTCACATGTTGGATCCTACCAATGGGCAGAATTTTTTCTAGGAGATTTGCAGGAGCAACGGTGGGAGCAAGGGCTCGGCATCACTACATTTGTTTGAAAAAGGAACTCAGGGACAATTTGTTAGTGTGGTTGAAGTTTTTGGAAACTTACAATGGGCGGTCGTTGATGCTAACCGATGTTGTTGACAGTGAGATTTTCACGGATGGGGTATGTGGCGCAGGTTTTGGAGCGTATTGGAAAGGAAGGTGGTGCGCCATGAAGTTGGCAGTAACTTTGAAGGAGCATGGATATCTAAAAAACTTTGCATTGCTTG
The DNA here is from genome assembly GCF_046119375.1 of Phyllobates terribilis. Taxonomy (NCBI): domain Eukaryota; kingdom Metazoa; phylum Chordata; class Amphibia; order Anura; family Dendrobatidae; genus Phyllobates; species Phyllobates terribilis. Next base: position 18,202,758 of record NW_027362771.1, read on the forward strand.
AGCTCTTTCCGATAGTGGTTGAAGTTTCAATTTGGGGCGCAGCTTTTAGGAATAGAAAGGTAAGATTCCATCTTGATAATATGAGCATCGCATCATAAGTATTATCAATACACTCTCAGCTGCCTCCCCACTGGTGGTCAGGTTAGTTAGAGAATTAGCTTTCCGTTGTTTGGAATTGAATGCATGTGTGTCAGCAGTGCATGTTCCTGGAATACAAAACTCCATTGCGGATGCGTTGTCTCGTTTTCAGTGGGATTGCTTTCGCTTGGAGACACCAGAGGCGGACGTCAATGGACAGGATTGTCCAGTGTATCTATGGAGGCTCATGTTGGAGGAGCAGAAAGATTAATATGGAAGTCAATATAAAACCAGACCAAGGTTTCATATGAGACAGTTTGGCAAGTATGGTCTGGTTGGGTTGAGTATTGGGTAAATATAATATCAGATGAAGACAGGATGCTAGCAGTTTTGTTCTTGGTAGGCAGGGCAGCGGATTTAGGTTGGTCAGTGGCAAAAATTAATACATTTATAGCTGGCCTTGCATTTAGTTTTAAGATGCAGCTTAATGATGTAACAAATTCTTTTCATGTGAAGCAGGCATTAAAAAGTTTCAGGAGGAGGAAGGCGGAAAAGGATAAGCAGAGACCGATCTCTTTTGAAGTTTTGGAGAAATTAGGTGTAGTTCTTGAAAGTATATGTGGTTCCAAGTTTGAGGTGACTCTTTTTAGATTGCCATTTTCTTTGGCCTTTTTCGGGGCACGGAGAGTAAGCGAATTAGTATCACCAAGAAGGGGTAGGTCAGGATGATTGTTTGCTGAAGACGTCAACTGTTGGGTTGGGGGCAATGACTTTTGCGTGCGTACATCTAAAATGGATCAATTAGGAAAATGTAAGTGGGTGGTGTTAGAGGGGGTTTATGGGGCATTGATGAGTCCTAAAAAGTACTTAGTGAACTACTGGCGGTTTTGGGCAGGCAGAGTGGGCCCCCTGCTTTGTCATGCGGATGGGAGTTATTTATCCCGTTTATAATTCATAGCGGTTTTAAAACGGGGTCTACAGAGTTTGAGTCTGAACCCCTCTGTATACGGTTCACATTCATTTAGGATCGGGTCGGCCATGGAAGCAGCAGCTAGGGGTTTGACACCAGAGGTTAAAAGGAGCATTGGAAGGTGAAGTTGTTATTTGTCTTATGTTAGGCACTGATGACTATCAGGCCAGGTTACAGGTTTTGGGGCATCGTTGGTTAATTGCTTAATTTTCTTTGTGGATATTGTTTTCTCTTCCTTACAGACAGTAGCCCATGGATAACTTGGATTTTTGGTCATTCATTCGTCCATTGTGGGGCGTTGCGTGCCGATGTCAAGCTGGACGGGATGCAACTAGTTTTCCGAAGGGATAGGGTTGTAATAAGATGGTTTGGTATTCAAGGCATGGTATGGAGCAGGGTATTGCCAGAAATAAATAAAGCAGCTAGATTGGATAGGATGCCGGACATTCTGTTGCTGCACATGGGTGGCAATGATCTTTGGGCAAGGCTGGTGAGAGATCTGATGAGTGCCATACGTTTTGATCTGCTGCGGTTGTGGACATCTTTCCCAGGTGTCATAACAGTATGGTCCGAGATTATCCCGAGAAAAAATTAGAGAATGGCACGATCGGAAAGAGGGATTAATAGGGCCAGAGTAAAATTGAACAGGGCGATCTCCAGTTTTGTTACAAGGAATGGTGGAATTAGTGTTCGGCACCACGATTTGGAAAGTGGGGTTGGTAATTTTTAGCTCAACTAGGGAATACATTTAAATGCAATAGGAAATTATTTGTGGACACTTTCTCTTCAAGAAGGTATTGAGAAAGCATTGGCGGTGGAGAGGCACTCACGAGTCTAAGGTGTCAGGACTGTTCATGGTGGCGGAGGGGTTGGGGGTCCTTGGAGTTGGTATTAGTGGTGCAAGGAATTATTGGATAATTCACTTCCAGGTTAATATGGAAAGGGGGGATCTGGCTTTTTATTAGCCCTAGACTGGCTTTTACCCTGGAAGCTGGTGGATGGAGAACTATCACACACTGTGGTAGTATGGTGCTCTCGAGCTGGGGTTCACGGCTGAGGGTAAATTGGTTAGACGGCGCCAGATCTAAATTTTTAGCTTCAAGGACCTCCCTTCCCACCTTTTGTCTTTCAAGTTTACATGGTTGCTATTTTAATTAATGTTGTAATGTTTTAATAAATGGCTGCTGTGGCCAAAATTTTCCAAAGAACAAAGAAGTCAGTGTGTTAAATGGGGGGGGTGTGAGGGGCATGGTGGGGAAGAAGGAAAAAAATTAGTAGGCCATACCCTGTCAAGAAAGGGGTTGAATCTTACGGAGTGAAGAGAAAGCCTCTCATGACTGGGATTGGCTGGGAGGGGTAAGGTGGAACATTGCAGGGAGACTGCTGGGAGAAGGGGAGTAAAGGGGGGGGGTATGTAAAAAAGAAAGTGTGGGAAAAGTGGCCATATTAGACTGCTGGGTGTAAAGTTTTATGAGTGAGAAGTGCGTTATAAAAATGTTGGTACATGCTGTCATGGTTATATATATATATATCTATATACGGTATATATGTGTAAAAAAAAGAAAAATAAATTGTCTGCTTTTTGTTGTTGTTTTAAATTTGTCACAATGGTTGTGGGGAGGGGGGTTGGGGGTCCTTGGAGTTGTTATTAGTGGTGGAAGGAATTATTGGATAGTTCACTTCCAGGTTAATATGGAACTCTGGCTTTTTATTAGCTCTAGACAGGGTTTTACCCTGGGAGCTGGTGGATGGAGAACTATCACACACTGTGGTAGTATGGTACCCTCGAGCTGGGGTTCACGGCTGAGGGTAAATTGGTTAGAAGGCGCCAGGTCTAAATTCTTAACTTCAAGGACCTCCCTCCCCACCTTTGCCTTTCAAGTTTACATGGTTGCTATTTTAATTATTGTTGTAATGTTTTATTAAATGGCTGCCGTGGCCAAACTTTTCCACAGAACAAAGGTGTCAGCGTGTTAAATGGGGGGGGGGGGCATGGTGGGGAAGAAAGAAAAAAACGAGTCGGCCATACCCTGTCAAGTGATTTGTATACTTTCAATCTTAGAAGTTTTTTTGGTGATTATCATAGGGGAGAAACTTGAAGTGAACATCATTTTGCACAAAAATGCAAAATATTACAGATTAAGTTAAAAGGAATCTGTCACCCCCTGGGACTTATCTGACCTCTAATATGGGCATACAGGTGGTAGAAATGTAAATCTATACCTAACTCTATACCTCATATTAGAGGTCTTGTTGCTGTGAAATTTCTTTTTATTAATTCAGGTTTCTGATGCAGCCCGCAAGAAATTGTAATGCATTAGAAGGAAGTTAAAGTCTAGGGACTAAGAGTCTGAGAAAAGGTTATAAAAAATGTGAAAATATTTTTTAAAAAGAAAAAATATATTGAGCCCATAAATAAATTATTTTTCTGAAAAACAAAATAACTAAAAAGTACATGTTTCCTGGCACTGCGTCAAGGATGACCTGATATGCTTTTTCATCATACTGCCAAACAAAAAGTGGAATAAAGTGAGATCAAAAAGACAAATATAAATATGGTATCTCTGAAAATGTGATCTTGTCCCGCAAAAAACAAGCTGCCATACAGCTCCATCCACAGAAAAATAAAAAAGTTATAGCTCTCATAATATAGCGATGCAAAAATAATTATTTTTTCTAAAAAATTGTTTTTACTGCGTAAAATCGATAAAACACTCATAAAATATCTAAATATGTAATGACTAGAAGAATAAAGCTGATTAATCAATTTTACCACACGTGAAATGGCTTAAAAAAAATTAATAATTCTTGAATTGTTGATTTTTGTTGATTCTGCCTCACAAAAATTGGAATAGAAAGCAATTAAAAAATGTCACGTGCCTGAACATGGTACCAACAAAAAAACTCTCAAACCCACCACCCACAGCAACAGTATGCTATACAGTAGATTCGAACTATAAGATGCACCCCCCAAAAAAATTTTGGAGGAAAAAAGTGTGTCTTATAGTCAGAAAAATATGGTAAATTTTGTATCACTGTAATCACACCGACCCGAAGATTAAAGTCGTCTAATCACTTACACCGCATGAGGAATGGCGTAATAAATAAATGATACCGATTCTTCACCGGCTGTAAATTTTGCCTTGCAAAGATTGCAGAATGGCTTGGCTCATATGTATCCTGCGACCTGCACTGAGTGCTTACACTGGGGTTTCCGTGTCAATCTCTGAAATATGTGATTCAGATGGAACCCAACCCCGACAGAAGATTCCCTATAATGAGGCAGATAGGGACACTGTGGACACCGTCTGACCTGTCTTTTTAGGTGTGCATAAAAGTGCTGTCGTACACAGCTTTGTGCACTTCTGAAAAGGATGCCGCTGAACAGGGGCCAGATGGAGTCCAAAGTAACTCTGCTGCCTCATTATAGTGAATGGATCCCTCGGGGGTTTCATCTGAATCACATCACTAGGAGATGTAGATGGAAACCGCGATGTAAGTGGTCAGCATAGAGCACCGGATAAATGTTATCCCAAATGTTATGAAAAATGTTCCTAACAAAAAATTCAAATTTATCCACACAAAAAGCTCCCACTCATGTCCGTCATCTGTCAATGGAAATTTATGGGGCTTCCACATTACTGGTAGCACAAAGGCTCTGGAAAAGCAAAATAGCTCCTCACCCCCCAAAAGAAAACCAGCAAATTCAGCACTCCCAACTACAAATGCCCCTTCCTTTCTGAGCCCTAGTGTGCCGAAACCACATTTAACGTCCACATGTTTGGCATTTCTGTACCGATGAGAGCCCGCCTAATTTACGGGTGCATGTCTCTAGACGCATGAGCAGGGTGCAATGTACAGGCACTGCAACACACTGGTCACTGCAATGGCAGTTTGCAATTTTCACTCAACAACATCAGCTGCTGCTTGTTTCCGGAAAACACTCATGGAGTCAAAATCCTCACTACACCTGTAGATAAATTCCTAAAGGGGTATAATTTCCAAAATGGGGGTCATTTGAGGGGGAATTCTGCTCTTCAATCACTTAGGTGCTCTGTATATGGAGACGGCAAACTATTCTCGGAAAATCTGCGCTCCAGGAGACAAATAGCGCTCCGTCCCCCTGACTCCCGCCATATGGCTAAGCAGTAGAGATGAGCGGTGTTCGACTAGAACTGTTCGCCAATCTCAAATTCGAGCTGTTTTGGGCGGTGTTTGAGTTGTTCGACGAACCCGAACGATTTGCAAAAAATTCGGCTGTTCGAGGTTATGTTCGATAACTGTTCGTGCACCAAAAGCGTGTCCTGCATGTCTGGTGCTATTTAGAGCACCAATCATGCAGGGATTGTCTGCCACTCACTGTAATGCCACAGCCATGGTGGTTATGGCATTACAGTGATTGCCCAAATCGATGGGAACAGTGCCAACAGTGAAACATGAAAAGCCGGCAATTCAGCAGCGGCATACACCGGTACCCGACAATTTATAACAGAAAGAATAGAGCATCACACATAGATTAGATAGATAGAAACATGTCGGCCACATATATACGAAGTCCAGTGAAAGTGCTGCTTACTGTACTTGTCATTTAGCGTAAAGGATTTATCAAAAAAAATAATAGTGTTTTCATGCACCGTCTCTTTAAAAAAGCCGGCCGGCAATTCAGCAGCGGTACCCGACAATTTAGAATAGAAGGAATAGAGAATCACACATAGATTAGATAAATAGAAACATGTCAGTCACATATATATGAAGTACAGTGATAGTGTTGGTTACTGTACTTGTCATTTAGTATTAAAATAAAGGATTTATTATTAAAAAAATTGGCGTGGGGTTCCCCTTAATTTTAGGCTCTAGCGGAGGTTAAGCAGACAGCTGGGGCAAATGTTTGAAGCCTGGGAAGGGGGTAATACCCACGGAGCTTCCCAGGCTACTAATATCAGCCCCCAGCTGAATACCTAGCCTTTACTAGCTATTAAAATGGGGGACCCCCCCAAAAAAATGACGTGGGGTCCCCCCTAATTTAATAGCTAGCAAAGGCTAGGCAGACAGCTGGGGGCTGATATTAATAGCCCAGGAAGGGAGCCATGAATATTGGCCCCCTCCCAGGCTAGAAACACCAGCCGTCAGCCGCCCCAGAAATGGCGCATTCATAGGATGCGCCAATTCTGGCACTTAGCCTCGCTCTTCCACGCTGCCCTGTAGCGGTGGCAGGGGGTAATAGGGCTGGGGTTGATGTCAGCTTATAATGCCAGCTGACATCAAGCCCAGGTTAATAATGGAAAGGCGTCTATAAGACACCCCCATTACTAACCCCATAGTCAAAGTTAAAAGAAAACACAAACACCCAGAATAAAGTCCTTTAATTGAAATAAACACACAATCCTTTATTGTTCTAAATTAAACCATACTTACCATCACGCCCATTCCAGCTGAAGCCAACGATCTCCTGTAATAAAAATAAAATAATAAAGCAACCTCATCCTTACCTTTCCATGGTTCCCACGACAGCTTCAGCTCTGCTACATCGAGATGACAGGCTGGACCGCAGCAGAACGCCGCCATCCAGCCTGTCATCCCGCAGACACTGAGAAGAGCAGGCTTGCTTGCACTCCACATTGTCTCTCTGTGACGGCATAAAGATGAGCCGAGGTCATGTCCAATGAACTCGGCTCACCTCATGCACGTCACTGACAGCGTGGGAAAATTCTCACGCTGAAGCGCTGAGTGCAGGAGAATTTTCCCACGCTGTCAGTGAGGTGCATGAGGTGAGCTGAGTTCATTGGACATGAGCTCACCTCATGCACGTCACTGACAGCGTGGGAGAATTCTCCTGCACTCAGCACTTCAGCGTGAGAATTTTCCCACGCTGTCAGTGACGTGCATGAGGTGAGCCGAGTTCATTGGACATGACCTCGGCTCATCTGGATGCCGTCACAGCGAGACACTGAGGAGCGCAAGCATGCCTGCTCTTCTCAGTGTCTGCGGCATGACAGGCTGGATGGCAGCGTTCTGCTGCGGTCCAGCCTGTCATCTCGATGTAGCAGAGCTGAAGCTGTCGTGGGAACCATGGAAAGGTAAGGATGAGGTTGCTTTATTATTTTATTTTTATTACAGGAGATCGTTGGCTTCAGCTGGAATGGGCGTGATGGTAAGTATGGTTTAATTTAGAACAATAAAGGATTGTGTCTTTATTTCAATTAAAGGACTTTATTCTGGGTGTTGTGTTTTTTTTAAATACTTTACTAGAAATTCATGGTGGTCATGTCTAATATTGGCGTGACCCCATGAATTTTGGGCTTGGGGCCAGCTGATAATACCAAGCTGGCCCTAACCCCTTTATTACCCAGTGAGCCACCGCACCAGGGCCCTGGATGAGTTGGGTACAGCGCCAGAAGATGGCGCTTCTATGAACGCGCCATTTTCCGGGGTGGCTGCGGACTGCAATTTGCAGCGGGGGGGGGGCAGAAAGCTTGGGCCTCCCTGCGCTGCAGATTCCAGCCCTCAGCTGCCTAGTTGTACCTGGCTGGACACAAAAATAGGGCGAAGCCCCACGTATTTTTTTTAATTATTTCATGAAATTCATGAAATAATTAAGAAAAAAAGGCCTTCCCTATATTGTTGTGTCCGGCCAGGTACAAATAGGCAGCTGGTGGTTGGGGGCAGCCCATTCCTGCCTGCTGTACCTGACTGGACACAAATATAGTGCGAAGCCCCACTTCAATTTTTTTAAATTATTTCAGAAAATTCATGAAATAATTTAAAAAAAATTGACGTGGGGCTTCGCACTATATTTGTGTCCAGTCAGGTACAGCAGGCAGGAACGGGCTGCCCCCAACCACCAGCTGCCTATTTGTACCTGGCCGGACACAACAATATAGGGAAGCCCTTTTTTTCTTAATTATTTCATGAATTTCATGAAATAATTAAAAAAAAAATACGTGGGGCTTCGCCCTATTTTTGTGTCCAGCCAGGTACAACTAGGCAGTTGGGGGCTGGAATCTGCAGCGCAGGGAGGCCCAAGCTTTCTGGCCCCCCCCCGCTGCAAATTGCAGTCCGCAGCCACCCCGGAAAATGGCGCGTTCATAGAAGCGCCATCTTCTGGCGCTGTACCCAACTCATCCAGGGCCCTGGTGCGGTGGCTCACTGGGTAATAAAGGGGTTAGGGCCAGCTTGGCATTATCAGCTGGCCCCAAGCCCAAAATTCATGGGGTCACGCCAATATTAGACATGACCACCATGAATTTCTAGTAAAGTATTTAAAAAAAACACAACACCCAGAATAAAGTCCTTTAATTGAAATAAAGACACAATCCTTTATTGTTCTAAATTAAACCATACTTACCATCACGCCCATTCCAGCTGAAGCCAACGATCTCCTGTAATAAAAATAAAATAATAAAGCAACCTCATCCTTACCTTTCCATGGTTCCCACGACAGCTTCAGCTCTGCTACATCGAGATGACAGGCTGGACCGCAGCAGAACGCCGCCATCCAGCCTGTCATCCCGCAGACACTGAGAAGCGCAGGCTTGCTTGCGCTCCACAGTGTCTCTCTGTGAGGGCATCCAGATGAGCCGAGTTAATGTCCAATGAACTCGGCTCACCTCATGCACGTCACTGACAGCGTGGGAAAATTCTATGAATGCGCCATTTCTGGGGCGGCTGACGGCTGGTGTTTCTAGCCTGTGAGGGGGCCAATATTCATGGCTCCCTTCCTGGGCTATTAATATCAGCCCCCAGCTGTCTGCCTAGCCTTTGCTAGCTATTAAATTAGGGGGGACCCCACGTCATTTTTTTTGGGGAGTCCCCCATTTTAATAGCTAGTAAAGGCTATGTATTCAGCTGGGGGCTCATATTAGTAGCCTGGGAAGCTCCGTGGGTATTACCCCCTTCCCAGGCTTCAAACATCTGCCCCAGCTGTCTGCTTAACCTCCGCTAGAGACTAAAATTAAGGGGAACCCCACGCCAATTTTTTTTAATAATAAATCCTTTATTTTAATACTAAATGACAAGTACAGTAACCAACACTATCACTGTACTTCATATATATGTGACTGACATGTTTCTATCTATCTAATCTATGTGTGATGCTCTATTCTGTCTGTTATAAATTGTCGGGTACAGATGCTGAATTGCCGGCCAGCTTTTTTAAAGAGACAATGCATGAAAACACTATTATATTTTTTAATAAATCCTTTACACTAAATGACAAGTACAGTAAGCAACACTGTCACTGTACTTCATATATATGTGACTGACATGTTTCTATCTATCTAATCTATGTGTGAGGCTCTATTCCTTCTTGTCTAAATTGTCGGGTACCGGTGTATGCCGCTGCTGAATTGCCGGCCGGCTTTTTTAAAGAAAGCGTCTTCTGAGCAGTTTGTCAGCTTTTGGACACCTTTGAAGGTGTTTTCTATGTGTTTCTATGTGTTTTTGTTTGCCTGCCATTGGTTTTAACGGTGTTCGACGGTGTTCTAAGGTGTTCGACGAACAGTTCGACGAACAGTTCCTCGAACATCCCGGTGTTCGACGAACCGAACCGAACCCGAACACTACGGGGGTGGCTCAACACTACTAAGCAATACTGTACAGCCACATATGGGGTATTTCTTCATTCAGCAGAAATTGTGGGAACAAATTTTAGTGCCATCTTTACCCATTTCCCAGTGTGAAAATGTAAAATCTCGGGCTAAAACAAAATTTTGGTGGTAAAATTATAATTATTTTTTATTCGCTGCCCAATGATATCAAATTCTGCGACCCACCTGTGGTGTCAATATGATCACTGTACTCCTAGGTTATTTAATTTAGAGGTGTAGCTTGAAAAATGAGGTCACTTATGGGGGGTTCTGCTGTTCTGGCACCTCTGCCAATGTGACATAGCACTCTTATATCCTAGCAATATCTGAACTCCAATATGGCACTTATTCCCTTCTGAGCTTTGCACTGTGCCTCAAAAGTAGTTTTCAACCACATACTCAGGAGAAATTGCACAACAAATTTCAAGGTCCATTTTTTTATAACTTCTTAACAAAAAAACTTTGTTTCCAAAATTGTGCTGATGTAATGTAGACATGTGGGAAATGTTATTTATGAACTATTTTGTGTGACATAATGTTCTGATTTAAGGGCATAAAAATTAAAAGTTTGAAAATTGCAAAAGTTTCAAAATTTTATCAAATTTCTGTTTTTTTCACAAATAAACTCAAGTCAGATCAAAGAAATGTTATCATTATCATGAAGTACAATATGTCACGAAAATACAATCACAGAATCAGTGGGATCCATTGAAGTGTTCCAGACTGCATAAATTGACACTGGTCAGAATTGTAAAATTTGGCCTGGTCATGAAGGTGAAAACAGGTTTGTGGGGTAAGGAAATTAAAGCAATGCTCTGTGGGGAAAATATCATCATGTTAAATACTGTAAATTGTTCTGTAAGCTAAAGCTAATTAATAATAATAAGATTGGAAGTATATTTGGGATCATTGCCCTGCTGCAGTCTATCAGATGCCCCCCTGATGGTATTGCATGATTGATAAGTATCTGACTGTATTTTTTCAGCATTGAGGAGACCAGAAAATGGGCAATGTGATGCAGTGGTTGGCCAAGGAAACTTAATGCAGTAGTTGAAAAACACAGTATGCTTTTTTCTCATTGAAATCAAATCTACAGCAGTGACATCAGCTCAGAACTGGCAGCAACTAGTGGGACGAAATCACACCTATCTACTACTCAGAGAAGTCTTGCCAAAAGTAGTCTTCATAGAAGGATTAATGACAAAAATCAGTATCTTCGACACAAGACCAAGCATGAAAACATAGAAAATGAGCAGAAAAATGGCAGCAGGTGCTCAAGACTATGTAACAATTGCACCCTTACGCGCATGCCTCTTCATTAAACAGGAGTGTCTGATGAATGCCATGTGCCTCTGTGCACCACGCCAAAAATATTACTTCAGTTCTTGACTGGAGTATAATTTCTGGAGTAGAAAACACCATAGCTCATCAATAATTGTCCCTGTTATGACCCTGCTCTGCCCATTTTGGCAGAGCTAGAAGAAACTGGCATGCAAATGTCAAAAGTAGCAACATTTTTACTTAACTTAGGCGATGTGCCCACAATGCAGAAATGCTCTGGATTTTTCCTGAGCGTTTCTCCCTGGCAGAAAAAACGCATGCGGATTTCCTGCCAGGGACAAGTGGAAGTGAAGCGTTCTTCACATGCATTTCCGCATGCGTTTTGTCAAGCGCTTTCCAAGCGATTTTAGCATCACTTGGAAAGTGCTTGATAACTTGGTCACGCTATATAAATCCATGCAAACAGCATGAGTTTATATAGTGTGACCGAAAGAATGGTAAAAAATAAATATTATACTTACCTTCTGATGGCCCCCGGTGTTCTTGTCTTGGCTTGCCGGCAGCTCGCGGTAGATTAAAGGACCTGTCGACGTCAGCAGTCACGTGACCAGTCACAAGACTAAATGACGTCACCATAGGTCCTTTTAGTCTACTGCGAGCTGCCGGCAAGCCAAGACAAGGACACCGGGGGCCATCAGAAGGTAAGTATAAAATTTATTTTTTATTTTATTTTATTTTTTACAGGTACTATGGTACCCGGGTCCAGAGGAGAGTTCCCTCTTCTCCAAACCCGAGTACCATCTGCACATTGAAGCGCATGGTATCTGCATGTACAGCAGATCTAGTGATGCGGATGACATGCGGTCCAATGCAAGTCAATGGCGGCAAAAGCGCCACGCTTCCGTAAAATCATTGGTAGTGCTGCATATTTTTCCGCAATGATAATCCGCAGTGAAAATTTCCGCAGCATGTGCATAGCAGATGCGGATTATTATTGGGGAACATGGCAGACCTTCTACCAAGCATTTTTTAAGCGTTTCTGCAACAGAATTGCCACTGCGGAAACGCTTAAAAAACACATAGTGGGCACACAGCCTTAGCCTTAAAGTTCTCTCTTTTTGGGGAATCAGGGTCTTAGTCTTTATTTTAATGATTGTGATATTAAATCACCAGTCATTAACATCTATAAGATTATCTGTATAAATGCCAATAGTTTAAGCATTGCTAAAAATTGTCTAAACATTTTCACTAATTAGTATTATATATTTTCTCTGTAATTGATGTTCATGTTTAGTTTTGTTTATTGGTACAGAATAGAGATGAGCGTTGTTCTACTCGAACTGTTCGCCAATCTCAAAATCGAGCTGTTTTTGGCTGGTGTTCGAGTCGTTCGGCGAACAAGAACGATTTGAAAAAAAAAAATTCGGCTGTTCGAGGTTATGTTCGATAACTGTTCGTGCACCAAAATCATAACTGGAATTTTTCTCAGTAATGATGAAAATTAATGTTAATACGCAGTTTGAGTGTACAGCGGGGCGGGGGGAGGGGCAGGGGATGGATCTCTGCAGGAATAATGAAGATCTCCATTTTTTTTTCTCTTTCCCGCATTTACAGTGGGGAGGTGCAGTCTGTCAGTCTATCAGCAGCGCACACATGGAGCGAACTGCTTTTTTTCACACAAGCAAGGGCATGTGTCATTGGCAGTGTATGTCACATGTCCTTGCCCTATAAGACCCAGCCATTTTCCCCGTCGCCACCATTTTCTCACTGCTGCAGCTGCTTGTTAGACGGCACCGCTGTTGCTGTGTGCGCTATACCTTGTTAATTTCAAGCCAATTTTCGCACAAATCTACAGATAGCTTGGGAGTAGGGAAGAGTTGTGATTGCAGTCCTTTTAAGGACTAGGTTACAGCATTTCCTGCGATTTTTATCAGGCAGGTCTGTGCTCTTAAATAGATAGGTTGGGAGTAAAGACTAATTGTAATTGTAGTCCTTTTCAGGACTAAGTTACATCAGTTCCTATCAGTTTTTGCCAGGCAGGTCTGTACCAGTGCTGAGCAAGTTTTTTTCACAGCATTTGGCTAAATCTAGCAAAGCAAATCCTTTTTGGCCTATTGCAGAGTGTGTTAGTCAGTGGAGTAGCCTATCTGTGTTGCAAGATATACCACCTGTGTATAGAATAACAATTTTTTACTGCACCTAGTGAAGTGAAACCTTTTGGGCATAGCATCATTCTGTTAGTCCATCTATACTAACCTCGACCAGGTTGCAAATTCAATATAATATTTTTCTGCATCGAGCTCTGAAAAAATATTTCGGCTTCTAGCAGTGTGTGGGACTTGTTCTATTAGTCCATCTATACTGACCTCCATCAGGTTGCAAATTCAATTTAATTTTTTTCTGCATCTAGCTCTGAAAAAATATTTCAGCTTCTAGCAGTGTGTGGGACTTGTTCTATTAGTCCATCTATACTGACCTCCATCAGGTTGCAAATTCAATATAATTTTTTTCTGCATCTAGCTCTGAAAAAATATTTCGGCTTCTAGCTGTGTGTGGGACTTGGTCTATTAGTCCATCTATACTGACCTCCATCAGGTTGCAAATTAAAAATAATTTTTATCTGCATCTAGCACTGAAAAAATATTTGGGCTTCTAGCAGTGTGTGGGACTTGGTCTATTAGTCCATCTATACTGACCTCCATCAGGTTGCAAATTCAATATAATTTCTTTCTGCATCTACCTCTGAAAAAATATTTGGGCTTCTAGCAGTGTGTGGGACTTGGTCTATTAGTCCATCTATACTAACCTCCACCAGGTTGCAAATTAAAAATAATTTTTATCTGCATCTAGCTCTGAAAAAATATTTGGGCTTCTAGCAGTGTGTGGGACTTGGTCTATTAGTCCATCTATACTGACCTCTATCAGGTTGCAAATTCAATATAATTTTTTTCTGCGTCTAGCTCTGAAAAAATATTTGGGCTTCTAGCAGTGTGTGGGACTTGGTATATTAGTCCATCTATACTAACCTCCACCAGGTTGCAAATTAAAAATAATTTTTATCTGCATCTAGCTATGAAAAAATATTTGGGCTTCTAGCAGTGTGTGGGACTTGGTCTATTAGTCCATCTATACTGACCTCCATCAGGTTGCAAATTCAATATAATTTTTTTCTGCATCTAGCTCTGAAAAAATATTTGGGCATCTAGCAGTGTGTGGGACTTGGTCTATTAGTCCATCTATACTAACCTCCACCAGGTTGCAAATTAAAAATAATTTTTATCTAAATCTAGCTATGAAAAAATATTTGGGCTTCTAGCAGTGTGTGGGACTTGGTCTATTAGTCCATCTATACTGACCTCCATCAGGTTGCAAATTCAATATAATTTTTTTCTGCATCTAGCTCTGAAAAAATATTTGGGCTTCTAGCTGTGTGTGGGACTTTCTCTATTAGTCCATCTATACTAACCTCCACCAGGTTGCAAATTAAAAATAATTTTTATCTGCATCTAGCTCTGAAAAAATATTTGGGCTTCTAGCAGTGTGTGGGACTTGTTCTATTTGTCCATCTATACTAACCTCCACCAGGTTGCAATTTCAATATCATTTTTATCTGCATCTAACCCAGCCAATACTTTTGGCCTAATACCACAGTTTGGCCACTCAGCTCTGTTCGGTTCCCATCCATAGTTTTTTTGTGCAAACAAGTCCAGAGTTGTAAATTAGTTAACCACCAGAATGAATGGAAAAAGGCCTGCTGCTGGTGGAAAGGGGAATAGGCGTGTTGGGAAGGGGAAAAAAGGTTGTGTCCGTGGGGTAGGTGTTAAAGCAACAGTAACATCTGCAGAAGAAAGACCATCTTCCAGCCAAACTAAAATGTCTACTTCTTGTAGCGGACAATGTGATAAGATCCCTTTCTTACGGCCACGCCAATCGCTACAAACTCCAGATGAGGCACAAAAACAGCAGGTGCTTCAACGGATATCAAGTGCTCCTTTAAGTGGGCTCTCCTCCACCTCAACTTCAACATCACAAATACTCCAGTCCTCAGAGGTGTCACCCCAATCTCACTTGCTTCCTCACAGCTCCCAAATCTCCAGCTGCCCATCTGAGTATGGGGTAGAACAGATGGTTGAGTCTGCAGATCTGTTTACTCATACTATAGGCTGGGAATCAGAGATCGGCTGCAGAGCTTCTGTGAAACCAGACGAGGAAATGATCTGCACTGATGCCCAGAATCTTTGTGAGTTGGATCCAGGACCAGACGCAGAAGGTTCTGACCATAATGTAGACCCTCATTCCCAAACTGTAACTCCTGTTGGTGGAGACAATGAGGAAGACGATGATGAGACTCAAATACCGTATTGGAGCGACAGCTTTAGTTTTTTGTCAGGGCAGGATCAGGTTGGCTCTGAGGACGAAGGGTGTGATAACACACACGGTGATGATGATGAGGTTGGAGATCCCACTTAGTGTCAACCCACAGTCAGCCAAGAGATGAGGTCAGCAGAGGAGGTGGAGGAGGATGCTAGTGACGACGAGGTTAGGTTGCGCCTTCCTGGACAGAGACGTAGTACTGGAAGCACGTCAACAACTGCATCCTCAAACAGAACTCTGCCTCTGACCACAAGTCATGGTGGCTCTTCAGGTCGCATGGGTGCTTAGCCTTGCATAGCCTGGGCATTTTTTCAGATCGATAAAGATGACCCAACTCGTGTTATCTGTAACATTTGTCAGCAAAAGCAAAGTAGAGGCCAAAAATACATAGTTTGAGTACTTCATGCATGAACCGGCACATGGACATGAAGCATAAGTTGCAGTGGGAAGCTCACTGTGCTACAATGCGGCCTAGCCAGCCGGGCCGACCACCGTCTGCCACATCTTGTGCATCTGCGGCCTCTTCATCCTCTGTGACTGGGGAGACAGCAGTCACACCTGTTTTGGGACGCAGACCTGCCACCTCTTTACCCGCAACAGCCAGCGTGATTGGCAGGTCATCATTTTCTTTGGAGGTGGAAACACCAGCTGGTGTTGAGCGCTGTCCGACATCGATAGCACCACCTTTGGATCAAGGCAACCTAACATGTCCGCCTGCATCTTCCTCACAGACCGGCAGTTTGCCGGGGAAACCCTTCTCAACCCCGTCTAATCACAACAGCCAACCCTCGGTCCCTCAGATGTCGACAAGTAAAAGACCATTTCCTCCTAGCCATGAGAAAGCTAAGAGGTTGAATTTCACCATCTGCAAGCTGTTGGCTACAGAAATGCTGCCTTTCCATCTGGTGGACACAGAAGATTTTCGCGACCTTATGTCCATCGCAGTGCCCCAGTACCAGATGCCCAGTCGGCACTACTTCTCAAAGAAAGGTGTGCCTGCGCTCCACCAGCATGTCGCACACAACATCACCGCTTCTTTGAGAAACTCTGTGTGTGACAGGGTGCATTTCACCACAGACCCTTGGACGAGTAGGCATGGACAGGGGCGTTACATGTCGCTGGGCACTGGGTAACTATGGTGACAGCAGGACAAGGAGCTGCTGTCCAAGTCTTGCCATCCCCACGAGTTGTGCGTCAATCCTCTTTATCTCAAAGTTCCTCCACTGCTTCTGCCTCCTCAACCTCCTCTCGGTCCTCCACCTGCACCCAAAGCCTGTCTGGTCATGCCACAAGCTTTCTAACTGTGCAGAAGGGATCCTGCACACCTCCTCACTATGCTGGCAGCAGGGCACAACATCATCAAGCGGTTTTTACTTTGAAATGTCTGGGAAATGTGAGACACACAGCTAATTAGTTGTGGTCGGCTCTGTAGAACCAATTTCATGAATGATTGTCTCCACTGGACCTGAAACCAGGGAAGGCCGTGTGCGTCAATACTGCAAACCTGGGTGCAGCCCTTCGCCGGGGCAATGTCACACACATGCCTTGTATGGCTCACGTGTTGAACCTGGTTGTCCAGCAATTTTTAGCTCACTATCCCGGACTAGATGGCCTTCTGCAGAGGGCACGGTCGCTGTGTGCTCACTTCCGCTGTTCGCATCCCGCAGCTCAGCGACTTACATCTCTACAGAAGTCGTTGGGCCTACCACTTCACCGGCTAAAATGCGATGTGCCTACCCAGTGGAATTCAACTCTGCACATGTTGCAGCGACTGTGGCAGCACCGACAAGCCCTGGTGTAATACGTTCTGACGTATAGCCTGGGCCAACGAGATCAAGAGGTGGGGCAAATCACGCTGGAGGAGTGGTCTCAGATCAGGGACCTATGCACCCTTCTGCACAATTTTGAAATGGCGACGAAGATGTTTAGTGCTGACAATGCCATTATCAGCATGACTATTCCGGTGATATACATGCTGGAGCACATGTTAAACAGAATTCGGAGTCAGGTGGTGGCACAAGAGGAGGAGGAAGTAGAGGAGGAGGAGGAAGTAGAGGAGGAGGAGTTGTATGCGGAAGGGCTAACATCTGCAAGGTCCAGACGGTCGGCAGCACCAAGGCGGCAGGCATGTGAGGGTGGGGGAGATGGTTTTACCAGGTCACATGGTAGCAGCCAAACTAGAGAGGAAGGTGCAGGAGCCCAGGAAGAAGTGGAGGATGAACTGATGGAAGACTCATTAAATGAGGGAGACCTTGATCACATTTCTGTTGTGCGAGGTTAGGGGGAGAGGACAGAGGAAGGAAGCATGATTGTTACCTCGCCACCAACACAATAGGGACTTGGTGCTCCTGGATGCGCAAGACACATGAGTGCCTTCTTGCTGCACTACCTGCAACATGACCCTCGAATTGTGAGAATTAGAAATAATCCTGACTACTGGGTTGCCACGCTGTTAGATCCCCGGTACAAAAGTAAATTTGCAGAAATTATTCCTGCCATAGAAAGGGATGCACGCATGCAGGAGTATCAGCAGACACTGTTGCAGAATCTTACATGTGCTTTTCCACAAAACACCAGTGGTGCACGTAGTGAATCTCACAGTTCCAACTTGCCAACCGTGGGACCGTCGAGTGTTCAGCACTCAAACCCGTAACAGAAACACAGTATCTGCTGGTAACATATATTTTGCGGAATCATTTCACCACTTTTTGAGCCCATCCTTTGCAAGGCCACAGGAGACAAGAACAGTGACACATAGTCAACGCCTAGAGACGATGGTACAGGAGTATCTCCAAGTAAACATTGAAGCCATGACTGTGTCACTGGACCCTTGCTCTTTTTTGGGCTTCCAATCTGGATAAATGGCCGGAGCTCGCCACTTACGCCTTGGAGATCTTGTCATGCCCTGCAGCCAGCGTTCTGTCTGAACGTGTGTTCAGTGCTGCTGGTGGTGTGCTGACAGATATGCGCACGCGGCTCTCCACTGATAATGTAGACAGACTCACGTTCATAAAGATGAACAAATCATGGATCCGAAATGACTTTTCTACCCCTGTGTCATCCTGGGGAGAGTAAAAGCTTGATGATTAGTTAAAATCACCTCACCAACCGTTTTAAGCTTTCAAATTACTAATCATGTTTATCTGTATCTTGGCTGGAAAATAATATGGGCTTTGTAGCAGTGTGCAATACTGATTCTATTAGGCCATCTATACTAAGCTCCACCAGATTTAAAATTACTAATCATGTTTATCTGTATCTTGGCTGGAAAATAATTTGGGCTTTGTAGCAGTGTGCAGTACTGATTCTATTAGGCCATCTATACTAAGCTCCACCAGATTTAAAATTACTAATCATGTTTATCTGTATCTTGGCTGGAAAATAATTTGGGCTTTGTAGCAGTGTGCAGTACTGATTCTATTAGGCCATCTATACTAAGCTCCACCAAATTTAAAATGAATAATAATTTTTAGCTGCATCTAGCCCGGAAAATAATTTTGGGTCTCCTAGATGCGCAAGACACATGAGTGCCTTCTTGCTGCACTACCTGCAACATGACCCTCAGATTGTCAGAATTCGAAGTAATCCTGACTACTGGGTTGCCACACTCTTAGATCCCCCACACTCTTCGATCAACCTTTTCATTTTAATAAAGAACAAAAAAATGGTCATTTTTGAAATTATAAGCATTAGCAGGTTATTAGAAACTGAAATCAAACAGTTTTCAACTCAAAACTTTATTCTAGGTGATGTTACATTTGCACATAGGACCCCTTGTTCGAAAGGAGCTTCTGAACTGTCTCGTCCATTGAATTTTTCAGCTTTTGGATGGTTTCTGCTTCAATTGTTTTGCATGAGGACAGAATACCCTCCCAGAGCTGTTGCTTAGATGTGAACTGCCTCCCGCCATCATAGACACTCCTTTTGATGATGCTCCAGAGGTTCTGAATGGGGTAGAGGTCACGGGAGCATGGGGGTCACACCATAAGTTTGTCCCCTTTTATGCCCATATCAGCCAGAGATGCAGATGTGTTATGTGCAGCATGAGACGGTGCATTATCATGCATGAAAATGATCTTACTGGGAATACACGGTTCTTCTTCTTGAACCATGGCAGGAAGTGCTGTTTGAGAAACTCCACATTCATTATGGAGTTCATCTTTACCCCTTCAGGGATCCTAAAGGGGCCAACAATCTTTCTCCCCATGATTCCAGCCCAAAACATTACTCCACCTCCTCCTTGTTGGCGCTGTAGCCATGTTTGCGTGGTGTGTTCATCAACCAGCCATCCTCCACTCCATCCATCTGGACCATAAAGCGTTGCACGGCACTCATCCGTGAACAAAACAGTTTTGAAGTCAGTCTTCATGTATTGTTTGGCCCACTGGAGCCGTTTCTGCTTGTGTGCAGTGGAAAGAGGAGGTCGACAGGATGGCTTACGCACAGCTGCAAACCTCTGAAGGACCCTGCATCTTGTTGTTCGGGGGACGTTGGAGGCACCAGCAGCTTGAAAAAACTTGTCTGCTGATATGACAAGGCTTTTTTGCCGCTGCTCTTTTAACCTGACGTAATTGCCTATAGGAAAGAGTCCTCAATTTTCCCTTATCAGCACGCACACGTGTGTACTGTGAATCAGCTACATAATTCTTGATTGCCAAGACACTTCATCCTGATCATCGCACAATGTTGATTGTAGTCATGCCTTGACCTAAACACTCCACAATTTGTTGCTTCTCAGCAGCCGACACATCCTTTTTCTTTCCCATTTTGGCAGAAAATGTAGGCTGCTTAATAATGTGGGACAGCCTTCTTAAGTAGTCTTGCCTTTCATTGGACACACCAGCCAAACTAATTAGCACAGGTGTCTGCAATTGCTTACAGTGATATAAAGAGCCCAGACACACATCACCATCAATGAGTTTAACTGACAAACGAAAAAATTCTTACCTTATCACTCCTAAACACTTTTTGAATAATAATTTGGAACACAGTGTACAAGTGCTTTTCCACAAAGCACCAGTGGTTCACGTAGTGAATCTTACAGTTCTTACTGGTCAAACCAGTGCCGAACTATTTATGTGGTTTTGATGTTTAAATGTCTGACTACGCCACCCGTGGATTGCGGTCAGAGTGAACCGCCGCTGCAGGGCAGACCGCTGAGGCTGGTGTTGTGGGTGCAGCAGAGCGTAGTATAACTCCCCACGGGAGAAGTATAGCCTCAGGGCAGTGTATGCGGAGGATGGGGGTGATGGTGCACAGCAGCAGCAGTAATGACACGGAGTCAGTGATGCAGTCCAGGGCCTTTACTCACAGTTCTTATTATCCAGACCACTTCTGCAGGTAACGGCTGCCTACGTCGTACTGTGCTCGCCAGGTGAGGAGCTCAAACAACTCCCAGATAACTTTGGAGAGCTTCACAGGACCCCCTTTGTGTGTCATTTGTCTGGCCTTTCTTACCAACGCTTCTGTCCTCCTGCCTCGGGCCTCCTCTTGGTAAACTTGGCGCCAGTTTCCCTGACCCTATGTGGTGCCTTCCTAGTGGGAAGTTTGTAGCTGAGGGTCATTTCCAGCCTCCACTACTTTCGGAGACCGGTCTCCCCCTTTGGCCTGACCCCTCCACGCAGGTGGATTCGGGCGTGCGGTGGCGACTCGCCCGTCCGCACCCCTGGGATCCCTTTGTTCCTCGTTCCTGGAGCCTTCTCTGCTCCTCTTCCTTTCTTCTCCCTCTTCCAGGCCTTTGCCTCTGTTACTAGGCCCGCCTCCGGAGCAGAGCTCATGCAGAGCCCCTGCTCCCTGTCACTTCTGCTCAGACTTCTCTGCACTGAACTAAGATGGTGCCCACCTTTTATACTCCCTTCTCAATGCACCCAGGAACTGCTTCCTCCCATCTCCTGCACTACAGGGTTCCCCTTCCTCAGTGTTCCCTCCCCCCACTCCAGCCAGGGACAGGGACTGTCGTGCCCATCTCAGGGGCATATTGGTCGCCCTGCCCCACAGCAATGTGGTGTAATGCATGCAGGTGTGGGGGTCCTGATCCACACTCCATCCTTACCTCAGAGTGAGATATCACACCTTTGGGTGAGGTGCAATACCTCTGTAGCAACCGAGCCCTCGGGGTGCTACAGTTCCATTTATCTTCAGCCTAGGTGACGTTTTGCAATACAGGGCCGTGATTTTGGCTATAAAAGGGTCCCCTAGACCCCTACCCCAAGCTTTTTAAGAGAATAATATATGGCGTGCCAGGAGACTCTATGGAATGCTTTCTCAGCATCCAACGAGAGTATCTACTTACAAATTTTTAACTGCATCTAGCCCAGGAAATACTTTGTGCCTAGTAGCAGTGTCTGCTAGTCAGCAGATTATCCCAGCTGTTAAGCAAGCTACACCACCTGTAGTTTGGACACTTCATTTTTTCAAAGGAAATGCTTCGGGTCCCCGGGATACTCAGTGAAGAGCATCAGGAGGCACCCCAAGGCATAGGGGCTGGGACTGGCAGTAGGACACCTTGCGGTGGACCGCCGAGCTCGATCCTTATAAAAGCATTTTAACTGCAGCAGTTTTAGTGGAGGCTACTGGAGCTGGAATTACGCGGCTGCTGGCATGAGACTTTCCCTCCAATAGAACCTTGTAAAAGGATTTAAAGTGTATTCATTCAAATTAGAGAGACAATTTAAATTAAAAAGCTTAGACCTGCCTCCACCACAGGAGGGCTCGCTCGACCCACCAGTGGACAGACACCAGTATTGGAAGAGGGGGGCTGGCCGTCAGGGTCCACCGCGGCTCTGGCACAAACCCGGCCACACGGAGGTCGCACGGGCAGGAACGGACTGGCCGTGTCGGCTTCTCACTTTTTGGGTTTTAGAAGGGCATGACATGCCTTTATCTGTGTCTCCCCCTCATTTTACTCCTCCACCTCTTCTCTTTTAGCATGACTATATGTACTTGTCACTTTTCCATGTGTTAGTTATGTCTTCTGAGCAGTTTGTCAGCTTTTGGACACCTTTGAAGTTGTTTTCTATGAGTTTCTATGTGTTTTTGTTTGCCTGCCATTGGTTTTAACGGTGTTCGACAAACAGTTCGACGAACAGTTCGGCGAACACACGGGTGTTCGACGAACCGAACCGAACTCGAACACTACGGGGGTGGCTCAACACTAGTACAGAATACTCTATGTAATGCTAATGCCTGTGTTCCTGTGTGTTCCCTCTCCCTCCACCCGGCAGGGACGCCGACATACTCACTGCCCTGGCCGAACTGCAGTGTCCTCGTTGCCTGCTTGACTTCCTGCTCCTCTGGTCCTTTACATGCTGCACAGGTCTCCCGGCAGGGCAAATAGTGCACTCGCACATGCTCTCCTTGATTCTTAAAGGGGCAGCAAGCGCCAATAGCTGAGAGGCCTCAAGTATATAAGGCATGCTCCCCAGTAGGGAGTTGCCTGAGCAACCCCTGTAGTTTCCCTACCTTGTGTGTTTATGTGCAACTAATATATTGGCAGGTCCCTCTCCTTGAGTTAGTTGGTGTTTGAATCTTGCCTGCTTCCTGAGACCTGTGTTGTCCCTGAGCCTGAAGACACTCTGGCGGTCCCAGAGCCTGAAGGCGCCCCGGCGGTACACGTACCTGAAGCCACCCCGGTGGTACACGAAGCTGAAGCTCCTCCGGTGGTACACAATACACAAACCTGAAACCCTTCAGAACATGAAATGTAAGACATTAAAAATGCATAAGTTGACAGTTTCCCTAAAGTGTTTTTTAAACACATAGCTAAGATTTCTGTTACTGTATTTCACACTTAGAAAGTTGACAATTGTCATTCATGAGTAGTTTGTGTATTATGCTGAATGCTTGCACATATAACACAAAACATTTAAAATGCCAATATGATGCCAACAATAATATTTGCGAGTATTGAGAGTAGAAATAAAATAATAATTGTCTGCATTTAGAAATCTGATACAAAAATGAATTCACTCATTAACATAATTATATACAGAAAGAAAATAACACCCCTCTGATATTGTACTCATATTATGGCACTTATTCTCACAGAGCACTAATTTATGTTTAATGCCCTGTAAATTAATTACTGTGAAGTGCTGTAATTATGATGTTATCTTTCTCTTTACTAAATATTAACTAAAAATGGCACCACTAGTGCCAATAGCTTTACACTGTGAAATGAAAAGGCCCATGACTAATTGTATTCTCAGCATGAAAGGAAACCTGCAGAGCTTTGTGAAACGTAAAATAATGATAAAAAGAGAAAACAGAGGAAAAAAAGTATGAAAATTATTGAAGTTTTAAACATGTAATTTGTCAACCGATAGTTTTCAATGCCTTTCTATAGATTTTATCTTCATACTTCAATTCAAACACATGGTACATGTTTTTAATATAAATATATATTTTTTATTTCCATAAAATCATCAACTATGCACTTTTCGTATAAATAAAACTATCCTTACAGCTTATAGAACACTGTGTGGTCATGACACCCTCAGACCATCTCAAGAGGATCACGGCCAGAAACCAAATTCCATTTTTAATTAATATATGGTAGGTCTCCATGACTCTGTAAAAGTATTTTTGTTTCTGTTATTGTTCTGTATAAAGCTGAGCAAATCTCCTGAAATTCGATTTGGGCAGATTCACTCAAATTTGATTCACGTCAAATAAATGGAACCTGCCTGGAGGTCGTTAAACAAAATTAAACTCTTACACACCTCCCCTCAGCATTTCCCATACATGTCCTGAAGCCACTGTTCCCCTCCTAGTCTTCCTATCGTCCTTCTTCAGTCTCCTTTTCATTCCAGATTTTCTTGTGCCACCATTAACTAGGTCTCACACAGACATGTGGAGTCTGATGAACGTCATTGATATTAATGACATGGCATACCTCACAGTGGCATATGGATTGAGCAATGAGGAATACAATAGTTTATTGGTTTTTTTCAAGTCATTTTTATGCCTTTATAATTCAATAAACTTGCTGAACTCATTACAATCTGAATTTTGAGGGAAATTCATAGAAAAATAAATTATTTTACAATAGATTAATTATCTAATTCTTTATTGAGAGCAAAAATAACTATTGATGGACTGTATGCAAATTGCAATTATGGAGTAAAAGTGGCAGTGCATTGGTACAATCTACTAGCTGTGAAATTTGTACCTGTGCATGTCCTCTCTACGTCTGCTTCGCTTGTTGGCTGACGCAGAGTGCCCTATTTTATTCCTGGAACTTGTGGCTGTGGCCAGTTCACGCTATGGGGTTAATCTTGTTAGTTTGGGTTTCTTCCTGCTGTCCACAGCTGTGTTCTTGGACATGCCATGCCATAACATGGTCATAGACTGGCACCAGGGTGATATTGTCTGTTGGAGCCCTGAGTGTCAGGGAAATGTGTGTCTTTATCTGTGATTCTATCTCAGGTTGTGTGCCCATGATCCGGAGACACTGCGCGTTTAACTTTGCGCACTTATGCAGCGTCAAACCCGCAGTGGCCATATGTTACAGCAGAGTGGGTGGGATTTGTAGACATCTCATGCCCACTATTCGTCTGTGGGACACCCGTGGAAACTGACATGCGGCGCATCTTTCCAGACCGCAGCATGTCAATTTCTCTTTCGGGTCCGCATGCGGGCTTTCCCCATAGACCTAACCTCTATGTGGAAAGTCCGCATGTGAAAAAAAAAAAGGCTGCCACTCATTTGCATAAAATGATCGGAACCCGCAGGCGGTTCTTCTGCAGCGTCTGGGCCGCAGGCTCGGACGCATCGTGGGCACTCACCCTAAAACTATACCACATCATTTACCCGAAAAATATAGAAATTTTGCTGATGAATTTTCTGTGTCTGAATCTGAAAAATTACTCACACACAGAGATTGTGATTATCCCATTCATCTGGTACCAAACGCCTGTCTCACCAAGGATAAAATACATAATCTTTTTGGCCCAGAACATCAAGCCATGAAAGATTATATAGGAGACTGTCTGAAAAAATGATTCATTGGACTGTCCATGCCACAGCTGGGTGTAGACATCTTTTTTGTTGGTAAAAAAGATGGTGGTCTCAGACCTGGCCTTGACTATCAGGAAATTAAGAAGATGGCATTTATCACACCTAACGGTTATTATTAGTGATGAGCGAGCCTGTTCTGTTAACCCTTTCGGCGAGCATGCTCGGGTGCTCGCGGAGTATCTTCGGAGTGCTCGGATGTTATGTTTGAGTCACTCTGTGTGCATGATTTGCGACTATTTGACAGCTTTAATACATGTGAAGAATGCCTAACAAACAGGTATTCCTCACATGTATTAAAGGTGTCAAACAGTTGCAAATCATGCACACGGAGTGACTCAAACATAACATTCGAGCATGCCGAAGATACTTGGAAAACACCCGAGCATGCTCGTAAATCTCTAGTAGTGAGCATGTTCGCTCATCACTAGTTATTATGAGTATCTCATAATGCTTTTTTGGGCTAAGTAATGCTCTGACTGTTTTTCAAAAATTTGTTAATGACATTTTCAGAGATAACAGTGGTCAATATGTGGTTGTCTATGTGGATGACATCTTGGCTTATTCATCTGGTATAAAGTTACACAATCAACATGTATGTACTGTACTCCAAAACCTCAGGGACATTTTTTATTTGCTAAACTTGAAAAATTTCCTTGGGTTTGCTAACTACTATCGTAAATTTATTAACATTTTTTCCAAGTTTGCCAAACCAGTTACTTACTTTACCTTCACAGAGTTAAGAGTATTTATCATCTGACCCTGTATTAGTCTAGCCTGATCTTAAACGTCCTTTTCTAGTGAAGGTTAATGCCTCAGAGATTGGAGTGGGAGCAGTGTTATTGCAGGGTACACCATCTCCCACTCAACTCTGGCAATGTGCTTTGTTTTCTTGGAAATTTGAAAAAAATTATGAAATAGACAGTTGTGAATTATTGGCGGTCAAGTGGGCCTTTGAGGAATGGCACCACTTCCTCAAAGATGCCAAACGTAAAAGCACTGTTATCACAGATCATGAAAACCTTTCATATCTTGAATCAGCCAAAACACTAAATGATACGCAAGCAAGTTGAGTTTTATTATTCTATAGGGTTGATTTTTGTGGTGACATTTAGACCTGGCTGGTATGAAAAATATGAAAGCTGATGCTCTCTCCTGAAGGTTCAGCTCATCCCAAGCCGAAGACTCAGAACAAGTCCACCTTCTAGCTGAGGGAGCTGAAGGTATAGTTGTGTCCTCAGTTTCTCAAGATCTTGCTGAGGAGGAATGTAAGTCTCAATAATTAGCCCCTGACAATACTCCTTCCCAAAAATAATTTGTTCCTCCATAATTTCATGTTCAAGTACTCCAGGAGTGTCATGATTCTGTCCTTGAAGATCACCCTAGGATTAGCAATACTATCTGACTAATAAACAGGAATTTTTGGGGGCCAACCATTTGTTGGGCATATATTAGCGTTGTTAATTTTGTGCTCGAACTTCAACACCCCATATTCGTCCTTTCGGACTTCTTCAGCCCTTATTCACTCCAAAAAGTCTTTGGACCCACCTCATTACTGATCTCCCACTCTCATAAGGGAAGACTGTTATTTCGGTAGCAGTGGACAGATTTAGCAAAACCTCTATTTCTCAAACCTTAAGTAAGTTGTTTGTCAAACACATTGTGTGTCTATATGGGATTCTGGAAAATATTGTTTCTGATAGAAGAGCTTAGTTTGTTTCCAAATTCTAGAGGGAATTCAGTTGCAAAATTAATATTGAATTGTTTTTTTCATCTGCTTATCACCCAGAAACCAATAGTCAGACTGAATGCGCCAACCAAACACTTGAGCAATATCTACAGTGTTTTGTTTCTGACCATCAGTCTGACTGAGCGAGACATATTCCATTAGCTGAGTTTGCCATTAATAATAAATATCAAGAATCCATTAACACATCTCCATTCTTCTGTAATCTTGGGTATCATCCTTGTTTTGATTCTTTTGCTGCTTCTAAAGTTGATACAGAAATCAAAAGGCTGGTAAATCCATAGACAGGTTGAAGCTCATCTGGTCTGAAGTAAGAGAGAGCCTACGGAGGACATAGGGCAGACAGATATCTTCTGCTAATAAGAGGTTAATGGATGGGTCAAGCTTTCCTTTTGGGGACAAGCTATGGTTATCCACCAGAAATATCAAAATTAAGGCCCCCTCCCCTTAGCTAGGACCCAAATTCATTGGTTCTTATGAGATATCAGAGGTTGTCAGTCCAGTTGACGTCTGGTTAAAACTACCCCCTTCCTTCCAGATTCACGATATGTTCGTCAAATCCTTGCTAATGGCATACCGTTCACATGTGCATCCTGTTAGGTACCCCTCCTGTGTTGGTTAGAGGTAACCTTGAGTTTTAAATGGAAAAGATCCTGGATAATAAGGGGTTCTCTGCAATATTTGGTGTGTCAAAAGGGCCATGGGCAAAAGGTCAAGAATAAAGATCTTGGGTGTAGGCTAACAACATCATTCCCACAATGTCATTAAAATGCTCCATCAGTCTTTCCCTGACAAACCCTGTCCTAAGGGTCTGGGGTTCCTTCATAAGATGATGGGAACTGTGACATTTATGCCAGTGACAGCCCCCTTTACTTCTGCTTTGTTTGTAGGCCTACACAGAGTGACTGTTCAATAGCCCTATTTTATTTCTGGAACTTGACCTATGAGGTTAATCCTGTTAGTTTGGGTTTCTTCCTGCTGTCAGCACTGGGAGGGGCTGCTCACGACATAAACTACTGAGAGTCAATTCCCACTGCCAGTCAATGTTTGTGCTACCTGGCTTTACCTATGTTCTGTGCATCTGTTGTTTCATCCTAATTTATCCGGTTCCCTCGGCTAGTTTATTGATGTTTCTCCTGCCTGACAATTTTGTACCTCTTGTACCTCTTGGTTCTGACCCGGTTACCTGACTATCTTTCTTGCCAGTTTGCACCACCGAAAAGAAGCTAACTTCATGGCTCTAGCCCAGGGACCCCTGTGTAAGTACACATCCCTGTACAGGCAATAGAGGGTGAAGGACAGGGCAGCCCCTGAGTTCTGGAAGACAGAGTAGCTAGGGCCGAGCCTTTTCGAGGTAGTCATTTTAGTGCTGCGAGGGGACCATAAACAATGCCCTTGTGACACTAGCTTAATTCAAGCACATTAAAGCTATATTTGTTTCATTACCGGGGCACTCTTTTTCTCTGTCTTGTGCCACAAGCCAATCTGAAAAGATATAGGGAAAAAAATTCTTTTTGAATAAGATGTAATGCTGCATCACCCAATCAGTGGGTTTACTGCTGTTGTGTCCCCTATCAATCAGTTGTAATTTGTGGAGAAACCTGACTGATTCCTTGTAGTGCCACCATAGGAAAAATGAAGGACTTTTGTCACATAGTCCATTATCTGCTCTACAACACTATTCCTCTAGGCCAGTCACTGCCACCTTGGTTTCTGAAGTGACACTAGCAGAGTTGTTCCCTTGCAAATATTCAATGTGCCCAACTACATTTACTGACTACCCTCTCGACAGTTTCAGTGTC
Organism: Phyllobates terribilis; assembly: GCF_046119375.1. Lineage (NCBI taxonomy): Eukaryota > Metazoa > Chordata > Amphibia > Anura > Dendrobatidae > Phyllobates > Phyllobates terribilis. The sequence continues at coordinate 18,231,609 of NW_027362771.1, forward strand.
TGATTGTCTTATTTACAGGTATGGCCTGCAGTCCTATTTCAGGGTGGGTTCATCTGTCAATCCGGGTTTTGTGTGCCTGATTTACCCCTTTTACTTCCTCATGTTTATTACAATGTATATAGAAAAATGAGAAGCCAGGTGTAACGGGTCTGGGAGGTGGAACCTCTGTGCAACTATACAAGGGGGCAGTCCTTGTAAGGAAGCTGGTGGCTCCCAGGGAAGACGGGCAGGTAGTCACGGCAAGTGACAGGGACAGTCTCTGGGTAGAGGGGCATGTAGTCATGGCAAGTGATAGGGACAGTCTCTGGGAAGAAGGGCAGCGGGCTGGTGGCTGGTGAGCACTCCCAGGTGAGCGGGCGAGAGTCTCTGGACAGGCAGGTGGTCACGGCAAGTGACGGCAGAACCTCCAGGTAGACTAGCAGACAGGTAGCGGGTGGACGCTCCCAGGTGAGTGGGCAAGAGTCTCTGGACAAACAGGTGGTCACGGCAAGTGACGGCAGAGCCTCCAGGTAGGCTAGCAGGCAGGTAGCAGGTGAGCGCTCCCAGGTGTGTGGGCAAGAGTCTCTGGACAGGCAGGTGGTCACGGCAAGTGACGGCAGAGCCTCCAGGTAGGCTAGCGGGCAAGTAACAGGTGAGCGCTCCCAGGTGAGCGGGCAGGCTGGTCCATAGACAGACTGACAGGTGTCGGAGAGCAGACCGTCGGACCGCAGGCTTGCAAGCCGGTAAGCGGATATCAGGCAGGTATCAAGCAGGAATCTGGCAGAAGACTGGCAGGTAACAGGCAGGAATCAGGCAGGTGACTGGCAGGTCACTGGCAATGGGACCTGAGGGCTGAAGCAGAGTGAAGGCTTTGCAACAACATTGCTCGGGCACCTCCATTTTGGAGGAGGTGCCTTATATATCTAGAGGTCCTCCGGCCATTGGCCGGGGACTCCTTAGGACGGCGCGCGCGCCCCTTTAAGAGAGGGGGAGCGCACGCGCGCATGCCCTAAGCACAGAGACCGGGAAGCAGCGCGCGCTGCCAGCAGAGCGGGAGGAAGCCGCCAGGCACGGAGCGGAGAGGTGAGGGGAACGGCGTCCCTGCCTAGCAGGGGGCAGGGACGCCGACCCTACAGTACCCCCCCCTTTAATCCCCCCCTTTTTTAGGCCAGAGAGAAATTTAGCCAGGATGAGAGGGGCATGGATGTTCTCCCGGGGCTCCCATGTTCTCTCCTCAGGACCAAACCCCTTCCAATCTACCAAAAAAAAGGTTTTTCCTCTTACCCTCTTAGTGGCCAGAATACTCTCTACCTCAAAGACGTCTTCAGCGGAAACCGAAGCAGGAGGAGTACCTGGATTGTTGGAAAAAGAGTTAAAGACAACGGGTTTGAGGAGAGATACGTGGAAGGAGTTGGGAATCCGTAAGGTGGCCGGGAGTTTTAATTTGTAGGCCACTGGATTAATTTGCCTGAGGATTTCGAAAGGACCGATGAAGCGAGGACCTAACTTGTAGGAGGGTATCTTGAGCCGTACATGTTTGGAAGAGAGCCAAACCTTGTCTCCCGGACGGAATTGAGGCGGATCCAGACGTCTTTTGTCAGCATAACTCTTCATCCGCTCGGAGGACTGAAGAAGTGCAGACCTGGTACTCTCCCAAATGGTAGAAAACTCGCTGACAAGAGACTGCGCGGCAGGGTTGTCCACAGAGGCGGAGACGGGAAACGGAATCTGGGGGTGCTGGCCTTAGACAATAAAGAACGGGGACTTGGAAGAGGATTCGCTCTCGTGGTTATTATAAGAGAACTCGGCCCAAGGAAGGAGGTCCACCCAATCAGAATGGTGGGCATTAACAAAGTGCCGGAGATAGCTGGTAAGGATCTGATTGATCCGCTCCACTTGACCATTGGACTGAGGGTGGTAAGCGGAGGAGAAGTCCAGGGTGACGTCCAGCAGTTTACATGTGGCTCTCCAGAAGCGTGAGGTAAACTGAACCCCTCGATCCGACACGATGTGGAGGGGTAGGCCATGGAGACGGAAGATATGGCGAATAAAGTCCTTAGCCAGCTCAGGTGCAGACGGAAGACCAGGCAGGGGAATGAAGTGGGCCATTTTAGAGAAGCGGTCCGCGACCACCCAAATGACAGTACACCCGGCAGAGACTGGAAGATCGGTAATGAAGTCCATAGCGATGTGTTGCCACGGGGCAACAGGTATGGGAAGCGGCAGGAGATGACCAGCTGGTAAGTGTCTGGGAACTTTGTTGCGGCCACAAGATGAACAGGCAGAGACGAAGTCTACCACATCCTTACGCAGGGTAGACCACCAGTAATGCCGGGAAATGAGTAGGAAGGTCTTCTTTTGGCCGGCATGGCCAGCTAGTTTAGAAGAATGACCCCAGCGAAGAACCCTCTCACGGTCTGGAGGTGCCACGAACGTCTTGCCGGGTGGAAGACGAGTCAAATCCAAGGAGGCCACATTCATCACCTTGGAGGGGTCGATAATGTGCATAGGCTCCTCCTCTTGGTCGGAGGACAGGAAGGATGGGGACAAGGCATCAGCTTTGACATTTTTGTCCGCCGGGCGGAAATGAAGGATGAAATCGAAGCGGGTAAAGAACAAAGACCACCGGGCCTGACGTGGATTAAGTCTCTGGGCATTTTGGAGATATGCCAGGTTCTTGTGATCCGTATAGATGATCACCGGGTATAGATCCCCTTCAAGCAGGTAACGCCACTCCTCCAGCGCCAATTTAACGGCAAGCAGTTCTCAGTCTCCTATGGAGTAATTGCGCTCAGAGGAGGAGAAGATTTTAGAGAAAAAGCCGCAGGTTACCATTCTCCCGGAGGAAGACTTCTGGGTGAGCACCGCTCCGGCTCCAGAGGAGGAGGCATCAACCTCCAGGTAGAACTGTTTGTTGCAGTCCGGACGGTGAAGCACATGGGCAGAGGAGAAGGCTTGTTTCAGGGAAAGGAAGGCCTCCTCAGCTTCTGATGACCATACCTTGGGATTAGCTCCCTTACGGGTGAGCGCAGATATGGGCGCAGTCCGTGACGAGAAGTGAGGAATGAAGAGACGATAGTAATTAGCGAAGCCCAGGAATCGCTGTATCGCCTTCAAGCCCTCCGGGCGGGGCCACTTTAGGACAGCAGAGAGCTTCTCGGGATCCATTCGCAAGCCTGTCTGGGAGATAACATAGCCCAGGAAAGGAAGAGAGGTCTGCTCAAAAAGGCACTTCTCGTATTTAGCATAGAGGTGGTTCTGCCTGAGCCTAAGCAGGACCTGACGAACATCCCTCCGGTGTGTGGGAAGATCCGGAGAGAATACCAAGATGTCGTCCAGGTATACCACCACGCAGGAGTAAAGAAGGTCACGGAAGATGTCGTTGACCAGTTCTTGGAAGACGGCGGGAGCATTGCAGAGACCGAAGGGCATCACACGGTACTCATAGTGTCCGTCCCGGGTATTAAATGCTGTTTTCCACTCGTCTCCCTGACGGATACGGACCAGGTTATACGCTCCACGTAGATCCAGCTTGGAGAAGATCCTGGCGCCTTTAAGACAATCAAATAACTCAGAGATGAGCGGAAGGGGGTATTTATTTTTAACCATGATCTGATTGAGTCCTCTATAGTCAATACAGGGGCGAAGCGAGCCGTCTTTCTTTTTGACAAAGAAGAATCCGGCTCCAGCCGGGGAGATAGATTTTCGGATAAATCCCCTAGCCAGATTCTCTTCAATGTACTCAGACATGGCCCGGGTCTCGGCTGCAGACAACGGGTAGATACGCCCACGGGAAGGAGTGATGCCAGGTACCAGGTCGATCGGGCAGTCATATGGCCTATGGGGTGGCAACGTCTCTGATTCCTTCTTACCGAAGATGTCCGCATAGGGCCAGTAAGGAGCCGGGAGACCTGGTAAATTAGCTGGAGTTGGCGGAGCGCGAGCTGGGCGGACCGGAACTAGGCAGGTCCTATGGCAGTCTGGACCCCATCGGAGTACTTCACCGGATCGCCAGTTCAATACGGGTTCGTGTGTCTGGAGCCAAGGTAGACCTAGCAACAGGGAGTGAGAAAGTCCGGACAGCACATGGAATGAGATTTCCTCAGAGTGCAGCATTCCCACCTGCAGGGTTATGGGTTCAGTGACGAGCAGGATGGTCTCCGAGAGAAGTCTTCCATCCACGGAGGCGACTGATAATGGTTCAGCCAGGGACTTGGTGTGAATACGGTATCTCTCTACCAGAGACTGGGAGATGAGGTTTCCAGCAGCTCCAGAATCCAGGTGGGCGAGTTCAAAGTGACGGTTTTCTCCCCAAGCAATAGAGACCGGTAAAGTCAGAGACAGAGAGGGCTTACTTTTGTCTAGGACGACCTCTCCGAGCGGTCCTAGACACTGGCGCTTCCCGGCTTCTCCGGGCAGGAACGGATGAAGTGCTCTTTACTGCCACAATAGAAACAGCTTCCCTCGGCTTGGCGAGATTCTTGGCGAGATCTGACCATCTTGGTCTGGTCGATCTGCATAGGTTCAGGCGAGGGCGCCCGCGGAGTGACTGGTTGAGAGGCAGATCTCAGGGAAGTAGGAGCAGAGCAAGAAAAGTTTTTCTCCCAGGTAGTCTCTTTGGCACGTTCTTGGAACCGGATGCCAATCCAGGTAGCTAGTGACACCAGGTCATCCAGAGTGGTAGGAATGTCCCGACCAGCTAACTCGTCCTTAATCCGACCGGAAAGACCCTCCCTGAAGACGGACACCAGAGCCTCATTTTCCCAGGCAAGCTCAGAAGCGAGGGTGCGGAACCATATGGCATATTGGCCCACGGTGAGACTCCCTTGGTGGAGACGTAGCAGAGAGGAGGCAGAAGAGGTTTTCCGTCCAGGTTCATCGAAGACTTTCCGGAAAGCAGCGAGGAAAGACGGCAGGTCGGACACCAGGGGATCCCCTCTCTCCCACAGGGGATTTAGCCATGCCAGTGCCTCCCCAGTGAGATGGGACATGATGAAGGCCACCTTGGCCTGGTCGGAGATGAACTGGTATGACATTAGCTCAAAGTGCAGGGTGCACTGGTTTATGAAAACCCCGAGCTAAAGTAGGTTCGCCGGCAAAGCGTGGAAGTGCCAGAAGCCGAGGTCCATAGTCGGGTACCATGAAGGGACTGGATTGCGGTACCGCAGGAATGGGCACGGCTGGACCAGAGGTAGACATAGACGAGTCACACAATGCGCCTAGACGAGAGTTAACGGACCGTAGATAGGACAGTACTACCTCCTGCTGAGTTTTCTGACGTAAGACTTCCTGGTGCAGATCAGAGATCTGGGGGCCACCGGGTTCCATGGCCCGAGCAAACTGTAACGGGTCTGGGAGGTGGAACCTCTGTGCAACTATTCAAGGGGGCAGTCCTTGTAAGGAAGCGGGTGGCTCCCAGGGAAGACGGGCAGGTAGTCACGGCAAGTGACAGGGACAGTCTCTGGGTAGAGGGGCAGGTAGTCACGGCAAGTGACAGGGACAGTCTCTGGGTAGAAGGGCAGCGGGCTGGTGGCTGGTGAGCGCTCCCAGGTGAGCGGGCGAGAGTCTCTGGACAGGCAGGAGGTCACAGCAAGTGACGGCAGAACCTCCAGGTAGACTAGAAGACAGGTAGCGGGTGGACGCTCCCAGGTGAGCGGGCAAGAGTCTCTGGACAGGCAGGTGGTCACGGCAAGTGACGGCAGAGCCTCCAGGTAGGCTAGCAGGCAGGTAGCAGGTGACCGCTCCCAGGTGAGCGGGCAAGAGTCTCTGGACAGGCAGGTGGTCACGGCAAGTGACGGCAGAGCCTCCAGGTAGGCTAGCGGGAAAGTAACAGGTGAGCGCTCCCAGGTGAGTAAGCAGGCTGGTCCATAGACAGACTGACAGGTGTCGGAGAGCAGACCGTCGGACCGCAGGCTTGCAAGCCGGTAAGCGGATATCAGGCAGGTATCAAGCAGGAATCTGGCAGAAGACTGGCAGGTAACAGGCAGGAATCAGGCAGGTGACTGGCAGGTCACTGGCAACGGGACCTGAGGGCTGAAGCAGAGTGAAGGCTTTGCAACAACATTGCTCGGGCACCTCCATTTTGGAGGAGGTGCCTTATATATGGAGAGGTCCTCCAGCCACTGGCCGGGGACTCCTTAGGACGGCACGCGCGGCCCCTTTAAGAGAGGGGGAGCGCGCGCGCGCCCTAAGCACAGAGACCGGGAAGCAGCGCGCGCTGCCAGCAGAGCGGGAGGAAGCCGCCGGGCACGGAGCGGAGAGGTTAGGGGAACGGCGTCCCTGCCTAGCAGGGGGCAGGGACGCCGACGCTACACCAGGCCACTGCCCAAATTGTAGTCTTCCTGACCATTTTCTGTGATTGTTCAGATCCTAAACACTTGGATTCCTTCAACTTCAGACCCTATTTTTAAGATTACACCACAAAAAAAAGGAAATTAGAGATTTATCAATCTATAAGTTTGAGTCTCACTTTTGAATTAAAAGACGCTCTGGTTCTGACTCTGGCTTATTCGTTCTCATGATTTAGTTATTTCTCAGGTCATACAATATATTCTTTGAAGAGATCACCTGGTGACTCCTGCAATAATTACTTAATCCTTGTTTAGGATGTAAAGTGGCTACCGGATACATAACGGATAGTAGATATGGATCACCGAGGTGGATGTCCTCTGTGATGTAAACCTGGAGTAATGCTCAAGTACACATAGTACTAAGATGGGTGAATTGGTCATGACAGGGCCGGGTTTAATGTCAGCAGCTAAAGAGTTGGGCAGGATGGCTGCTCACTCTATCTCCACCCCCGGGTATGGTTCACATTGTAAAATGGGACCTGTTTGTCTCACACATGGCGTGCACATCTCCAGAAGTGTGTCTTTGCTAAATGTCAAAAAAGCTCGATTTTAAACTCAAGTGGGTGAACCCGCACTACTTTTAAATGGATTTTTTACTTTGTTTCACTTTGTGCTGGACAAGAGCTGTATTTAAGTTTTCCTGTGAAGCTGCTTATGTAGAGTGAAATAAACCAGCCGGACTTCTAAATAGAAGCGATTCCTGTGATACCTTATCCTGCTCCCAAGTGAATAGCATTGTTACATTTGGTGTTAGACGTGCAGGTAAAGTTTCCAGGTAACACGTGTGAATGCTACAGTAGTATTGCATGTCTTCGGTGAAGGCAGCAACAAGTCAGGGAGTAACGTCAGACTGCATGGAGGACCTGATTAAACACCTGGTACAAGCCCAGCAACAACAGCTGACACACCAGGAGACAAACAAGCTGCTTATGCAACAGCTCCAGCAGCAGCAGCACTGACAACAGCAGCAGCAGCACTGACAATAGCAGTAGCAGATTGAATTACTCGCAGAGGTGATTTGTAGCATGGTGACCCAACTCCAAGGTCAGGTGATGATTTCTCTGTCTGGAAGGCAGTGAGGAGAGCCTTGCAGAAAATGACCCCAGGTGTCGACATAAAGGCCTTTTTTAATCAATTTTGAAAGGGTCGCTGATAGGGAGGAACTCCCGCCAGGTCAGTGGGCGGAAGCCCTCGCACTATATCTAGCGGGGGAGTCACAAAGGGCCTACTGTTATTTATCTTTACAAGATGCCAAAGAATATGCGAAATTGAAAATGGAAATTTTGGCATGCTTGGGGATAACAACTACTGTCAGGGCACAAGAGGTCCACTGCTGGGCATACCGCCGGGGGTGGACCCCCTAACTTCCAAATGTTTGATCTACTGAACCTTGACCAAAAAATAGTTGCAGCCGGTGTCCTCTACCCCAGCACAAATGGTAAAGTGAGTTGTAATGGACCGGTTCCAAGTCCTATGCAGACTTAGGTTGCGCAGGGAGATCCCTGGAATGCTGATGACCTGGTCGGACTGGTCTAAAGGTATCAGGGGGTCGACGGTTCCTTGGGTAGGCAACCCACTCCATACTGGGGGTCCCATCAGGGGGAGGATGCTCAAAAGGGGGTGGGGAATCCAGAGTCCAAGGGTGCAGTGGAGGTCATGCCAAAGGTCTCATCGGGGGGATGTAATTTGCTGGAAATGCCACTTCCCAGGTCATATAGCCGCACGTTGTCCCCTGACTACCAAGCAAATGGGTTGTAACATGGGACGCCAGTGTTCATACTACACATATCCAGCCTGCAGTGGCAATGGTCCACCTAGTGAAGGGCCCCATGCTTGGCCCATAAAAGTGAATGATCTGCAAATGATTGGACTGCTAAACTCAGGAAGTTTGGTGACCTCGTGAGGGCCACACTCCCTCTCCAACTGATCCCTGGGAAGAAGGTTGGCATCCTCTGCATTCACGGGGATGTTCAAGACTATCCAGTTGCCATTGAGATGGCCTAAGGTACTGACTTCCATGAGGTCGGAGTGGTTCAGGAATTATTGAACCCATTTATCATAGGCTGGGACTTTGTGTTGTTTTGGGACTTATGGGGAAGGGGTGGGATGTCGATTGCTCAGATAAGAGACGTGTTGGCCCTAAAGAAGTCTCACGAGCCCCCAGAGCCTGATGAGCTTCCCTTCTGTGTAATGGTGGGTGATGAGGAGGTAGTATCCCCTGACGCCGACATTCCTGAAATAGGGGTGACCGGAGAAAATTTGGGGTCTTCCCAACATAGGGACCTAACTCTAAAAGGGCATTTAATAATGTAACCGTTATAAATGGCATAGCTCAGGAGCCAGGGGCTGACACCAGATTTCCCTATTTTATGATGAGTGGAGACATATTTTACCGGGTTACTAAGGTTAGAGAGGAAATAGTGGAGCAATTGTGGGTACCAGGACCCTATAGACGGAGGGTGTTGAACATGGCCCATTTCCATGTACTGGGAGGCCATCTCGGTGTTGACAAAACCCAAGAACGGGTAACTCGGAGGTTTTATTGGCCGAGGAGTGTCACCGGAAGATCCTAAGGTATTGCAAGTCCTGTCCCTCCTGCCAGTTAACTGCTCTAACCTCTCATTTTCAAAATCCCCTGTTGCCAATACCCATCGTAGAGGTTCCGTTTGAGGGAATTGCGATATACCTGGTCGGGCCCCTGGTTAAGTCTGCTCAGTGCCATCAATATCTATTGGTTGTCCTCAACTATGTTACACGGTACCCAGAAGCGGGTACCCTGAGAAATTTGTCTGCGGAAAATATAGAATGTGAGTTGGTCCATATCTTTGCCCAGACAGGACTTCTGAGGGACAACCTGGCCGACCAAGGAACACCCTTATGAGTAAAGTGATGAGGGAACTGTGTAAGGCCTTGCAAATTACACAACTGAAGTTGTCAGTTTACCATCCGCAGACGGTCGGTCTTGTGGAAAGGTTTAATAAAACTTTAAAGAGTATGCTTAAGAATGTAATAGAAAAGGACGGACGAAACTGGGATTATCTCCTCCTGTATCTGTTCTCTATCCAGGAGGTTCCACAAGCCTGTACCGGATTTACTCCATTTGTACTCCTGTATGGTTGACATCCACTGGGTCCCCTTGATATAGCAAAGGAAACCTGGGAAGCCGAAATCACGCTCCACCGGAGCGTAATAGAGCAGGTCAACCAGATGCAGGACATAGTTGCGAAGGTAATGCCTATGATGAAGAAGCATCTCCTGCAGGCACAAGAGGCTCAATTCCGGGCCTACAACCAGTCAGCTAGGGTGAGGCAGTTCAGCCCCAGGGACAGAGTCCTTGTGCTTATTCCCACGGTAGAGATTATGTTTTTGGCCAAATGACAATGCCCTTAAGAAGTGTTAAAGAAGCTGGGTGAAGTGAACTACATGGTTCATCAACCTGGAAGACTAAAGCCATACCTGGTCTACCACATCAATCTTATGAAGGCATGGCAAGACAGGGACTCTGATGAAACTCCATGCTTGCTGGTTAAGCCAGAAGGGGACATTGAAGCTTTCACAGTAGCTATCGAAGGCCCAAAATCAGCAGTGTCAGAAATTGCTGCAGCAGAACCGGGACCTGTTCTCATATTTGCCAGGGTGTACAGATGTCATATAACACGTCTTTCTGATGGAATCCCATGGGCAGTTGAACTTGAAGCTCAACAGAATTCCCAAAGCCCAGTGAGAACTGTTCTCCAAGGAAGTGAAGCGTATGCAATGATTATCAGAAGCTGGACAAAGTTTCCAAGTTCGAGGCATATCCTATGCAGCATGTCGATGAGGTGATTGAGAGACTTGGGCCAGCAAGCTTTATAACCACCTAGGATTTAAAAAAGGGATATTGGCAAATCCCCTTGTCACAAGAAGCCAAGGAGAAGACTGCTTTCTCTATGCCCACTGGTGGCTCAGAATATGTCTGGATGCCGTTCGGACTGCAGGGAGCTCCGGTCACCTTCCAGAGGGCCATGGACCTGATCCTCGCACCACATAAGAGTTACATCACAGCCTACCTGTACGATATTGAAATCTTCAGCCCGGATTGGGGAAGTCATCTGCAAAAGGTCCAGGCAGTGTTTGATGCTCTCTGGAAGGCAGGATTCTCTATAAATCCAAAAAATGTGTCATGGAGAAAGAAGAGGCCAAATACCTAGGATATGTAGTAGGTAGAGGCGAGATCAAACCTCAGATCAATAAAGTTGACGCAATCCAGATCTGGCCGAGATCCCTCTCAAAGAAGCAAGTTAGGGCCTTTCTGGGAGTCGTAGGGTTCGGTAGGAGGTTCCTCCCAAACTTTGCCATGATGACTGCACACCTGACCGACCTCAGGGTGACAAAATCAGTTATGGCCAAATGAACTTCGAAGGCGGAGACGGCCTCTCAATAACTGAAAGTTGCTCTGTGTAAGAAGTAGCTGTCCTAGTAGCCCCCAACTTTAAGAAAGAGAAATTGTACTCCGGATGGACCCCTCAGAAGTCTGATTAGGAGTAGTCCTTTCTCAGGAGATACACGGAGAGGAGCATCCTGTTCTCTACCTGAGTAGGAAACTGTGAGAAAAATTATTCCATCATTGGAAAGGAACGCTTGGCCATAAAGAGGAGGATGAAATTTTAAATTAGTGTCTGAGCATGCTCCAATCAGGTGGCTGAGGGAGAAAAAGGGGAAAAATGCTTGTCAGCCACTGGTTTTTAGCCCTGCAGGATTTCTACTTCCATGTGGAACATAGATCCGGGAAGTAACAGAAGTGCCCAAAATAACAGCAGTCCAATATGACTAGCCAGATTAATTACTGTTTTTGGTATAAATTGTATTACCACATGTCAAACAATTAACCAGTTGGGGCAGGAAATTCTAAGACAACCAACAGACTCAGCATTCATGATCTGCATGTTTTTGAGTCTGTGTATTTGAATAATTAATTGAAAGGGGTGTGTTCAAAATAATAGAAGTTCAATTAGTTAGGTCAATCATTCTGTGAAGAAACAAGTGTGAATCAGGTGGCCCTTATTTAAGGGTGATGCCAGCACATGATATACATGCATTTCTCCTTGAAAGCCTGAGAAATATGGATAGCTTGAGACTTTGTTCAGAAGAACAGCGTACTTTGATTAAAAAGTTGATTGGAGAAGGTAAAACTTATAAAAAAGTGCAATGATAGGCTGTTCAGCTAAAATGATCTCCAATGCTTTAAAATGGAAAGCAAAACCAGAGAGACGTGCAAGAAAACAGAAAACTACCATTCGAATGGATTAAAGAATAGCCAGAAAGGCAAGGGCTCAGCCAATGATTAGATCAAGCATGATCAAAAACAGTCTTAAGTTACCTGTGAGTACTGTGACAGTTAGAAGATGCCTGTATGAAGCTAATCTCTTAGCAAGAAGTCCCTGCAAAGTCTAACTGTTAAAAAAAGACATGTACTGAAGCTAATAAAATTTGCCAAAGAACACATCAATTGGCCTAAAGAGAAATGGAGAAACATTTTGTGGACTGTAAAATTATTCTTTTTGGGTCCAAGTCCCGCAGACAGTTCGTTAGATAACCCCAAACTCTACATTCAAGCCACAGTACACTCTGAAGACAGTGAAGCATGGTGGTGCAAGCATCATGATTTGAGAATGTTTCTCTTAGTATGGTGCCGGACCTATTTACCGTTTACCTGTGATCATGGACCAGTTTGCCTATATTAACAAACTTGAAGAGGTCATGTTGCTTTATGCTGAAGAGGATATGCCCTTGAAATGGGTGTTTCAATAAGACAACAACCATAAACACACCAGTAAACAAGCAAAATCTTGGTTCCAGTCAAACAAAATTGAGGTTATGAAGTGGCCAGCGCAATCCCCGGACCTTAATCAGATAGAACAATTGTGGGGTGACATCAAAAATGCAGTTTCTGAGGCAAAGCCAACAAATAGCAAAGAATTGTGGGATGTAGTAAAAGCAGCCTGGGCTGAAATAACTATTTACAGGTGACAGAAGTTGGTTGACTCTATGTAACATAGATGTGAGGCAGTTCTAAAAACCTGTGGGTATACAACTAAATAGTAGGTTAGCGATTCACAGGAATGCTAAATCCTCAAAAAAAAGTGCATATTGTGAGTTTGTAAAGACAAATGCAGACACTGCTATTTTTTTAAGCGCAATGTTCATTTTTTTATTTTCTGTAAAGTGGTTAAAATTATATACATTTCTCTTCATGTTTTGAATTAGAAAACAGTATGAAATGTTCCCAATGCATGGAAATGAAAACTAGTATAAAGATTTTGTGTTTTTGAACACACTGCTATTATTTTAAACACCACTGTACATGGTAATGCTGATGCCCTCTTGATAATCCTGTGTCTAGTGGTAGAAAGTGCCAAGCCCCACAGCTTTAGACAGAGAGGGGAGGCATTTAAGGTGGCTGCCAGACACATAGAGGATGGGAGATATGTATCACACAGATGGATGTCCTCTGTGATGTAAACCTGGAGTAATGCTCTAGTACACATAGTACTAAAAGAGGTTAATCGACCATGACAGGGCTGGGTTTAATGTGAGCAGCTTGAAAAGTTGGGCGGGATGGCTGCTCACCATATCTCCACCCCTGGGTGTTGTTCACATTGTAAAATGGGACTTGTTTGTCTCACACATGGAGTGCGTGTGAAGGTGTGCAGATCTCCAGAACTGGGTCTTTGCTAAAGGTCAAAGAAGCTGGATTCTAAACTCAAGTGGGCGAACCCGCATTACTTTTGAATGGATTTTTTTACTTTGTTTCACGTTGTGCTGGACAAGGGCTGTATTTTAAGTTTTCCTGTGAAGTGATTTATGCGCAGTGAAATAAACCAGCCGGACTTCTAAATAGAAACGGTTCCTGTGATTCTTTTTTCAAATATCTTTACTAAGCTCCAAAAAGCATTCATGTCTGTACAACAACGCATCAAAAACATGGCAAAAATGCACATTTTTTCTGCAGTGTTTTTGCTGCCAAGAGATGCAGAAACCTTGCAGAAATTTCTGCAACCAAATACTCAACGTGCGCACATAGCCTTACAGTATACATGCAACATTTTAATAGCTTATTATTCCATTTTTGGGGATGCAAAATATTTATTTGTTTATCCTCACATCAGCTTTATGGCAGTAAAAGATGGCCTTAAAGAGGTTTTCCACTATGAATTTCACCCCTTTTCATACATTCTAACTCTTTATAACAATTAATTTCTAATATACTTCTATTACCTGCATTGCTCCTGCAAGCTCATTTTTATGTGAGTCATCTAGTCTTCTGTTGTGATTTTGGCTCTGCTACTTCCAGTCTGGACCAACTGAGTAGTTCATGTCATTGATGGGGTCGGGGCTTCGACTGTGAGTGAAAGCAGTCTGAGTAAGCATGCTCAGTTCAAACTTCACTTTCCTTTTCTGAACATATTTTGCTGATACTTTGGAGTGCCACGCCTTCAGCTGACAAGCACTGTGATGTGCTGCTTTTTATTAGAAAGCATATCACAGGGTTTCTCAGCTGAAGGGATGGCACTTCAAAGCATCATCAGGAATAAAGCAGAGAGGAGAATGAAGTCTGATCGGAGCTCAGTCATGCATGGTGCAGATTGACTCTGCCGATGCCTTTATTTCCAGAGGACGGTCCTAACAGTGACTGACAGCTAACTTTGTATGCACTTTTATATACAGAAAGATATCAGTCACTGATAGGACCACCAAATGGCCCAAAAATCAAGAAAAATGCAGGAGTTTAAATGAATAAAACACAGGTTATAGTGAATGTTTTGTCACAAAACTGTATATCATATCAATCTACTCAGCTCCCACTGCTCTATAACATAGTGCCTGCAAATTAGACTGTATTTTCATGGTGACAGATTCTTTTTAATAACCTCCTAATATTGTGGTGTAAATTTTAAAGTAAAGTGATTTAAATGCAGAAGGAATCCAAGTGTTTAAGATCTGGATAATTAACTTTGTGGTTAAGCAAATGGAACCTGTTGAGATTATGGGCACATTTTAGTCAATTCAGAAGGTCTCTGCATAAACAATTCTGCAGAAACCGTGAACAATCATTTATACAAAATGTTCAAATGTAAATTTGAACAGTTTGAAACTTGTTATATTCAGCCTCCTTCTTCATTTTGGGATTATACGTTTTATAATATTAATCAGATTTCATGATAGAACTGAAATTGTTGCAGCATGTATCACTGATTTAACAATTTCAAAAAAACTCTTAAACGTTCAGTAGTTCAGCTAATTTTAATGAAAATTAGCTTCCGTGCACTTGGCACTAGGCATTTTCTTGTGAATCAATAGACTTCATTTTCTCAAAGGATTGGATAGTCTGTCCAGTGACTCTCATTAAGTCGGTGATAGACATACTTGAAAAACATATTGAATGACTGTTTAATGTTTTCACGGGATATAATTCATTTAATGAAGCATGTGGTCATTTAAGGTTTAAACTTCCATACCCATGAATATTGCTGTGGTTCAAGCTTGGAATTCTTGGGTCTCCAAAGGAAAATATTCAAAGTGCCAACTTTTTTTTCCTTACAAAAAATGTAGCTACTCATTTTTTAAGGCATCATTTACTTCATTGTATCAAACATGCATCATATTTTCAACTCATACAACATACTCAGCTTTATTGATAACATATAATAAGTTATTTGTAAAGCAACATGTTGAAAGCTGACATTAATGAAAGGCTTCAAATTCAGCTTCAGCTAGGATTGTCTTCTGCTTTCTCCTTTGGGGTCCATTATTGTATCAGAACCTGTATTTCTCTAATGAGCAATGAAAGGAGAATTAACTGTATAATGCATTTTACAAACCTAAAAAAATATCATCTTTGATTCTTTGGTCAAAACCATCACTCATACCTAATTGTTGAAGTTGGAAAATCTAGTTGATGAACCCCTCACAAATTTGACTTCTGACTATTGTGATTCATACAGTATATAAAACATGTGCAATGTTTCACCTTTAACATTCTTTTTTCACCTTTCGTCCATGCTATTCACATTATTGTGGGTTGTCCAGAATATTTTTTATAATTTCTGTAAGTTTCCAGAAATCTAAAATGCCCAAAACATAGCTGTTACCCTCCACAAGTCCAGTGATGCCATTGCTCCGACCTTTGCTTACAGACTGCAGCGGCGACATGACTATAGTGCAATTTACTATTGCAGTTAATCAATGGGGTCGATGGCTAGTGCCATCTACATTGGTAGAGCTGCTGAGTCCAGTGAGTGGCTGAAATGGTCACATAATGTCAGTATGAGTCACTTCTAGCTATGACGTCACTGTTGCCATCGCTGCAACAGTCTATAAGCAAAGACCAGGACAGCTGTCTTAATAATTGCTAAATTGAGAATGAGCCTGCAGTACCTTCTAAATGCATAATGACCGCTCCTGAATCTTAACGGCAAATACACATCGCATAAACTTGCGGTGCCAGCTTTAAAATGCAGAAACAATAGTCCAATAGAGAGGAGATGATGAAAAGCTGCAATCACCGTTTATGTAAAAATAAGAGTCCTTCATATCATATTTGGATAAAATGAATGGAAAGCAGGGAGTGCGGGGAGGAGGTGGACGACAGCTGTTTCAGGCTCTAACTAGCGCTTCTACGGGTCCATATGACCATCAAATGGACCCGTAGAAGCGCTCTTTAGAGTGTGAAACAGCTGTCATCCACCTCCTCCCCACACTCCCTGCTTTCCATTCATTTTATCCGAATATGAAATAAAGGACTCTTATTTTTACATAAACGGTGAGTGCAGCTTTTCACCATCGCCTCTCTATTGGTCTTTATAATTGATACCGACAAACTCTTCAATTGTTTGCATGCAAATAATTTTCAAACAAAGAATTGTTGATGAATTTCCATTTACCTGGCACTTTTTATTGGTATAATTATATATCAAACACGAAAAAAACAAATCCCCATATGTTTAAAGTTGTGTGGAAATATATGTAGTTGCAAAGCGTTAAATCAAAATGGAGTCAAAATGGTGTTTCCAGAACAACTGTTATACTTTCAGCTTGTCAGAGTTGCAGGGAAGCAATCAAATCTCTAATCTACTTTTCCCACTGCAAACCTTGTACTATATATTTCCTTTTAGTATTTGCAAACAGCATATGCAGTCTAAAAGTTAGAGATTTGAATGGAAGCCAAGAACTGAATATCAAAGTCGGCAGCTACAAAGTAGTACGGACAGAACATTGCTTGCTCTCCTGTTGTGACAGTATTTTCTCATATCCTTCTTCATAGAAACTACACTTTAGACATCATTTATTATTCTGCAAGTAGAGAATAATAAATTAAGTACTCTGCAATCGAACAAAATATTGTCACCAAGGGGATCTGTACTACGGCAAACAGAAAAAATGGCAAAGCAGTATCAACAGAAAGTAATTTATTTCCTAGTTGAAATGAATTCTTAATTTTGCTTTTTTCATAATTTATTATTTTCTTTCTCCTTGGTCCCCTTCAAAGATTTTCACACAGTAATAGGACAGATTCCTGTAAAATAAACTATCTACATTATTGAACAGCAATAATTTAATACGATTGGGGGACAGTTTGATTTGGTTGTGGGACCTAACCAATTTTACAAGATAAGATGTAGGATGATATGTTTCTTTAAATAAAATAGGATGTAGTTGCCACTACTTAGTGGTTCTCCACTCAGGTATGATGCAAGCCTGGTTGACCTATCTGTAACCCAGTTCATTCTGAGGTTTAAGGAGCAGGACACCCTTACCTGCTATATGTGGTACCTAAAACATTTAATGGGATACCAAGTTATGCTCTGCCTAAAGCATTTGTTTACCCAGGGAGCGTCTCCTCTGCTGACTTTAATGATTTTTCACCACTCCCTCACAGGAACTCACTGGGACTGAAATTCAGCCCTGGCATTTCAAAGCACACAGGCCCATGCTGTCCCCGCACTCGAGTACCAGATGGGGATCTCTGTTACTAATATTAACCTTTTTAGAAGAAATCAAAATATTTAATAAGACCGTAATAATAATATAATTAAATATAACAGATAAATACCACCAAACCATAACAAAATATTATTAGCATATCCAGTAGTGATAGTGTCACCAAACTGATTATTAAAGGGGTTCCTAAGGCTAGAGATCAAAGTCTGAGCATTATGTGCTATCAGGACTCCTTGGACCCCAGAGCAGGCAGTCATGTGAACATTTGTAAGGGATTTGCATACATGCGGTCACGTACCAACTAGGTGTGCATGGCCTCGCTCCATACAAGAGAATTCAATTCAGAATGTGGCTGGAAGTTTGCAATGACTACAATTATCACATGAAGTCATGCTCCCGACATCGTCGAATCCAGAGAGCTTGTAAAGCACATTCTGTGAGAATTCAGAAGTCTGCAGTCACATAGTGATTGGAAACATTAATCCCAAGCTTGAACAAACCCTTTAACTTAAATCACTCTACTAGGACTGATATTACCACCATACAGTGACCCCATAATGATAAAAAATTTACACCAGTGCTCTGCAGACCATAAATGTGTACTCTACAAGTTCTATTTACAGTGCACCAAAAAGCACTAATATCTCTTCTCTGCCCCATATATTAATAGTACCCTTCTACAAAGTTACATAGGTTTCAAAAAAGACCTAGGTCCATCAAGTTCAACCTTTCTCCACAAATTATACATTTTGTCACTGGTGGTTGATACCTTTTAATGGCCAACTGAAAAGATGGTAACAAATTGCAAGCTTTCGAGACTGCGCAGGTCTCTTCATCAGGCTAGTATAACACAAAATCTGAAGAGTCACATATTTGTACACAATAAGACACACAAAAAATGCAATAGGTAAGACAGGTGATGGAAAGCAGAGTAATTATGGAAGAGATAAACAGTTCTGGCTATAAATATTTTAGCAGTTAATAGATAAGGAGTGTGAAGGTTTTATTGTCCTGTGACTAGGCCCAGTATTATGATGGCCTCACAAGTCTGAGGGGCACATTCCTTAGTTGATGTAGCATGACATAAATCCATGAGACACATTCCTTCCTGCTCTGAAAGTGTTAAAGGTCACCATCAGTTTATATTCTGGGATTCTTCTTTCCCTTTGAGATTTGAAGTTACCTTTTAATACCAGTAATTTCATGTCTTTTATGCAGTGATCTCTTTGAGATTTGAAGTGAGGACTCTCAAATCTAAGTATTTTTCTATCTACTGGCTAACACAGTACAATAATATATACTTTCCCTATATCAAAATGGAGGATACCAGAATGTAAAGCATCTTCATGGAACTTAAGCCACTTCTGAAGAAATGTGCACAATTGGACAGCGACATTCTTTTCTTAACTAAATGAAAAAAGGAAAATCTAATTCCTAAAGGACTCTGGATTACAAACCCAATTCTTCATACCTACAATACTCATTATGCACAAAACCTTTGCCACAGGACTTCTGAGAGACTAAGGAACCACCTTTTGCATGTCTTCTACAGCATCAAGAGTAAAGTTCAAGGGCAATTTGAAACTCGGAGGAAAACACAGAAAACACAGAGCAAAAATTACAGCAATACTACAACAAACTATGGACCCTTCTGATTCTTAACAAGGAAAAGAAGCTGCAGAGATTGCGCCTAAACTCAGGACACTATACAAACAGTTTAAAACAAAGCCAAAACCTGACAATTTGGACAACCACTCCATTCCAGACACAGAAGCATCTAACTGTGTCACAAATCTCTCAGATTATACACCCAAAAAAGCAGAGCTGGCCGTGCTTTCTAGGGGACTCTCATTTTGTCCTACTAAGGCCCTAGATAAAACTGAACTCTGTAGTGATATGGAAAATTATTTCAGGAGACTGCGCCTGAGGGAATACTTCAATGCTACAGAAGATTCAGAACCCACTCGAAGTGAAGGAAAAGAGACCTTGACAACCAAGAAGAGGTCAGATTGGACACCTCCACCTGGACGAAACTCTCATTTGGATACATACATAGACTCCTTCAGACATGTGATAAGATCCACCATCCTAGACACAAACAGGAGACAAGCATCCAACAACAGTGCCCAGGAGAGAAAGGCCATACAATCTTTGAAAACCAACAAAGAAATCATCATTAAACCTACTGACAAGGGAGGTGCAATAGTGATGATGAACACATCAGACTACATGAAGGAAGCAAACAGACAATTGATGGACACGCGCTACTAAAAAAAACTGGAGTCTGACCCTACACAGGACTATTACAAGGAACTAAACAAGTTGGTATCTTGTCTGCCTGACGAGTCCATAAGAACCGATGACCTGATACCAGAGAGTCCAAGAATAGGGACATTCTATATGCTCCCCAAAATCCACATATCTGGAAATCCAGGAAGACCAATTATTTCATGTGTGGGTACCCTTACTGAGCAAGTTTCTGGATTGGTAGAGTGTGTTCTTAAACCACTGATAAAGAGTACACCCAGCTACATTCAGGACACGACAGACCTACTGAATAAACTAGCAGCAATAGGTCCTCTACCAGAAGGAACCATCCTGGCCACCATGGATGTGGAATCTTTGTATTCTAATATCCCACACCAGGATGGATTAAATGCCTGCAAAATCTTCATAGAAAATACAGGGATTGTTGCTGATTCTGTGGTCAAACTTACAGAATTCATCCTCACCCACAATTACTTTGAATTTGATAACAACATATATCTATATTAAACTGGTATCGCGATGGGAAGTAAAATGGCTCCACAGTACGCAAATCTTTTCATGGCCAAGCTTGAAAGTGACTTTTTGTCCTCATGTCCCTTCAGGCCTCTGGCCTACTATCGTTTCATTGACGATATTTTAATCATCTGGACGGGGTCTGAGCAACAGCTGAAGACGTTCCATGAACACTTTAATCGATTTCATCCCACCATCAACCTAACAATCAACTACTCCTGTACTGAAATTAACTTTTTGGACACCATCATCAAGTTACAGAGCAATGAAATAGAGACATCCTTGTACCGGAAACCAATCGACCGTCTTACATACCTTAAATGGGACAGTTTCCATCCAAAACACATAAAAAACTCTATTGTTTACAGCCAATCCATCAGATACAATCGGATATGTTCCAACCCTATGGATAGAGACAAACACCTTGGCCTCAGAAAGACCTTTTTGAAACAGGACTACCATCCTGAATATACATGCCTGGTTCCCACCATCACACCTCCTCCTCCATGCTTCACGGTGGGAACCAGGCATGTATATTCCATCCGTTCACCTTTTCTGCGTCACACAAAGACACGGTGGTTGGAACCAAAGATCTCAAATTTGGACTCATCAGACCAAAGCACAGATTTCCACTGGTCTAATGTCCATTCCTTGTGTTCTTTATCCCAAACAAGTCTCTTCTGCTTGTTGCCTGTCCTTAGCAGTGGTTTCCTAGCAGCTATTTTACCATGAAGGCCTGCTGCACAAAGTCTCCTCTTAACAGTTGTTGAAGAGATGTGTCTGCTGCTAGAACTCTGTGTGGCATTGACCTGGTCTCTAATCTGAGCTGCTGTTAACCTGCGATTTCTGAGGCTGGTGACTCGGATAAACTTATCCTCAGAAGCAGAGGTGACTCTTGGTCTTCCTTTCCTGGGGCGGTCCTCATGTGAGCCAGTTTCTTTGTAGCGCTTGATGGTTTTTGCAACTGCACTTGGGGACACTTTCAAAGTTTTCCCAATTTTTCGCACTGACTGACCTTCATTTCTTAAAGTAATGATGGCCACTTGTTTTTCTTTACTTAGCTGTTTTTTTCTTGCCATAATACAAATTCTAACAGTCTATTCAGTAGGACTATCAGCTGTGTATCCACCATACTTCTGCACAACACAACTTATGGTCCCAACCCCATTTATAAGGCAAGAAATCCCACTTATTAAACCTGACAGGGCACACCTGTGAAGCGAAAACCATGTCCGGTGACTACCTCTTGAAGCTCATCAAGAGAATGCCAAGAGTGTGCAAAGCAGTCATCAAAGCAAAAGGTGGCTACTTTGAAGAACCTAGAATATAAGACATATTTTCAGTTGTTTCACACTTTTTTGTTGAGTATATAATTCCACATGTGTTAATTCATAGTTTTGATGCCTTCAGTGTGAATGTACAATTTTCATAGTCATGAAAATACAGAGAAATCTTTAAATTAGAAGGTGTGTCCAAACTTTTGGTCTGTACTGTATATATATATATGAAAATACTGGTGAAAACTCGAGTATAATGGCATAAGAACAGCTTTCTTAGTAGAAATAGTTAAATCATATACGTCAAATAAATAATGGATCGGATCATATCATATTAATAGGACATATAGTGCAATGAGTCAAGCTCTGTTGCCCAAATTGTGAGAAATGCCTAGACAAAATCTAAATTGGCGGCAAAGAGACAGAGAAGTATAATTATCAACAGATAGATATGCATATAAATGCAGTAAGGCTCAAACATCAGCCATATCATAGTTGTGTCAATCATGTAAGTCATAGAAATTACTCACCAAAAGAAAGAGGGGCCGTAAACAGTGTGGGGCATCACTGTAGTGGAGCGGTGGCCAGAGGGTGCCTCGGCACGTGTTTCGCAGGTGTAATACCAGGGCTTTCTCAAGAGGCATATAGTGAGTGTACTGCCAGGACCTTTAAGTACGCCCCTCACAGTCACGTGTGCAGTCATATGACCTCATGAGCAGTAGCGTAGCTACCATGGGGGCAAAGGGGGTGGTGGCCCCGGGCCCCGCGCTCTAAGTGGGTCCACTGGGGGCTATGCCAGTGTAACTGTATCTGTTACACTCCCGGCAGAACAGGAAGACTATGTCCCTGCACTGCCCGGCAGCCGCTATGGGGCCCTTGAGCAAGAGGGGGGGCTCAGCCTATGGGGGGGCATTTTTCTACAGACTCTGCCTATGAGGAGGATGGGCATTATACTAAAGACTCTGCCTATGGGAGAGGGGGGGAGCATTACACTAAAGACTCAGCCTATGGGGAGAGGGGGGAGCATTATACTAAAGACTCTGCCTATGGGGAGGGGGGGAGCATTATACTAAAGACTCTGCCTATGGGGGGGCATTATACTACAGACTCTGCCAATGAGGAGGGGGGGCATTATACTATGGACCCTGCCTGTGGGGGGAGCATTATACTACAGCCTCTGCCTATGGGGGGGCATTGTACTACAGACTCTGCCTATAAGAGGGGGAGCATTATACTACAAACTCTGCCTATGGGTGGAGCATTATACTACAGACTGCCTATGAGATGGGGGGCATTATGCTACAGACTCTGCCTATGGAGGGGGGGAGCAGTATACTATAGACTCTGCCTTTGAGGAGGGGGGAGCATTATACTACAGACTCTGCCTATGAAGGGCATTATACTGCAGACTCTGCCTATGGGGGGCATTATCCTACAGACTCGGCCTATGAGGAGGGGGGAGCATTATACTACAGACTCTGCCTATGGGGGGAGCATTACACTACAGACTCTGTGTAACATACCTGGCGGCGTCCTTGCATGGTGGTCCATCTCCCACTGTACAAGAGCGCGCACTTGATCTCCAGTCCAGAATGTCTCTCTGGCTTCCCTCCTTGCTGTCTGTTTGTCTGTTTTGGCTGCATAGGGCGACGCCCGCTGAACTTCCTGTTTCTTGTACCTGCTGCGGACACGCCCCTGTTGCACCTTCAGCCTATTGCTGTCCATCTTTGGGTATTTATACCACCTTCTTCCTCAAGATGGCGCCTGAGCATTGTGTCCTGTCAGTCGGCTTTTTGTCTCTGACGTGCCAGGTCCTATCCTGTTTTCCTGCCTGTTTTCCAGTTCTGTGTCTGAACTGTGGTCTGTTCTTGTGAACACGCTTCTTGCCTGTTCTTTCGCCTTCTAGGGGCCGTATTCCTAGATCTGCCTGTCTGTGCCTTGCGGTATCTGTTCCCGTCTGAACAGAGTCCTGTTTGTGTCTCTGCCTTGCGGTATCTGTTCCCGTCTGAACAGAGTAATGTTTGTGTCCCTGCCTTGCGGTATCTGTTCCCGTCTGAACAGAGTCCTGTTTGTGTCCCTGCCTTGCGGTATCTGTTCCCGTCTGAACAGAGTCCTGTTTGTGTCCCTGCCTTGCGGTATCTGTTCCCGTCTGAACAGAGTCCTGTTTGTGCTCCTGCCTTGCGGTATCTGTTCCCGTCTGAACAGAGTCCTGTTTGTGTTCCTGCCTTGCTGTCTCTGTTCCCGTTCCTCTGTTCCCTGTTGTCTGTGCCTCGTTTCTACTTTAACCTTGTCTCCCTTTTCCCTCTATGTCTGTTTTCTGCGTCTTTCTGCAGAGTCTGAACCCGCTCCTAAATTCCTTCTCGTCGTCTCTGTACCTCTGTTGTGAATTTAGTGTACGCTCGCTACTTCTATGTAAGTACTGTGCGTGCTTCTGGTTCTGCCTTTCCTTCTCCGTCTGTTGTTTGTGAACAGAGTCCTATCCCCTTGCCTTGTTTACCGCTTAGCTTGCCGCTCTTGCGGTTTCTGCTCTGCTCCTGCCTTGTTTACCGCTCTGCGGTGTCCGCTCTGCTCCTGCTTAGCTTGCCGCTCTTGCGGTTTCTGCTCTGCTCCTGCCTTGTTTACCGCTCTGCGGTGTCCGCTCTGCTCCTGCTTAGCTTGCCGCTCTTGCGGTTTCTGCTCTGCTCCTGCCTTGTTTACCGCTCTGCGGTGTCCGCTCTGCTCCTGCTTAGCTTGCCGCTCTTGCGGTTTCTACTCTGCTCCTGCCTTGTTTACCGCTCTGCGGTGTCCGCTCTGCTCCTGCTTAGCTTGCCGCTTTTGTGGTTTTCACTCTGCTCTTGCCTTGCTTGCCGCTCCTGCGGTTTCTGCTCTGCTCTTATCTTGCTTACTGCTTCTGCGGTTTCCGCCCTGCCCTGCTTCTGCCCGCTGCTCGGGCAGTCCTGTCCTGCCCTGCTTGTGCTCGCTGCTCCTGCAGCCCCGTCCTGCTCTGTTCTTGCCACCGCTTCGGGCGTTCCCTCTCTGCTGTGGTTGTCTACCGCATCTGCGGTTCTGTGACCCAGTCTGTACTGGGTCTTAACCTCTCTGTGCTCCAGCCCGTCCTTTTGGCCAGTACCTCCCGGCCTGCATACTCGCCTGTATCCACCCATCTGCATACCTGCCGTGTTTGCTTACATCCACCAGTCTGTGCCAGCCTAACCTGCCTGTTCCAGTAATCCCTGTGTGGGTCAACCCCCGTGTCCGGAGTTTGACCTGGAGTAGCACCTGGTCCCTCTGCCCGGTTTCTCCCTGGTGCACTGGTGTCGTATGCCGTCGTGCCATCTTGGTCGGATCGGCCAGATACTTAGTCACGCCCCCCCAGGCACTCTCCGGTTCATGGTCCAGTGGAACCACTTCTCCCGCACACGCCAGTCAGTCCGGGCATGTGCATAACACTCTGTCTATGGGGGGGAGCATTTTACTACAGACTCTGCATATAGGGGGGCATTATATTATACGAAGGACTATGGGGAGTGCATTATACTATATTGAGGACTTTCTGGTGCATTATACTATACGTAGGCTAATAATACAGTGTGGGAGATAATTTGGAGCCTTTGAACAGTGTGGGGACCATCATACAGTGTGGGAGATAATGTGGGGTATTTGTATAGTGTGGGGCCATCATACAGTGTGGGAGATAATGTGGGGTCTTTGTACAGTGTGGGGGCCATCATACAATGTTGGAGCTATCAGCTTGGGGGCTACTAAGGGGTCAGTATACTGTGTGCGGGTACTATACAGTGAGGGGGAATTATATAGTGTATAGGAGAACATCATACTGGTTAGAGGGGAGCTCCACACAGGGGGAGACCCAGGACATTATTAAATCTTAAGTGAGCACTTATTGTTATAGGGGAACTCAGGTTATAGTGACTGTCAAAGGGGCACTATTACTTTCTAGGGGGCACAATGTGGGCACTGTTTTCTAGGACACTTGCACACGGCATTACTATATTTTTAGAGGTTTGTTTTACCATCTAGAGGGCACACATAGGTACAGCAATAGGGACACATTTTGCAGCAAAGGCGCAGTATTGGGGTATCAGCAGGATGAAAAGCTTGTGTAGGTTGGGGATAGATGTGGTCAGTGCCTGAAATGTAAGGAGTCAAATGTGTCTTTGTAGTGATCTCTGCAGACCTGAGACTCTGAGCCCTGGCTGGAGAAGTTGTCGTGTCGGTCTGGGCCAGATGGAAAAGATGGGAAAAGTGAACAATTTAATCAGAAAGAACGTCAGCTGTAAGGTACTATATATAACTGTGCTGTGATCTCTTATATGTTCTGCAGGACTGGCATCTATCAATATATATCACCATATGGCGGTAATATCAGTGCTGGTCTTTGTATAGAGGTTGTTTTTAGTAACAGCGCAGTCATCTGCTGAGGTTCTCCTACATTCACTATCTGGGTGCGCCGCTATAGTTGTAATCAGTGTTACTTGGTTAGGGGCCCAATCAGAAGTTTTGCCCCCCCCCCTGAACGAAAACCGTAGCTACGCCTCTGCTCGTGAGTATAGGATGCCAGCATATATCGCCGTTATTAAATGCATCACGGCGCATGCACTGGGAGTTCCAACCCCTAATACACAGACCCAAGTCGTCATACCGTCGGCGCATGCCTGGGAGCACTTCAGAGATGTAGCTCGAGAGGATGCACAGAGGGCCCACTGACAACCGGGTGCGTGCATGGAACGGGGGAAGCCACGGCACAGGCACACAGCATATGTAGGTGAGTATATGGGGAGAGCCCAAAGTGAGGACAGAAGTCGCACCGCGAGAACACCTACTGGATGGGGACCATAGTCAAAAAAATTCATCTATACCATCAAACAGAATGATAAATAGATTAATAATAATAATACACATACAAACTCCTTGGTTAGTTCAATCATAATAATAAAGGCCCCTAACTTTGGTGTCAGTCAGGTCGTGTATCCAATGTAGACAACAAGATATTATAAATACAATAAGCTGAGTCTAGTAACGCACACACTGGTATGATGATTTAGCCAGCAGTTTTTCCATCAGTATGATCAACGATAATAGCAGGTCCACGGAAGTCCAAGACTTGGGCTGCCCCAGCACAGAGATAGGGTACATAAAGAAATCCCTCCCAGCACAATCACTAAATAGAAAGGAATAAAAACAATTAAAATTAAAAGATTAAAAACATGAAACGCCAACCGTAGCCAGATCTAAGTTCTAAGAACAGAATCAACAGGAGAGCAACCAGAGATCAACCAATCTCAAAGGACAGATGAGAACTACAAACTTTCGTTCAGGCCCCGTGGAGTCATCGTGTCCAGGGTGACAATCCATCTGGCCTCTTTTTGGGCCAGAAGTTGTTTAACCGGTTCCCGACCGCCCACTGTAGATAAACGTCGGCGCTTGCCGGGCTCTGTGCAGCGCCGACGTTTAAAAACGGTGGGTGGTCTCGCAGTGCTCAGGACCCCCAGGGTCCTGCAAGCGCTGCGATTCCGGTGCAGAGCGTTAGCTCTGACAGGGAACATCATCGGGATATGATTAGATCAGGTCCCAGTGATGTTAACCCTTAGCTGTCTTCTATATGCTGTGATCTATAGTGATCGCGGCATATAGGAGACAGCAGGAGGAGAGGGGGTCGTCAACTTACCTCTCCGAAGACCTCCGAGTCCTTCCAGGACCTGGGGTTGCTATGGCAGCTGGAGGTCACATGACCGCCTCCAGCTCTGCCATATATGGTGTCCTGTCTGGCTCAGCTGCAGCTGTAGCCAGACAGGAGACTCTGACTGAAACAGTCAGGGAAGATCTCATGTAATGTAATATATGTCTATTACATTACATGAGATCAGAGATCAGAAAAATAAAAATTAATGTCCCATACAGGGACTAAGAAAAAATGTGAAAAAAAGTAAAAAAAAAGTTTTTAAACTATTAATAAAAAAATCACAAAATAAATAAAAATAAATAAATAAAATATTAAACCAATAAATCCGTATATTTTTACAAAACCAAAAAAAGTACACATATTTTGTATCGCCGCGTCCGAAACAACCCGAGCTATAAAACTGTCACACTAATTAACTCCTTCTGTGCACACCGTAATAAAAATAAATAAAAAACGGAGCAAAAAAATATGCTTTTTCATCATATTGCCAAACAAAAAGTGGAAAAAAATGCGATCAAAAAAAAAAATAGAAATAAAAATGGTACCACTGAAAACGTCATCTTGTTACGCAAAAAAAAAGCCGCCATACAGCTCCATCAGCCGAAAAATAAAAAAGTTATAGCGCTCAGAATAAAGCAATGCAAAAAAAATATTTTTTTCTATAAAATAGTTTTATTGTGTAAAAGCGCCAAAACATAACAAAAATACAGTAAGTGTAGTATCGCTGTAAACGTACTGACCCGAAGAATAACGCTGCCTGATCACTTTTACCACACGCAGAACGGCATAAAAAAAAAACTCAAAAAACAATTCCTGAATTGTTTGTTTTTGTTAATTTTACCTCCCAAAAAACGGAATAGAAAGCGATCAAAAAATGTCACGTCCCCAAAAATGGTACCAATAAAAATGTCAACTCGTCCCGCAAAAAACAAGCCATCACATGACTCTTTCGGCCGAAATATGGAAAAATTATAGCTCTCAAAATATGGTGATGCAAAAACTAGATTTTGCAAAAAAAGCGTCTTTTAGTGTGTGACAGCTGTCAGTCATAAAAACCCGATATCAATCTGGTATCTCTGTAATCACACCGACCCGAAGAATAAAGTAATCTAATCAGTTATATCACACTAGGAACGGCGTAAAAAATAAATAAAACCAATTCTTCACCTGCTACTGATTTGTTTATTATGTCCCCAAAGATCCCAGTAAGGCTCTGCCCACATTTATCCTGTGCTCTGCGCTGAGCACTTACACCAGAGTTTCCGTGTAAATCTCTGAAATACATGATTCAGCCGGAACCCATGACGGAAGATTCCCTGTAATGAGACAGATATAGGCCACTGTGGACGCCGTCTAGCCTGGGATCCCACGGTGTCATTTGTTTTAGGCGTGCATAAAAGTGCGGTTGGCCACAGTTTTGTGCACTTCTGAAAAAAAGGACACCACTACACAGAGGCCAGACGGTGTCCAGAGTAACTCTGCTGCCTCATTACAGTGAATGGATCCTGCAGGGGTTTCATCTGAATTACATCACTTGGAAATTTAGATGGAAACCCCGATGTAAGTGCTCAGCCTAGAGCGCCGGATAAATGTTACGTAAAATGTTCCCAATAAAAGCTTCAACTCAGTCCTCAAAAAAGCTAGTCCCCACTCAGGTCCATCATCTGTTAAAAATATAAGGGACTTCCAAGTTACTGGTAGCAGAAAGGCTCTGGAAAAGCAAAATGACCCTTGCCCCCCAAAAGAAATTCAGAAAATTTTGTGCTCCCAAATCCAAATGCCTATTCTACAATAATTTGTTCTCCAATTATCAAATAGCACTCCGTCCCCCCCAGATCTCACCGTATGGCTAAGCGGTACGATACAGCCACATATGGGGTATTGACACTTTTAGAAGAAATTGTGTGACACATTTCGGCACCATTTTTACCCATTGCCCTGTGTGAAAATGTAAAATCTGAGGGTGAAACATTTTTTTGTGGTAAAAATATAATTATGATTTTTTCACTGCCCAATGGTATAAATTTAAAAATTAAAAAATACTCACTACTTCCCTAGATGAATTCCTTGAGAGGTGTAGTTTACAAAATGGGGTCATTTGTGGAGGTTTCTGCTGTTTTGGCATGTCAGCGACTCTTCAAATGTGACATGGTGTCTGCTGCCTATCCCAGCCAACATAGTGCTCCTTTCTCTTCCGAACCCTGCCGTACACCAAAGCAGTGGTTTTCCCCCACATATGGGGTATCGGCGTACTCAGGAGAAATTGTACAACAAATTTCATGGTGCAATTTCTCCGGTTATCCTTATGATAATGCAAAATTAGGGGATGAAAAACATTTTTTATGGGAAAAATGTGAAAATTTTATTTTCACGGCTCAATATTATAAACTTCTGTGAAGCAGCTGGGGGTGCAAGGTGCTCACCACACATCTAGATAAGTTCCCTAAGGGGTCTAGTTTCCAAAATGGTGGCACTTGTGGGGGGTTTCCGCTGTTTAGACACATTAGGGGCTCCACAAATGTGACATGGCGTCCGCTAATTATTCAAACAAATTTTACATTCAAAAAGTCAAATGGCGCTCCTTCCCTTTCAAACCCTGCCGTGCGCCCAAACAGTGGTTTTCCCTCACATATGGGGTATCGGCGTGTTCAGGAGAAATTGCACAACAAACTTCATGGTGCAATTTATCCTGTTACCCTTATGATAATACAAAATTAGAGAATGAAAAAGATTTTTTGTGGGAAAAATGTGAAAATTTTATTTTCACGGCTCAATATTATAAACTTCTGTGAAGCAGCTGGGGGTGCGAGGTGCTCACCACACATCTAGATAAGTTCCCTAAGGGGTCTAGTTTCCAAAATGGTGGCACTTGTGGGGGGTTTCCACTGTTTAGTCACATTAGGGGCTCCCCAAATGCGACATGGCGTCTGCTAATTATTCAAACAAATTTTACATTCAAAAAGTCAAATGGCGCTCCTTCCCTTTCAAACCCTGCCATGCGCCCAAACAGTAATTTGCCTCCACATATGGGGTATCAGCGTATTCAGGAGAAATTGCACAACAAATTTCATGGTGCAATTTATCCTATTACCCTTATGATAATGCAAAATTAAGGGATGAAAAACGGTTTTGTGGGAAAAATGTGAAAATTTTATTTTTACAGCTCAATATTATAAACTTCTGTGAAGCAGTTGGGGGTGCAAGGTGCTCACCACACATCTAGATAAGTTCCCTAAGGGGTCTAGTTTCCAAAATGGTGGCACTTGTGGGGGGTTTCCACTGTTTAGTCACATTAGGGGCTCCCCAAATGCGACATGGCGTCTGCTAATTATTCAAACAAATTTTACATTCAAAAAGTCAAATGGCGCTCCTTCCCTTTCAAACCCTGCCATGCGCCCAAACAGTAATTTGTCTCCACATATGGGGTATCAGCGTGTTCAGGAGAAATTGCACAACAAATTTCATGGTGCAATTTATCCTATTACCCTTATGATAATGCAAAATTAAGGGATGAAAAACGGTTTTGTGGGAAAAATGTGAAAATTTTATTTTTACAGCTCAATATTATAAACTTCTGTGAAGCACCTTGGGGTTCAAGGTGCTCACCACACATCTAGATAAGTTCCCTAAGGGGTCTAGTTTCCAAAATGGTGTCACTTGTGGGGGGTTTCCACTGTTTAGGCACATCAGGAGCTCTCCAAACGCAACATGGCGTCTGCTAATTATTCAGACAAATTTTACATTCAAAAAGTCTAATGGCGCTCCTTCCCTTCCGAACCCTGCAGTGCGCCCAAACAGTGGTTTTCCCTCACATATGGGGTATCAGCACGCTCAAGAGAAATTGCAAAAAAAAATTTGGGGTCCATTTTTTCCTGTTACCCCTGTGAAAATAAAAAAAATTGGGTCTAAAGTAACATTTTTGTGAAAAAAGTTAAATGTTAATTTTTTTTTCCACATTCCAAAAATTCCTGTGAAGCACCTGAAGGGTTAATAAAGTTCTTGAATGTGGTTTTGAGCACCTTGAGGGGTGCAGTTTTTAGAATGGTGTCACTTTTGGGTATTTTCTGTCATAAAGACCCCTCAAAGTGACTTCAAATATGATGTGGTCCCTAAAAAAATGTTTTTGTAAATTTTGTTGGAAAAATGAGAAATCGCTGGTCAACTTTTAACCCTTATAGCTCCCTAACAAAAAAAAATTTTGGTTCCAAAATTGTGCTGATGTAAAGTAGACATGTGGGAAATGTTATTTATTAACTATTTTGTGTGACATATCTCTCTGATTTAAGGGCATGAAAATTCAAAGTTTGAAAATTGCAAAATTTTCTAAATTTTCGCCAAATTTCCGATTTTTTCACAAATAAACGCAAGTTATATGGAAGAAATTTTACCACTATCATGAAGTACAATATGTCATGAAAAAACAGTCTCAGAATCAGGGGAATACGTTGAAGCGTTCCAGAGTAATTACCTCATAAAGTGACAGTGGTCAGAATTGAAAAAATTGGCCCGGTCACGAAGGCAAAAACAGGCTCTGGCGCGAAGTGGTTAACATTCCCACCCTGGAAACCAAGTTGCACGACATCAATACCATGCACTTTCAGGGATTTAGGGTCACAATTGTGTGCCGCCCTGAAGTGACGTGGCAGAGTCTTTAGCTCCCGGGGGGTCTCCACCATCCAGCACGTGCTCACGTACTCTGACCTTTAATTCCCTTGTGGTTAATCCCACATATATTAATTGGCACCCACAGATGGCATAATATGCAACATGTGTTGTGCCACAAGAGATATATTTGGAAATCTTAAATTGAATGGGAACCATCAGAGGATGTGAATGAGGCCCAGCACAGGAAATTGGCGCAGACAGCACAGTGGCCACAGGGGAAGGAACCCACTGAGGGTCCACGGGACCAGAAGGGGTGGGAGAGAGGACGAACATAGTGGCTGGAGACCAGCATATCACACAGGTTGTTAGCCCATCGGGCTGTCATAAGTGGATAATCCCCTAAATGCTCCCATAAAGAGGGCTCCATGCCGAGGACACCACAGTGTCGAGAGAGGATCAGCCGTATCACCCCTCAGCCATGATTGAATGTGGAGATGTAGCTAATCCTCTCTGGTGTCTTATGTTGCTCCAGGGAAGCAGCGTATAGGATGTGGCTATGGGGAGTAGCCACTCATAGCCTCCCATAGCCACAGCTGATGCATCACTTGCTGTAGTCACATTGTCTAACGCGTTCAGCCTGATCTGCAGCCTGTCTCTCGAAGTTGGAATCAGTGGAGCAGATCCGTCTCATCCTTAGAAACTGTCCGACCAAGTCGGCCTGAATCATCGGCGAATTATGTGCGGAAGCTGCCTGTATCAAATAGTTGACAGCTGTAGGCTTTCTAAAGACGTCAGTCTGAATCAGAGAATCTGAGTCTACCTCGAGAGTGACATCTAGAAAGTCAATACAGGTGTGATGACATGTATAGGTCAACCTGATACCGTGAGAGTTGAAATTCAACCTCAATATAAAATCATCAAGCTCGTTCACCGTCTCCTGTAAAAAAAATAAGATATCATCAATATATCTCAGCCATGACACTACATGGTCCGCGCCCCGCATGCCTTCGTCGCCAAACAGATCCCTGTCCCTGGCCCCGAGGAAGAGGTTAGTGTACGAAGGAGCACAGGCCGCCCTCATAGCCGTTCCACGCAACTGTAGATACACCGTATCTTTAAATTAAAAATAATTGTGACAGAGGATGAAGTGAATGAGCTCAAGGAAAAATTCCCACCATGGGCCATCCAGGTCAGCAGTCTGAAAGAAGCGCACTTCTGAAAGGCCCAGGTCATGTCTGATGCAGGTATAGAGACTCTCAACGTAAGCAGTGACCATGAGAGTGCCGTCTTCCGCAAGGACGCCATCAACCCGTGTAATGACGTCCATCTTGTCTTTGATGTAAGACGGAAGAGTCTCCTCAAGAGGACGAAGGTGACTGTCAATGTATTGGCATATAGGTCCACATAGGCCACCCAGTCCAGATCGGACACCCTGGTGGGTTGAGGGCGTCCTTGTGGATTTTTGGAAGCAAATAAAAAGTAGCCATCTTCGGAAAGTGAACTCTTAAAGCCTCAATGGTCTTTTTATTAATAATTCCCTGCTCACAGGCGCGGGCCAGGATCCCCTGGAGCACAGCAGAGAAGGAAGCAGTAGGATTGTAAGATAATTTTGAATATGTGTTTGTATCTCTTAATTGGCGTAAAGTCTCCTTCTCATACTTGGAGCAGGGCCACAGTACGATATTCCCTACCTTGTCTGCCGGTTTGATAACATTATCGTGGAGAGATTGTAACTGATGTATTGGGAGTAAGTCAGATTATCATATCTCCTCCGTGTTGGTGAGACAACTCAGATCTTCTGTAACAAGACGCACAAAGAGTTCCACTGCAGGATTCAGGGACAAGGGAGGGAACCTCGTAGATTTAGGATATTGTGATTGTGGTAACCCACGTGTTGAGGAGGGTTTCTGCTCTAAGAGGAATTCCTCTAGATTTTGTAAGGCTTCCCTCTCTGCTGCAGTTACAAGATCACCATCACCAAGCAACCTGAAATGAAGTTTTTTTTTAATTAATTTCCGGGCAAACAGTTGGAGGTCCGTCAGGACGGTGAAGAAATTAAAAGCACTCATAGGTGCAAAAGACAGATCCATCCCCAGGACCTCCACCTGGGCATCAGTCAGCACATGGGTAGATAAGTTCCCGACACAGAGCCCACCCCAGGAGCCACCGACCTTAAATGGGGTAGTAAGCTTCCTCCTCTTGTTTGGTCTTGTCTGAAATCTTGGTAGAAGTTGAGTAGCTGGTCCAGAGCGAGGACCCAAATTTTCCGACAGTGTTCAGTCATCAGTAGAAGTGACTGAAGCAATCGCTGTTGATCTCAAGCGTGAGTACGAGTTGTTTCGAAATCTCGGTCGTGATCTATCAGATGGTCATCTCCATCTGTAGACACTATGAGATTGCTTGTCACGTATGTCCCGTTGGAACTTCTTTGTTTTATTTGCATGGATTTCCTTGACCAATTTTTGGCGATCAGAATCGATGTCATCATTTAATTGTTTCAAATCATCATTGGTCATGTCTCTTTTTAATTGAACCAGAAGTTGTTCAATTTCTGTCTCCCTCTCTTTGAGAGATGTTCCATTCAATTGTTTTAGTAGATTTAAGAATCCTAAAGAACAAGTGTCCGCCAATGCCTCCCAGCTGTTTTTGAAGGACTTGTCTTCGATCGGGAAAGAGGGGAAAATTTTACCCCACAAACCTCTGGGGATAAGGGCCTTATCAATATATTTAATAAAAAATGTGTGATTCCACCTGGTGCAGGTTCTATTTTTTAGAAGTGTTTATGTATAGTATACATGTAATTTCTGTAGCTTGATTATGTAGAGCTATAACTAATCTTTCAATGAGAGATTCTAATTTTATAGGATCTTCTAAAAGTGTAAAAAATTACATTTGTACATGAGAAGAAAACTATACATCACAAATATCAATTCACACTTAATATTACATTATTGCGTACTTAATGTTTCTATGATATTACAGTAACGTGATGCTCCATTGTTTATGTTAACTACCCAAACATATTGGTTCGCCATTTAGCAAGCTCTTTGAAATATATTATTACATTTAGCGAAAAACAGATCGATAGGTAGACAAACATATGGATAGTTACTCATTCACTTTACCTTATGTTCCAAAATATATCATATCTATAGAAACATATTGAAGAAGTATACTTCAATTTATTTTCTTTCAATTTCCTAACCTTGACCAAGGAATTATAAAACAAAATTAGTTAAGGTATAATGTACACAGTTGGGTGACAGCTGCTTAAATGAGGTACACTCACCCTGCAGCTAAGCAAAACTAATGTGAATTAATTTAAGAAGGATGGCATTAGCCAAAGATGGAATACATAGCTATTCAATTTCAATGGGTCAAAGGTCTTTGAAAATATTACTGCATATATAATTGGTCAAAAATAATAAATTGTCAGAGATTGTTAAAGTCTATTCATTTAACTATTAACTGTTATACATATACAGTACCAAATAGGGACAGAATAGCTAATTTTGTCCCTGTCTTTGTCTCCACAAAGCTATTTAATAGATCAAGACAAAGCACATGAGACTTTCCCTTCATCTGTGATTCTTTTCCATTTCCAATCTTAAATAATTTGTGGGTTAGTGTTCTCATTGTGTGTTTGCCTATACAGTACAGACAGCCATGTTGGCCTCCATAAACTGGACAGTATTCACGCAAAGGACTCATTTTGTAGTTTCATTTAGGTATGTCCCAGTAGCCTGATAGAACAAGCTTTCCTTTAACAGAAAATAGCCCCCTAACGTGTTGAATTTATGTGTACAATGATGTAACGTCGAATGAGGCCAAAATTATAGGAGTATCAATTACCGGGACATCTTATAGCTTACATAAAAAATCATTAGTGTCCTTTATATATGATTTAGTACTTCTTGCTAATGGTCCAAGAACCCTATCCAGAATAACTCCTATACGGCTAGAGATGGAATCACTGCCTGAAATTATAGGGCGTCCTGGAGGATCAACTAAGGTTTTGTGTATTTTAGGTAATACATATATTACAGGAGTAATACTGTTTTCAACCAAAAGATAGTCAACCAGGTCTTATCAATGATTTTGTCATTATAAGCCTTACTCAATACGTCCTTGATTTTGTTATATATAGTGTTGAGCCACCCCCGTAGTGTTCGAGTTCGGTTCGGTTCGTCGAACACCCGTGTGTTCGCCGAACTGTTCGTCGAACTGTTCGTCGAACACCTTCGAACACCATTAAAACCAATGGCAGGCAAACAAAAACACATAGAAACACATAGAAAACACCTTCAAAGGTGTCCAAAAGCTGACAAACTGCTCAGAAGACACAACTAACACATGGAAAAGTGACAAGTACATATAGTCATGCGAAAAGAAAAGAGGTGGAGGAGTAAAAGGAGGGGGAGACACAGATATAGGCATGTCATGCCCTTCTAAAATCCAAAAAGTGAGAAGCCGAGACGGCCAGTCCGCTCCTGCCCGTGCCACCTCCGTGTCGCCGGGTTTGTGCCAGAGCCGCGGTGAACCCTGACGGCCAGCCCCCCTCTCCCAATACTGGTGCCTGTCCGCTGGTGGGTCGAGAGAGCCCCCCTGTGGTGGAGGCAGCTCTAAGCTTTCTAATTTAAATTGTCCCTCTAATTTGAATGAATACACTTTAAATCCATTTACAAGGATCTATTGGAGGGCAAGTCTCATGCCAGCAGCCGCGTAATTCCAGCTCCAGTAGCGTCCACTAAAGCTGCTGCAGTTAAAAAGCTTTTATAAGGATCGAGCTCGGCTGTCCACCGCAAGGCATCCTAGTGCCAGTCCCAGCCCCTATGCCTTGGGGTGCCTCCTGATGCTCTTCACTAAGTATCCCGTGGTCCCGAAGCATTTCCTTTGAAAAAATTAAGTGTCCAAACTACAGGTGGTGTAGCTTGCTTAACAGCCGGGATAATCCGCTGACTAGCAGACACTGCTACTAGGCACAAAGTATTTCCTTGGCTAGATGCAGTTAAAAATTTGTAAGTAGATACTCTCGTTGGATGCTGAGAAAGCATTCCATAGAGTCTCCTGGCACGCCATATATGATTCTCTTAAAAAGCTTGGGGTAGGGGTCTAGGGGACCCTTTTATAGCCAAAATCATGGCCCTGTATCACAATACGTCACCTAGGCTGAAGATAAATGGAACTGTAGCACCGAGGGCTCGGTTGCTACAGACGTATTGCACCTCACCCAGAGGTGTGATATCTCACTCTCAGATAAGGATGGAGTGTGGATCAGGACCCGACACCTGCATGCATTACACCACATTGCCGTGGGGCAGGGAGACCAATATGCCCCTGAGATGGGCACGACAGTCCCTGTCCCTGGCTGGAGTGGGGGGAGGGAACACTGAGGAAGGGGAACCCTGCAGTGCAGGAGCAGGGAGGAAGCAGTTCCTGGGTGCATTGAGAAGGGAGTATAAAATGTGGGCACCATCTTAGTTCAGTGCAGAGAAGTCTGAGCAGAAGTGGCAGGGAGCAGGGGCTCTGCATGAGCTCTGCTCCGGAGGCGGGCCTAGTAACAGAGGCCCAGGCCTGCAAGAGGGAGAAGGAAGGAAGAGGAGCGGAGAAGGCTCCAGGAATGAGGAATGAAGGGATCCCAGGGGTGCGGACGGGCGAGTCGCCACCGCACGCCCGAATCCACCTGCGTGGAGGGGTCAGGCCAAAGGGGGAGACCGGTCCCCGAACTAGTGGAGGCAGGAAACGACCCTCAGCTAGAAACCGGAGGCTCTGACATTTTATGTGGCGCAGCCCCTTGCTCCACCCGCTAGGAAGGCACCACATAGGGTCAGGGAAACTGGCGCCAAGTTTACCAAGAGGAGGCCCGAGGCAGCCGGACAGAAGTGTTGGTAAGAAAGGCCAGACAAAGGACACACAAAGGGGGTCCTGTGAAGCGCTCCAAAGTTATCTGGGAGTTGTCTGAGCCCCTCACCTGGTGAGCACAGTACGACGTGGGCAGCCGTTACCTGCAGACGTGGTCTAGATAATAAGAACTGTGAGTAAAGGCCCTGAACTGCATCACTGACTCCGTGTCGTTACTGCTGCTGCCCTGCACCATCACCCCCATCCTCCGCATACACTGCCCTGAGGCTATACTCCTCCCGTGGGGAGTTATGCTACGCTCTGCTGCACCCACAACACCAGCCTTAGCGGTCTGCCCTGTAGCGGCGGTTCACTCTGACCGCAATCCACGGGTGGCGTAGTCGGACATTTAAACATCAAAACCACATAAATAGTTCCGCCACTGGTTTGACCGCCCTGAGCCACGGAACCGGATCGCCGCCACGAAGACTACAACCACCAGCATCCACCAAAAAGGGTCCGGCTCCGGGTGTCCCAAGGCCCAGGGGGTGCGTCAGAACATTTTCATCACCTTTCACAATCACCAATGGGACAAGGCAGGGATGTCCTCTGTCCCCTCTCTTATACATCCTAGTGACGGAGCACCTGCTCTCATCAATTCGCCATAACCCCAATATTAGGTGGATTGAGGTGGGAGACACCGAGTACAAGTGCTCTCTATTTGCTGATGATGTCCTAGTATATATCACTCAATCACATATATCCATCCCTGCTGTTATGGCTGAAATAGATCACTTTGTTACATGGTAAAATTTTAAAATCAATGCAGCGAAGTCTGAGGCCCTCGATGTCTCCCTCCCTAAATCCATATAGGATTCCATCCAGTCCAACTTTCCCTTTGCCTGGCCCTCACAGGGTATCAAATACTTAGGAATTCCTATTCATAGAGACCTCTCCCATCTATGTTATCTTAATTTTGGGCCCTTTATTGAACAATTCCATACAGACCACAGTTGGCAAGTTGGAACTGTGAGCTTCACTACGTGCACCACTGGTATTTTGTGGAAAAGCACATGTAAGATTCTGCAACAGTCTCTGCTGATACTCCTGCATGCGTGCATCCCTTTCTATGGCAGGAATAATTTCTGCAAATTTACTTTTGTACCGGGGATCTAACAGTGTGGCAACCCAGTAGTCAGGATTATTTCTAATTCTCACAATTCGTGGGTCATGTTGCAGGTAGTGCAGCAAGAAGGCACTCATGTGTGTTGCGCATCCAGGAGCACCAAGTCCCTGTTGTGTTGGTGGCGAGGTAACAATCAT
This sequence comes from Phyllobates terribilis, assembly GCF_046119375.1. Classification (NCBI taxonomy): domain Eukaryota; kingdom Metazoa; phylum Chordata; class Amphibia; order Anura; family Dendrobatidae; genus Phyllobates; species Phyllobates terribilis. The sequence continues at coordinate 18,270,425 of NW_027362771.1, forward strand.
GCTTCCTTCCTCTGTCCTCTCCCCCCAACCTCGCACAACAGAAATGTGATCAAGGTCTCCCTCATCTGATGAGTCTTCCATCAGTTCGTCCTCCACTTCTTCCTGGGCTCCTGCACCTTCCTCACTAGTTTGGCTGCTACCATGCGCCCTGGTAAAATCATCTCCCCCACCCTCACATGCCTGCCGCCCTTGTGCTGCCGACCGTCTGGACATTGCAGATGTTAGCCCTTCCGCATACAACTCCTCCTCCTCTACTTCCTCCACCTCCTCTTGTGCCACCACCTGACTCCGAATTCTGTTTAACATGTGCTCCAGCATGTAAATCACCGGAATAGTCATGCTGATAATGGCATCATCAGCACTAAACATCTTCGTCGCCATTTCAAAACTGTGCAGAAGGGTGCATAGGTCCCTGATCTGAGACCACTCCTCCAGCGTGATTTGCCCCACCTCTGAATCTCGTTGGCCCAGGCTATACGTCAGAACGTATTGCACCAGGGCTTGTCGGTGCTGCCACAGTCGCTGCAACATGTGCAGAGTTGAATTCCACCGGGTAGGCACATCGCATTTTAGCCGGTGAAGTGGCAGGCCCAACGACTTCTGTAGAGATGTAAGTCGCTGAGCTGCGGGATGCGAACGGCGGAAGTGAGCACACAGCGACCGTGCCCTCTGCAGAAGGCCATCTAGTCTGGGATAGTGGGCTAAAAATTGCTGGACAACCAGGTTCAACACGTGAGCCATACAAGGCACGTGTGTGACATTGCCCCGGCGAAGGGCCGCACCCAGGTTTGCAGCATTGTCGCACACGGCCTTCCCTGGTTTCAGGTCCAGTGGAGACAACCATTCATGAAATTGGTTCTCCAGAGCTGACCACAACTCCTCAGCTGTGTGACTCACATTTCCCAGACATTTCAATGTAAAAACCTCCTGATGACGTTGAGCCCTACTGCCAGCATAGTAAGGAGGTGTGCAGGATCCCTTCTGCGCAGTTAGAAAGCTTGTGGCATGACCAGACAGGCTTTGGGTGCAGGTGGAAGACCGAGAGGAGGTTGAGGAGGCAGAAGCAGTGGAGGAAAAATGACATAAAGAGGATTGACGCACAACTCGTGGGGACGGCAAGACTTGGACAGCAGCCCCTTGTCCTGCTGTCACCATAGTTACCCAGTGCCCAGTCAGCGACATGTAACGCCCCTGTCCATGCCTACTCGTCCAAGTGTCTGTGGTGAAATGCACCCTGTCACACACAGAGTTTCTCAAAGAAGCGGTGATGTTGTGTGCGACATGCTGGTGGAGCGCAGGCACACCTTTCTTTGAGAAGTAGTGCCGACTGGGCATCTGGTACTGGGGCACTGCGACGGACATAAGGTCTCGAAAATCCTCTGTGTCCACCAGGCGGAAAGGCAGCATTTCTGTAGCCAAGAGCTTGCAGATGGTGAAATTCAACCTCTTAGCTTTCTCATGGCTAGGAGGAAATGGTCTTTTACTTGTCCACATCTGAGGGACCGAGGGCTGGCTATTGTGCTTAGACGGGGTTGATAAGGGTGTCCCCGGCAAACTGCCGGTCTGTGAGGAAGATGCAGGCGGACATGTTAGGTTGCCTTGATCCAAAGGTGGTGCTATCGATGTCGGACAGCGCTCTAGACCAGCTGGTGTTACCACCTCCAAAGAAAATGATGACCTGCCAATCACGCTGGCTGTTGCGGGTAAAGAGGTGGCAGGTCTGCGCCCCAAAACAGGTGTGACTGCTGTCCCCCCAGTCACAGAGGATGAAGAGGCCGCGGATGCACAAGATATGGCAGACGGTGGTTGGCCCGGCCGGCTAGGCCGCATTGTAGCACACTGAGCTTCCCACTGCAACTTATGCTTCATGTCCATGTGCCGGTTCATGCATGAAGTACTCAAACTATCTATTTTTTGGCCTCTACTTAGCTTTTGCTGACAAATGTTACAGATAACACGAGTTGGGTCATCTTTATCGATCTGAAAAAATGCCCAGGCTATGCAAGGCTTAGCACCCATGCGACCTGAAGAGCCACCACGACTTGTGGTGAGAGGCAGAGTTGTGTTTGAGGATGCAGTTGTTGACGTGCTTCCAGTACTACGTCTCTGTCCAGGAAGGCGCAACCTGACCTCGTCGTCACTAGCATCTTCCTCCACCTCCTCTGCTGACCTCATCTCTTGGCTGACTGTGGGTTGACAGTAAGTGGGATCTCCGACCTCATCATCATCACCCTGTGCGTTATCACACCCGTCGTCCTCAGAGCCAACCTGTTCCTGCCCTGACAAAAAACTAAAGTTGTCGCTCCAATCAGGTATTTGAGTCTTATCATCGTCTTCCTCATTGTCTCCACCAACAGGAGTTACAGTTTGGGAATGAGGGTCTACATTATGGTCAGAACCTTCTGCGTCTGGTCCTGGATCCGACTCATAAAGATTCTGGGCATCAGTGCAGATCATTTCCTCGTCTGGATTCACAGAAGCGCTGGAGTCGACCTCTGATTCCCAGGCTATAGTATGAGTAAACAGCTCTGCAGACTCAACCATCTGTTCTACCTCATACTCAGACGGGTAGCTGGAGATTTGGGAGCTGTGAGGAAGCAAGTGCGATTTGGGTGACACCTTTGAGGACTGGAGTATTTGTGATGTTGAAGTTGATGTGGAGGAGAGCCCACTTAAAGGAGCACTTGATATCCGTTGAAGCACCTGCGGTTTTTGTGCCTCATCTGGAATTTGTAGCGATTGGCGTGGCCGTAAGAAAGGGATCTTATCACATTGTCCGCTAAAAGAAGTAGACATTTTAGTTTGGCTGGAAGATGGTCTTTCTTCTGCACCTACCCCACGGACACAACCTTTTTTCCCCTTCCCAACACGCCTATTCCCCTTTCCACCAGCAGCAGGCCTTTTTCCACTCATTTTGGTGGTTAACTAATTCACAACTCTGGAGTTGTTTGCACAAAAAAACAATGGATGGTAACCGAGCAGAGCTGAGTGGCCAAACTGTGGTATTAGGCCAAAACTATTGGCTGGGTTAGATTCAGAAAAAAATTATTTTTAATTTGCAACCTGATGGAGGTCAGTATAGATGGACTAATAGACCAAGTCCCACACACCGCTAGAAGCCCAAATATTTTTTCAGAGCTAGATGCAGAAATTTTTTTTATTCAATTTGCAACCTGATGGAGGTCAGTATAGATGGACTAATAGACCAAGTCCCACACACTGCTAGAAGCCCAAATATTTTTTCAGAGCTAGATGCAGAAAAAAAATATTTTTAATTTGCAACCTGATGGAGGTCAGTATAGATGGACTAATAGACCAAGTCCCACACACTGCTAGAAGCCCAAATATTTTTTCAGAGCTAGATGCAGAAAAAAATTATTTTTAATTTGCAACCTGATGGAGGTCAGTATAGATGGACTAATAGAACAAGTCCCACACGCTGCTAGAAGCCCAAATATTTTTTCAGAGATAAATGAAGAAAAAAATTATTTTTAATTTGCAACCTGATGGAGGTCAGTATAGATGGACTAATAGACCAAGTCCCACACACTGCTAGAAGCCCAAATATTTTTTCAGAGCTAGATGCAGAAAAAAATTATTTTTAATTTGCAACCTGATGGAGGTCAGTATAGATGGACTAATAGACCAAGTCCCACACACCGCTAGAAGCCCAAATATTTTTTCAGAGCTAGATGCAGAAAAAAATTATATTCAATTTGCAACCTGCTGGAGGTCAGTATAGAAGGACTAATAGAATGATGCTATGCCCAAAAGATTTTACTTCACTAGGTGCAGTAAAAAAATTGGTATTCTATACACAGGTGGTATATCTTGCAACACAGATAGGCTACTCCACTGACTAACACACTCTGCAATAGGCCAAAAAGGATTAGCTTTGCTAGATTCAGCCAAATGCTGTGAAAAAAACTTGCACAGCACTGGCACAGACCTGCCTGGCAAAAACTGATAGGAACTGATGTAACCTAGTCCTGAAAAGGACTCCAATTACAATTAGTCTTTACTCCCACAATCTATCTATTTAAGAGCACAGACCTGCCTGATAAAAGTCGTAGGAAATGCTGTAACCTAGTCCTTAAAATGACTGCAATCACAACTATTCCCTACTCCCAAGCTATCTGTATATTTGTGCGAAAATTGGCTTGAAATTAACAAGGTATAGCGCACACAGCAACAGCGGTGCCGTCTAACATGCAGCTGCAGCAGTGAGAAAATGGTGGCGACGGGGAAAATGGCTTGGTCTTATAGGGCAAGGACATGTGACATACACTGCCAATCACACATGCCCTTGCTTGTGTGAAAAAAAGCACTTCGCTCCGTGTGTGCGCTGCTGATAGGCTGACAGATTGCACCTCCCCACTGCAAATGCGGGAAAGAGAAAAAAAAATGGAGATCTTCATTGTTCCTGCAGAGATCCATCCCCTGCCCCTCCCCCCGCCCCGCTGTACACTCAAACTGCGTATTAACATTAATTTTCATCATTACTGAGAAAAAATCCAGTTATGATTTTGGTGCACGAACAGTTATCGAACATAACCTCGAACAGCCGAATTTTTCTCAAATTGTTCGTGTTCGCCGACCGGCTCGAACACCGCCCAAAACAGCTCGAATTTGAGATTGGCGAACAGTTCGAGTAGAACAACGCTCATCTCTAGTTATATACCACCGGTTTAGGGTCCTTGTTCAATTTACCATATACATTGGCATATACATTTACCATATACATTTCAGAGAGGTAGGCATTGGTATCCATGACGACAACCGCCTCGCCCTGGTCGGCCGGCTTAATATTGTCGTATGGACAAGGGCCTCCAGAGCTAAATGCTACTCAGTTGTCAAATATGGGTGCAAAAAAAATTTTTGGGGTAGTTTCCTTCAATTTCAAAACATCATCATTCACAGCCTTGATGAAGGCATCTATAACAGAAACATTAATCACAGGCATGAAGTTACTACATTTCTGTAGATTACATTTTTGTAATGTCAATTCAGAATCACTAACTTTACCCACTGTTGGATTCGTTGCAAACCAATATTTTAACTTAATATTTCTATAAAATCAAAATTGGTTTCAAATTGAAACCAATTCAATTGTACGTGCATCTGAAGGATGCGAGCACAATTGAATACTGGGAGCCGGCACGCTGCAGTTTCTCTGAGCCAGCTGTCAGCTTGACAGGCGGCTCAGAGAAGTGCTGACTCTCAGTCTGGGGGGGCGGCAGGATTCAGCCACCGCCACATTAGGTGACCTGACCACGCCCCCTTGCCGGCTGCGCCCGGAGCACATGCCCCGGCTGCCCCCCCCCGAGATACACCTCTGCACAAATATACAGAGTTACTGCATACAGAAATGCGCAGCAGTGCTACACACATTCATATAGCACTGATGCACACAGACTCACACACACACCCATACACTCACCTGTACAGCACACACCGCACTGCTATATACACACACCATTAAAGGGATAATCCATCAATTGTATTCATTAGTAGTTTAGTACCAAGCATAAGGTTGCTTCCCTTTGCTTTCTCCTTATTTTCATATTCCTTACAAGTATGTGAATGATCATACAGTATGTCAGATCCTATCTATGACATCATGGAATCAGTCCACGCAGCTAAAGTAAAACTTGCTCATCCAAGGTTCCATAGCAGCTGTCATGGTTGTTACAGCTATTGTTCCCCCTCTGGACACCATGTTCAATAAGTGCATAAACAGACAAAAAAGTTTAATAAAAAGATAATAATGGATCCATCATATGTATAAGTTCACATTTTAGTGTAAATAGAGCTTAAGTGGAGATCCATTTTCTCCCAGTGGCTCGAGCAGAGTGAACTGTGCATAAGGTCTGGCTAGTTGGAACTGTCTGTTGCAAACAAAATACTTAGGACCCAATACATCTAGACCAATGTTGCTCATGACGGTCTTGATGAGGATATGTGCTGGAGTCAGACTCCCTTGATTCATGAACAGGCGTACGCCTCTTTATTAGTAAAGAGCGCCGGATGAATGGCGTACACCTCTGCATGCGCCTCGCCACTAGTCTTACTCCAATCCCTGCTGGAGTATGATTTTTGGCATAGCGAAAACTGCTGCTTGCAATTAATTTGATAAGCTGAGGTTACCCAGCACCACCCACTTTGTCCTAGATGTACGAAAATGGCATGAGAATGACAAAAGTCACATAATTTCATTGCAGCTGCCAGTTGTGCCAAATAATGCACCTTTTCAAAGCCTTTTACTCTAGCATACTGGCATAAAAACTTTGATAAATTGGGCCCTTGGTATTTTCTAGTTTGGGTTCAGCCTTAATTATCGTAATGAAATAACGCATGGTAAAACTCCACTTTAAGGACAAGGCTGTACTCCCAAAATCTATGTATCTACATGTAAAAGTCACATTTGAACTCAGTTGTTGTTTTACGAGTTGATTAGTAATACGATATACAACTGTACTATGGTAAATATAGATGTCATCTTGATTTCACAATGCTAATCAGCAGAGCTCATCAGCCAAAACAATTTTCTGCTTTTAACATCATGCTGTTTATTTTAAATGGTAATTATAATAATGTTGATTTTACTTTTCACATCTGATTTTGACTTAACAGCTAACTGAAGTTACAAATGGATTTAGAGAAATATTTTTTCTTACAATTGTCATTTGTTGTTCCTTATATTTTAATAATTAGAAATGTGTACATTTCAAAACCAGATATGGTTTTATTCTTTCAGGTTTTATGTAACTTTTAACAAGATGTCAGATGTTATTCATCCTAAAATATGCCAGTTTTCTAGTATTGCATATTTACTTTTGAAGATTTAAAAAATTTAGAATATCCTTAAACTTTAGTTTTTCACCTATTTTGGAAAATTTACTTTTTAAAAAAGTATTATTTTAATAAGCAAGTAAAACATACAGTAAGTTGGGAGTTTTATCACATCATCTGATATTATTATTATTAGAGGTTAGATAACTCTTTAAGCCACCCTAGCTATTTATTTATTATGTGTTGCTTATATAGCGCCATTATATTTTGCAGCGCTTTACAGACATTATCATTATTGTCCATATTGGGGCGCACAATCTAAATTCCCTATCAGTATGTCTTTGGGGTGTGGAAGAAAACTGGAGAACCCGGAGGAAACCCGCACAAACACAGGGAGAACATACAAACTCCTTGCAGATATTGTCCTTGGTGGGATTTGAACCCAGGACTCCAGCCAGCAAAGGAATAGTGCTAACCACAGAGCCACCATGCTGCTAGTTTTATTGTGCCATTAATATTTCAACACCTCCTCTTTATCATCACCGGATAAACCTCCCAGTAGAACTTGAATTCCTCTATCTCTATTTCTAGTATTCTTTTAGTAGAGCATCATCACCGTTACCGCAAATATTACCACTACTTGACCACCGTAACCTGCATTCCAAAAGTGCATCACCACTGATTAACCCCTTCACCTCCAAGCCTGTTTTCACCTTCATGATCAAGCCAAATTTTACAATTCTGACAAGTGACATTTTATAAGGTAATAACTCTGGAACGCTTCAACATATCCCAGTACTTCTGAGACTGCTTTTTCATGACACACTGTACCTTATGTTAGTGGTAAATTTAGGTCGATATGTTTTGTGTTTATTTGTGAAAATATATGAATGTTGGGAAAATGTTGAAAATTTCACAATTTTCAAACTTTTAATTTTTATGTCCTTAAACCAGATAGTTATATTGCACAAAATAGTAAAAGGGAACATGTCTCCAGAAAAAAAACGCTATTAACCTGCAGATATGTGTTTAATCTGCAGGTTAATAGCGTTATTAACCTGCCTGCCGTCTGTACTTACCAGAATGATGCAGGAAGAAAATTAACTTTATACCCCTCGGCAGCATTCAGACTTTCATCAGAACTGAATGCGTATGGCATGGAACTCCCAGAAAAAACGCGCCTGTAGGTGCGACCTTCGTTGCTGAGGGAAGCGCTTCCCTCAGCGACGCAGGTCGCACGTACAGGTGTGTTTTTTGCGGGAGTTCCATGCCACACGCATTCAGTTCTGATGAAGGTCTGAGTTAAGACCGAAAATGTTTAACCTTAAGCGAATGCAATAAAAAGGAACTTTATTCCATATCTGAGTGCCAAGTTTTCTATTCTACATGATGTATGGTTTGGACACCCTCCTTGTGCACCAGGCTCACTTTATATAATAGTGCTGTATATCATCCATTTCAGCATTATGGTTTTAGTCATGGGGGCGGCACTGGCACTGTTTCAGTCACTGCTCTGAGCATATAAAGTGGCGGCTGTAACTGCGCTGACTGACACTGGCTCTGCATTGGGGTCGGCTGTCAGTCAGTGCCAGGTGTGCGGTTACAGTTGTGTCTCTGTATACTCACCCTTGTGACTGAAACCGGAATGCTGTCAGGGGGAATAAAGTTAATTTTCTCTGCGCAGTGTTTGGGTAAGTGTGGGCGCCAGGCAGGTTAATAACGCTATTAAACTGCAGGTTCAATTTAATAAATAAAATTTACCACATGTCTACTTTAGATCAGCATTAGTGATGAGCAAATATGCCTCATTATCTCTTTCGGCGAGCATGCTCCGGTGCTCGCCGTGTATTTTGGCGTGCTTGGGGTTTCATACATTGTCGCTGCGCCTGCAAGTGTCACGGCTGTTTGACAGCTGTGACACATGCAGAGATAGCCTGTTCGTCAGTGGGATTCCCACAAGTAATCCCATTTTGAAAACTACACACCTCAAGGAATTTATTTAGATGTGTGGTGGTTTCCATGAACCCTCATGCTCCTGGCATGATCTAAGCAAGCCACCATCACTGGAAGACCCAGAGGTCATCATTACGACTGCAGGTTGCCATGACAACCATAAAGCCCTCGTGATGGCGTTGCGGGAGCACTGATCAGAAGGGAGAGGGAGCCGCCTCAGCTATTCTATTAAATGTCACTAATGATATCAATCACAGCACTTAGGGGGTTAAACAGTCAGGTTTGGTGTGAGCACCACTCCTGGCAGTGACAGCTCAGCTACCATGTAAGCCCAGCTACTGGCAGCGATTGTGCTGGCACAGCTCCTATGCCACACACGATAGCCATAACACATCTTTAAGTCATCGATCGGGAACCTACTGACCATGTATAGATACGACAAATGCCGTGAAGGGGTTAACTTTCCAAGTAGTACTCTTATGACCACAATTCTCCCACAATATAACAACGAGATTCAGTAACACTCCAAGTAGTACTGTACCTCTTTGAGATGTGTGTCAATCCATCCGGGTGATATAGTTGTGTATACCTGTATTCATACCAGTGTAACACTGTACTTGTTGTAAATAGATTTTGCTTCTTTTCAATGATGTTATTTTCCGACCACAAGATGTCGATGTTGCCTAAGTATTGTTGAAAAACTGTGTAATGCATATCGAAGTGTGAAAGGAGGGATTACAGTCTGACTCATGGGGGACACAGGAAGAGGAAGTGTAGCCATCTTGTGTGCAGTCTAGAGATGTCCTAAACAGTGAAAGGACCTGCTGGGAAAGGATCGAGCAGCATCTGCGTCTGGGAGCATCCCACAGACAGCAGAGAAGGGGCAGATTGGAGCTGAACTTGCTCGTGACCAGAACCTGTCCAGATGTGAGGAGATTTCTGTCAGGAATGTGTTAAAAGACAATAAAGGCCAGAATCCACAGTGAGAGGTGAAGGACCCAAGCCACAAGCATCATAGGTACTGCTCATTGGATGGAAGGGCCCCGCAGTGAGTAACTGTGCACGCATGACATAACAATGTGGTGCCAAAATATCTAAGGCTAAGATATAGCCTGTAGTTATATAGTTAGGCAAATTGACTGATGTAAAATAAGTTTATTGATATCTTCAGCATCCAGGACTTGCAAATCTGCTGCCACACTTTCTGTTTGTTTAATAGCTAAAAAGCCAAATCCACTCTCAGGTGCCAACACAGCACAAAATGGACTCCGGATCAAAACTTGAACTTCATTCTGTTACAGGAGAAAGTTTCTGTGTATCATTATATTATTGGACAGTTATTTAACTGTGATAGCTTCACTCTCATCTAAACAGTCGTTTTTGGGGTATTTTTGATGCAGTTGAGGATGGACTATTCCTCTCAGTTCACTGAAGACATTACAGGAAAGGAAAGGGAAATTTGTTTGGGAAAATATAGGAAAATGTTGCCAAGTTTGTAAACTCCAGTGCTCTACCTCAGACTACTCTCTACTTTGCACTCATTCAATTAATCCAATGCCCAGGGTTTAAGCTGGTAATAGCGGGTCGGTTTAGACAGGAACACCAATAGACAAATTTGTAGAGAAATGAGTAAATACAGATCTATTTGTTACGCTCGCCCCGGACTGACTGGCGTGAGCGTGATTAGTGATCCCACTGGACCATGAACTGAGGAGTGCCTGGAAGGGCGTAACTAAGTATCAACCTGGTCCAACCAAGGTCGCACGGTGGCTCAGTCGACTCCGTGAACCAGGGAGGAGCCGAACAGAGGGACCAGGTACCAGGTACTACTCCAGGTCAGACCCCGGTCACAGCTGTTGACCCACACCGGGGAATGCAGGAACAGGCAGGTTAGCTGGTATGCAGACAGGTGGGTACTGGCAGGCACGGCTGGTATGACGGCAGGTGGGTACTTAGCAGGCACAGCTGGTATGAAGGCAGGTGGGTACTAGCAGGCATGGCTGGTATGCAGAGAGGCAGATACTGGCAGGTATGAACGCAGGCTGGATAGGGACCAGTACAGACTGTGATACAGGAACAGAGCCGCAGGTAAGGTGGACTAGCAGAGCAAAACCGCAGGAGCGGTGAACAAGCAGAGCGAAGCAAAACCGCAGGTGCGGTGAACAAGCAGAGTGGAGCAAAACCGCAAGTGTGCTGAACAAGCAGAGCCGAGCAAAACCGCAGGTGCGGTGAACAAGCAGAGCGGAGCAAAACCGCAGGTGCGGTGAACAAGCAGAGTGGAGCAAAACCGCAGGTGCGGTGAACAAGCAGAGCAGAGCAAAGCCGCAAGTGCAGTGAACAAGCAGAGCGGAGCAAAACTGCTGGTGCGGTGAACAAGCAGAGCCGAGCAAAGCCGCAGGTGTGGTGAACAAGCAAAGTGGAGCAAAACCGCTGGTGCGGTGAACAAGCAGAGCGGAGCAAAACCGCAGGTGCGGTGAACAAGCAGAGCGGAGCAAAACCGCAGGTGCAGCAAACAAGCGGAAGAAGGCGGAACCGCCGGAGCGGTGAACAAGCAGAGCAGAATAGAACCGTAGGTGCGGTGAAAAAGTGGAGCAGAACAGAACCGCAGGTGCGGTAAACAAGCGAAACAGAGTGGAACTGCCAAAGCGGTGAACAAGCAGAGAAGAACAGAACTGCAGGTGTGGTAAACAAGCGGAGCAGAACGGAACCGCCGGAGCTGTGAACAAGCAGAGCAGAACAGAACTACAGGTGGAGTAAACAAGCGGGAAGAGTGGAACCGCCGAAGCGGTGAACAAGCAGAGCAGAACAGAGCAGAAGGTGAAGGCAGACAGGACAGGGCTCTGTTCACATGGAACAGACTGGAAAATACAGGAAGATGGTTAGAACACAGGAGGTGGATGCGGAGGCAAGGAAAGGGGACAAGCAGAACCAGATACACACAAGGTACTTACAATAAAGTAGCGAGTGGACAAAACTCACAAAAAGAAGTACAGAGACAACGAGTTGAAATTAGGTGCAGGTTCAGACACTGCAGGAAAAGGGAAAGTACGGACATAGAGAGAAACAAGTAATGGGCTAGGAAACTGTTCAGACAGGAACTGAACCTGGAACAAGATACAGGAACAAGCCTGGAAACAGACTAGAAGTCAGAGATACAGGTAATGGCCCTGGGTACTCAGCCCCCAGGGTGGCGGAAACAGACTAAAAGTCAGAGGTACAGGTAGTGGCCCTGGGTACTCAGCCCCCTGGGTGGCTGAACAGATTAGATACAGGACAGGACATGGCAACTCAGTTGCAAAAGACAAACTGAGTGAAAGTGTTGCTCAGGCACCTCCTACTGGGTGGAGGGGGTTTAAGTATCCAGTGACTCACAGCAATAGGCTGGGGACGCATTAGGACTGTGCACACAGCAGCTATAAGAAACAAGCAGAAAGCTGCGCCGACGCCCTAAGCAATATGACAAGAGACATGGACCCAGCAGGTACTGGAGCAAAGAGTGCAGCATGGACTGACAGGTAAGATTGCGGTCTTGCATGGTGGGAGGTGGTGCACCATGCAAGCACGCCGACAGGGATGTTACAGTACCTCCCCTTTATGCCCCCTCTTTCTCCAGCCAGCAAGGATTTTCTGCAGAGAATTTGGAGGCCGATCCTTCTCTTCAAGAAGATTTCCTCTTCTGTCCACTAAAGGGAACAAAGCTGGTCTCATCATCTTGGTAACTAGGATGCTTCCTTCCATCGGGCCATTCTCAGCAACAGATGAAGTGGGCGAGGTACCAGGAACAGGACACAGGGAAGTCTCTCTCTAATTATTATTATCGGGTAGCACCCCAAAGGATTCAAGGGACAACTGGAGATCCTCCACCGGGTTGGAGGGGTACAGAGACTTGGGGGAAACCACCGCCTTGACGTGCACTTTTCCAAGCTTACTGGATGAAGTGGGCGAAGTACCAGGTACAGGGTGCAGAAAAGTCTCTTTCCATTTATTATCATCGGGGAGTACCCTAAAGGATTCACGGGACAACTGGAGGTCCTCCACCAGGTTGGAGGGGTGCAGAGACTCGGGGTTAACCACCGCCTTGACGTACACTTTGCCAAGCTTACTGGATGAAGTGGGCGAAGTACCAGGTACAGGGTGCAGAAAAGTCTCTCTCCATTTGTTATCAGATAGCACCCCGGAGGATTCAGGAGGCAACTGGAGGTCCTCCGTCTGGTTGGAGGGGTGCAGAGACTTGTAGGTAGCCACCGCCTTGATGGACATATTGCCAGATTTGTTAGAGATGGAGGATCCTTGCTTAGGGACCAACCTTAGTCTGGTTTCTGAGATGACACGTCTGCGAGGCGGGGCGGTGCCTAAAGCCAGATAATTGGTACAATCGCCGAGACTGTGTGGGGACAGTGCCTCCGCTTCCCTTCCTTCGGAGACTTCAGCGCATAGCGAATCAGCGACTAGCAGATCTGATGAAGAAGAAGAAACTGCTGACTGTCCTGCAGATATGGGGACTGGACACCCCATGCACCTCAGCAGTCCCCCAGGAAACACCATACAGAATCTCCAGACCTGAGCGGGCACTAGATCTCTTGGCTCTGGATGACCTGTGGGTAAACCAGACAGCACTTGGAATGTGAACTTCATGTGTAATTCTCCAATCTGGAGTTTAATTTGTACAGACATATTTTGACTGTTTCTGAGTAGGTCTCATCCTTCCGCTGACAATGCCCAAACTGGCTTATGGAGTTGTTGGACGGGAATCAAACACCGACTCCTCAAGGCTTTAAGTCCGAAAGTTCCGGTTAATCCGAGGCCTTCACTTGCCACGAAGACAGTCATGGTCATCTGTGGAGAGGAAACATTAATGCCAAGGGCAGCTTCTCCTACAGGCCTAATGTCTTGGGATTCTCCAACCTTCGCTGGACAAAGACTGTCAGTGGATCCCAAACAACCGCAGCAGGACCGCAATCCGATTTTGTGACTGAGTTCTGGCCTCTGCTTTGTCTGATGAACATAGTCATCCTTCATGGATTCTGTGCGGAGAGCTGCCTCTACAGGCTGGGGAACAGGAGGTCTTTGGGAGGACAGAACCTGGCGTGACGGTTTACCTCTACGCCTTGCACGTCTGGACTGCCTCTTGAGGTTGGGAAGGGAAGTACTCTGTGGAGCATTGTCATCTTGTGTGGATTCTGTGTGGGCAGCAGTCTCTTCAGGCTGGAGAACTGGTAGGCTACCTACACACATTACCCATCGGGGCTGCTTCGGGATACTGGGAAGTGAAGCTTTAGCAGAAGCCTCAGGGTTAGGGTCATTGAAGACCATTAGAAAGGCCACCAGGAAGGCCTGCAGGTCAAAGACGATAGGATCCCATGCCTTCCATAGGGGGGTGATCCAATTCAAGGCATCATCCGCTAAATAGGACATCATGAATGCTACTTTCACCAGATCAGTGGTAAAATAGTGAGCCATAGAATTTGAAATGCAGTATACATTGCTCCACAAACGCACGGCTTTGTTTTGGATTCCCATAGTACCGTGGTGGATCCGCAGGAACGAGTGCTGATAGCTCCATTTGGGCTGGTGCGTAAATCGACTGGACCTCAGCTTGAGAAAAAAAAATTTCTTGGTGCACTTATTTGCCAGACAAGGATTCAAATGTCTCTGAGAGCGAAGGGCCGTGGGGCTCAACGGGAACCATTGCCTGAGCAAACTGTTACGCTCGCGCCCAGACTGACTGGCGTGAGCGCGATTAGTGATCCCACTGGACCATGAACCGAGGAGTGCCTGGAGGGGCAAAACTAAGTATCAACCCGGTCCGACCGAAGTCGCATGGCAGCTCAGTCGACTCCGTGAACCAGGGAGGAACCGAGCAGAGGAACCAGGTGCTACTTCAGGTCAGACCCCGGTCACAGCTGTTGACCCACACCGGGGAATACAGGAACAGGCAGGTTAGCTGGTATGCAGACAGGTGGGTACTGGAACAAGCAGAGCGGAGCAAAACCGCAGGTACGGTGAACAAGCAGAGCAGAGCAAAACCGCAGGTGCGGTGAAAAGCAGAGCAGAGCAAAACCGCAGGTGCGGAGAACAAGCAGAGCGGAGGAAAACCGCAGGTGCGGTGAACAAGCAGAGCGGAGCAAAACCGCAGGTGCGCTGAACAAGCAGAGCGGAGCAAAACCGCAGGTGCGGTGAACAAGCAGAGCGGAGCAAAACCGCAGGTGCGGTGAAAAAGCGGAGCAGAACAGAACCGCAGGTGAGGTAAACAAGCAAAACAGAGTGGAACCGCCGAAGCGGTGAACAAGCAGTGTAGAACAGAACTGCAGGTGCGGTAAACAAGCGGAGCAGAACGGAACCGCCGGAGCGGTGAACAAGCAGAGCAGAACAGAACCATAGGTGCGGTGAACAAGCGGGAAGAGCGGATCCGTCGGAGCGGTGAACAAGCAGAGCAGAACAGAGCAGAAGGTGAAGGCAGACAGGACAGGGCTCTGTTCACATGGAACAGACTGGACTGACAGGTAAGATTGCGGTCTTGCATAGTGGGAGGTGGTGCACCATGCAAGCACGCCGCCAGGGATGTTACACTCTTGAGTGCCACGTTGTATAGCATAAAAAGCAAAGCCACACTAAGAAGAAATAAAATTCCCTCAAGATTCAAGAAAAAACACTGCAAAAAAAGGGCAGCAGTGTTTACCTGCCAGATCTTCCGAACTAAATGCACTACCTTATGCAACAAAACCACATAAAGATGGCGGCTACACAGGTGCAAAATACTGATGAGTCAATCACTCACAACCTACCATTTCATGGAGGGGGTAACTGCTTAGAATAAGAATTGCACACAAAGTGGCTTGCATAGGGCGCTGTTCACACCGGGGTAGTGCTCAGTATCCGGCTTACAGCCTATTAGTTAGGCCCATATTATTAGATTAGGTGGGCTGCCCAGTACTATCCAAGTGCACCCCATGGGAACAGACACTCCAGTTTACAATGCCAGCACTGATGGGCCTTTCTGCATCCTGGAATAAAAAAGTGCAAAAATGCATATATATAATATATGAGGTATTAGTTGATATTTTGGCCAAAATACGCAAGCTTGTAGTCCTTTATGTGGGTTTGCTGCACCCTGGTAGTGCATTAGTTCTGAGATCTGGGCAGGTAAACACTACTGCCTTTTTTTTGCTGTGTTTTTTCATGCTGTATAGCACAGAGGTTCCAGCTGTTTGGCAAATGTATGCAGAATGTTCTGAATGTTTTCTATTGTCTGGTTAAAATAGTATTTCTTGAGAATGAGCTGTGTGAGAGTCGGTTTGATTCGTCAATAACTCCGAGATGTCCTGAAGATCACCCCTGGTACACGACTTACACCTCCACTAATTTGTGTTCTTTTGCTGCACCGTTACTGGTTAAGCCTACATGTAATACTATACCCTGTCTACCTCAACAGCATTACTACTGGCTAACTCTTGTACTTCTGTTGTCCTACCACTACTTCTGTTTCTATTGTATCACTCCAATGGCTAACCATCCAGTTTTATTTTGCCGTCAATACCTCCATTCCACAGATTCGTCCACAGCACAGATTTCCACTGGTCTAATGTCCATTCCTTGTGTTCTTTAGCCCAAACAAGTCTCTTCTGCTTGTTGCCTGTCCTTAGCAGTGGTTTCCTAGCAGCTATTTTACCATGAAGGCCTGCTGCACAAAGTCTACTCTCAACAGTTGTTGTAGAGATGTGTCTGCTGCTAGAACTCTGTGTGGCATTGACCTGGTCTCTAATCTGAGCTGCTGTTAACCTGCGATTTCTGAGGCTGGTGAGTCGGATAAACTTATCCTCAGAAGCAGAGGTGACACTTGGTCTTTCTTTCCTGGGGCGGTCCTCATGTGAGCCAGTTTCTTTGGTAATGTCTAGAACCAAAAAATGTCTCTGTCCAAATATATATGGACCTAACTGTATATAATTCCACATGTGTTAATTCATAGTTTTGATGCCTTCAGTGTGAATGTACAATTTTCATAGTCATGAAAATAAAGAAAAATCTTTAAATGAGAAGGTGTGTCCAAACTTTTGGTCTGTACTGTATATAAACATGAGACTTCCCTTGCATAAATATATAGAAATAAAAACCTATATAAATAATTAAAAAAATAAACGTGCAGGATCATGTTTCACATCATACCTAGAATACAGTTTCTTCACAATTAGTGAATCAATACAGTCCTGTGTTGTTGATACCTTATTGGAGTTTTTGCAATATTTCCAATCTAGGACAGGGGTGTGCTGAGCTGCCAGTATGGTGATTGACAGCTCAGCCATCCAATCGTATGCTGAGGCGAGCTGAACTGTTCGGAGTAAATACCTTGCTTTATAGCCAGCTCTCTGCCTTAGATTGCTGCCAATTGTAGCTTTGCTCAAGAGGTGTGTATGTGCTCTTTGCTACTAGTCTTGTAATCTGATCTCTGTTGATCGACCTTGGATTTCCCTTGGATTTGTCTTTGACCTTGTATTTGCCTAGCCCTTTTGTAGTGATCCGCTACCATCTTGGAATTCTGACTGCAGACTGTGACCTTACTATGCCCTTGTCTCACCTCTCTATTTATGACATACTCTCTTGGCTTTTGACCTCGGACCTCTTGACTACACAGCCTAGCAGCTTGTCCGTGAGTAGTGACTAGGATCACAGTACCACTATACTGTAAAAATAATAGCCAGAGAGCTTAATGTTTCCACTGCCAATATCATATATGACGTTTTACATGTAAAGCTTATGCAATATTCATTACATGTCTAAGTCTATGCTGAAAATTAAGCAATATTGAACTTACTGAAATGATGAGCTTTCTATAAACTATAAAAATAGGTAAACAATGCATAATTTGCTGCTGGGTTTGAACTATTTTGAAGATTTTTTATTCATAGAATGAAGCTTTAAGGGGTAAAGTTTGACTGGTAGTCATAAAAGCATTTACAGTCATACTTATTGACATTTCCCTTGATTTGTAGCTCCAATAAACAGTGAATAAAACATAAAAATTTTCCAGTTAATGCTGGCAGCCAAAATGCACAAAGAATTACTTTACTATAATTCTTTATTTTTTTCCTTAAGCCATCAAGTAGCAATAATAGCTTTAGAAAAGAATTATTGCCCTTCCATAGAAAAGTTGATTTTTAGTATGAACTTTAACACAAGGTCTTCCCTCTAGGGTATCTTTCAATAGAGAAAAATCCTCCAGTGACAAAATGCGTCATGGAAATACTCTGAATGTTAAGATATGTGATATAACAAAAATATGTGATATTGCAATATTTTTTAGTAGAAAAAAATGTTAGTTAGCTATTATTTGTAACATCACTGCTCAAATAAATGATAATGTAAATTGTGGTAAGAATAAAAAAAAATAATGATTTTTGCTCTAATTTTATAAGACCATCCTAAAAGCAAAACATACAGTACAGACCAAAAGTTTAGACACTCCTTCTCAATTAAAGATTTTTCTGCATTTTCTTGACTATGAAAATTGTACATTCGCACTGAAGGCATCAAAACTATGAATTAACACATGTGGAATTATATGCTTAACAAAAATGTGTAAAACAACTGAAAATATGTCTTATATTCTAGGTTATTCAAAGTAGCCACCTTTTGCTTTGATGACTGCTTTGCACACTCTTGACATTCTCTTGATGAGCTTCAAGAGGTAGTCACCGGAAATGGTCTTCCAACAATCTTGAAGGAGTTCCCAGAGATGCTTAGCACTTGTTGGCCCTTTTGCCTTCACTCTGCGGTCCAGCTCACCCCAAACCATCTCGATTGGGTTCAGATCTGGTGGCTGTGGAGGCCAGGTCATCTGGCGTAGCACCCGAACACTCTCCTTCTTGGTCAAATAGCCCTTGCACAGCCTGGAGGTGTGTTTGGGGACATTGTCCTGTTGAAAAATAAACGATGGTCCAACTAAAAGCAAACTGGATGGAATAGCATGCCGCTGCAAGATGCTGTGGTAGCCATGCTGGTTCAGTATGCCTTCAATTTTGAATAAATCCCCAACAGTGTCACCAGCAAAGCACCCCCACACCATCACACCTCCTCCTCCATGCTTCACGGTGGGAACCAGGCATGTAGAGTCCATCCGTTCACCTTTTCTGCGTCGCACAAAGACACGGTGGTTGGAACCAAAAATCTCAAATTTGGACTCATCAGACCAAAGCACAGATTTCCACTGGTCTAATGTCCATTCCTTGTGTTCTTTAGCCCAAACAAGTCTCTTCTGCTTTTTGCCTGTCCTTAGCAGTGGTTTCCTAGCAGTAGTGTTGAGCCACCCCCGCAGTGTTCGAGTTCGGTTCGTCGAACACCAGTGTGTTCGCCGAACTGTTCGTCGAACTGTTCGTCGAACACCTTCGAACACCGTTAAAAAAAATGGCAGGCAAACAAAAACACATAGAAACACATAGAAAACACCTTCAAAGGTGTCTAAAAGCTGACAAACTGCTCAGAAGACATAACTAACACATGGAAAAGTGACAAGTACATATAGTCATGAGAAAAGAAAAGAGGTGGAGGAGTAAAAGGAGGGGGAGACACAGATATAGGCATGTCATGCCCTTCTAAAATCCAAAAAGTGAGAAGCCGACACGTTCAGTCCGCTCCTGCCCGTGCCACCTCCGTGTCGCCGGGTTTGTGCCAGAGCCGCGGTGAACCCTGACGGCCAGCCCCCCTCTCCCAATACTGGTGCCTGTCCGCTGGTGGGTCGAGCGAGCCCCCCTGTGGTGGAGGCAGCTCTAAGTTTTTTAATTTAAATTGTCTCTCTAATTTGAATGAATACACTTTAAATCCATTTACAAGGATCTATTGGAGGGCAAGTCTCATGCCAGCAGCCGCGTAATTCCAGCTCCAGTAGCGTCCACTAAAGCTGCTGCAGTTAAAAAGCTTTTATAAGGATCGAGCTCGACTGTCCACCGCAAGGCATCCTACTGCCAGTCCCAGCCCCTATGCCTTGGGGTGCCTCCTGATGCTCTTCACTGAGTATCCCGTGGTCCCGAAGCATTTCCTTTGAAAAAATTAAGTGTCCAAACTACAGGTGGTGTAGCTTGCTTAACAGCAGGGATAATCCGCTGACTAGCAGACACTGCTACTAGGCACAAAGTATTTCCTGGGCTAGATGCAGTTAAAAATTTGTAATTAGATACTCTCGTTGGATGCTGAGAAAGCATTCCATAGAGTCTCCTGGCACGCCATATATGATTCTCTTAAAAAGCTTGGGGTAGGGGTCTAGGGGACCCTTTTATAGCCAAAATCACGGCCCTGTATCGCAATACGTCACCTAGGCTGAAGATAAATGGAACTGTAGCACCCTGAGGGCTCGGTTGCTACAGACGTATTGCACCTCACCCAGAGGTGTGATATCTCACTCTCAGGTAAGGATCGAGTGTGGATCAGGACCCGACACCTGCATGCATTACACCACATTGCCGTGGGGCAGGGCGACCAATATGCCCCTGAGATGGGCACGACAGTCCCTGTCCCTGGCTGGAGTGGGGGGGAGGGAACACTGAGGAAGGGGAACCCTGTAGTGCAGGAGCAGGGAGGAAGCAGTTCCTGGGTGCATTGAGAAGGGAGTATAAAAGGTGGGCACCATCTTAGTTCAGTGCAGAGAAGTCTGAGCAGAAGTGGCAGGGAGCAGGGGCTCTGCATGAGCTCTGCTCTGGAGGCGGGCCTAGTAACAGAGGCCCAGGCCTGCAAGAGGGAGAAGGAAGGAAGAGGAGCGGAGAAGGCTCCAGGAACGAGGAATGAAGGGATCCCAGGGGTGCGGACGGGCGAGTCGCCACCGCACGCCCGAATCCACCTGCGTGGAGGGGTCAGGCCAAAGGGGGAGACCGGTCCCCGAACTAGTGGAGGCCGGAAACGACCCTCAGCTAGAAACCGGAGGCTCTGACATTTTATGTGGCGCAGCCCCTCACTACACCCGCTAGGAAGGCACCACATAGGGTCAGGGAAACTGGCGCCAAGTTTACCAAGAGGAGGCCCGAGGCAGCCGGACAGAAGTGTTGGTAAGAAAGGCCAGACAAAGGACACACAAAGGGGGTCCTGTGAAGTGCTCCAAAGTTATCTGAGAGTTGTCTGAGCCCCTCACCTGGTGAGCACAGTACGACGTGGGCAGCCGTTACCTGCAGACGTGGTCTGGATAATAAGAACTGTGAGTAAAGGCCCTGAACTGCATCACTGACTCCGTGTCGTTACTGCTGCTGCCCTGCACCATCACCCCCATCCTCCGCATACACTGCCCTGAGGCTATACTCCTCCCGTGGGGAGTTTGCTACGCTCTGCTGCACCCACAACACCAGCCTCAGCGGTCTGCCCTGTAGCGGCGGTTCACTCTGACCGCAATCCACGGGTGGCGTAGTCGGACATTTAAACATCAAAACCACATAAATAGTTCTGCCACTGGTTTGACCACCCTGAGCCACGGAACCGGGTCGCCGCCACGAAGACTACAACCACCAGCATCCACCAAAAAGGGTCCGGTTCCGGGTGTCCCAAGGCCCAGGGGGTGCGTCAGAACATTTTCATCACCTTTCACAATCACCAATGGGACAAGGCAGGGATGTCCTCTGTCCCCTCTCTTATACATCCTAGTGACGGAGCACCTGCTCTCATCAATTCGCCATAACCCCAATATTAGGTGGATTGAGGTGGGAGGCACCGAGTACAAGTGCTCTCTATTTGCTGATGATGTCCTAGTATATATCACTCAATCACATATATCCATCCATGCTGTTATGGCTGAAATAGATCACTTTGTTACATGGTCAAATTTTAAAATCAATGCAGCGAAGTCTGAGGCCCTCGATGTCTCCCTCCCCAAATCCATATAGGATTCCATCCAGTCCAACTTTCCCTTTGCCTGGCCCTCACAGGGTATCAAATACTTAGGAATTCCTATTCATAGAGACCTCTCCCATCTATGTTATCTTAATTTTGGGCCCTTTATTGAACAACTCCATACAGACCACGGTTGGCAAGTTAGAACTGTAAGATTCACTACGTGAACCACTTGGTTGGTAGGGTGATTTTAACCAATCATCAAGCTTTTACTCCCCCCAGGATGACACAGGGGTAGAAAAGTCGTTTCGGATCCATGATTTGTTCATCTTTATGAACGTGAGTCTGTCTACATTATCAGTGGAGAGCCGCGTGCGCTTATCTGTCAGCACACCACCAGCAGCGCTGAACACACGTTCAGACAGAACGCTGGCTGCGGGGCATGACAAGATCTCCAAGGCGTAAGTGGCTAGCTCCGGCCATTTATCCAGATTGGAAGCCCAAAAAGAGCAAGGGTCCAGTGACACAGTCGTGGCTTCAATGTTTACTTGGAGATACTCCTGTACCATCGTCTCTAGGCGTTGACTATGTGTCAGACTTCTTGTCTCCTGTGGCCTTGCAAAGGATGGGCTAAAAAAGTGGTGAAATGATTCCGCAAAATTGATGTTACCAGCAGATACTGTGGTTCTGTTACGGTTTGAGTGCTGAACACTTGACGGTCCCACGGTTGGCAAGTTGGAACTGTGAGATTCACTACGTGCACCACTGGTATTTTGTGGAAAAGCACATGTAAGATTCTGCAACAGTCTCTGCTGATACTCCTGCATGCGTGCATCCCTTTCTATGGCAGGAATAATTTCTGCAAATTTACTTTTGTACCGGGGATCTAACAGTGTGGCAACCCAGTAGTCAGGATTATTTCTAATTGTCACAATTCGAGGGTCATGTTGCAGGTAGTGCAGCAAGAAGGCACTCATGTGTGTTGCGCATCCAGGAGCACCAAGTCCCTGTTGTGTTGGTGGCGAGGTAACAATCATGCTTCCTCCCTCTGTCCTCTCCCCCCAACCTCGCACAACAGAAATGTGATCAAGGTCTCCCTCATCTGATGAGTCTTCCATCAGTTCGTCCTCCACTTCTTCCTGGGCTCCTGCACCTTCCTCACTAGTTTGGCTGCTACCATGCGCCCTGGTAAAACCATCTCCCCCACCCTCACATGCCTGCCGCCTTGGTGCTGCCAACCGTCTGGACCTTGCAGATGTTAGCCCTTCCGCATACAACTCCTCCTCCTCTACTTCCTCCACCTCCTCTTGTGCCACCACCTGACTCCGAATTCTGTTTAACATGTGCCCCAGCATGTAAATCACCGGAATAGTCATGCTGATAATGGCATCGTCAGCACTAAACATCTTCGTCGCCATTTTAAAACTGTGCAGAAGGGTGCATAGGTCCCTGATCTGAGACCACTCCTCCAGCGTGATTTGCCCCACCTCTGAATCTCGTTGGCCCAGGCTATACGTCAGAACGTATTGCACCAGGGCTTGTCGGTGCTGCCACAGTCGCTGCAACATGTGCAGAGTTGAATTCCACCGGGTAGGCACATCGCATTTTAGCCGGTGAAGTGGCAGGCCCAACGACTTCTGTAGAGATGTAAGTCGCTGAGCTGCGGGATGCGAACGGCGGAAGTGAGCACACAGCGACCGTGCCCTCTGCAGAAGGCCATCTAGTCGGGGATAGTGGGCTAAAAATTGCTGGACAACCAGGTTCAACACGTGAGCCATACAAGGCACGTGTGTGACATTGCCCCGGCGAAGGGCCGCACCCAGGTTTGCAGCATTGTCGCACACGGCCTTTCCTGGTTTCAGGTCCAGTGGAGACAACCATTCATGAAATTGGTTCTCCAGAGCTGACCACAACTCCTCAGCTGTGTGACTCACATTTCCCAGACATTTCAATGTAAAAACCACCTGATGACGTTGAGCCCTACTGCCAGCATAGTAAGGAGGTGTGCAGGATCCTTTCTGTGCAGTTAGAAAGCTGGTGGCATGACCAGACAGGCTTTGGGTGCAGGTGGAGGACCGAGAGGAGGTTGAGGAGGCAGAAGCAGTGGAGGAACTTTGACATAAAGAGGATTGACGCACAACTCGTGGGGACGGCAAGACTTGGACAGCAGCCCCTTGTCCTGCTGTCACCATAGTTACCCAGTGCCCAGTCAGCGACATGTAACGCCCCTGTCCATGCCTACTCGTCCAAGTGTCTGTGGTGAAATGCACCCTGTCACACACAGAGTTTCTCAAAGAAGCGGTGATGTTGTGTGCGACATGCTGGTGGAGCGCAGGCACACCTTTCTTTGAGAAGTAGTGCCGACTGGGCATCTGGTACTGGGGCACTGCGACGGACATAAGGTCTCGAAAATCCTCTGTGTCCACCAGGCGGAAAGGCAGCATTTCTGTAGCCAAGAGCTTGCAGATGGTGAAATTCAACCTCTTAGCTTTCTCATGGCTAGGAGGAAATGGTCTTTTACTTGTCCACATCTGAGGGACCGAGGGCTGGCTATTGTGCTTAGACGGGGTTGATAAGGGTGTCCCCGGCAAACTGCCGGTCTGTGAGGAACATGCAGGCGGACATGTTAGGTTGCCTTGATCCAAAGGTGGTGCTATCGATGTCGGACAACGCTCAACACCAGCTGGTGTTACCACCTCCAAAGAAAATGATGACCTGCCAATCACGCTGGCTGTTGCGGGTAAAGAGGTGGCAGGTCGGCGCCCCAAAACAGGTGTGACTGCTGTCCCCCCAGTCACAGAGGATGAAGAGGCCGCGGATGCACAAGATATGGCAGACGGTGGTTGGCCCGGCCGGCTAGGCCGCATTGTAGCACACTGAGCTTCCCACTGCAACTTATGCTTCATGTCCATGTGCCGGTTCATGCATGAAGTACTCAAACTATGTATTTTTTGGCCTCTACTTAGCTTTTGCTGACAAATGTTACAGATAACACGAGTTGGGTCATCTTTATCGATCTGAAAAAATGCCCAGGCTATGCAAGGCTTAGCACCCATGCGACCTGAAGAGCCACCACGACTTGTGGTGAGAGGCAGAGTTGTGTTTGAGGATGCAGTTGTTGACGTGCTTCCAGTACTACATCTCTGTCCAGGAAGGCGCAACCTGACCTCGTCGTCACTAGCATCTTCCTCCACCTCCTCTGCTGACCTCATCTCTTGGCTGACTGTGGGTTGACAGTAAGTGGGATCTCCAACCTCATCATCATCACCCTGTGCGTTATCACACCCGTCGTCCTCAGAGCCAACCTGTTCCTGCGATGACAAAAAACTAAAGTTGTCGCTCCAATCAGGTATTTGAGTCTTATCATCGTCTTCCTCATTGTGTCCACCAACAGGAGTTACAGTTTGGGAATGAGGGTCTACATTATGGTCAGAACCTTCTGCGTCTGGTCCTGGATCCGACTCATAAAGATTCTGGGCATCAGTGCAGATCATTTCCTCGTCTGGATTCACAGAAGCGCTGGAGTCGACCTCTGATTCCCAGGCTATAGTATGAGTAAACAGCTCTGCAGACTCAACCATCTGTTCTACCTCATACTCAGACGGGCAGCTGGAGATTTGGGAGCTGTGAGGAAGCAAGTGCGATTGGGGTGACACCTTTGAGGACTGGAGTATTTGTGATGTTGAAGTTGATGTGGAGGAGAGCCCACTTAAAGGAGCACTTGATATCCTTTGAAGCACCTGCTGTTTTTGTGCCTTATCTGGAATTTGTAGCGATTGGCGTGGCCGTAAGAAAGGGATCTTATCACATTGTCCGCTAAAAGAAGTAGACATTTTAGTTTGGCTGGAAGATGGTCTTTCTTCTGCAGATGTTACTGTTGCTTTAACACCTACCCCACGGACACAACCTTTTTTCCCCTTCCCAACACGCCTATTCCCCTTTCCACCAGCAGCAGGCCTATTTCCACTCATTTTGGTGGTTAACTAATTCACAACTCTGGAGTTGTTTGCACAAAAAAACAATGGATGGGAACCGAGCAGAGCTGAGTGGCCAAACTGTGGAATTAGGCCAAAACTATTGGCTGGGTTAGATGCAGAAAAAAATTATATTCAATTTGCAACCTGATGGAGGTCTGTATAGATGGACTAATAGAACAAGTCCCACACACAGCTAGAAGGCCAAATATTTTTTCAGAGGTAGATGCAGAAAAAAATTATATTCAGTTTGCAACCTTATGGAGGTCAGTATAGATGGACTAATAGAACAAGTCCCACACACAGCTAGAAGGCCAAATATTTTGTCAGAGGTAGATGCAGAAAAAAATTATATTCAGTTTGCAACCTTATGGAGGTCAGTATAGATGGACTAATACAACAAGTCCAACACACAGCTAGAAGCCCAATATTTTTTCAGAGGTAGATGCAGAAAAAAATATATTCAGTTTGCAACCTGATGGAGGTCTGTATAGATGGATTAATAGAACAAGTCCCACACACAGCTAGAAGCCCAATATTTTTTCAGAGGTAGATGCAGAAAAAAAATATATTCAGTTTGCAACCTTATGGAGGTCAGTATAGATGGACTAATAGAACAAGTCCCACACACAGCTAGAAGGCCAAATATTTTTTCAGAGGTAGATGCAGAAAAAAATTATATTCAGTTTGCAAGCTTATGGAGGTCAGTATAGATGGACTAATAGAACAAGTCCCATACACATCTAGAAGGCCAAATATTTTGTCAGAGGTAGATGCAGAAAAAAATTATATTCAGTTTGCAACCTTATGGAGGTCAGTATAGATGGACTAATACAACAAGTCCCACACACAGCTAGAAGCCCAACATTTTTTCAGAGGTAGATGCAGAAAAAAATATATTCAGTTTGCAACCTGATGGAGGTCTGTATAGATGGATTAATAGAACAAGTCCCACACACAGCTAGATGCCCAATATTTTTTCAGAGGTAGATGCAGAAAAAAATATATTCAGTTTGCAACCTGATGGAGGTCTGTATAGATGGATTAATAGAACAAGTCCCACACACAGCTAGAAGCCCAATATTTTTTCAGAGGTAGATGAAGAAAAAAATATATGCAGTTTGCAACCTGATGGAGGTCAGTATAGATGGACTAGTACAACAAGTCCCACACACAGCTAGAAGCCCAATATTTTTTCAGAGCTAGATGCAGAAAAAAATTATATTCAATTTGAAACCTGATGGAGGTCAGTATAGATGGACTAATACAACAAGTCCCACACACAGATTGAAGGCCAAATATTTTTTCAGAGGTAGATGCAGAAAAAAATTGTATTCAGTTTGCAACCTTATGGAGGTCAGTATAGATGGACTAATAGAACAAGTCCCACACACAGCTAGAAGGCCAAATATTTTTTCAGAGGTAGATGCAGAAAAAAATTATATTCAGTTTGCAACCTTATGGAGGTCAGTATAGATGGACTAATAGAACAAGTCCCACACACAGCTAGAAGGCCAAATATTTTTTCAGAGGTAGATGCAGAAAAAAATTATATTCAGTTTGCAACCTTATGGAGGTCAGTATAGATGGACTAATAGATCAAGTCCCACACACAGCTAGAAGGTCAAATATTTTTTCAGAGGTAGATGCAGAAAAAAATTATATTCAGTTTGCAACCTTATGGAGGTCAGTATAGATGGACTAATACAACACGTCCCACACACAGCTAGAAGGCCAAATATTTTTTCAGAGGTAGATGCAGAAAAAAATTATATTCAGTTTGCAACCTTATGGAGGTCAGTATAGATGGACTAATAGAACAAGTCCCACACACAGCTAGAAGGCCAAATATTTTTTCAGAGGTAGATGCAGAAAAAAATTATATTCAGTTTGCAACCTTATGGAGGTCAGTATAGATGGACTAATAGAACAAGTCCCACACACAGCTAGAAGGCCAAATATTTTGTCAGAGGTAGATGTAGAAAAAAATTATATTCAGTTTGCAACCTTATGGAGGTCAGTATAGATGGACTAATACAACAAGTCCCACACACAGCTAGAAGCCCAATATTTTTTCAGAGGTAGATGCAGAAAAAAATATATTCAGTTTGCAACCTGATGGAGGTCTGTATAGATGGATTAATAAAACAAGTCCCACACACAGCTAGAAGCCCAATATTTTTTCAGAGGTAGATGCAGAAAAAAATTATATTCAGTTTGCAACCTTATGGAGGTCAGTATAGATGGACTAATAGAACAAGTCCCACACACAGCTAGAAGCCCAATATTTTTTCAGAGGTAGATGAAGAAAAAAATATATGCAGTTTGCAACCTGATGGAGGTCAGTATAGATGGACTAGTACAACAAGTCCCACACACAGCTAGAAGCCCAATATTTTATCAGAGCTAGATGCAGAAAAAAATTATATTCAATTTGCAACCTGATGGAGGTCAGTATAGATGGACTAATACAACAAGTCCCACACACAGCTAGAAGCCCAAATATTTTTTCAGAGGTTGATGCAGTAAAAAATTATATTCAGTTTGCAACCTTATGGAGGTCAGTATAGATGGACTAATACAACAAGTCCCACACACAGCTAGAAGGCCAAATATTTTTTCAGAGGTAGATGCAGAAAAAAATTATATTCAGTTTGCAACCTTATGGAGGTCAGTATAGATGGACTAATAGAACAAGTCCCACACACAGCTAGAAGGCCAAATATTTTTTCAGAGGTAGATGCAGAATAAAATTATATTGAGTTTGCAACCTTATGGAGGTCAGTATAGATGGACTAATAGAACAAGACCCACACACAGCTAGAAGGCCAAATATTTTGTCAGAGGTAGATGCAGAAAAAAATTATATTCAGTTTGCAACCTTATGGAGGTCAGTATAGATGGACTAATACAACAAGTCCCACACACAGCTAGAAGCCCAATATTTTTTCAGAGGTAGATGCAGAAAAAAATATATTCAGTTTGCAACCTGATGAAGGTCTGTATAGATGGATTAATAGAACAAGTCCCACACACAGCTAGAAGCCCAATATTTTTTCAGAGGTAGATGCAGAAAAAAATTATATTCAGTTTGCAACCTTATGGAGGTCAGTATAGATGGACTAATAGAACAAGTCCCACACACAGCTAGATGGCCAAATATTTTTTCAGAGGTAGATGCAGAAAAAAATATATTCAGTTTGCAACCTGATGGAGGTCTGTATAGATGGATTAATAGAACAAGTCCCACACACAGCTAGAAGCCCAATATTTTTTCAGAGGTAGATGAAGAAAAAAATATGTGCAGTTTGCAACCTGATGGAGGTCAGTATAGATGGACTAGTACAACAAGTCCCACACACAGCTAGAAGCCCAATATTTTTTCAGAGCTAGATGCAGAAAAAAATTATATTCAATTTGCAACCTGATGGAGGTCAGTATAGATGGACTAATAGAATGATGCTATGCCCAAAAGATTTTACTTCACTAGGTGCAGTAAAAAAATTGGTATTCTATACACAGGTGGTATATCTTGCATTACAGATAGGCTACTCCACTGACTAACACACTCTGCAATAGGCCAAAAAGGATTAGCTTTGCTAGATTCAGCCAAATGCTGTGAAAAGAACTTGCACAGCACTGGCACAGACCTGCCTGGCAAAAACTGATAGGAACTGATGTAACCTAGTCCTGAAAAGGACTCCAATTACAATTAGTCTTTACTCCCACAATCTATCTATTTAAGAGCACAGACCTGCCTGATAAAAGTCGTAGTAAATGCTGTAACCTAGTCCTTAAAAGGACTGCAATCACAACTATTCCCTACTCCCAAGCTATCTGTAGATTTGTGCGAAAATTGGCTTGAAATTAACAAGGTATAGCGCACACAGCAACAGCGGTGCCGTCTAACACGCAGCTGCAGCAGTGAGAAAATGGTGGCGACGGGGAAAATGGCTTGGTCTTATAGGGCAAGGACATGTGACATACACTGCCAATGACACATGCCCTTGCTTGTGTGAAAAAAAGCACTTCGCTCCGTGTGTGCGCTGCTGATAGGCTGACAGATTGCACCTCCCCACTGTAAATGCGGGAAAGAGAAAAAAAAATGGAGATCTTCATTGTTCCTGCAGAGATCCATCCCCTGCCCCTCCCCCCACCCCGCTGTACACTCAAACTGCGTATTAACATTAATTTTCATCATTACTGAGAAAAAATCCAGTTATGATTTTGGTGCACGAACAGTTATCGAACATAACCTCGAACAGCCGAATTTTTCTCAAATTGTTCGTGTTCGCCGAACGGCTCGAACACCGCCCAAAACAGCTCGAATTTGAGATTGGCGAACAGTTCGAGTAGAACAACGCTCATCTCTACCTAGCAGCTATTTTACCATGAAGGCCTACTGCACAAAGTCTCCTCTTAACAGTTGTTCAAGAGATGTGTCTGCTGCTAGAACTCTGTGTGGCATTGACCTGGTCTCTAATCTGAGCTGCTGTTAACCTGTGATTTCTGAGGCTGGTGACTCGGATAAACTTGTCCTCAGAAGCAGAGGTGACTCTTGGTCTTCCTTTCCTGGGGCGGTCCTCATGTGAGCCAGTTTCTTTGTAGCGCTTGATGGTTTTTGCAACTGCACTTGGGGACACTTTCGAAGTTTTCCCAATTTTTCGTACTGACTGACCGTCATTTCTTAAAGTAATGATGGCCACTCGATTTTCTTTACTTAGCTGCTTTCTCCTTGCCATAATACAAATCCTAACAGTCTATTCAGTAGGACTATCAGCTGTGTATCCACCAGACTTCTGCACAACACAACTGATGGTCCCAACCCCATTTATAAGGCAAGAAATCCCACTTATTAAACCTGACAGGGCACACCTGTGAAGTGAAAGCCATTTCCGGTGACTACCTCTTGAAGCTCATCAAGAGAATGTCAAGAGTGTGCAAAGCAGTCATCAAATCAAAAGGTGGCTACTTTGAAGAACCTAGAATATAAGACATATTTTCAGTTGTTTCACACTTTTTTGTTAAGTATATAATTCCACATGTGTTAATTCATAGTTTTGATGCCTTCAGCGTGAATGTACAATTTTCAAAGTCATGAAAATACAGAAAAATCTTTAAATGAGAAGGTGTGTCCAAACTTTTGGTCTGTATTGTATATGATATAATTTGTGATTATTGTACAACCATTTGTGATGCACCATGGAGCTACTGTACACTTGTTCAAAATCTACATTGGGGCACATTAACTATATCTATATATGTTAGTACCAGATTTCTCCAATGTCACTCCATGGCTCCTTAAGCTATCAGTCACCCTCTTTACCCACATAGTACAGATGAATTAATCAATTCAATCAAAATTGAATTCATGCTAAATTCAATTATATTTGTAGGTTCCAGCGAATTAGAACAGTTTGTGATTTGATTTGTATGGGTCATCAAAAAAAAGCCCAGCGCCACAGAAGGCTCACCTAATCTTAGGCATGGCCGTAAGGGCTAATTATACAGAAGACATAATTAGAGCCACTAAGAAAGCCAAGGCAGTGAAAGCAGCCACCATTTTAGGGTTTTACAGCCTAGAGAGAATCCCAGAGTGCATAGCTATACATTACAGATAGGAATATAAAGCCCTAAATCACTGGAAAAATATTCCAGACAGACTGTGCTGTAAAACTGCAGCACTGTAGATGATAAGTGTAGTAATCAGTCTGCAAATAATAAAGAAATTCAATTGATAGAAGAAGGATGAGAGCTGACATTGGCAGCAGCAGTGCCAGACTCGGAGTGATTGATCAGAGATTTGGCATAGCTGCCATCTGTCTTGCAGCATTACACTTTTTCATCAATCTTTATGCACTAAAAAGCAGCAAACCACTCAGCTCAGTATTTTTGATAGAAAAGTCAGATATCAGTGTCAGTGAGAGAAACTGTGCTGTTTGTCACAAAAGAATCTACTCAGTTTTTATATTTCTTGTGCAATTGTTTTTAAGAAGGGGGCAATGTTTTTTTAACAGACAAAAGAAAATTCTCCACAGTACAGACATTTAAAGGGAACCTGTCATCTACTTCACGATGCCCAAACTGTGGGGGGCATTAACCAGATCCTGCCTGCCCAATTGCAACCAGGTATATTTTTCACTGAGATATGCCAGCATTTCAGAGCAAATAAACTCTAGAGATGTAGTTCTGTTGCTGGTGATTGACAAGTATCATCCTCATCTACTGCTTTCTACACTAGACTTCCTCTTCCTCTGTTGAGTCATTGGTTAGCGTTAAGTCTAAGAATCACACTAGTTCGTATGGACTCTCAACCACGATCAAAGATGTCTAGCCACCATTATTTAATGATGAAAGCTGTTCCTGCTTTGTACTTTCATGTGGCAGAGAATGAGGGTCGCTCCTAGAAATTGGCATTGTACTGCAAGGTGCACTCCACAGATTAAAGCAGCAATTATAGCCATTGACTTTACATGTCTTTCATAGCCAATTGGGTCAATGATTTAACCCCTTCACAACCATGCAATTTTCCATTTTCGTTTTTTGCTCCCCTTCTTCCCAGAGCAATAACTTTTTTATTTTTCCATCAATATGGCCATATGAGGGCTTGTTTTTTGCAGGATGAGTTGTAGTTTTTAACGACACCATTGATCTTACCCATTATTGTACTGGAAAACAGGACGAAAAATCCAAGTGCAGGGAAAAAAAGTGCAATTCTACAATTGTTTTTTGTTTTATTTTTTACCAGATTCATGAAATGCTAAAATGGACCTGCCATTATGATTGTCGAGGTTGGTACAAGTACACAAACATGTATAGGTTCTTTTTTATTAAAGTGATGAAAAAAAATCCAAAGTTAAAAAAAAAAAAATGCCGCCATTTTCTGAGACCCGTAGCATCTCCATTTTTCAGGATCTGGGACTGGGTGAGAGCTTATTTTTTGCGTGACAAGCTAATGTTTTTATTGTTACCTTTTTGGGGTAGATATGATGTTTTCATGACCTGTTATTGATTTTTTTTTCTCTCGTTACGCTGTTTAGCGATCAGATTAATATACTTTATATTTTGATAGATCGGACATTTCTGAATGCAATGATACCAAACCTGTATTTTTATTTTTTTATTGTTTTATTTTGAATGTGGCAGAAGAAGGGTGGTTTGAACTTTTTGATTATATTGTATTATTGTATGTATATATATATATATATATATATATATATATATATATATAAATATATATATATATATACTAACACAAGTGGCCCACTTGTTTACTAGTGATACTTCAACCCCAGACGACACTTACACACCTCCTTCACATGCTCGTCAATGAAATTTTTCCATTGTTACCTTACTTTTCGACATGGAAGGAAATGCTTGTAAAGCATTGCTCTAAAAAGCATCAGGAACAAAAAAGGCTTTTAAAAATATATATGATCAAAGTATGTGAACATTTCATGTAAATGTATTTGTCAGAACATACAATGGAAAGTCTATTTAATTGGTTCAAAATAATAGAAGACTAAATTATCCTATTAATAAAATTTAGCCCTTACTATTAGGAAACATTTCTGGAAAGTAAACCTGATCTGACCTGACATTAGTTAGTCGAGATTATATTCAGACTTGCAATATCAGGGTTGAAATACTAACTAATATATACTTTAAATTTAAGAGCTAAACTGTAAGGAAAAAAATAGTCTATTGAAGAAATCCCTTTACATATTAAAGTTCACTTTATTTAATATTTCGATAAACACTTTGCTGTGTATTTCTTGGTTATTAGACATTCTGTCCATTTCCAAGATGATGAACATCTGTTCAAACACATGCGTGAAAACTTTTGCCCTAAATTTGTTAGAGAAGACATGCTGTACACTGGTGAGTTGTCTTGCCCCAAAGTTCCTTTACATGCAGGTTTGCCAATATACTACATGTTGTAACCATTTCTGTTTTCTAACCTATTTGTACTTTGGCAATATTGTGTTTTTTTTCGGAATTCACCTTGAGCCTGTTAATTTAGACATACCTGTAAGTCTATAAATAACTTTGTTTCGAATGACCATGCTGTTGCTTTTACTGTGTGATACTTTACATTTAGAGAAATTACTCTTTGAACTGTGATATCATAATGGGTATGTGACATAACTATCATATCATAAGTACTTCCACTACATTATGATAACCATGATCCCTTCTATTGACTTATGATATTGATCACCTATCTTTAGGATAGGTAATAAATAGCTGAACAGTGGGTGTTCAAAATCTGAAGTCCCAAACAATACGCTGTTACTATCCCGAGGCAACAGGATATAAACACTTAATGAGCTCCTTTCAAAGTGTGTAGTGGCCGCTATTGGGTACTGCACCTCTGATCCTATTCAAGGCAGTAAGAGCTGATGCGCCAAATCCGACAGCAGTTGTTACACATAGAAAGGAGCTTCATAGTGTTTACATATGACGGCCACCATAGCTAATAACAGCTTATCGGCATGAGTACCTCCTCTAATAATGATGACCTATCTTGTGGATAGATCATCGATATCAAGTGACTAAAACCCCCTCTAAGTTATACAATTTGACATAATGCCAATTGAAAACATTATTGTGCCATCAGTAAAAAAATAGATGACTAACATGACGTGGAAGCCAATGGGTGGAAGATAGCTGATGGATAGCATCCATCAAAGACATCAGTTGAATGTATACTTTTTTATTATTATTTAAAATCTTGAGCATGATGAAAATACCATTTTAAGTGTCAATAGACGTACATGTTTTTTTACAAGGCTATAATTCTTAAAATACAATATGTGGGAACTGTGTTTTTCTATATAAAACTGTATAAAATAAAGAACTAAAAAAAAGTCATAAGTAAACCTAGTTTTATTCTTTATAAATACATTTGTAATTTTGTAGAGTAGCAAATTAAGCTTTAAAATCTAAAGCTTAGCCAAGGATCACATACAACTATCCATGTAAAATTCAAGGCGTATTGCAAATACACCAATCACATATGTGACAGCTTCAATTTTCAATCTGATGTGCACACCGGTGATTATATTCAATTGATAATGTCAGATAATGAGAAGACTTTATGAACATTTGAATGGCAATGAGTGGCCAGAATCTACGTTGCTAATGTTCAGGGCATCACATCTTAGAAGGAAGAAAAACTGTCAGTTCAATAACTGAGTAGCCACTTTGTTTTGATCAACATTGTCAGAGCTTATTTCAGAAAGTAATGCTGATCCAGTTTTAGAACCAAGTTCCACCAAAGTCAACTGGTCTGATTTCAAGGTGAATGTATTCATTCTTCCTGAAGTTTTCTGTCTGAATATATTGAGACAGTTGAATAAATTGAAATAAATAGACTTGGAGTTACATATTCTGTCAGTAATTGAAATAGCTTTCCCACCCCTATATAGTAATAATGACACCTTTGTACGTCTCTTTCTGGAGAGGAAAGCATGCAATTACCATTTTGATAACATATTTATAAAATGAAATTGACACTAATATGTTGATAAGGGCAGCTGAAAGTTAGAGTTATGCTTATGTATAGGTTGATCTAACATACTTATATGTTTTGAAGAAAGAAGATTGGGTGAGGGTACTCGCATTATCTAAAAGTTTATTCAATTTAATTTTACCTAGAGTGTTGTATATGTTATCAGTGCGTGATCACTGGGGAACGGACTTCAGGAAACACCATCAGTCATGAAAAATAATAAGCTGCTTGGTAGAGCATTGCATTTACTCTCAATATTTTTTGAACATATTGTTGGTCTTAAAGGAGTTTTAAAGGGCCATTATGTAAAACACAGTTTGTTATTTTGTACATTTCTACCACATCTTGTATGTAGCATCAGTAACGAGTTATACAAGCAACAAGCCAAAAAGCAAAAAGAAACATGGATGCGTCGTCAGTGGAAGCCAGAAAATATTATGGGGTGGGATCACCTGTGGAGTGATTACAAAATCTGTAAATTTTTAGCTGCGAAAATAACATTAAAAAAGTCTTCATTTTCAAAGTGTTGGCTGCCATGTCTGATTCAAGACTATATTATACCAAAAGTAATTTTACCGACAAAAATATATTTAAAAAAAAGGGCTAGGCGACATTCCTTTGTCGATGGGTGCACAAATAGGGTTCCACTCCACAAACAATGTAAAAATAGATTTGGCACTCCAAAATTGTTGCACTGGCGTGCCTATCTCCAGCGCCATTGTAAGGCTTCCAAAGCGGTTCCCCTGTTCTGATGAAGGAACATCAAATTGTTTATACAGTGGATGAACCAGTATTAATAAAATACATATTACCTTTTTTGCATCAATGTTGGAGTGCCAAATCTATTATCACAACAAAAATATATAAAAATTGATCTTATCCTTATTAATATAATAATAATAAGTATTATTATTTAAAATTTGAATAGTTACACAACAGAAAACACTAAAAACAAATACATTGCAGAGCATCAGATCAGTGATCTGACAGTTTGAAGTTGATGTCCCACCCTGGAACAATGTAAAAAGTAATAAAACATTTAATAAAAATTATAAAAATATATTTTTTTAAAAATCACAAAATAAAGAAAAAATAAATATTAATCCAATAAATATATTTATCTGTGTAAAAAACAAACAAACAATAAAAGTAGAGATATTTGGTATCGCCACGTCCTTAACGAACCACTAGTTAACCCCTTCAGTGAACACCGAAAAAAAAAAGTAAAAAACAAGGCAAAAAACGATGCTTTATCATGATACCGCCAAACAAAAAGTGGAATAATACGCGATCAAAAAGATGCCTGTAAATAAATATGGTACAACTGAAAACATCATTTTGTCCTGCAAAAAACAAGCCGCCAAACAACTCCATCAGCAGAAAAATAAAAAAGTTACCACTCTCAGAATAAAGCGATGCCAAAATAATTATTTTTTCTATAAACTAGTTTTATTCTGTAAAAGCGTCAAAACATAAAAAAATATATAAATATGGTATCGCTGTAATCGCACCGACCCGAAGAATAAATCTGCCTTATCAATTTTACCACATGCGGAACAGCATAAAAAATGCCCAAAAAACTATTCCTAAATTGCTGGATTTTGTTCAATCTGCCTCCCAAAAATGGAATAGAAAGCCCTTACATGACTCTGTCAGCCAAAATATAGAAAAATTATAGCTCTCAAAATATGGCAATGCAAAAACTTGTTTTTACAACAAAAAGCGTCTTTTAGTGTGTGAAAGCTGTCAATCATAAAAACTAGATATAAATCTGGTATCGCTGTAATCGCACCGACCCGAAGAATAAAGTCGTCTAATCACTTGTACTGCATGAGGAAAGGCGTAAAAAATATATAAAACCAATTCTTCACATGCTGTTGATTTATTCATTCTGCCTCCCAAAGATTGCAGTAAGGCTCGTCTCACATTTATCTGGCGCTCTGCGCTGAGCACTTACACCGGGGTTTCCATGTAAATCTCTGAAATATGTGATTCAGACGGAACCCCCGGGTTAAATTCCCTGTAATGAGGCAGATGGAGGCACTGTGGATGCTGTAGGACCTGTGATCCCACGGTGTCCATCTTTTTAGATGTGCATAAAAGTGCCGTCGGCCACTGTTCTGTGCACTTCTGAAAAGAAGGACGACGCTGAACAGAGGCCAGATGGAGTCAGTCCAGACTAACTCTGTTGCCTCATTATAGTGAATGGATCCCTTGGGGATTTCATCTAAATCACATCACTCGGAGATTTAGATGGAAACCCCGATGTAAGTGCTCTGCGTAGAGCGCAAGAAAAACGTGATCCAAAATGCTACATAAAATGTTCCAAATAAAAGCTTCAACTCCATTCACAAAAAAAGCCCTTACTCAGGTCTGTCATCTGTTAACAATAATATAGGGGCTTCCACATTACTGGTAGCACAAAGGCTCTGGAAAAACTAAATGGCTCCACGCCCTCCAAAAGAAATCCAGTGAATTCTGCGCCCCCAAATCCAACTGTCCCCCTCCATTCTGTGCTCCAGTGTGTATCTAAACTGCAGTTAACGTCCACATGTTTGGCACTCCTGTAGCAATGACAGCCTGCATAATTCATGGGTGCAATTCTCCAGAAGAACGAGCTGGGAATAATGTACTGGTCTCTAGAACGTACTGGTCACTACAACGTACTGGTCATTACAATGGCGGTTTGCAATCTTCACTTAGCAACATTCACTGTGCTTGTTTCTGGAAAACACCCATGGAGTCAAAATCCTCACTACACCTGTAGATAAATTCACAAAGGGTTATTATTTCCAAAATGGGGTCACTTGAGAGGGATTCTGCTCTTCTAGCATGTAGGGTCTCTGTATATGGAATCCACAAACTATTATAGGAAAATCTGCACTCCAGGAGGCAAAAGGCAATCCGTCCCTCCTGAGTCTCGCCGTGTGCCTAAGCAGTACTGTACAGCCACATATGGAGTATTTCTACATTCAGCAGAAATTGTGGGACATATTTTGGTGCCATTTTTACCCATTTCCCAGTGTAAAAATGTAAAATATGGGGCTAAAACAAAATTTTCATGGTAAAAATGTAATTATTTTTTCTTCACTGCCCAATTGTAAAAAAATATGTGACACACATGTGGTGTCAATATGATCACTTCACCCTTAGATGAATTCATTGAGAGGTGTAGTTTATAAAATCGGTACACATATGGGGGGGTTTAGCTGATCTGGCACCTCAGGGGCTCTACCAATGTGACATGGCACCCTCAAACCAGTCCAACAAAATCTGAATTCCAATATGGTGCTCCTTCCCTTCTGAGGTTTGCACTATGCCTCAAAAGTAGTTTTTGACCTCATATGGGGTATCTGCATACTCAAGAGAAATTGCACAATAAATTTTGGGTCCATTTTCTCCTGTTACCCTTGTGAAAATGGCAAATTTTGTGCTAAAAAACATTCATGCTGGAATTTTTTATTTTTTTTATTTTCATGGCTCAATGTTGTAAACTTCTGTGAAGCACTTTGGGGTTCAAAGTGCTCACCATACATCTATATAAGTTCCCGGCGGTGTCTAGCTTTCAAAATGGTGTCACTTGTGGGGGGTTTCCACTGTTTAGGCACATCAGGGGCTTTCCAAATGCAACATGGTATCGGCTAATTATTCCAGCAAATTTTTCATTCAAAAAGTCAAATGGCACTTTTTCCCTTCCAATCATTGCCGTACACCAAAACAGTGTTTTTTCCCTACATATGGGGTATCGGCGTACTCAGGAGAAATTGCACAACAATTTTTGTGGTAAAAATTTGAAAATTTTATTTTTACGGCTCAATGTTATAAAATTCTGTGAAGCACCTGGGGGTTCAAGGTGCTCACCACACATCTACATAAGTTCCATGAGGGGTCTAGTTTTCAAAATGGTGTCACTTTGGGGGGTTTCCACGGTTTAGGCATATCAGGGGCTCTCCAAATGCGACATAGCGTCTGCTAATTATTCCAGTAAATTTTACATTCAAAAGTCGAATGGCGCTTCTTTTGTTCCAAGGCCTTCTGTGCGCCCAAAGAGTAGTCTTCCTCCACTTATTGGGTATTTATGTACTCAGGAGAAACTGCACAACAAATTGTATGGTGCAATTTTTCCTTTTACCCTTGTGAAAATGCAAAATTTGGGGCTGAAAAAAACATTTTTGTGGAAAAGTGATTTCGTTATTTTCACGGCTCAACGTTATACACTTCTGTGAAGCACCTGGAGGTTCAAAGTGATCACCACTCTTCTAGATAAGTTCCCTGAGGGGTCTAGTTTCCAAAATGGTGTCACTTGAGGAGGGGTTTCCACTGTTTAGGAACATCAGTGGCCCTCCAAACACGACATGGCGTCCGTTAATTATGCCAGCAAATTTTACATTCAAAAAGTCAAATG
Source organism: Phyllobates terribilis (assembly GCF_046119375.1). Lineage (NCBI taxonomy): Eukaryota > Metazoa > Chordata > Amphibia > Anura > Dendrobatidae > Phyllobates > Phyllobates terribilis. The sequence goes on from NW_027362771.1 coordinate 18,309,864, forward strand.
GCGCTCATTCCCTTTTGAACCCTGCAGTACGCCCAAACAGTGCTTTTCCCCCACATTTTAGGTATTGGTGTGCTCAAGAGAAACTGAACAACAAATTTTGGGTCCATTTTCTCCTGTTACTCTTGTGAAAGTAAAAAAATGGGTCTAAACTAACATTTTTGTAAAAAAAAAGTTAAATATTTATTTTTTCCTTCCACATTCAAAAAATTCATGTGATGCACCTGAATGGTTAATAAACTTCTTGAATGTGGTTTTGAGCACTTTGGGGCTGCAGTTTTCAGAATGGTGTCACTTTTGGGTATTTTCTGTCATATAGTCACTAGTGATGAGCAAGCATGCTCGCTACTGCTCGTTGCTCGCCTGAGCATCTCACTGATCGAGATGCTCGGCGCTCGCCGAGTATTTCTGGGTTGCTCGGGCGGGAACTCAGGTCCCCTCCCTTCATGTTTGGCGCTCTTTAGAGAGCCAATGAACATGCAGGGATTGCCTGCCATGCACTGTAATGCCGTAGCCATGGTGGTTGTGGCATTACAGTGATTGGCTGGCCGCACAGCGTCATCAGGTCTATATGAGACCTGGCGCCGCCACGCTGGTCACAGTCACTCCAGATCAGACAGTGTAGGGAGAGCTGCTGCTGTGTCAGGGAGAGATTTGATTGTGTATTAGGTAGTGTAGGGAGAAAAACCGTACATTACACATATCTTCACAAACAGTCCTTCTGAGGACTAATCCATCTGCAGAGATAACAGGCAGACAGGGTGTATAGGCAGGCAGTGTATATAGCAGACTGCAGTGCATATAGCACAAGATGCTCCATTCCAATACAGCCTTCTGCTGCTGGTAGATATTTCTATACAAAGGCCCAGGTATCAGGGGCCAGGAATACTTTTCTTTGGATCTTAATCCTCATTATTTGCTTAAAAAGAAATCCAGAGAACACCATTTTTTCTGCGCGATTTGCTTGTTGGCACTGCAGAATACTGCCAGGTCCTTTCCATATTAGAGCGCTAGAAATCCAGCTATTTAAAACGGATCACATATACGTTGTCAGAAAATACTGCCATTTCTGGCAGTAAAAATTTTCTTTAGTGTGTCATTGAAGCAATTCACTGCAGTTTGCTGTTCAAACTAGTTACATACAGGCCAGGTATTTAAAACTCTGTTTTCTCTATCACACGGATCACATATAAGTTCACTTCAAACTCAGTTATTTGTAGTGAGCGTAGAAGATACTGTCCTCCATTTAAAATGGGAAAGGCACGTGGCAAGGGACGGGGAACTGGACGTTATGGTAATGGTGCATGCAGAGGCCGAGGACAAGGCCGTGGGCAAGCCGAAATTGTGCCACAACAAACACCAACATCTTCTCGCCTGACCTTCCTGTCCCAATTTCTAGGGGACCGCAGCACACCACTATTGAACCCAGAACAGTGTCAAAAGGTTGTTGGTTGGATAGCGGATAATGCTTCCAGTCACTTAGCCACTACCACCACACGGTCTTCCACACGGTCAAGTCTGAGCAGCCGTGAGTCTGGACCGCATATTCCTCACCCTGATCCTCCTTCTTCCCACCATGCCGAGTACCCAGAGACAACTGATCCCACACTTGGACACTCTGAAGAGCTTTTCACTTTTCCATTTATAGAATCGGGCCTCTCGCCCGGTCCACTTGAAGTGGGGCAAGAGGAGATTGCGTGTAGTGATCCCCAAATATTTTAGCAGCAACGGTCACATGAAGGCGACGGTGGGAAAGTGTTACAAGAGGTGGACGATGATGAGACACAATTGCCAGAAAGTCAGGAGGAGGACCAGGGTGAGTAAGTGGAAGACGAGGTGGTGGATGATATAGTAACTGACCCAACTTGGCAGGAGGACATGCAGAGTGAGGACAGCAGCACACAGGGGGAGGAAGGCAAAGCACCCAAACAGGCAGGAAGAAGCAGTGTGGTGGCCGCAGACATAAGGCAGGCAACCGTTCCCCGTAACACCAACACGAATGAAGTTGCCTGTAAAACTGTTAGGTCTTCCCGAGTCTGGTTGTTTTTTAAAGAATCTGCCGATTACCCCAAAAAGGCCATTTGCACCACCTGCCAGGCCAGCATCAGCAGGGGTGGCAAAACTACCAGCCTGACCACCACCAGCATGATCAGGCACATGGCAGCAAAGCACCCGACTTTTGTCGGCTTAACCCCAGGGTCCAGGAACAGCGTCTGCGGGTGGCATAATTGCTTCTTCCGCTGTTGTGCATGCAAGCCAATCCCCTGTCCATGGTGCATGCCAAGACGCCTCCTGCCCTGCACCTGTCGTTGCACACTATCAAGTAGCAGCATCAGGAAGCACGTCCATGTCCTTGTCCCAGCACAGCATTCAGTTGTCCATACCCCAGTCCTTGAAACGCAAGCACAAATATGCAGCCAACGCCCCACAGGCCACACTACTAAATTCTCACATTTCACGACTGCTTGCACTTGAAATGTTGCCTTTTAGGCCGTCCCTCGGTACTCAGTCCCCAGCCGCCACTGTTTCTCCCGATGTGCCGTCCCCGCATTACACAAGCACGTGTCCCAAAACATTAGCCGTGCTCTCAACAACGCAGTTACTGTTAAAGTCCACCTAACCACGGACACGTGGACAAGTGCTTGTGGGCAGGGATGGTACATCTCACTTACGGCACACTGGGTTAACATAGTGGAAGCAGGGACCCAGTTAGACCTTGGGACAGAACATGTCCTCCCGACACCAAGGATTGCGGGCCCTATGTCAATCAGGGTTGCCCCCACGGTCTACAGCTCCTGCACCTCATCCTCCTCAGCCTCCTCCTCGTCTTCAGCCTCCATCTCCGAAATGACAACATCAGTCACAAGCTGGAAGCACTGCAGCACTGCCTCGGCCAAGTGGCAACAGGCTGTGCTGAAGCTAACATGCTTAGGTGAAAAACTGCACAATGCTGAAGAGTTGTGGACAGCTCTGAAAGAGTGAGCAGATCTGTGGCTCACACCGCTGAACCTACAGCCAGGCATGGTCGTGTGTGACAATGGCTGGAACCTGGTGGCGGCTCTGAGGCGAGGTGAGTTCACACACGTACCTTGCCTGACCCATGTGCTTAACCTCGTGGTTCAGCGGTTTCTCAAATCCTACCTGGAGCTGCCGGATCTGCTTGTTAATGTACGCCGCCTGTGTGCCCATTTAAGAAAGTCAGCTACAGCTTCCGCCGCACTTGCAGTGTTTCAGCAGCATTTGCAGCTACCGGCTCACAGACTCGTGTGTGATGTCCCCACGCATTGGAACTCTACACTGCAGATATTGGGAAGGATTTGTGAGCAGAAGAGGGCAGTTGTTGAGTACCAGCATCAACAAGGCCATCGGTATTCAGTTCAGACTCCACACATAAGACCTCAGGAGTGGACATGGATGTCAGACATATGTACCATCCTCCAAAACTTTGAGGACGCGAACCAAGATGGTGAGCGACGATGATGCCATAATTAGCATCACTATCCCGCTTCTCTGTCTTCTTAAACCCTCTCTGCTCACAATCAAAGAGGATGCATTGCAGGCAGAGCATGATGAGATGGAGCAAGGAACCATACAGGGTGATAACACACAGCCAAGCCTCATCTCATCCCAACGTGGATTGGGTGACAATGAGGAAGAGGAGGAAGGACAGGAGCTAGTTTCATGCACTATAGACGGTACTACCTGCACAGCTTTCATACCGTCTGTTCTGCGTGGATGGCCAGAGGACAGAGAGGAGGAGGAGGAGAGCATGGTCAGTCATCCTCTTGGTGAGTAAAATGTAAAAACCACCGCACAGCTGTTAAGAGTGGTGCTCGAGTAGGGGCCGAACCCGTAAAATATAAGAATAACCTCGGCACTCAATGGATATACAAGAAAAAAGGTAATTTTATTATGCAGTCCACACAAAAATAAACGTTTCGATCACAGTTGACCTTCATCAGTATTGCTGCAAAATATAAGTAATGCAGTAAGGACATAATAAAATAAATACATGATAATAAATCCAAAAATTATAATGAATTCAAAAAATAAATAAACAAACATAAATGCAACTCGATGGGATATTGGGGGGGAGAGAGGAATGAGGGTAGGAAAAGGTGTTGCCAATAGAAGCGGAAGAAAACAACTGAAGGAGACATACCAGACTATAAGAGAAGGTGTACGTGGCTGGACGGCCCGGACAGGAGGTCTCTAAAGCTGCCTGTGAGAATATATATATGCCATGGTGAGACGCTAGGTGTAGTAAGATAGCATAGTCTAAAAGATGCAGTACTATACCTGAGTAGTGAGAGCTGAGCTACGCGGTATCCCCCGCTAGTATACGTGACTGGACGGTTCGGACAGAAGGTCTCTAAAACTACCTGTGAGAATGTATACATGCCAAGGTGAGACGCTAAGTGTAGAAAATTACATAGTCTGGAAGATGCAGTACTATACCTGAATGGTGAGGGCTGAGCTGCGCGGTATCTCCCGCTAGTAGAAGGCACTGACATGTGGTGTAGAGGGTCCCTATATATATTGTGGCGAGAGTGAATCAAGACGCTGCAGAGCGCGCTAGAGCGGAAACGGAAGTGACGTCACCGGATGTGACGATGGTGGTGATGAGTGCGGTCCAGAGGCTTGCGTTCCACACAACAGGAAGAGACTGGCAGAGAGAACCAGGAGATCTGGGCATGCGCAGTAGTCGTAGAAACGGAGGAGGGGACTGGAAGGGGGAGCAGGAATGGAGGGCAGGGCTTTCTAAGGAGAGAAGAAACAGAGGATGAGTGCATGTAAACCAAACGTATAGTACATCATACAATATAGACATATTGTGGTATGAGAGAGATACAGTTGATGCAAAAATATATAGGAGTTACGATCGCATTATAAGAAACAAAAGAGAGGGTATGGCTTGTTAAAAGACAAGAGCATCTGAACAGACCCTTGTGTGGCTGAGCATGAAATCACAATGCAGACAAGGGTACTATGTATAGCACATCCTTTTTTATATAAAGGCGGATAAATCGTATTCCCTGTTCAGACCTTTGGGGGTCCTGGAATCCAACTCGTGGATCCAGAATGCTTCCCTTTGTTTGAGAAGTGAGATCCGATTGCCACCTCTGCGTAATGGTGGTACCTGTTCCAGGACCTGGAATTTGAGTTGTGATATATTGTGTCCTAGGGTGATGAAATGGTAGGGAATGGGTCGTAGCATGTTTCTACATCTTATGGTCGATTTATGTTTAGAGATACGGTCTTTTACTGATTGTGTGGTTTCACCAATATAGATCATGCCGCACGGGCATTTAATGAGATAGACCACGAATGAGCTGTCGCATGTGAAATAGTCTTTGATAGTGTATCTCTTTCCTGACTGAGGATGAAAAACGGAATTACCTTTTAGTACATTTTTACATTGGTGGCATTGAAGGCACGGGAATGTGCCTTATTTAGGATTGCAAAGAAAACGCTGTGTCTGGCCTGTTTTGTTGCTGCCGATATCAGCATGTACCAGCGCATCTTTAATGTTAGGAGCTCTTTTAAAACAGGGCATAAATGGTTGTTTAAATGACAGTATGGTGGGGTATGCTTCTTGTAGTAAGTGCCAATGTTTTTTTATGGTTTTATGGAGAAGATAGGCATATGGATGAAATATATGATCAAAGGGAATGCGTTCCTTGGAGCCAAAGGCCGCATTCCTGCTGGGATTCCCTGTTCTAATTTGGAGAGTGGAGGAAGGGTAACCCCGTTCTCTGAATTTGGATTGCATCTCTTGCAGTCTAAGATTTCTTGTGTCTGGATCTGAGACAATGCGTTCGACTCTTTTGAACTGGGATCTGGGGATAGATGTTTTCATAGGTTTGGGATGATTGCTAGTGAAATGTAGTAGACCATTCCGGTCAGTCGATTTGCGAAAGAGATCTGTGCTTAGGCGCCCTACGGTGTCCTTCAGTACCAAGGTGTCTAGGAAGCTGATCTGAAATTTGTCATATGTCATAGTGAAACCAAGATCAGGCCATGCACTGTTCAGGAAATTGTGAAACAACTCAAGGGACTCCAATGGACCAGCCCAGATACAAAAGATATCGTCACTGAATCTTTTCCATATGACGGAATGTGACTGAAACAATGGGTGTGTGTACACCATGCGATTCTCAAAATTAGCCATGTAGCAGTTCGCATACGGGGGGCCACATTGGAGCCCATAGCAGTGCCCTTAATCTGAAGGTAGTAGGTGTCCTGGAACAGAAAGTAGTTCTTAGTAAGGACAAGCGTGAGTAACTCAATGGAGAAGTCTATAATGCATGGGTCTATCGAAGACTCGGTCATGAGAATTTTGACTGTTTCTATGCCGGTGTCATGAGGTATAGATGTATATAAGTTTCTGACATCAAATGTGACTAATAATGCTTCAGGGGGCACTTGTCCCAAACCACCCAATGTCGTTAGGAAGGCTCCTGTGTCTAGCAGAAAAGCAGGACTTCTCTGGGTAAGAGGAGTCAAGATTTTCTCCAGAAAAATGGCCAGTGGAGAAAGAAGAGAGTCGGTGGAGGCCACGATCGGTCGGCCGGGTGGGTTCGTCAAACTTTTGTGAATCTTGGGTAGTATGTAGAAGACTGGTGTCACTGGATGTGTCTTGGTTAGGAACTCGCACGTTTTAGTGTCAATAACACCGGCCCCGGCAAATCGGTCAATGATCGTGTTGATCAATTTGCTGAACTGTAGGGTGGGGTCATGAGGTAGGCGGCGATAAGTGGTGGAGTCGTTTAGTTGTCGTTCAATTTCAGCGATATATTGTGTACTATCCATCACCACTATGGCTCCCCCTTTATCAGCGGGTTTGATGATGATACTTTTGTCCTGTCTCAGGCTATTGAGGGCCTGTTGGTCGAGAGATGATAAATTGGATTCGTAGTGTAACTTGCCTCTGTCAGCTTTGGACCTAAGGTCCTTAAATGCACTGTCAACGAAACCAATAAATGTTTCGAGGGCATGTGAGCCCTGAGGTGGTCTGTATGAGCTGCGAGTATAGAGGCCAAAACTTTTAGAAGTAATGGCTACCCGGGGGTCTGAAGGAAGAACTGACGTGGGATCGGGGGCTAAAGGAGAGGCTGTTTGGGCAAAATGAACCTTTAATCTAAGTGAGCGATAGAACCGTTGAAGTTCCATCTCAAGTTTGAAGGTATTGGGGCGATAAGAGGGGCAGAAAGAGAGGCCTTTCTGTAATAGAGAGGTTTGGGCACTATTCAAGGTTTTAGATGATATATTTACCACCAGGGGCGTCGTGTCTGCGAACGAGTTATCCTGGTGAAATCCATGCCTCCTCTGGTGCTGCCCGCCTCTTCTCGTCTTCTTCGGGATGGGCGTCTTTTGTACTGTCCTAAAAAACAAGAAGAGGAAACAGATTGGTCTCTTCTGTCGGTCTCCGAGCCTGAAGAGGAGATATCTGTTGATGAGTGGATAAAGCGGCGAGAGTTTCCACCAGTTGTACGTTTCTCCTGCCATCGGTAGACTGTTTTTAGTTCGTAGTCCTCAGTGTCTCTCTGGAACTTGAGTCTTTTCCTGGTCTCGGTTTCCTGTCGGTGTAGATCAATGTTAGTTTTAATCTTGGCTTGCAAAGTAGACCACTCCTCGGCGTTGATTGTAGATGTAAGTTGTCTTTCGGTGTTCTTGATCTGATCCCTCGTGGAAGAAATAGCCTTGTTTAAAAAGTCTACAGTTAATGTCATGAGATCAAGTGAACATTTGTTGAGAATCTGTTCAAAACGGTTGCAGTAGTCCGGTAAGTCAGAAAATAGGGTAGGTCTTAAGGGTACTCTAAGACCTCTAAGTATGCGTTGGACCCTCAGATATTCTGTAAGGGTGGCACAATGAAGTTCAAGATTGGTGAGGTGTCTCTGTTCCTTTTCAAGATCACGACCTCTGGTTTCTCTAGGGGGGACCCTCAAAAAATCACAAGATATATTAGCTTGTGCTAGTATGGAAGAAGCTTCTTCCGCGTTGTAAGAAAAAGTATTGGATGTCATATCCCGACAGCGTGCAAGTGGAACGGTAAATCAAGTAAAATGTAAAAACCACCGCAGAGCTGTTTAGAGTGGTGCTCGAGTAGGGGCCGAACCCGTAAAATATAAGAATAACCTCGGCACTCAATGGATATACAAGAAAAAAGGTAATTTTATTATGCAGTCCACACAAAAATAAACGTTTCGGTCACAGTTGACCTTCATCAGTATTGCTGCAAAATATAAGTAATGCAGTAAGGACATAATAAAATAAATACATGATAATAAATCCAAAAATTATAATGAATTCAAAAAATAAATAAACAAACATAAATGCAACTCGATGGGATATTGGGGGGGAGAGAGGAATGAGGGTAGGAAAAGGTGTTGCCAATAGAAGCGGAAGAAAACAACTGAAGGAGACATACCAGACTATAAGAGAAGGTGTACGTGGCAGCCACGTACACCTTCTCTTATAGTCTGGTATGTCTCCTTCAGTTGTTTTCTTCCGCTTCTATTGGCAACACCTTTTCCTACCCTCATTCCTCTCTCCCCCCCAATATCCCATCGAGTTGCATTTATGTTTGTTTATTTATTTTTTGAATTCATTATAATTTTTGGATTTATTATCATGTATTTATTTTATTATGTCCTTACTGCATTACTTATATTTTGCAGCAATACTGATGAAGGTCAACTGTGACCGAAACGTTTATTTTTGTGTGGACTGCATAATAAAATTACCTTTTTTCTTGTATATCCATTGAGTGCCGAGGTTATTCTTATATTTTACGGGTTCGGCCCCTAATCGAGCACCACTCTTAACAGCTGTGCGGTGGTTTTTACATTTTACTTGATTTACCGTTCCACTTGCACGCTGTCGGGATATGACATCCAATACTTTTTCTTACAACGCGGAAGAAGCTTCTTCCATACTAGCACAAGCTAATATATCTTGTGATTTTTTGAGGGTCCCCCCTAGAGAAACCAGAGGTCGTGATCTTGAAAAGGAACAGAGACACCTCACCAATCTTGAACTTCATTGTGCCACCCTTACAGAATATCTGAGGGTCCAACGCATACCTAGAGGTCTTAGAGTACCCTTAAGACCTACCCTATTTTCTGACTTACCGGACTACTGCAACCGTTTTGAACAGATTCTCAACAAATGTTCACTTGATCTCATGACATTAACTGTAGACTTTTTAAACAAGGCTATTTCTTCCACGAGGGATCAGATCAAGAACACCGAAAGACAACTTACATATACAATCAACGCCGAGGAGTGGTCTACTTTGCAAGCCAAGATTAAAACTAACATTGATCTACACCGACAGGAAACCGAGACCAGGAAAAGACTCAAGTTCCAGAGAGACACTGAGGACTACGAACTACAAACAGTCTACCGATGGCAGGAGAAACGTACAACTGGTGGAAACTCTCGCCGCTTTATCCACTCATCAACAGATATCTCCTCTTCAGGCTCGGAGACCGACAGAAGAGACCAATCTGTTTCCTCTTCTCGTTTTTTAGGACAGTACAAAAGACGCCCATCCCGAAGAAGACGAGAAGAGGCGGGCAGCACCAGAGGAGGCATGGATTTCACCAGGATAACTCTTTCGCAGACACGACGCCCCTGGTGGTAAATATATCATCTAAAACCTTGAATAGTGCCCAAACCTCTCTATTACAGAAAGGCCTCTCTTTCTGCCCCTCTTATCGCCCCAATACCTTCAAACTTGAGATGGAACTTCAACGGTTCTATCGCTCACTTAGATTAAAGGTTCATTTTGCCCAAACAGCCTCTCCTTTAGCCCCCGATCCCACGTCAGTTCTTCCTTCAGACCCCCGGGTAGCCATTACTTCTAAAAGTCTTGGCCTCTATACTCGCAGCTCATACAGACCACCTCAGGGCTCACATGCCCTCGAAACATTTATTGGTTTCGTTGACAGTGCATTTAAGGACCTTAGGTCCAAAGCTGACAGAGGCAAGTTACACTACGAATCCAATTTATCATCTCTCGACCAACAGGCCCTCAATAGCCTGAGACAGGACAAAAGTATCATCAGCAAACCCGCTGATAAAGGGGGAGCCATAGTGGTGATGGATAGTACACAATACATCGCTGAAATTGAACGACAACTAAACGACTCCACCACTTATCGCCGCCTACCTCATGACCCCACCCTACAGTTCAGCAAATTGATCAACACGATCATTGACCGATTTGCCCGGGCCGGTGTTATTGACACTAAAACGTGCGAATTCCTAACCAAGACACATCCAGTGACACCAGTCTTCTACATACTACCCAAGATTCACAAAAGTTTGACGAACCCACCCGGCCGACCGATCGTGGCCTCCACCGACTCTCTTCTTTCTCCACTGGCCATTTTTCTGGAGAAAATCTTGACTCCTCTTACCCAGAGAAGTCCTGCTTTTCTGCTAGACACAGGAGCCTTCCTAACGACATTGGGTGGTTTGGGACAAGTGCCCCCTGAAGCATTATTAGTCACATTTGATGTCAGAAACTTATATACATCTATACCTCATGACACCGGCATAGAAACAGTCAAAATTCTCATGACCGAGTCTTCGATAGACCCATGCATTATAGACTTCTCCATTGAGTTACTCACGCTTGTCCTTACTAAGAACTACTTTCTGTTCCAGGACACCTACTACCTTCAGATTAAGGGCACTGCTATGGGCTCCAATGTGGCCCCCCCGTATGCGAACTGCTACATGGCTAATTTTGAGAATCGCATGGTGTACACACACCCATTGTTTCAGTCACATTCCGTCATATGGAAAAGATTCATTGACGATATCTTTTGTATCTGGGCTGGTCCATTGGAGTCCCTTGAGTTGTTTCACAATTTCCTGAACAGTGCATGGCCTGATCTTGGTTTCACTATGACATATGACAAATTTCAGATCAGCTTCCTAGACACCTTGGTACTGAAGGACACCGTAGGGCGCCTAAGCACAGATCTCTTTCGCAAATCGACTGACCGGAATGGTCTACTACATTTCACTAGCAATCATCCCAAACCTATGAAAACATCTATCCCCAGATCCCAGTTCAAAAGAGTCGAACGCATTGTCTCAGATCCAGACACAAGAAATCTTAGACTGCAAGAGATGCAATCCAAATTCAGAGAACGGGGTTACCCTTCCTCCACTCTCCAAATTAGAACAGGGAATCCCAGCAGGAATGCGGCCTTTGGCTCCAAGGAACGCATTCCCTTTGATCATACATTTCATCCATATGCCTATCTTCTCCATAAAACCATAAAAAAACATTGGCACTTACTACAAGAAGCATACCCCACCATACTGTCATTTAAACAACCATTTATGCCCTGTTTTAAAAGAGCTCCTAACATTAAAGATGCGCTGGTACATGCTGATATCAGCAGCAACAAAACAGGCCAGACACAACGTTTTCTTTGCAATCCTAAATCAGGCACATTCCCGTGCCTTCAATGCCACCAATGTAATAATGTACTAAAAGGTAATTCCGTTTTTCATCCTCAGTCAGGCAAGAGATACACTATCAAAGACTATTTCACATGCGACAGCTCATTCGTGGTCTATCTCATTAAATGCCCGTGCGGCATGATCTATATTGGTGAAATCACACAATCAGTAAAAGACCGTATCTCTAAACATAAATCGACCATAAGATGTAGAAACATGCTACGACCCATTCCCTACCATTTCATCACCCTAGGACACAATATATCACAACTCAAATTCCAGGTCCTGGAACAGGTACCACCATTACGCAGAGGTGGCAATCGGATCTCACTTCTCAAACAAAGGGAAGCATTCTGGATCCACGAGTTGGATTCCAGGACCCCCAAAGGTCTGAACAGGGAATACGATTTATCCGCCTTTATATAAAAAAGGATGTGCTATACATAGTACCCTTGTCTGCATTGTGATTTCATGCTCAGCCACACAAGGGTCTGTTCAGATGCTCTTGTCTTTTAACAAGCCATACCCTCTCTTTTGTTTCTTATAATGCGATCGTAACTCCTATATATTTTTGCATCAACTGTATCTCTCTCATACCACAATATGTCTATATTGTATGATGTACTATACGTTTGGTTTACATGCACTCATCCTCTGTTTCTTCTCTCCTTAGAAAGCCCTGCCCTCCATTCCTGCTCCCCCTTCCAGTCCCCTCCTCCGTTTCTACGACTACTGCGCATGCCCAGATCTCCTGGTTCTCTCTGCCAGTCTCTTCCTGTTGTGTGGAACGCAAGCCTCTGGACCGCACGCATCACCACCATCGTCACATCCGGTGACGTCACTTCCGTTTCCGCTCTAGCGCGCTCTGCAGCGTCTTGATTCACTCTCGCCACTATATATATAGGGACCCTCTACACCACATGTCAGTGCCTTCTACTAGCGGGAGATACCGCGTAGCTCAGCCCTCACCATTCAGGTATAGTACTGCATCTTCCAGACTATGTAATTTTCTACACTTAGCGTCTCACCTTGGCATGTATACATTCTCACAGGTAGTTTTAGAGACCTTCTGTCCGAACGGTCCAGTCACGTATACTAGCGGGGGATACCGCGTAGCTCAGCTCTCACTACTCAGGTATAGTACTGCATCTTTTAGACTATGCTATCTTACTACACCTAGCGTCTCACCATGGCATATATATATTCTCACAGGCAGCTTTAGAGACCTCCTGTCCGGGCCGTCCAGCCACGTACACCTTCTCTTATAGTCTGGTATGTCTCCTTCAGTTGTTTTCTTCCGCTTCTATTGGCAACACCTTTTCCTACCCTCATTCCTCTCTCCCCCCCAATATCCCATCGAGTTGCATTTATGTTTGTTTATTTATTTTTTGAATTCATTATAATTTTTGGATTTATTATCATGTATTTATTTTATTATGTCCTTACTGCATTACTTATATTTTGCAGCAATACTGATGAAGGTCAACTGTGACCGAAACGTTTATTTTTGTGTGGACTGCATAATAAAATTACCTTTTTTCTTGTATATCCATTGAGTGCCGAGGTTATTCTTATATCCTCTTGGTGAGGACACGGAAGTGTTGCCTGTTAGTAGTCTGGCACGCATGGCTGAGTTTATGTTACGCTGCCTTTCCCATGACCCTCGCGTTCTCAAAATTTTGGGTGACAGTCATTACTGGTTGGTGACACTTCTAGACCCACGCTACAAGGAGAACTTTATATCTCTTATTCCTGAGGCGGACCGGTCTACAAAAATGGGGCAGTACAAGAAGGCCCTTGTTGCGGAACTATTAAAAAAATTCCAATCTTAAAACGCTGGCGGCAGAGGGCACACTTCATTGGAAAACCAAGGAGTACAGGCGAGAGAGACGTGGGGTACTCTCACAAGGAGTGCAAAGTTTGGGGAGTTGCTGACAGAGTACCTTGCCGACAGTACCAATGTCCTCCGTGTTTCCTCTGTGCCTTATAATTATTGGGTATCCAAGCTGGATGCGTTGAATGAACTGGCTCTCTATGCCTTGGAAGTCCTTGCCTGGCCTGACGCCAGCGTTTTATCAGAGCGGGTTTTTAGTGCCGCTGGTGGAATTATAACTGATAAGTGCATCCGCCTGTCAACTGAAAATGCTGACAGGCTGACTCTTATAAAAATGAACTAGGGCTGGATTAGGCCAGACTTCTCAACACCACCGAATGATAGCAGCGTAACATAAACTCAAATTCAGTGTCTTTTCTTGGGAGGTGTATTCTGTGCACCTTTTCACACCCACACATGGGTATACGCTTCCTGATTTTGTCTATTTGCTCTTGTCCTCCTCCTTCTCCTCATCCTCCACCACCATATCACCATGGTGACCGTGGTCCGTGATGCAACACCCACGTAATTTTTTTAAAGGGTGTTTATGATGCCCGTGAAAAGTATGTTCACGTATACCCCCCAGGGGTAAATGTTTGTCAGCCCATAAACTTAGTGCATGGGCATTACAAGTATAGGAGGCCCACTCCTTTCTAATGGGAAAAAAATTTTATGAGGCCATCCTAAACATCTCTTCCAAGGGGCATTGAAGTGCCTCCAAATTTTTTGGCAGCCCTTGCATTCACTGCATAGGCCAACACTATGGGAGACTCTCTCCTTTCTAATGGGAATTTGTCATTACTGTGGCCCTGCTCTGTGTGTCTTTAAATTCTTTGTGGGGTTTTTCCTAAAATTGGTCAGCCGTTGGACTCACTGCATACCCTATAACTGTATAGCAGACCCTCTCCTTTCTAATGGGAACATGTCGTACCTTGTTACTATGGCCCTGCCCCATGTGTCTTTAAATTCTTAGTGGGGTTTTTCCTAAAATTGGTCAGCCGTTGAACTCACTGCATACCCTATATCTGTATAGCAGACACTCTCCTTTCTATTGGAACATGTCGTACCTTGTTACTGTGGCCCTGCTCCATGTGTCTTTAAATTCTTACTGGGGTTTTTCCCACATTTTGGCAGCCCTTGCAGTCACAGCATGGGCATTACCACTATAGGAGACCTGCTCCTTTATAATGCGAACATTTTTTTTACTGAGACCCTCCTCTATGTCTCTTCAAAGGGGTATTGGGCTGCGTCCAAATATTTGGCAGCCCTTGCAGTCACTGGATATGCAATAACAGTATAGGAGACCCACTTGTTAATAATGGGAACAACAAAGCATAGCCGGCTGATGGCTCTCTAGCAATAGCTGGCCTTTTAAGAATACTAAGGGCCGTCTGATGTGCCTGTAAAATAGGCTTTATGACTTTCAGAGTCACTCCATCATAAATAAAAAAGGATGTGTCTAATGATGTGTCACACACCACATTACTAGATAAGGTTGCAAAATGTTAAAATGACATTTCCCGGTGAATGCATTTATCTTAAAAAATAACGTAAAAAAAACCAAAACAATAGGATATTTCTTTAGCATAAAAAACAGTGTCACCAATTTAACCTCAATGTAATCACATTGTTCAGCTCATGCACCTCCTCCTACATCTCCGAAGTGACCACATCAGTCATAAGCTGACAGCACTGCAGCACTGCCTTGGCCAAGCAGCAACAGGCTGTGCTGAAGATAACATGCTTAATGCTTAATTGACAAATCACCCAGTGCTGCAGAGTTGTTGAAAGCTGTAACACAGCAGGCTGATCTGTGGCTCTCACCGCTGAACATGCAGCCAGGCACGGTCGTGTGTGACAATGGGCGGATCCTGGTGATGGACAAATGACAGCCGGGGTAGATATGGTTTCCCTCTATGCCAGTCCTTTCACCGAGCTAAATAATATGGCTGTGGTGAAATACAACTCCCACTGGGAAGCTGTTTCAGATTGAAAAACATTGTGCCCACCAGAGGATTTGATTCTGAGGGCTAACCTTTTTCACCCGCTCAAGAGCACCATAACAGCTGCAAAGTTAGTGCTATCATGAACTCTCCTGAGGTAGAAGCCAAGGCACACCAGAGGATTCTCTGGTGGGATCGTCCAACCCTGCTGAGAAGCAGTCCTGGCTAAGAAAAGTGGGAAGGTTCCCAGACACCCTATGGCTGCTTTTTTACTGAGGAGGAAACACACGCAAACATGAGGAGAACATACAAAGTCCTTGCAGATGTTGTCCTTGCTGGGATTTGAACCCAGGATCCCAGTGCTGCAAGGCTTCAGTGCTAATGTAGCATCGGCGTCTCTGCCCCGTTCTAGGCAGAGACGCCGTCCCTCTCACCTCCCCGCTCCTGGCGCGGCGTCCTCCAGCGCTGCTCTCCCCGCTGCTTCCGGCACGCGCTCCTTCCCCGGCAGTGTGCTTAGGGCGCGCGCGCGCGCGCTCCCCCTCCCTTAAAGGGACCGCGCGCGCCGTCCTAAGGAGTCCCCGGCCAATTGCCGGAGGACCTCCCATATAAAAGGCACCTCCTCTAAAATGGAGGTGCCCGAGCAATGTTGTAGCACTGTTCACTACTCTGCTTCAGCCCTCAGGTCCCGTTGCCTGTTACCTGCCAGATACCTGCCAGATACCTGCCAGTCTGCTGTCTAATTCCTGCCTGATATCCTGCTACCTGCCTGCTAGCCTGAGGTCCAACGGTCTGCCTTCCAACTCCTGTCAGTCTGTCTAAGGACCAGCTTGCCCGCTCACCTGGGAGCGCACATCTTCTACCTGCCTGCTTGCCTGAGGTCCGACGGTCTGCCTTCCAACTCCTGTCAGTCTGTCTAAGGACCAGCTTGCCCGCTCACCTGGGAGTGCACATCTGCTACCTGCCCGCTAGCCTACCTGGAGGCTCCGCCGTCACGTGCTGTGACCACCCGCCTGTCCAGAGACTCCTGCCCGCTCACCTGGGAGCGCTCATCTGCTACCTGTCTGTTGGTCTTCCTGGAGGCTCCGCCGTCACATGCTGTGACCACCCGTTCATCCAGAGACTCTCGCCTGCTCACCTGGGAGCTCAAGTCGATCATCTGCCGCCACATGTCGTACCAATCCTTTACCCAGAGACTGCCCCGGTCACTTACCGTGACCTCCTGCCCGTTCATCCAGAGACTGCCCCGGTCACTTGCCGTGACCTCCTGCCCGTTCATCCAGAGACTGCCCCGGTCACTTGCCGTGACCTCCTGCCCGTTCATCCAGAGACTGCCCCGGTCACTTGCTGTGACCTCCTGTCCGTTCATTCAGAGACTGTCCCGGTCACCTGCTGTGACTGCCTGCCCGTCTACCCTGGTCGCCACCCGCTCCCTTACAAGGACCGCCCCCTTGTATAGTAGCTCAGAGGTTCCGCCTCCCAGACCCATTACAGCTAACCACTGATCTAATGTGCTGCCGTTCACCTTCTAATATCTAACAGGCTGGAGAAACTTGCACCTACTGCCACTCTATCTACAGCTCCTTTTTGAGAAAATGTATTTGGGCAGCCACTCAGTTTCCCAAATAAAATTCCTGAGAAGTAAATTGGGGATGGCTTTGCTACTGGTACTGGGGGCAGAGCTAATACCATGACGTCGTACCATAGTTAATGCTGTGGGACCCATGCTTGTGGAAGGTGGAGGCAATATCGGGAAATATAGTGGCGGCTGGGGAGCGAGTATGGACACCCGGCCGCCACTGACATAAGGTTGTGAAAAGCTTCCGCCTCCATGAGCTTAAAAGGCCTTATTTCAAGTGCAAAGAGCTGCCCAGAAATCTGGCAGTTTAGTGTTGCGGCCTTTCGGTGGGTGGGTGGCTGGCTGCATACTTGCACTTGCATTCCAAGTAACAGAAAACTAAGCAGATGGAGGCCTCTATCATCATCATGGCCTCACCTCAACACTATGAACTCTCCTGAAGGAGAAGCCAGGGCCCGCCGAAGGAGTCTCCGGTTCTCTGGTGGGCCCGTCCAACCCTGCCGAAAAGCAGCCCTGGCTAAGAAAAGTGTGGGGGAAGGCTCCCGGACACTCTATGCCTGCTTTTTTAATGTGGATCAGCCATGCTTATGCATGTTATTTCTCAAAACGCATTACAGATCAGGCCATTGTCCAACTCTGTATTCAAGAAATTAAATGCGCAAAGAAAGATGTGTGTGTGTGTCAAAGCACCACCGACAAGTGCGAGTTGATGTTGGAGGGGCTGCCTTTGCTTCTGCAACAAGCTCAATTAATGGGGTAGGGACAACTGAATGCTGCAGTGGGACAAGGACGTGGACGGTGATTGTTGCAAATCTACAACGACAGGTGCATGACGGGAAGCATCTTCACATGCGCCAAGGATCACTTATGATGGGCATACATTTAGGCAGTGAACTGGGAGTCAGAGATGCTTCCAGAGGTCTTCCCCATGCTGTTTCCATGTCTTTTCAGCACTGTATGCATGTGTCTGATGATGTGTCACACACCACATGGCCAGATAAGGTTATAATATGTTAAAATGACATTTCCTGGTGAATGCATTTGTCTTGGTTGAAAGCAGTTCAAAAGTTCAAAAACGCATCAAAAACGCTACGTGTAAATATAGCCCAAGTTGTGGAGGAGTACTTTTGTTTTTGGTTATTTATTTTGCCTTATATACAAGTCATTACCCTGGAAAGGATGTTCCTTAATATATTTCCCAGGAAAATCCATTTTGGTTTCGTTTTTGCATGTTTTATTGTGAGTCCGTAAAAGTCTGACCACGTTGCTGACAACAGTGATCTGGGAGTCAGAGATGATGCTTCCAAGGGTCTTCCCCATGCTGTTCCCATGTCATTTGAGCACTGTTCCCATTGATTTGGGCAATTTTTAGGCCCTCTGCAGACCACCAGGGGGAGCCGCCTGAAAAATGCTCAAGTTTCCCATAGACTTACATTGGGCTCTTTGCTCGGGTCGAGCACCCGAGTATTCCAATTTGCTCAACCTAAGCAACGAGTACCCGAGAATTTTAGTGCTCGCTCATCACTAATAGTCACTTCAAATGTGATGTGATCCCTAAAATGTGATGTGATCCCTAAAAAAATGGTTTTGTAAATTTTGTTGGAAAAATGAGAAAGTGCTGGTCAACTTTTAACCCTTATAACTTCCTGACGAAAAAAAAATTTTGGTTCAAAAATTGTACTGATGTAAAGTATACATGTGGGAAATGTTATTTATTAACTATTTTGTGTGACATATCTCTCTGATTTAATGGCATAAAGATTACAATTTTGAAAACTGCAAAATGTAAAATTTTTTGCCAAATTTCTGATTTTTTCACAAATAAACGTAAGTCATATCAAATAAATTTTACCACTATGATGAAATATGTCATGAAAAAACAATCTCAGAATCACCGGGATCCGTTGAAGCATTCCAGAGTAATTACTTCATAAAGTGACAGTGGTCAGAATTAAAAAAATTGGCCTGATCAGGAAGGTGAAAACAGGCTTTGGGGTGAAGGGGTTATGGGGTAAAACTTACAAATACATTTAACCAGCCTATAGGGTAAGTAGTGACTCCCATCTAGCTAATATTAAACAATATACAAAATCACCCAACACAACTGGATCAGGAGTTCAAAGGTGAATACCACAGTGGCAGAATTGAGTAGGTTGCCACTTAAAAGATCAAACTAGAGATCTGAATGCAACACTAAGGGAATTTGACATTCTTGAGAGAAGTATGTGACACGCCCCCTGGGCCAAGGGGTACTCGGTAGCCGGGCTGGTCAATAAAAGGGGATTTATAGTTTTTATAGTTTAATGTTTGTGACGCCACCTGTGTTATGAGGCTATATGGAGCCGCCGCTGCAGTGCTGATTCTCTGGAGCTAATGGTGATGCAGCAGAGTTAGTTCAGCTCTCCACAGGTAGAGCTAAGCTCCAGAGTGGTGCTGTGATGGTTAATGATGAGGTAGATGTTGCTGTGCAGTGTAGTGCAGGGGATGGCGCAGATAATAATTCTAGGACACAGTGGGGTGCAATCTTCAAGGTTTACTCACAGTTGTTGACCTCCAGGTTTCCAGTACTAGAGTAAACTCCCACGTCGTCCTGCGTTCACCAAGGAAGGGGTTCAGCAATCTCTCAAGTTACTCAGGAGTACTTAAACGGGACCCCATTCTATGTGCCTTCCTCGGTCGTCTTCCTACGCTGGCTCTCACCCTCCTGCCCTGTGCCTCACAATCAGTGTCCCAAGCCAGTAGCCTCGGATCTTGTCGGGCGACCTGCAGTCCCCTGGACACCTTGCAAGTACAGCAGCCTCCGGTTTCTAGCTGAGCGTTGTAGTTCTCCACTAGTTAGGGGCCGGTTCCCTCTGCGGTCTGATCCCTCCGCGTTCCTGCAGATTTGGGCGCACGGGTGGCATCCGCACTTCCCGTGCCCCTGGGATCCCCTCACTCTCTCACTCTCTCTCCTGGGCCTCTCAGGCTAGGCCCGACTCCTCTCTCTCTCTCCTCTCAACTGCTGCTCCAAGCACTGGAGCCAGGAGCCTGGACCTTCTCCACTGCTCTCCTGAGCAGGGCTGGCTGCTTCTATATGGTTCCATTCCTTCTTATACTCCTTCTGAAGTGCTCCCCTAAACTACTTCCTCCACCCACACCCACTAAATGGTTCCACCCTCCAGCTAGGGACCAGGGACTGTGCTCTCCCTTAGAAGCAATCTCGCCCTTCCCTCTGAAGTGGAGTGCAACGGATGCAAGTGTGTGAGTCCCGGGCAGTACTCCATCCTTACCTGAGAGTGGGGCACCACACCTCTGGATGAGATGCAGTACCTCTGTGGTGACTGAACCCGCACAGGCGTCAGATATGCTTCTCACTGAGCAATCAATTAGAGGTGTGGACTTGGAAGGTGGAGAAGTGGATGAGGAGGAATAGGCATGCAACGGTATTAAAGTAGAATGAGTAATTCTAAAGGGGCCATGGAAAAGAAAGGCTGCTACTGTTTCTGTACTTTCAAGCAAAATTTCCAAATTGGGTGATGATGATGCAAGGGTGTCAGTCTCAATAATGGCAATTGTAGGGATTGTACTCATTCAGGTGCGATGAGAGGCAAACAGGAAGCATGTTCCTTTAAATGTCCATAGTGGTTTATTGGCTTCATAAACCGTCAAAAGCAAAATGCAAACAAACAGCCTTTAGTCCAGGCAAAAGCAAATAAAAACAGTCCTTTAAGCAAAGTCTGTGGTAAACTGGACCTGTGGTGACACAGGCTGGTAAGCATCCAGCACACAGACAACACATAGGATGCCTTCTCCCTCCAAACACAGACCATGTGCCAAACAACAGCCTCCATTATATAGGCTGTTAACTACACCCAGAGTTGTGGTATGTGGGTAGGTAGACCCACCCATCTCTCTAAACTACTCATAACCCGGCTTCCAGGTGCACCAAACGATCCTCTTAGTGCTACAAGCACTAGAGAAACACTAAGGGTTACATCACAGAGATCAGCCAACTTTGTGACACATACCTCCCATCGACTACACGACCATTAGCCACCTTACACAATCATTATAGATACTGTTCTCCCTAACATCTGGGACAACAGCCCAGCTAATAGCTGGTGGTAGAGCAGGGCAGTTTGTGGTTAGAGTGGTTATAGGGGATTCTATAATTATGAAGATATATATATAAAAATCAGTCACCCAAACCACCTAAATCAGGTGATGCCGTGGCTTGGCATGTGGCAGAATGGTTAATAAATTATTGTGGGAAGCTGCTGATGAACCTGCTGTCATGGTCTATGTGTGAGTATATGCCCGAGGCAGGCGGATTAATTTAAAGCACCACTCCAGCGCTGAAAAAAAAGCTAGAGTTAAATACATGGCTTAATTCTTGGTGAGGAGCAAAAAGATTGGGGTTTCTACAGAACTTGGCTGAGTTAACATATATCTTGCACCTGAATGGAAGGTGATGTGTTGTGACCCTATTACTGCACCTACTGTGTGGTACAATAACAGCTCCTCTTACTGCCCCAAATAATAATGCCACCACTGTGCATCTTACATAGTAATAATGCCTTCTTTGTTCCCTCTAGATGGTAAAATTGCTCCCTTGTAAAGATTAATGCACTGTGCAAATGCCCTAGAAAAGTGACTACATTTTACCCCTTTGATGGTTACAACACTTAGAGTGCCCCATAGCAATAATGCTTCTTAAGTGCCCATTAACATTTCATAATGTCCACTGGGTCCCCAAATATACAGCTACTCTATATACAGTATAGTGGACCAGAAGCTGCCTTATACAGAGTATGATGTCCACACAGCTCTCTTATATACACTAGGATGGGTCCATAGCTCCCCTATACACAATATAATGCCCCACAGCTTCCCTATACACAGTATGGTGGGCCCACAGCTCCCATATACACAGAAAATCCGTCAGTACATGAAGGCAGCCCCAGAACCACTATTGGTAAATGAATGCATTGCTATAACCACCGTCAGTAGATGAATACAATACTAGAACCACATTTTTCTCCTCTGCATACTGCCCATGAGATACTGTGCCTTCATAATAAGTTCCCTCTGTTACGCTCACACCCGGACTGTTAGGTGTGAGCATGGTTAGTGGTCCAACTGGGCCACGAACCAAGGAGTGCCTGGAGGGGCGTGACTAGGGGCCTCGCCAGATCTGACCACGGACGCACGGCAGCTTAATCAACTCCGTTGTCTGAGGATGGACGAGGAAGGTGGCCCAGTTGCTACTCCAGGTCAGACCCTGGTCACACAGCTGTTGATCCACACTAGGGAATGCAGGAACGGGCAGGTTTGGCTGGAATGCAGACTGGCGGGTACTGACCGGCACGGCTGGTATACAGACAGGCGGGTACTGGCAGGTAGGTAAACAGGCTGGTTAGGGACCAGTACAGACTGGGATACAGGAACAGAGCCGCAGGTGCGGAGGGGAGGCAGAGCAGAGCAGATCCACAGGTGCGGATGGGAGGCGGAGCAGAGCAGAGCCGCAGGTGTAGAGGACAAGCGGAGCAGAGCAGCAGGTGCAGAGGACAAGTGGAGCAAAGCTGAGCCACAGGTGCGGAGGACAAGCGGAGCAGAGCAGAGTCGCAGGTGCAGAGGACAAGCGGAGCAGAGCCGCAGGTGCGGAGGACAAGCAGAGCAGAGCTGCAGGTGCGGAGGACAAGCGGAGCAGGGCAGAGCAGAGCCACAGGTGCGGAGGGCAAGCGGAGCAGAGCAGTGCAGACAGGACAGGGCTCTGCTCACATGGAACAGACTGGGAAAGACAGGAAGATAGCTAGAACACAGGAGGTAGATACGGAGGCAGGGAAACGGGACAAGCCGAACCAGATACACACAAGGTACTTGCTATGGAGTAGCGAGTGGACACAAAACTCACAAACAGAAGTACAGAGACAACGAGTAGGAGTTAGGTACTGCTTCAGACACTGCAGGAAAAGGGAAGGATTGGACATAGAGACAAACAGGTAACGGGCTAGGACAAAGTTCAGACAGGAACTGACTCTGGAACGAGATACAGGAACGAGCCTGGGCATACAGCCTCCAGGGTGGTGGAAAAGACTAGAAGTCACAGATACAGGTAACGGGCCTGGGTACTCAGCCCCCAGGGTGGCGGAAACAGACTAGATACAGGACAGGACCTGGCAACTCAGTTGCAGAGAACACACTGAAAGAAAGTGTTGATCAGGCACCTCCCACTGGGTGGAGGAGGTTTAAGTATCCAGTGACTCACAGCAATAGACTGAGACGCATTAGGACTGTGCACACTGTAACTTTAAGAATCAGGAAGTGCCAACGCCTCTTCCCTAAGCCAGCAGACAAGAGACATGCACACAGCAGGTATAGAAGCATGGTGCACAGCCTGGACTGGTAGGTAAGTTGGCGGTCTTGCATGCTGGGAGATGGTAAGCCATGCCAGCACGCCGCCAGGGATGTTACACCCTCATATACAATAAAAGTCCCTATAACCTTCAGATCTTTAAGGCGCTTACCTTTCCCACTTCGGCAGCAGGGTGACGTTTGCAGCAGGGTGACAGCCACAGTAGGGAACCGGTGTCAGAAAGGTGACCACTTCAGCCGGGTGATGACCTCTGATCCGTTATGGATTGGTACATTTGTACACAATCAGGACCACGGTCAGTATGACGCACCCCCTGGCCGTGGGGTACCCGGTTCCGGGCCGGTCGATGCTGGGGGATGTCACAGTGGCGGTGACCCGGTCCGTGACCCAGGGAGGTCAATAAAAGGAGTTATGGATAGGGGATTTATAGTGTTTTTATAGAGTTTGTGACGCCACCTGTGGAATGCGGCTAAAGGAAGCCGCCACTGCGGAGCAGTCCTCTGAAGCTGATGTTACTGCAGCAGGGATGATGTGGCTCTCCACAGGAAGAGCTAGCTCCAGGGCAGAGTGGTTATTGCAGGTTGTGCTGGGCATTGTAGTGCAGGAGTTGATGGTGCAGCAAGAAACACAGAGACAAGGAAGTGCAGTCCCAGGGTCTTTACTGGTGCTGATTAAGCAATCCGGGAATAGGGTACTGGCTAGAAGTGGAAGTCCGGGCAGCCAGGAAGCAAGTAAAGAATCCTCCTTGCCAGGTGAAGTTGGAGGCCTTCCCTTTCCACTAAACTGTTTGGCCCTGCTGCTTGTAGCGGTGCGGTGACCCTCGTCCCTGAGTGCGGCGTTTCTGTGCTCACCCGTATGGCAGGCAGCTTGGGCCTTGCTGGAGTGTCACTCCCACGTGGTGGTGCTGGACCCTGCAGTACTGCTGAGCCTCCAGGCGTCTGATGGGGCCAGGAGACATGCTGTCTCCTGCCCTCCGGTTTCTACTGCTGGGCCTTTCGGTGCCCCACAGTCTCGGACTCTGGTGTCCGGTTCTTCGGTGTTTGTTCCTTCTGGGGTGAGTTGCCGCGCAGCTCCAGTCCCCAGCTCCTCTTTCCTCGACGTTCTCTCTTCAACTCCTCACACTAAGACTAACTAACCCCGCCCCCAAATCCCAGTTGCCAAGGGGAGTGGCTTCCCTTGCTGGTCTGGAGCCAGGAAAGTGTTGCATGTTTAGTATACCTGACTAGGGGACCCCTGCTTGCTTCCAAGCATGGCATTACCTCTTTTGAGGGAGGCAATGCCACAGTGGCAGCCGGACCCCTGGGGTGCCACATTCCCCCCTAGTTAATTTCAGTACTCCCGGACTGAGGATATCTTTCAAAATTAACAAATAACAATTCACATTAGAAGATTTTGAATTTAACATTTCTTGAATGTTACTGGTTATCAAAACAATATAAAACACTGTTAATAACATTCTTCTTTAGTCAGGTGCAATTTTGAGCAACATGAGGGACCCGCCCGAAAACCCTCAACGTAGGCCCTGGGCGTGGCTGCAGGGCATAGATGATCCAGGTGTTGGACCACGTCTTCGGCCACGCCAAACGGGTTTTTGTTCTGAGGTCATTTGTTGTAACCATAAAACCAATAGGGGGCACTCTAATAAGTGCAACTATTTACAATGGAAAGTCCTTTGGTTATTCACCATCCATAACCTACAAGTCTTTATACCCTTACCGGGTAACTAAATGCACACATGACCAACTTTTGCAATTCACTTTGAGAACACAACTTTTCTGCTTTATCCTTACGGGGAACTACATACAGCATGCTTTTTAGTTTCTCCAACGGCAGGGAGCTGACCTTTCGTACTCCTGGTCGATCTACGTAGTACATTGGTAATTACTGCTCTACCCTGGTCCCTTGTGTCTACCCCTGGTGTGGTGGGTTCAGTGTGAACTACTCTACGGGTAGTCTGAGGTAACACTGGTAGGCTGGGTAATTTCCTACAAATGTTTTGGCTCACCATGGTTACGACAGGTTCACTGCTAGCAGAGGGTAGATTCTCCTAGCCTGCTGATGATGAAACTTCTGTCTCTGGGGCTGACTGGTCTTCCAGTTGTTCTGGGACTTCTGCAGCTTCTGATGAGGCCGCTTGGAGAAAGGTAAGGACCGGTACTACAATTGCATTGTTCACCTGCGTCCAAGACTGGGGAAATTCTCCGAGTACTGTTTGGACCACTTCCTCCTTTTCCGTGGGCTGAGAGTTGTCTTGATCTTCTTCTGTGTGTTTCAACTGTTCAGGACAGATGTTCAAGTGGTCTCTTGAGACTGCCGCTGAAGTTTCCCCTCCATCTTTGCTGATGAGGCACACTTTGGTGTTATCGTAGTTCGAGGGTAGGACGGTGTATGGCTCTACTTCCCATTGGTCATCTAATTTGTGGAGTCATCTCTTTCTCTTAAGTACCTGCTCTCCAGGTGACAAGGGAACGGCAGGTGCATGCTGATTGTAAGTCTTCTCTTGCTTCTGTCTTGCTTGTGACAAACTTCTTTCAACACACTCTTGCACTTTGCGGTATTGTTGCTGCCGCTCGGTATCCCAATCCGCATCTGGTGATGTCGTGTCTGGTGTTAAGACTCCCATGTCTAAGCCGATGGGTAACTTACCAGGTCTTGCTCTCATCAGGTAAGCGGGTGTACAGTTGGTGGAGTTCACCGGGATGTGTTTATACAGGTCCACCAAATCTGGTAACTTCTCTGGCCACAGGCTTCGTTCTTCAAGGGGCAACATCTTCAAAAGGTCTATTACCACCTGGTTCATCTTCTCACACAACGCGTTGGTCTGGGGATGATACGGCATTGTCCTTATTTTCTTACAGCCGTACAAGTTACAGAATTCCTGGAACACCTCTGCTTCAAAGGCTGGACCTTGGTCGGTAAGCACCCATTCAGGGTAACCATGCGGGTGACAAAAGTGCTGTTGGAACGCTTTGGCTGCCGTCTGAGCCGTCTGGTCTTTTACTGGCACTACTACCAGGAACCGGGAGTAGTGGTCTACTATGGTTAGAGCATAGACATAGCCTGACCTGCTTGGGGCTAGCTTCACGTGGTCCAAGACTACCAGTTCTAGTGGCTGTTTGGTGATGATGGGCTGCAGGGGAGCCATCTGGCTGTCACGGCCTTTTTGTCTCAGGTTGCATGGACCACACTCTCGACACCATCTCTCGATTGCTTTCCTCATGCCAGCCCAGTAGAATCGCTCACATAGCAGGTCTTACAACTTCTTCCACCCGAAGTGTCCTGCTCCATCTTGGTACACTTCTAAGACCATTGGCGCATCCCGCCTCAGGACTACCACCTGCCAGACCAATTCGTGTGTCCGGGAGTTGATACTTCTTCGACACAGCTTTCCCTCGTAGATGAACAGCTTTCCCTTCTCCTTCCACAACTGTTGGGTCTCCTGTGGAGCATCTAGATCAGGGTATGAGTCAGCTTGCATCCGCAACTCCTTGACTAGGCGGACAGCCGGGTCGCTATCCTGCGTTTCTGCCCATCCATGGTGGGGCAATGGGTTGAACATGGCCTCTCTGTTGGCGGAGCGCTTGTCCCTCACACAGTGGGAACACTGGGTTACCCCATGACGATGGAAAGCTGGGATCTCTATTTCCTCCAGCTCTTCCGGGTCTTCCCCCCCATCTGGCAAGTTGGGCATTCTGGACAGCGCATCAGCATTTGCATTTTTATGCCCCGCCCGATACTTGATGGTAAACTCATAGTTAGACAGTCGGGCTATCCATCTTTGGTCTAGGGCACCAAGCTTCGCAGTCTCCAGGTGCGTCAGAAGGTTATTATCTGCGAAGACTGTAAATTTGGAGGAGGCGACATAGTGCTAGAAGCGCTCCGTTACAGCCCATACTATGGCGAGAAAATCCAACTTGAAGGAACTGTAGTTGTCGGGGTTCCTTTCCGTAGGACGGAGCTTCCTGCTGGCATAGGCAATCACTCTCTCTCTGCCTTGCTGTACCAGGGACAGCACCGCTCCCAATCACACGTTGCTGGCATCCGCATGAAGTATAAAGGGTTGGCCATAGTCTTGGTAGGCCAGGACTTCGTCTCCGGTCAGAGCCATCTTCAGTCAGGTGAAGGATTCGTCTTCTGGTTTACCCCATTTGAATGGAGGTTTTGGGTTCTTGGCCTTCTTGGACTGGCCTACCAGGAGGTCCTGCATGGGTGCTGCCATCTTGGTGAAACCCTTGATAAATCTTCTGTAGTAGCCTACCAGCCCGAGGAACTGCCGCACTTCCTTGATAGTGGAGGGTCTTGGCCAGTCCTTGATCACGGTGACTTTTTCAGGGTCTGGCGCTACACCTTCGGCGCTTACCACTTGTCCTAGGTACTGCACCTTGGGCTTCAACAGGTAGCATTTGGACAGCTTTACCTTCAGGACAAAACCAGATAGGGCTTCAAACACCTTGGCCAGGTGCTCCAGGTGGTCTTCATATGTCTTCGAGTAGATAATTACGTCATCCAGGTACAGCAGGACAGTTTCGAAGTTCTTGTGTCCTAGGCAGCACTCCATTAACCGCTGGAAGGTTCCTGGGGCGTTGCAGAGCCCGAATGG
Source organism: Phyllobates terribilis (assembly GCF_046119375.1). Taxonomy (NCBI): domain Eukaryota; kingdom Metazoa; phylum Chordata; class Amphibia; order Anura; family Dendrobatidae; genus Phyllobates; species Phyllobates terribilis. Next base: position 18,337,698 of record NW_027362771.1, read on the forward strand.
CATGCAGTTGAACTTGCTGAGGCCCATTGGTGTTGTAAACGCGGTCTTTTCTTTGTCCACCTCTGCCACAGGAACCTGCCAATACCCACTGGTGAGATCCAAAGTGGAGAAAAAATTAGCAGATCTTAATGCAGCTAGTGACTCCTCAATTCTGGGTAATGGGTAGGCATCCTTATGTGTAATGCTGTTAATCTGCTTGTAGTCAACACACATCCTCATTGTACCATCCTTCTTTCTCACGAGAACTAATGGAGCTGCCCAGGGGCTACAACTATCTCTGATCACCCCAGCCTCCTTCATCTCCCGTAACATTCCTTTGGCACATTGATAGTGAGCTGGAGGTACAGGCTGGTACCTCTCTTTAATGAGTGGATGATCTCCCCTGGGGATATGATGTTGGACCCCTTTTACCTGCCCTAAGTCTAATGGGTGTTTACTGAAGACCTGCTCATACTCTTGGACCACCCGGTATACTCCATGCTTTTGGTGCAAAGGGGTGGAGTCAGTGCCCACTTGTAGCTTCTGACACCAATCCTCCATCTGCCCCTTGGAGCCATTATCCTCTGCCGGTTTGGATGGAGGCAAGGGTTCCACTGTCTTTATTGAGTTGTTACAGACAGTAAATAACTTAGGAAGGGTAGCATACCGGGGTAAATGGACCTCTTTCTCCCCACAATTCAGGATGCGGATCGGCACTCTCCCCTTGCGGATATCGACTACCCCCCTGCCTGTCAAGATAGTGGGCCTACTGTCAGAGTATACAGGTTCTACCAGGGCCTGATAATCTTGACCCCTGAGACCAATTGCTGCTCAACACCATATCAACATTTCACTCCTAGGGGGCATTGCAATGGGGAATGGATCACTCATCTTGACACTGCCAATTTCCCCTCCAGACAGTTCTACCTGTTGTCTTTTCATCAGGGCTCTGATTTCTTTCTGTAGAACACACTACTGACTGGAACTAGCAGTCTCTGCGACCTGTTGTAACAAAACAATAATTTCTCCAAGACAATTTTCTATCACATTAGTGCCTAAGGTTATCATGGAATGACTTTCTGGGCGATCAATATCAACAATAATCATTCCTTGTGATAGCAATTCTACTTTGCCAACTTTTATGGTCACCTCTTTATACCCCACCTGAGGCAAGGGCTGACCATTGCTGGCATAGATGTTAAGATGTTCATCTGGACTGTGAGTAATGTCTGAATCAGTCCAGTATTGCTTATAAAGGATATATGGCATCGTGGTCACCTGGGACCCAGTGTCCAGCAACGCGTTCATTGGGATGCCATCAAGCACGACAGGCAGGACCGGTCGTCCTTCCACGTACTAGTCTCACCAGCTTTGTGGGCCTGGCCGTCTTACTCCTGGGGGTTGGCCCTCTGCCCCAGGGGTTGCTCATTTTAAACCGCAGAATCTTGCAAAGTGCCCCGCCTTTTAACAGCGGCGGCAGATGGGTTGTCCGTCCTGGTCGTAGCGATCGCTGTTCCTCCTTCTGATTGGTGGAATTCTCTTCTGTCATCGCCACTGGACTGGAAGCCAGCTGGATCTTTTCCTTGGGGGATTCTTGAATGGCCTGCACGGTTTTGGTTAACGCAGCCACACTTTTGATCAGCTCCAGGACCTGGAGGCGCAGGTCAGCAGACTGGTCATTATCCAGAGTCTGCGCGTCAGCCTTCCCAGGTTCTGAGGAAAAGGATGCCACCTCCTGGTGGTATGTGATAGCTGGGCGCCGGCGGGATACAGCACCGCCTGGTGTTCATTCTCGCAGCACCCGGATGGCTCTGTCTTTAAATTGTGCAAAGTGCAGATCAGGGTTTTGCAGAACCATAATGCGCAGCTGTGTCCTGTGAGCGCTGGACAAGAGCCCCTCAATAAACTTCTCAGTTAGCAATCTGTCCTCATCATGCACACTGTCAGGGTCTACCTGTTTGATGGCCCACAGTGCCTCCTGTTGGTTTAGAGCATAGTCCCGTACACTGTTCTGCACCCTTTGTTTACACCCGTAAAACTTCATTTTAATTTCTGCTGCAGTGCGGGTGTCAAAGGAATCCTATAATTGGGCCAGTATTTCTTTTACAGTGCCTTTTTCTCTGCCTGGCAAGGACTTCACTTCTCTCTGGGCTGCACCGATTAGCTGGCCTATGAGGATGCTGACTTTTTGCTCTTCAGACAGGGGGCACACTTTAAACAAACTGTGCAGTCTCTCCTCAAAGTCATTCAGGGTGTGTGACTCCCCTGAGTACTGGGGCAACCACTCCGCCCCCGGTATATATGGCATTGATAACGGCATCACAGTGGCAGCAGCCGCACCTGCGGCAGAACCCTCTTCCATGTTGGGCATCTTCCTCCCCCCTAGTGAACCTCAGCCAGGTCCTGGGCGTCTCCTCAGGCACCAGTATGCTGCTCTGCAGGCGGAAGGATCTCTTACCCAGCGGTTCCGGATAGGGGCTCCTTTCTTCCCCTCGGAGGGTGGCAAACCACGTGTTCAATAAAGTCTATGGCACACAGGACCCAGTTATACCGGGCTTCGTGAATCCTGTTCGTGACGCCAAGTTGATGCGCCCCCAGGGCTGTGGGGTACCCGGTGCTGGGCCGGTCGATGCTGGGGGATGTCACAGTGGCAGTGACCCGGTCTGTGACCCAGGGCGGTCAATAAAAGGAGTTATGGATAGGGGATTTATAGTGTTTTTATAGAGTTTGTGACGCCACCTGTGGAATGCGGCTAAAGGGAGCCGCCGCTGAGGAGCAGTCCTCTGAAGCTGATGTTACTGCAGCAGGGATGGTGTGGCTCTCCACAGGAAGAGCTAGCTCCAGGGAAGTGTGGATATTGCAGGTTGTGCTGGGCGCTGTAGTGCAGGGGTTGATGGCGCAGCAAGAAACACAGAGACAAGGAAGTGCAGTCCCAGGGTCTTTACTGGTGCTGATTAAACAATCCGGGACTAGGGTACTGGCTAGAAGTGGAAGTCCGGGCAGCCTGAAAGCAAGTAAAGAATCCTCCTTGCCAGGCGAAGTTGGAGGCCATCCCTTTCCACTAAACTGTTTGGCCCTGCTGCTTGTAGCGGTGCGGTGACCCTCATCCCTGAGTGCGGCGTTTCTGTGCTTACCCGTATGGCAAGCAGCTTGGGCCTTGCTGGAGTGTCACTCCCACGTGGTGGTGCTGGACCCTGCGGTACTGTTGAGCCTCCAGGCGTCTGATAGGGCCAGGAGACCTGCTGTCTCCTGCCCTCCGGTTTCTACTGCTGGGCCTTTCGGTGCCCCACAGTCTCGGACTCTGGTGTCCGGTTCTTCGGTGTTTGCTCCTTCTGGGGTGAGCTGCCGCGCAGCTCCAGTCCCCAGCTCCTCTCTCCTCGATGTCCTCTCTTCAACTACTCACACTAAGACTAACTAACCCGCCCCCAGATTCCAGTTGCCAAGGGGAGTGGCTCCCCTTGCTGGTCTGGAGCCAGGAAAGTGTTGCATGTTTAGTATACCTGACTAGGGGACCCCTGTTTGCTTTCAGGCATGGCATTACCTCTTTTGAGGGAGGCAATGCCACTGTGGCAACCGGACCTCTGGGGTGCCACAAGTACATGAATCCATTACCAGATCCACTGTCCATACATGAATTCAACTTCTCCATACTGTGCCCTCCCTTCTCTATATTGTTCCCAAAGCTCTCACCTCTCCATACTATCCCCTCACGCTCCTATCTCTACATACTATGCCCCCACTTCTCCATACTGTCCACCACTCTCTCACCTGTTCAATCTGGCCCCCTACGCTCCCATCTCTACATACTGTGTCCCCACTTCTCCATATTGTCCCCCATGCTCTCTCCTCTCCATACTGCCCCCCCACTCTCCCATCTCTACATACTGTACTCCTTTTCTCCATACAATACCCTCACACTCCCACTTGAGGTTTTGGTATTAGAGAGACACACATGGTGTATGTTATGGCAGTGACTCACAGGTTTCCCCAGCACGGCTCTACGCACCATGCGGTTTCTCCTCATGTCTGGCCATCCTGCTTAATCAGCTTCATACAGCACGGCTGCACCTGCATGTGGCTTCCATCTAGCCTTAGGGAGGTGTGGCCGGTCTCTGCAGGAATTGAGCCCTGCTGTGTCCTGCAGAGATTTGTTTCCCCGCCATATCCTTTGCTAGGAGGGGCTTTATCAGGCAGCTCCTCCTTCCACTCCCCACCCGAATGTTGGTTCCTATTGCGACTGCACCTGTTCATGCATTCCTCTATTGTCTGTATCTCGTTAACGACCTAGCATGTTTACCCATCATGTCTGACATCTCTGCTCCTGACCTCAGACATTGAACCTGTGCTGCCTGTCCCGACCTTGGACCATCTGAATACGCCTCTATTTCCACCCTTCTGTACCTCGCACCTGCGCCTCTGACCCTCCAGTCAGCTGCTGCAGACCCGGGGAATACCTCAGAATGGTACCTGGTGATTACCGGCAGCCAAACCTATCCTCACCATCAGAGGCTCTAGCGAATACCCGGTAGTCACTTAGTTCTGTACCTTCTAGGCAAGCCCTGCCTGTGGCACAGTGGGTCCTCACCCATCATCATTACAATATAGTTACTGTTGAAGTGACATAGTTGGACTCTTCACATTATTGGGCTGTAAATCTTCCTTGTTTTGTACTCTTTTTATGAAAGACAATCTCTTCACTTTCATTTGCTTTAATTTTAGAAAGGCCAATTTCCTCATGTCGAAGGCTGCATTTCAAGACATTGACTGGGTGCAACTACTGTAAATGATACAAATGATAAATTTGGCCGTGTTTCCGGGGAGACGGAGCATGTGACTCCTCACGTGTTCTGGTCTCCTTAGCTGCATGACGCCGGGCGCGGGCGGACGCCGGCTAGCGGTGGAGGTGACTCGCACGACCCTCTGACTCATCTCCATTAGTTGACAGCCTCTTTTTAAACGACACACCTGGAGTCTGACATCACCCCCTGAGGAAGGACACACCGAAACGCGCATCGGGGTGGGCATTACACATGCAGCAGGAATAGCCACCGCTATATTTGGACATTCTAACCAGCAGGTATGAGGACATTTAATGATACATATGCATATAATGCTGAATATACATTACTGTACAATCCAGCAAAGACTAGTGGCCACTGAAGCATATAAAAACAGTTAGTCCATATACCGCTGGTTACATTTGGGATGGTGTTCTAATGTAGTACAAGTTGCATTGCCATTGATACTGACATACTGCTATTGTAGCAGGTCAGATGTAGCAGTGTTGGTTATACTCAAATGAAGTGGTAGTATTACTCTGACTTCCTGCGTGCATACTATATGCAATATTTTAACCCCTTAATAACATAGACGTACTAATACGCGTCTGTGCCCTGGGACTTAAGAGCCAGACCCGTATTAGTACGTCATTGCGATCGTGCGCGCACACAGGCTGTGCGGGCGCGATCGCCGCCGGGTGTCAGCTGATTGTCACAGCTGACACCCGGTACTATGTGCAGGGAGCGGTCCTGCACCGCTCCCAGCACATTAACCCCTGCGATGCTGCGATCGAAGTCGATCGCAGCCGATCGCAGCATTGCGGGGGCAAGGGGAGGTGATCGCAGATACTCACCTCCTCTTCCGGCTTCCAGCGCTGTCTGCAAAGGCTTCCCGAGTGTTGCCATGATGACCCGATGTCGTCATGACAACATCCGGGTCACCAGACAGCAGGAAGATTGTTTGGACATGCGCAGTGCATCTCCAAACAATCTTCTCACTGTGCAGCGCTGATAACCTGTATGACACAGGGATGGTGCTGCATTCCTGTGCCATGCAGGCGATCAGAATAAAAAAGTGAAAGCCCCATAGTGGGACAAAGTAATAAAGTATAAAAACTGTCAGTAAGTGAAAAAAAAATAAAAAATAAAAAAAATTGCAAAAATCTAAAAAAAAAAAAATAAAATAATCCACCAAAAATAAAAATATAATGTACCCATCAATAAATATTATTATAAAAAAAAACAAAAAAAACAATAAAAGTACACATATTTGGTATAGCCGCGTCCGGAACAACCTGACCTATAAAACTGTCTCACTAGTTAACCCCTTCAGTGAACACGGTAAAAAAAAAAAAAAAAAACGAAGCAAAAAACAATGCTTTATCACCATACCGCCAAATAAAAAATGGAATAACACGCGATCAAAAAGACGAATATAAATAAAAATGATACCGCTGAAAACGTCATCTCGTCCCGCAAAAAACAAGCTCCATACATACAGCTCCATCAGCGGAAAAATAAAAAAGTTATAGCTCTCTGAATAAAGCTATGCTAAAAAATATTTTTTTCTATAAAATTGCTTTTATTATGTAAAAGTGCAAAACATAGAAAAACGATATAAATGTGGTACCGCTGTAAACGTACTGACCTGAAGAATAAAGCTGCCTTATCAATTTTACCACACGCGGAACAGAATAAAAAAAAAAAAAACAATTCCTGAATTGTTGGTTTTTGTTTATTCTGCCTCCCAAAAATCGGAATAGAAAGCGATCAAAAAATGTCACGTGCCTGAAAATGGCACCAATAACAACGTCAACTCATCCCGCAAAAAACGAGCCGTCCCATAACTGTCTGCCAAAATCTGGAAAAATTATAGCTCTCAAAATATGGCGATGCAAAAACTAGATTTTACAAAAAATGCGTCTTTTTGTGTGTGACAGCTGTCAGTCATAAAAACCCCATATGATTCTGGTATTGCTGTAATCACACCGACCCGAAGATTAAAGTCGTCTAATCACTTATACCGCACGAGGAACGGCGTCAAAAATAAACTCTTGGGTTAGGATTGGGCTAGGGTTAGGGCTGGGTTTGGGGTTAGGGTTGTGCTAGGGTTAGGGTTGTGCTAGGGTTAGGGTTGTGCTAGGGTTAGGGTTGTGCTACGGTTAGGGTAGTGCTACAGTTAGGGTTGTGCTACGGTTAGGGTTGTGCTACGGTTAGGGCTGGGGTTGGGGTTAGGGTTGGGGTTAGGGTTGTGATGGGGTTGTGATTTTTTTCAAAAGTAAGAAAAAAGATGACGATATGGCGACTAGTGTTGAGCGCAAGTGCTCGCTACTTGAGTTTGCATCGGGTGCTCTGGTATGCATTGAGTATCGTGGGTATTTGAGTGACATGCTCGAGTCTCTGCCCCATATGCTTCGCGGCCAAAAAAACTTTACGGGGATTGCCTGCCATGCACGAGCGATCCCCGCATGTTTTTTTTTGGGTGTCTAATAACCGTGAAACATGCGGAGCAGGGACTCGAGCATGTCACTCGAGCACACGCTGTACATGGTGCATACCTGAGTACCCGATGCAAACTCAAGTAGCGAGCACTTGCGCTCAAGACTAATGACAACTTATTCAATATGATGACCTAATGTGTCGTACCTCTGGGTTCAAAATGTTCACTATACACCTTAATAAAATCCTTGAGGGGTATAGTTTCCAAAATGGGGTCACTTGTGGGGGAGCTCCAATGTTTAGGCACATCACGGGCTCTCCAAACGCGACATGGTGTCCGCTAACAAATTGAATGGAAAATCGGCTCAAATTGTTAGCGAACGCCATGTTGCGTTTGGAGAGCAACTGCGTGCACAAACATTGGAGCTCCCCCACAAGTGACCCCATTTTGGAAACTAGACCCCCCAAGGCACCTATCTAGATGCATAGTGAGCACTTGGAACCCCCAGGTGCTTCACAAATTGATTCGTAAAAATGAAAAAGTGAAAAAAAAACACTTTTCATAATTATGAATCAATTTGTGAAACACCTGGGGGTTCCAAGTGCTCACTATACATCTAGATAGGTGCCTTGGGGGGTCTAGTTTCCAAAATGGGGTCACTTGTGGGGGAGCTCCAATGTTTGGGCACACAGGGGCTCTCCAAACGCAACATGATGTCCGCTAACAATTTGAGCCGACAATTTGTTAGCGGATACCATGTTGAATTTGGAGAGTCCCTGTGTGCCCAAACATTGGAGCTCCCCCACAAGTGACCCCATTTTGGAAACTAGACCCCCCAAGGCACTTATCTAGTTGCATAGTGAGCACTTGGAACCCCCAGGTGTTTCACAAATTGATTCATAAATATGAAAAAGTGTTTTTTTTTCACTTTTTCATTTTTACGAATCAATTTGTGAAGCACCTGGGGGTTCCAAGTGCTCACTATGCATCTAGATAGGTGCCTTGGGGTGTCTAGTTTCCAAAATGGGGTCACTTGTGGGGGAGCTCCAAAGTTTGGGCACACAGGGGCTCTCCAAACGCGACATGGTGTCCGCTAGCAAATTGAATGGAAAATCGGCTCAAATTGTTAGTGGACGCCATGTTGCGTTTGGAGAGCTACTGCGTGCACAAGCATTGGAGCTCCCCCACAAGTGACCCCATCTTGGAATCTTGACCCCCCAAGGCACCTATCTAGATGCATAGTGAGCACTTGGAACCCCCAGGTGCTTCACAAATTGATTCGTAAAAATGAAAAAGTGAAAAAAAAAACACTTTTTCATATTTATGAATCAATTTGTGAAACACCTGGGGGTTCCAAGTGCTCACTATGCATCTAGATAGGTGCCTTGGGTGGTCTAGTTTTAAAAATGGGGTCACTTGTGGGGGAGCTCCAATGTTTGGGCACACAGGGACTCTCCAAATACAACATGGTATCCGCTAACAAATTGTCGGCTCAAATTATTAGCGGACATCATGTTGCGTTTGGAGAGCCCCTGTGTGCCCAAACATTGGAGCTCCCCAACAAGTGACCCCATTTTGGAAACTAGACCCCCCAAGGCACCTATCTAGATGTATAGTGAGCACTTGGAACCTCCAGGTGTTTCACAAAATGATTCATAAATATGAAAAAGTGTTTTTTTTTTCACTTTTTCATTTTTACAAATCAATTTGTGAAGCTCCTGGGGGTTCCAAGTGCTCACTATGCATCTAGATAGGTGCCTTTGGGGGTCTAGTTTCCAAAATGGGGTCACTTGTGGGGGAGCTCCAAAGTTTGGGCACACAGGGGTTCTCCAAACGCAACTTGGTGTCCGCTAACAATTTGAGCCGATTTTCCATTCAATTTGTTAGCGGACACCATGTTGCATTTGGAGAGTCCCTGTGTGCCCAAACATTGGAGCTCTCCCACAAGTGACCCCATTTTGGAAACTATACCCCCCAAGGCACCTATCTAGATGCATAGTGAGCACTTGTAACCCCCAGGTGCTTCACAAATTGATTCATAAAAATGAAAAAGTGTTTTTTTTTTCACTTTTTCATTTTTACGAATCAATTTGTGAAGCACCTGGGGGTTCCAAGTGCTTACTATGCATCTAGATAGGTGCATTGGGGGGTCTAGTTTCCAAAATGGGGTCACTTGTGGGGGAGCTCCAATGTTTGGGCACACAGGGGCTCTCCAAACACAACATGGCGTCTGCTAATTATTCAAGCAAATTTTACAATCAAAAAGTCAAATGGCGCTCCTTCCCTTCCGAGCCCTGCCGTGCGCCCAAACAGTGTTTATTCCCCACATATTGGTTATCTGTGTGCCCAGGGGAAATTGCACAACAAATTTTGGGGTCCATTTTTTCTTGTTACCTCTGTGAAAATAAAAAAAATTGGGTCTAAATTAACATTTTTGTGAAAAAAGTTAAATGTTCATTTTTTTCTTCCACATTCAAAAAATTCCGGTGAAGCACCAGAAGGGTTAATAAAGTTCTTGAATGTGGTTTTAAGCACCTTGAGGGGTGTAGTTTTTAGAATGGTGTCACTTTTGGGTATTTTCTGTCATAAAGACCTCTCAAAGTGACTTCAAATGTGATGTGGTCCCTAAAAAAAAGGGTTTTGTAATTTTGTTGGAAAAATGAGAAATCGCTGGTCAACTTTCAACCCTTATAGCTCCCTAACAAAAAAAAATTTTGGTTCCAAAATTGTGCTGATGTAAAGTAAACATGTGGGAAATGTTATTTATTAACTCTTTTGTGTGACATATCTCTCTGATTTAAGGGCATAAAATTTCAAATTTTGAAAATTGCAAAATTTTCAAAATTTTTGCCAAATTTCCGTTTTTTTTACAAATAAACGCAAGTGATATCGAAGAAATTTTACCACAATCATGAAGTACAATATGTCACGAAAAAACATTCTCAGAATCAGGGGGATCCGTTGAAGCGTTCCAGAGTAATTACCTCATAAAGTGACAGTGGTCAGAATTGTAAAAATTGGCCTGGTCATTAACGTGCAAACCACCCTCGGAGCTTACGGGGTTAATGAGATATAATTTTATCATGTGTATGCTCTTTTTCTGTGTCACCATATACCCTAACTTGTTATAATAAAGATCTTTTTTATTGAATACATATGGCCTTCTTGTCGGATGTTAATTTATAGGTTTTTCATTCAATTCCGATTGGTCAATCCAATCTAGTCAGCAGAGACACATAATCCATGATGTGGATGCTTAGGAGTATCAACACTATACATAAATCTAAATGTGTATTATCTGCTTGCTCTTTGCAATCCTTTAATAAAAACCGCAAGGCAATTCCGCATGTCGAAAACGCGCGAAATACGTGCGATAAACGCTTGCAAAATTCCGCATGCGTTTTTCCGGGAGAGGACATGCGGAAATGAAGCGCAAATTTTCCGCTTCATTTCCGCAACGTGGGCACATAGCCTTTGTCTAATATTTAAATTTGTTTTGTATTCTGTAAAATATAAGTGCGACAAACATGCAAAAGAATAAGAAATCAGGAAGGGGGCAAACACTTTTTCACACCACTGTAAATGTGCCCTTGCTATATGATGTGTAATGTCAGACCACAAGACCACAGATCCTAGCCAGGGAACAAAGCAAAAGAGCATATACAGAAAGGACAACATGGGATCGCAGATGATTCTGTGATCTAAAGCTTTTGCTGCCTCTTTTTATGTTTTAATATGTTTTAATTCACACAAAGAATCGGCTGTGATCCCTGCTGTAATGTCTGTATACTTTTTTTCTTCCTCACCTGCCCAGGAGCTGTGGTATGATCAGACCATGTCCCTGCACAGTTAGACAAAGCCATTTCGCAGTACATATCAGCAACACAATTATAAGATTATCTCAGCACAGGAAAAAAAATGTTAACACTTCCAATTGTGAAAATTGTCTTTAGTTCAGTATATGTTGATTAAAATGTTCTTTGCTCATGGGATAACCCCTTTAAATCAAACACAGCCTTAGTAATGACAAAGTGACCTCACCATACAGAAGGATGGTAAACTGGTAGTAACCAACAGCCCATTTAATAACTGACAGACTATTCATGTTTTTTTTTAATAAAAAAACTGTCCAAAACCGTCTTAGCAATTAATAATAAGGTAAACCATTCTGTACAGAATAATGGACCAAGCTTATTGTGTTGCAGTCAACTATAACATGATCCTGCTATAATTTGGTTGAGTGATGTACTATAAAGAGGCAAATCTAAGTTTTCCAACTTAAAATTCAGTTTTGCCCCCTTCTATACACAACATAAGTCTATGTGCGCACGGTCCGTATTTGAAGCAGAAATTTCATGTACGTTTCCGCATCTCCTTGACAGGAAAAACACATGCGGATTTTACACACGTTTTTGATACGCTTTTTGCATGCGTTTTTATACATCAATGAATACTTTTTGGAGCTAAATAAAGTTATTTAGTGGAACATTGCTTAAACCTTGGATTACAATCAGAACTGGGGTGAGCATATTGGTTAATTTAAAAGATTAAAGAATGTGTCTGTTGGATTATAAATAAAGTGTTTACTCCGTGTCTGTGTTTATTTAACTCTTTGCTTTAATTAGGTTTGGTTATGAAAAGGTCTGATTGACACCTTGACATCACCAAACAACAGAGCTGGGTGTCATCTAGTCCCATTCACACAATCTTCATTAGCATTTCTATCCATGTAATTTATGAGCCTGTTGTGAAAAGCTATTTTTAGCCAGGGAAGGTGCCATTTGCAAACATGGTCCCTAACCATAATTAATAGCTCACAGCTGGTTCGTTAGCAGCTATGTCTCCCTGATCAGCACTCAGCAGCGCTTTGGACTCAAAATATTTTTGTTGCGTCCAAAACGCAGTGTTCTAATGCCGCACTTTTGTCGGTACATGTGAATCCACCGCATATAATGACACTTCAATCTGTCAAAATCTGCAGCGGAGACTACCGTGTCCGTTACAGAAATTGACATGCTGCAGGTGAGGCCACGATCAGGAGCCGCTCCAGGTTGGATGCTACATGTTTATACAGTGTCAAACCCGCACCGTCCAGATGTAACTGTATAGTGGATGGGATCTCTAGAAATCCCATGTCCACTATGAGTGAATCTGAGGCAGCTTATCACCAGTGGACACTGACATGCAGCACGTCTCTCAGGACCGCAGCATGTCAAATTCTCTTGGGGAGTCGCTAGTGTCCGCAACAGAAACTTCTCCACTAGAAATTATTGAATGTGGTAAATCCGCATGGTTCAGTTAACACATGTGGATTTACCTGTGTTCAATAGAATGCAATGTTTTGGACACAGTAAAAAATGTGTCCAAAGCGCTGCTAAGCCCAGATTGTGGGCACATAGCCTACATTTTTTTTTAAAAAGCGTGGGCTCCCGCGTGATTTTTATAACCAGTAGCCGGGGAAGGGGCCATTAGCCAAGAATGTTCCCTGGCTATTAATATCAGCCCACAGCTGTTTGTTTAGCCTTTACTGGCTAGATTACAGGGGGACCCCAGAAAAAAATTGAAGGTCGCATTATAAAATCTAACCAGCAAAGGCTAAACAGACAGCTGCGGGCTGATATTAATAGCCAGGGAAGGGGTCAGGGATACTAGCTATTAATGTCATCCCTTAGCAGTCCCAGAAAGAGCACATCTGTAAGATGAGCCAAATCTGGAGTTAGCCTCCACTCTTCCCACTGCCCTGTAGAGATGGCGAGTGGGGTAATGGAATTGGGGTTCACGTCAGCCTTGTATTGGCGGCTGACATAAAGCCCAGGTTAGTAATGGGGGGTGTCTATAAAAGGCACAGCCAGAATAAATTATTTTAATGAAATATAAAACACACGGTTCTACAATTATATTTATTACACTTCTTCCGGGAAGCCATCGATCTTCTGAAAAAAACATAAAATAACAAACAACCATATCCCTTACATGTCCACCATCAATGATCTTTCTTTGAAATGGGTGTAAAATCACCCCTGTCAGTTTACATGCTGCAGGAGGTCACTGGGGTTCATCAGCTGAAGATCAGCTGATGAGCCCCGGTGAGCTAACCACCATGGGAGCATTCTTCACCCTTTCTGGGATAAATTTCATACTGCAAATATTTCTCAAAATGCACAATATACATCTCTACATTATCTGCTAGAGAAGGTAGGCATAGGAGACCTTTGGAAAATACAGCACCCTGATGTCAGACAATATTCCTGTTATTCCCCCTCCCATCATTCTTCGTCAAGAATAGACCTAGGCATTGGCTCTGAATCAATCAAACCCTATATTAAATCGGTGAGGTATCAGCCAAGGAGTGTCTTTGACCACTCGCCTATATAGGTATAACTGCAGATGTGTGTTGTGAGGTCTCCAGGGGGAAATACAGTTAGATCCATATATATTTGGACAGAGACAACATTTTTCAAATTTTGGTTCTAGACATTACCACAATGAATTTTAAGCAAAACAATTCAGACGTAGTTGAAGTTCAGACTTTCCGCTTTCATTTGAGCGTATCCACATTAAAATTGGATGAAGGGTTTAGGAGTTTCAGCTCCTTAACATGTGCCACCCTGTTTTTAAAGGGACCAAAAGTAATTGGACAATTGACTCCAAGGCTATTTCATGGACAGGTGTGGGCAATCCCTTCGTTATGTCATTCTCAATTAAGCAGATAAAAGGCCTGGAGTTGATTTGAGGCGTGGTGCTTGCATTTGGAAGGTTTTGCTGTGAAGTAAACATGCGGTCAAAGGAGCTCTCCATGCAGGTGAAACAAGCGATTCTTAAGCTGCAAAAACAGAAAAAACCCATCCGAGAAATTGCTGCAATATTAGGAGTGTCAAAATCTACAGTTTGGTACATCCTGAGAAAGAAAGAAAGCACTTGTGAACTCATCAATGCAAAAAGACCTGGGCACCCACGGAAGACAACAGTGTTGGATGATCGCAGAATAATCTCCATGGTGCAGAGAAACCCCTTCACAACAGCCAACCAAGTGAACAACACTCTCCAGGAGGTAGGCGTATCAATATCCAAATCTACTATAAAGAGAAGACTGCATGAAAGTAAATACAGAGGGTTCACTGCACGGTGCAAGCCACTCATAAGCATCAAGAATAAAAAGGCTACACTGGACTTTGCAAATAAAACATCTAAAAAAGCCAGCACAGTTCTGGAAGAACATTCTTTGGACAGATGAAACCATGATCAACCTCTACCAGAATGATGGAAAGAGAAAAGTATGGTGAAGGCGTGGCACAGCTCATGATCCAAAGCATACCACATCATCTGTAAAACACGGCGGAGGCAGTGTGATGGCTTGGGCATGCATGGCTGCTAGTGGCACTGGGTCACTAGTGTTTATTGATGATGTGACACAGGACAGAAGCAGCCAAATGAATTCTGATGTATTCAGAGCCATACTGTGTGCTCAGATTCAGCCAAATGCAGCCAAACTGATTGGTCGTCGTTTCATACTACAGATGGACAATGACCCAAAACACAAAGCCAAAGCAACCCAGGAGTTTATTAAAGCAAAGAAGTGGAAAATTCTTGAATGGCCAAGTCAGTCACCTGATCTCCACCCAATTGAGCATGCATTTCACTTGTTAAAGACTAAACTTCAGACAGAAAGGCCCACAAACAAACAGCAACTGAAAACCACCGCAGTGAAGGCCTGGCAGAGCATTAAAAAGGAGCGAACACAGTGTCTGGTGATGTCCATGAGTTCAAGACTTCAGGCAGTCATTGCCAACAAAGGGTTTTCAACCAAGTACTAGAAATGAACATTTTATATACAATTATTTAATCTGTCCAATTACTTTTGGTCCCTTTAAAAACAGGGTGGCACATGATAAGGAGCTGAAACTCCCAAACCCTTCATCCAATTTTAATGGGGATACCCTCAAATGAAAGCTGAAAGTCTGAACTTCAACTGCATCTGAATTGTTTTGTTTAAAATTCATTGTGGTAATGTCTAGAACCAAAATTAGAAAAATGTTGTCTCTGTCCAAATATATATGGACCTAACTGTACATGGTGCCTAAATCCATTTTGGCTGCAACTAATTGGCCCTACTCTTAGCTCCAGAATGTTAGAAAAATTTAGTTTTAATGATGGGTCATCATCTACGAGATTTATATGGGATGCTATGAAAGCATAAGTATGGGGAATATGCATAGGGGAGATGAATAAGATAAAATAATAAGATAAAATTCAAAACAAAGGAGTTAACCCACACTGATGAGGGTATTACACTTCACCATTCTTACTATACAAATATGTACACATCTAAGACTAAAGCTTTGGAGTGAGAAATTGCCTCTTACCTAGATGGAATTGCTCTTCCTAGGCTGTCTTGAGCTACAAGAGGCTTTGAATCGGCCTTTGGACTTGGAGGAACTAGATGATGCATTACAAACATTGCAAAATGAGAACTTATCTGGTGCCAATGGTCTCCCAGGGGAATTTTATAAACTAAAAAAAGAGGTACTGTTGCCAAAGCTCTGAGATGTCTTTAAGGAGGCACTATAATGGGGCTCCCTACCAGATTTTATGAATGAAGCCATAATAGTTTTAATAAAAAAGCCCGGGAAAAATATGCCAAAACCTGACTCATAATGGCCAATCACTCTACTCCCAGTGGATATTAAACTACTAGCTGAGGTTTTAGCCAATAGATTGATTAAAGTTGTCAGAGAAGTAGTACATGAGGATCAATCTGGATTAATGCCAAATGCATCTACCACTATAAATCTGAGATGTCTATTCCTCAACCTCCAAATGAGCTCAAAGAGAGATGGCAAAAGGGCGGTTCTGTGCTTGGGTGCTGCGAAAGCATTTGACAGTGTGGAATATAGTTATCTATGGGCAGTTTGGAAAAAGACAGCCTTTGGTCCTTACTTCATTGCTTTAACCCGGCTGTTATACCACTCTCCAGTTCCTAAAATTCGAGTGAATGGCAAACTCTCTGAGACTTTTAAATTATACAGAGGCACTAGACAGGGATGTCCATTGTCACTCATTCTCTTTGCCCTGGCCATTGAACCCTTGACATGTCGTTAAAGAGAGTCAAGAGATTTTATTGGGTTTAAATGTGGAGAAATACACTGTGTTCCAAATTATTATGCAAATAATATTTTCTCAGATTTTCCCAAATTACCTATATGAATTGCAGTCATTGTAATTTTCCAGTCAAATAACTATTAGAGTACAATTGAAAGGTTTTTGTACAAACTGCCTATGATAACGGTATATTTTTAAAAAAATAAAAAACTCAAGCTGCACTCAAAATGCATGTTCCAAATTATTATGCACAGCAGAGTTTTCAATCTTTTCATTTTAATAAAGAACAAAAAAATGGTCATTTTTGAAATTATAAGCATTAGCAGGTTATTAGAAACTGAAATCAAACAGTTTTCAACTCAAAACTTTATTCTAGGTGATGTTACATTTGCACATAGGACCCCTTGTTCGAAAGGAGCTTCTGAACTCTCTTGTTCATTGAATTTGTCAGGTTTTGGATGGTTTCTGCTTTAATTGTTTTGCATGAGGACAGAATACCCTCCCAGAGCTGTTGCTTAGATGTGAACTGCCTCCCGCCATCATAGACACTTCTTTTGATGATGCTCCAGAGGTTCTCAATGGGGTTGAGGTCAGGGGAGCATGGGTGCCACACCATAAGTTTGTCCCCTTTTATGCCCATAGCAGCCAGAGATGCAGATGTGCTATGTGCAGCATGAGACGGGGCATTATCATGCATAAAATGATCTCGATGGTCCAGATGGATATAGTGGAGGATGGCTGGTTGATGGACACCCCATGCAAACACAGCTACGGCGCAAACAAGGAGGAGGTGGAGTAATGTTTTGGGCTGGAATCATGGGGAGAGAGATTGTCAGCCCTTTTAGGATCCCTGAAGGGGTAAAGATGAACTCCATAATGTATGTTGAGTTTCTCAAACAGCACTTCCTTCCATGGTTCAAGAAGAAGAACCGTGCATTCCGCAGCAAGATCATTTTCATGCATTATAATGCCCCGTCTCATGCTGCACATAGCACATCTGCATCTCTGGCTGCTATGGGCATAAAAGGGGACAAACTTATGGTGTGGCACCCATGCTTCCCTGACCTCAACCCCATTGAGAACCTCTGGAGCATCATCAAAAGGAGTGTCTATGATGGCGGGAGGCAGTTCACATCTAAGCAATAGCTCTGGGAGGGTATTCTGTCCTCATGCAAAACAATTGGAAGCAGAAACCATCCAAAACCTGACAAATTCAATGAATGAGAGAGTTCAGAAGCTCCTTTTGAACAAGGGGTCCTATGTGCAAATGTAACATTACTTAGAATAAAGTTTTGAGTTGAAAACTGTTTGATTTCAGTTTCTAATAACCTGCTAATGCTTATAATTTCAAAAATGACATTTTTTTTGTTCTTTATTAAAATGAAAAGGTTGAAAACTCTGCTGTGCATAATAATTTGGAACATGCATTTTGAGTGCAGTTTGAGTTTTTTATTTTTTTAAAAATATACTGTTATCATAGGCATTTTGTACATAAACCTTTCAGTTGTACTCTAATAGTTATTTGACTGGAAAATTACAATGACTGCAATTCATATAGGTAATTTGGGAAAATCTGAGAAAATATTATTTGCATAATAATTTGGAACACAGTGTAGAGGAGTGAGTGTCTATGCCGATGATATGCTGCTTTTTATAGATAATGTAACATCCTCAATTAGTCCAATAATGTCAATCATAATAAACTTCGTAAGGTTGTCAGGTTTATCAATTAATTGGAATTAATCTGTCCTGATGCCAGTAGATCCCATGTCCCATTCTCCCCATGGCTGTGCTGTAAATATATGGCTCTGTGAGACACTGGCTCTTTACTTTAATTACAATGGTGATGGTTGCAGATAGCTTCAACTCAGCTGCAGGCACACATGTTGTGAAGAATCCAGAAGAAGGTTTATTTTTCTTGAGAAATCGTGTGAAATGCATACAAGAGCAGCAGGTAAAAATAAACTTTTCCTCAGACAGGCTGGGAGCACATGTGCTCCTAATGGTGAAAAGATGGTGATTGAGGAAAGGCAGGGAAAAAGAAGGGAGGGGTTAGCTACATTACAGTCAAATGAGAGGGAGACAGGAAGAGAGAAGGGACAAACATCATGGAAAGTAAACATTACTGCATGCAACAACCGGGAATACATGGGAACTGGAAGACATGCAATACAGTATGTAAAATGTCCAGGATAGTCTGTAAATTTTCCATTCATGGGACATAACAGACCCTTTGTTAGATGAATTTTACAACTAAAGTGAATGCATGGTCCAAACTACCCCTATTAGGTATAGGTAGTGGAAATCTTATCAAGATGATCCTTATTCCACAATTGTTATATGTGCTACATCACCCTCCCTGTTGGCTTCCCCTCCATATTTCTGAAAGTACAAACCATGTTCAGGGAATTAATATCGCGTAAACAGCATGCTTGAATAAAACTACAAACTCTTTAACGCAATAAGGATGAGGGTGGACTTGCCATTCCTGATCCATGGCGGTATTTTTTTTGCATCCCAATTACAACACCTCCATGGATGGGGAAGTGGGGATGACATGGGCAAGTCGGGTGCTCTTATTTTACAGAATATGAAATCGGCCTCACCTCTGTGTCTTCTGAAGTCTGGAATTTCTCCCGGAGGGAATCCTCTTACTCTTACACTGGCGTTAGTTTATAAAGTATGGGACAGATTAAAGAAATTTATGGGTATTAAGGGATTCACCAAATACACACTGCTATGATGTAATCCCTATTTGGGTGAAGTATCAAAATTATAGGGTTTTTCTGATTGGAAGCAAAAATGGATCTGGTTGATAGAACAATTATACACAAACTCTGTCCTTAAAAGTTTTAAACACCTCCAAGAGGAATTCAATTTATCACGTAACACTTTTTACCAATGCATACAAATCTAACATGCTTTTCAGCTCAATCGGGTCTGAAGGATCTTAGCATACAACATCATCTCCTAATAGATACTATTGCTTATACAGGTCATGCAAAGGGTTTAATTTCTACCATATATAAATGCCTATTGTCATCCCAACTGGATAATCACCCTCTGCAGTTAAAGCTAAATGGGAGGCAGATGTTTGCCCTATATTGATGGAGCAATGGAGAGAGATTCTAGAAGCTGTTGCCAAATTATCTCCCTGTGAGACCAAAATGATCTCAACTATATTGAATTCACAGAGTATACAAAACTCCAAGCTTTTTACACAATATAGGATATCGCATGATGCAAATTGCCCTAGGTGTGGGATTGATGAGGCACATCTGATGCATATGATGTGGGAATGTATACAGATAGACCCATTTTGGAATGAGGTAATTTACTTGATAGAAAGGGTGTATGGAGTGAAATTATTAACAGATCCCCATATTTGTATATTGGGAATATTTGAAGATGGAGTGGATCCCGACTTCATCCCTATTCATAGGTATCTCTCGTATCTAATTTCAAACACATAGACTTCTTGCATTTCATTGGTTAGACACACAACCTCCATCTATGCGACAGCTACAATGAAAGATAAAAAAATATAATCTGGTTGTAAAGAAGAGTTTATTATAAGAGTAACTCTATTTGCAAATTCGCTAAGATCTAGAGTACTTGGTTGAATACTCCACTGCTGCTCACAAATATTCTAATTAGAGATGGAATATTTACAATGCTATCTTTTAACTGTTAGTTACTTTTTTATCTTTTTCTCCCTTCTACGTTATTCTAGAACTGCTCTGAAAATGGTTTTCTCTGGAATGTTGGGATTTGGGTTAAGTGTGGGTTAGGGAATTGAAGTTGAGATACTTTTTTTATGTTTTACACTATGGAATTACGATGTCATTTATGTTATTTGAAAGATGAAAACTTTGTATTTGGAGTATTTCAATAAAAATTATTTGATTAAAAAATAAATAAATAAAAAAAATGGTGTGGTGTTCCCCCTATTTTTAAGAATCAGAAGAGGGAAAGCAGACAGCTCTGAGCTGGTCTTTATAGTCTGTGAAGGGTCCAATATCCATGGAACTTCCCAGTCTATTAATATCAGCTCAGAGCTGTCTGCTTAGCCTATACGGGTTATTAAAAAGGGGGGATCCTAATAAAATGATGTGGGGTCCTCCCTATTTTTAATAACCAGCAAAGGGTAAGCAGACAGCTGTGGGCTGATATTAATAGACTGGGAAGGGAAATGGATACTGGCCCCTTCCCAACCTAATAAGACCAGCCCTCAGCCATCCCAGAAATTGCAGTAGATGAGCCAATTCTGGTGCTTAGTCAAAGCTCATTCCGATTGCCCTAGTGCATTGTCAATAAGGGTAATGGCTTTGGGATTGATGTCAACTGTGTTATGTCTGCTAACACCAAGCCCAAGGTTTAGTAATGGAGAGGAGTCAGTCAGACACCCCCATTGCTAAACCCATAGTCAAAATAAATAAACACACAGAAAATTCTTTGAATTTTAAAGACCCTCTTTAACCCATTTAATACAAAAAAAGTAATCCACAGCGGTCCACCATAAATCCATAATAAGAGGTCCCACAACAATCCCCAAATATGCTAAATCCGGAGGCTGTAATGGGCAGTGACATCAGTAATGTGACCGTTCACTATGGCCGCCGGAAAACACTGAGCATAGCGCGAGAACCCGGCTGCAGTAACGAGCAGTGACATCATTAAGGTTACCGCAGGTCACAGCCGACAGTTCTCACGGTAACCTCTGTGTGATCCCCCAGCTGTGAACTGCTTTAAACCTTACTGATGTCTGTGCTCATAGCATGAGAAAGTTCTGTCCATGTGTCCGTGTGAAAAACCTGATATGTGCATGCACCATTGAATACAATGGGTGTCCGTGTGTCCTTAAAAAACGGACTGCATACGGACCAAAAAAAGAAGTGTGAAGGGGGCCTCTGACAGAGTTTGAATTAAGTGTCATTAGCATGATCAGCCAGATTCACTTGCACTAGAGAACATACGCTCATGTGACCCCAGCCTTATATACAGACTACTACTCTTTTTCATTGCTGCAGTTATATATTACAGTCTAGAGTATTTATTCAATGTAACTTTTCTCTTCTTGCCTCTAATGCTGAGTTGTGAGCCCTGATGTCCTCTTGCTATCCTCAAATCACCCGAAAATGGCTGTTGCATTCCCTGTTAGCATTCTTTGCAAGATATGACAGTCGCTCCTTATAGGTTGTGCTTTATCATGATAGCTTCAAGTCATTATGGGGAATCTTGAGGGGTTTTTTTGACTATTCATGCAAACCAAATATCAAATTGCTTGAATTTACAAGGACCTGAGAATTTCATAAAATTCAATGCCAATAGTGGAAATTTCTTGGTGGGAAAAAGGAGAGAGAGAGAAACACTTTCTGAGTGTAGTAAATTAAAACTATAAAATCAATAGTAGACTATATTCTCACCTGGCAAAGTTGTGCTATAGTGACAACTCCAATTGCACTATAATGGATACTGGCAGGTGCAGCCAACCTGGTATACTATGGAAATATCCTCCATTGGATGTTCCAGCACAGCTAAATGAAGTAAAACAAATCAGAGAAAGGGCGCTCCCGTCTACATAAAAGAACAAATGGATTTGATAAGTGTAGAAAAATACTTTTTATTAAAAAACACTGGTATTTTTTAATAAAAAGTATTTTTTTA
The DNA here is from genome assembly GCF_046119375.1 of Phyllobates terribilis. Classification (NCBI taxonomy): domain Eukaryota; kingdom Metazoa; phylum Chordata; class Amphibia; order Anura; family Dendrobatidae; genus Phyllobates; species Phyllobates terribilis. The sequence continues at coordinate 18,359,661 of NW_027362771.1, forward strand.
CATAATACTTTTGTGTTATCTGCATTTATCGGATCCATTTGCCTTTTTATCTCAACAAGAGCACCCTTTATCTGGTTTGTTTCACTTTATAAAATTCGATACTTATTTGATTCGATTCCATCATCTCTACTATTAACATTTGGGGTTTTAAAGCTAAAGAATAGTATTTTGAATCCATAGATCAGAAGGTCTTTATTTCATTTCCATTAATTGTACTTTCTTTTTTCAGTGAAGTGTGATGTCCTAATTTCTATAAATTTATTGAAACTTATTCCGATAATGCTATCCCAGTGGTATAGCTTAAATTTAAATTAAACATTTTCTTTGAATATCACAACATATTTTTTTTAAATGTCAAGTACTGTACCAGTATTTAACATCTGGCATGTTATCCGGAAACATTACATCTATATTAATGTCACTTATTTTATATGCAAATCTATTCAAGCAATTGCCACTAATTTTTCATGTAGCTAAATCTGAAAGTTTGAAAGGAGAGAAACTAAATTATATCATAATTATTTCTGTCTTTTAAACTAAACTAGAATACATGTTTTTGTCTTTTGTTTATATGCAGCTACAGCAATGCGTCAGCCTTTATGGATTTACATCTTCGAAAACAACTATAGAGAAAATCACTTTTTTATTAGGGTGACAAACAATTGCTTACTTAAATATATGTTTTCAAATTTTGCAATCTAAGAGTTTTATGGAAATATGAGGTGATAGATGAGAAATAAAGAAGTGATCTCTTTAACCCCTACTTGACATAAAACGTAATAGCGCATCTTACTCAAGAAGAAGATCCTGCAAATGGACATACTGCTATGTACTTTTGATCATGCCGACATATCATCTGTACCTGGCACAATCACTGCGGGCGCTCAGCTAAGCTGACTCATGCAGTAACAGCCAGGGCCGATGCTAGCTTTGTCCCAAGCTACTTCACAATTTAGATGATGTGACCAATAGCGATCATGACATTTAGAGGGTTGTGAGGAGAGTATGGAGACACGAGGATCAGTGGGTTCTCTCGTCTGCTGACCTCTCTGTCTTTAGAAAGACCGCACCGGCCAGGGCTCATCCCACTGAACACCCAAACACTACTCAGACAACACAGGGTGAGGGTAACACACACTGGTAAGACTCTATTGGGTCACCAATAGTTAACAGCATATATTACATTCCCAGCACGGACACAAGATGTTACTATGTAAGATAGTGTAAAACCGCTGCTGGTCCTTGGAGTCGCCATGTTAGGAGAGAGGCCTGCTATTTGAAGGAAGAGGGCGGGACCTAATGTCCCTGTGAACCTATCAGGGCAAAAGATTGGAGAAGCATCACCGGAAGAGGGCATGGGCAATCGGAGGAGGTGTCCAGATAGCAGTGACATCACCGGAAGTAATGATGAGCAGGGAGTTGCTGCTGAATGGCTGAGATATGAAAAGAGGTGTGGCAAGAGTGTCTGAGGGTGGATATGCTTTCCACAGTGCAGGAAATGCGTGTCAGAAGCCGGCTCATGTGTTTCAGCTGCAGGAAGTCGGTGTTCTATGTGGGTATTATGCCTTTCACAGTGGAGAGAGAGATGAAGGCGGTGCAGGACACCGGAATACAGGGGCAGTGGACTTGAAGGAGAGATAGGATGCATGTAGTAGAGAGCAACAAATGATCAGGAGGAATCTTTCAGGATGTGCCAAAGATGAGAAAAGATTGCCATATGCTGGACAGGTGAAATAAAGCAGAACCGAGTTATGCTAGAAGAGTTGAAGGGGTAACAAATTCAAATACCGGACCTTGTCAGGTGGCCTCCTGGAGAGATTTCCTGGATATTAAAGTCCAGCTCGCAAAGACACAGGTGAATTTGGCGCCAAGCTGCAGAGTGGAGCAGAGGTGCTCCAGAGGGACCACAGAGCCCAACGCGACAGGCCCCAGCCAGAGGCCTGCATCGCACCAGAGCCAGGTACCACCTGAGAAGCTTCAGACGCCTTACAGAAGTGCCCTGAGCCCTGCGCATGTTGGCCAGAGTCAGGACCTGCGCCCCACACTGAGTAAGTTCCCGAGACCCGACGCCGCCTGTCAACAGCCGAGGTCTGGATCCCCTTATCACAAGCGTGAGAGACTACGGTCGACGGTCAGGCCAAAAAAAGCTGAGAGAGAACTGCAACAGGAGAGACGTGCCAGCAACCTTGGAGGTATCGCGCAAGTGAACAGGGCCTTCACTTCCAACTTTCACCTACAGTACTGGGGACTGTTGGGATTAGGCTATCAGGTTGGGAGGGTGTCGGTTTGTGCGTGGGAGGCTAAATGGGATCTGATAGACTTTATTCGGAAGAGACTTATGGCCTAGCAGGAATAACCCTGGGTGCATCACACTTTTGCAAAGAACTTTACTGATATTCATTGAAAGATATTTCTTATTGTTATTCCAAGTTGCTGTTTATTACCCTTGTTAGTAACCATATTGCATAATAGTTGTTATACATATAAAGTGGTTATATCAACCCCTGACTGTTCCCGCCTTGTGTCTCTGTGTGTTGCATTCCGACACATGTTACATGCATATAAAATGGATCAGCATGGATCGGCATGAAGGTAGTAGAGGCTGTAGATTAGAGGAAAGAACGTGGGAGAATCATTCTGAAACACAAGGAAAACAGAAATAATACCCTGATCATGGGAGAAATAAGTTAAACATCCCTTATAAAGAATGGCTACCCAAACGCATACATATTAGTCCTGGCATCAGAATATAATCTGAACAGTGTGTTACATGCACGTCGCTAGGTTCAGTTAGGGGCGAGACAGGTAGTAGGAAGTAAAAAGTTCTTGCATCTGATTGTGGACTTATGCTTGGAAATTCTGTCTTTAATTGATTGCGTTGTCTCACCAATGTATGCCAGGCCGCAGGGAATTTGATGAGGTATATCACGAAGTTTGTGTCGCACGTAAAAAACCCTTTGACATGGTATTGTTTGCTGGTTTGAGGACGGTAAATGTTTTGCCATGAAGACATTGTTGCATTGGTGGCACTGCAAGCAGGGGAAAGTCCCCTTTCTTGGAGTTTGTAGGAAACGTTGTTTGGTTCCTGTATTTGTAGAACCGACATTGGTCCGAACGAGAGAATGTTTAAGATTTGGTGCCCGTTTGAAGCACGGTAGAAATGGTTTTTGGAACTCTGGGATGTGAGGGTAAGTAAAATGTAATGGAACAGTGGTGTAATGTGTGACCCCGCTCCATCCACTTCTATGGGAGCAGTGGTGTAATGTGTGACCCTGTTCAATCCACTTCAATGGGAGCAGTGCTGTAATGTGTGACCTCGCTCTGTACACTTATATGGGAGCAGTGGTGTAATGTGGGACCTCGCTCCGTTCACTTCTATGGGAGCAGTGGTGTAATGTGTGAAAAAAATCACTGACTGAGGTGGAATAGCAATATTTAAAAAAACGATACTTTATTATAAATATTAAAATCCTAGAAACAAAACCATCATACTGTATGCAGTCTATCCTGTATGCCCACTATTTTGTCACACGGGTCATATTCAGGATACTAATATTCCCTAAAACCAATCACCCAATGTGTAATACCTGATGTCTAGACTACTCTCAATATATCTGTATCCTTGATTACCAACTCTTGGGCAGATATCAATTATTCCCACAGAAGGAGCATATGATTATTATTGCACTTTGCCCTCTGCAAAATATCAGACTATGGACCCCTTCTCATATATAGTCGGGGTTATACGAAAAAGGAGAGATTTTTTTCTCCTAGTCCTTTTTATAAACTCCAGTCCACTAATAGAGGATACAGATAACACAGTTCTATGTTATACTCCTATCCAATCTTAAAGCAATTGGTATGTGATATAAATTTACGGCTTGTTAATTTCTGCTGAATCACTGATGACTCAATGGCAGCTCTAAATCTACATAGGACACAGCTCTTATTTTATCACCTACAGACCAGATAAATCATCTGTCATTACGCTGTTCCTTTAAGAATTGCTGCCCTTTTACTTATAGCTCAGGGTGTCACAGCAGTATCTTGGCATATGCGTCCCTATATCAACATACATGCCCTAAAACATACATGTACGCCTCTACGCGTTTCACCCATATGATATTTTTATGGGCACATCAGGAGGCTAAAGCACTATGTTTCTTGCTAATACATTTGCAGGAGTCTCTGCTCCCGGGCTATTGTGAGAGCCGCATGCGGCGACACGGACGCCAAACTCTTATAGATGATACTCCTCCCCCCTTCCATTGACGCGACCAAGCACGGGCCACTCACAAGACCCTAACTTGGAGCCAATAAGGAGTTGCCACGTCACATGCAAGGATACACGCATCACGGGGGGCGGAGTCATCATAGATACCACAACACAGATAGGCGAACTGCATCCTGACGTAAGCGGGTAACATAAACAAACTTTTAACCCACTATTGACATGGATACATACATCAGAAAGCCAGAATATCCAATAGAAACAATATAGCACCTTTTCAAATACGATTCACCAGGATTAGGGAGACCAAAGGATGTCAATTTTAAGAAGTATGGTTAGTCATTCAACAAGTATAAAGATGCTGATGCTATATATACAGATGATCATTGCTCTTAGATATCATTACCAACTATACACTCCTAAATCTCCACAATTATTGTATGAATGGAGTAAAGGACATACATTCATTTAAACCCATTGGAGCAACAGTTTTTAATCTCTGGATCCACTGGGTTTCTTTCCTTTAAATTTTATTGTCATGATCACCCCCCCCCCTTTGAGATGTTCTAATCTTTTCAATACCCTGAAAACCTATAGCCTTCATGTCACCATCCTGTACTTCCCATATGTGCCTGGAGATGGGTGTGTCCTCTTTCCTCTGAATATCCCCCAAGTGTTCGAGAACTCCAATGCAAAATTGTCTGATGGTTTTCCCTACATATGTTTTGGGGCAGTCACATTTTGCCAGATATACAATGCCCTCTGTTAGGCAGTTAATAAACTCTCTGTTCTGGTAGATTTTACCAGTAATGTCCCTCGTGAATGATGTTTTCTTCACTATAAAATCACAGGCCTTACAAGCCCCACATCTCAACGTACCAACCAAGTTCGTACAATTTAGCCAAGTAGGATCAGCTTTATCTGGTAGTAGATGGCTATGAACCAGACGATCTTTTAAATTTCGTCCCCTACTATGTGTCACTGAAAGGTTAGGGGTAATAACACCCCTAAGGTCTGGATCCAAATTCAAAACATTACAGAAAGTACGAAGGACAATCATTACTTTATTAGATTTGTCATCAAAGATCCCTATTAGCCGTACTAAACCATTATCCTCATTTCTCGCTTTGGGGACCAATAAGGATGTCCTATTAGCTGCCTTTGAATGATGGTATGCCTGCTCCACAACATGCGAGGGGTACCCTTGTTTCCTGAACCTTTCACTCAGTTCACATGCTTCCCTCTCAAACCCCTCCAGGGATGAGCAATTACTTCTAAGGCGCAAAAATTGCCCCTTGGGAATTCCACGTTTGAGAGGTGAAGGATGGTGGCTTTTCCATTGTAAAAGGCTGTTTGCAGCCGTTGATTTCCTAAAAAGATTTGTCACTAAGCAGTCACTATGGTCAATACTGATAGAGACATCCAAAAAATGAAATTTGTCGTTCCTGAATGGCGGAAGTAAGTCTCAAGCCCACACTGTTTGTATTGAGAACTGAAACAAACTTATTAAATTGGTCTGTAGTTCCGGTCCACAAAATGAGGACGTCGTCTATAAACCGTATCCATAAGGATACTTTAGACATTCATTCCTCGTTGATGTCATTGAAGACCAGGGTTTCCTCCCACGAGCCCAGGGATACATTTGCATATGTAGGAGCACAGGGGCTCCCCATTGCAGTACCCCTGAGCTGGTGGAAGTATCCCCCATCAAACAGAAAGTAATTTCGCTCCAAGACAAATTTCAACAAATCCTTTACAAAGTCATTGTGTCTCCTTATGTGTGTCCCCCTCATTTGCAAAAAAATGTCTAACAGCTTTACAACCTGCCTCATGCTGTAGAGGGCCTCCATGTCCAAACTTGCCAAGTACACGCCCTCTTCAACTTGCAAATCCTCCAATCTCCTCAAAACGTCCTTTGTGTCTCGGACATAGGAAGGGAGGGCCAGCAAAAATGGATGAAGGATGATAAGTACTGATACACTGTGTCAGATTTCCTATGCCCGAGACAATGGGGTGCCCCTTTAAGGGGCTACACCCCTTATGGACTTTTGGCAGTCCATAAAATGTAGCAATTTGTGGACATTTTGGAAGAAGAAAAGACAACTCTCTTTTGTCAATCAATTTATCTTCCAGGGCTCTTAATAGTAGCCCTTCCTATTCCAATTTTTCGTAGGGTCACTATGGAGAATCTCATAGCCCTCACTATCAGACAACAACTCAAGACACATCTTCCTGTATTGGAGTTTATCCAGGATAACTATGTTGCCCCACTTGTCGGAGGGCTTTATCACTATAGATGAATCTCTTTCAAGCTCCAAGAGGGCTTTCATCTCTACCCTTGTCAAGTTGGCATTCTTAACTCCTTCTTCCTGAATACCTTACAGACTCTCTGTTACCATTTTCTCAAAGATATCTATATGGCTAGTATAAAAGTTAGGTGGTGCCTTTGTACTCTTAGCCTTTAGATCAGTGAAAGGGCCATCTCCTATATTTCCCTGGCCCTCCCTCCACATATCTTCTAATAGTCTAAGATTTGGTAAGACTACCTCCAGAATGCCCGCTTCCTTATACTTGTTACGATCATTTTGGCTCATAAATTTAATCCATCTCAATTTTCTCGTAAAGAGGGCAACATCCTTAATCCAATCAAAACTTTGAAAACGCACAGTTGGGACAAATGACAATCCTTTCGCTAAAACACTAGTGTTGAGCGAGCACTAAAATGCTCGGGTGCTCGAAGCTCGGGCCGAGCTTACCGTGATACTCGGGTGCTCGACCCGAGCAACGAGCCCAATGTTAGTCTATGGGAGACCCGAGCATTTTTGCGACGGCACTCCCGGCAGTCTTTTAAAAGCTTAACAAGTGCCCAAAACGATAGTGACAGTGCTCAAATGACATGGAGACAGCATGGGGATCGCCCCAGAAAGCATTTCTGACCCCCAGGTCACTGCTGTCAACAACGTGGTCAGAGGTATTAAGCCACTTTTAAGGGCTCACAATAAAACGTTCAAAAACGAAACTGAAACTGCTTTTCTGTGAAATATGTTAAAGAAGTACCTTTCCAGGGTAAAATAAATAACCAAAAACTAAAATTTTCCTCCACACCTTGGGCTATGTTAACAAGTAGCATTTTTTATGCGTTTTTGCACTTTTGTATTGCTTTCAACCGTGACAAATGCATTCACCGGGAAATGTCATTTTAACATTTTAACATTTTACAACCTTATCTGTCCATGTGCTGTGTGACACATGCATACAGTGCTGAAAAGACATGGGAACAGCATGGGGAAGACCCCTGGAAGCATCTCTGACCCCCAGGTCACTGCCTAAAAGTGTGCCCATCAGAAGTCATCCTTGCTGCATCAGAAGATGCAGACTTGCAACTATCCCCGTGCAAGTCCTTCTCCCAGAGCAGTGTTCAATTGTACCTCCCCCATTTTTTGCAATGCAAGCGCAAGTATGCAGCCTGCCACCCACCCACCCCCAGGCTGCAATACCACACTGCTTGTTTGCACTTGAAATTGGGCCTTTTAGGCATGTGGAGGTGGAATCTGGCCACCACGTCATGGCTGCGTTGGTGGCCTGGAATCCATACTTAGTCCCCAGCCGCCTGGCGGCCGGGTGTCCACACTCAGTCCCCAGCCACCCCGCAGCTGGGTGTCCACACACGGTCCCCAGCCACCTGGGGGCAGCCGGGTGTCCATAAGCGGTCCGCAGCCGCCCCTATTTTTCCTTGGAACATCCCCACACACACTTTTTTAGCCCGGCCTGCTTTAGGGCAGCATTGGACGAGCCCACCAGAGAACCAGACTCCTCCGGTGGGCCCTGGCTTCTCCATCAGGGGAGTTGAGAGTGCCAAGGTGAGGAGCATGATGATGATGATACAAGTTAGCATCTGCTTTGTTTTCTTGGAATGCAAGAGCATGTATGTAGTAGCAACTAGGCCTGAGGTGGTCAGCGTTTTGGCGCATATCCTACCTCCACCGAGGATTGCTGGATGTTTTCCTGCTACTATCCCAGTTCTATGACTCCCGTTAAAACAAAGCTTCAGGTGATAAATGATGGATGAGGTAGTGGTAAAGGAGAAAGAGCAAGAAGAACAGGGACCATTCACATCAATGTCAGGCCAGTCAACCACATATGTCTTGTAGGATATGTTTCTGTAACAAAAGGAGCGGTTTGGCTACACAGTTATAGGGCATACAGTGAGTGCAATGCCTACCAAAAATTTTGAGGCACTCCAATGTCCCTTGGAAATGACATGGAGGTCAGAGGGCCTTAAATAAACTGATTTTACCATTTATAGCAACTGGGTCTTCTGTACACTGTTGGCCTAAGCAGTGAATGGAAGGCTTTCCAAAAATTATGAGGAACTGCAATGCCCCTTGAAACAGACGTCGATTACAGCGTACTAAAAACCTTCTAACCATTATTGGGGAGTGGGTCTTCCTTAGTTTTCGCCTTTGCATTGAAAAGCAAAAGCTGACTAAAATTAAGAGGAAATGCAATACCCATTGGAAGAGTCGTGGAGGTTAGAGGTAATTAAAATCAATATTTCAATGCCTCTTGGAAGAGCTGTGGAGTTCAGAGAGGCATAAGAAGACACTTTTAAAGCCCCTTTGAAGTGAAGTGGAGGTCACAGTAGCTTAACAAGACGGTTTTAATGCCCCTCGGAAAAGATGTGGAGGTCCCAGTAGCTTAACAAGACGGTTTGAATGCCCCTTGGAAGAGACGTGGAGGTCACAGTAGCTTAACAAGATGGTTTTAATGCCCCTCGGCAAAGTGGTGGAGGTCGCAGTAGCTTAACAAGACACTTTTAATGCCCCTTACAAGAGCCATACAGTACAGCATATTACAAACATTTTTCCCATTATTGGGGAGTGGGTCTCCCATAGTATTTGCTTATGCCTTCCAAGCAAAAGCTGCCAAAAATTAGGACGGAGGAACTTGCAATGCCCGTTACAAGAGCCATGCAGTACAGCATATTCCAAACATTATTCCCATTATTGGGGAGTGTGTCTCCCATAGTCTTTGCTTATGCCTTCCAAGCAAAAGCTTCCAAAAATTAGCATGGAGGAACTTGCAATGCCCCTTACAAGAGCCATGCAGTACAGCATATTGCAAACATTATTCTCATTATTGGGAAGTGTGTCTCAAATAGTCTTTGCTTATGCCTTCCAAGCAAAAGCTGCCAAAAATTAGGACGGTGGAACTTGCAATGCCCCTTACAAGAACCATGCAGTACAGCATATTACAAACATTATTCCCATTATTGGGGAGTGTGTCTCCCATAGCCTTTGCTTATGCCTTACAAGCAAAAGCTGCCAAAAATTAGGAGGAAATGCAATGCCCATTCAAAGAGTCGTGGAGGTTAGAGTTAATTAAAAACCACATTTTATTGCCCCTTGGAAGAGCTGTGGAGTTCAGAGTGGTTTAAAAAGGCGCTTTTAATGCCCCTTGGAAAAGTGGTGGAGGTCGCAGTAGCTTAACAAGACGGTTTCAATGCCCCTCGGAAAATTGGTGGAGGTCACAGTAGCTTAACAAGATGATTTTAATGCCACTTCCAAGAGCCATACAGTACAGCATCTTAAAAATATTATTCCCATTATTGTTGAGTGGGTCTCCCACAGTCTTTGCTCATGCCTTCCAAGCAAAAGCTGACAAAAATAAGGATGGAGGAACTTTCAATAATGGCAACACGGACCACAGTCACCCTGGTGGTATAGTGATGGTGGAGGCTGAGGATAAGGAGAAGAACATAAAACAGCTGAAATGAGGAAACGTATACCCATGTGTGGGTGTGAAGCGGTGCATGTGAATACACCTCCCGAAATAACACAGTGGATTTGACTTTATGTTACTCTGCTGTCATTTGGTGGTGATGAGAAGTCTGGCCCAATCCAGCCCTTGTTCATTATGATGAAGGTCAGCTTGTCAGCATTGTCAGTTGATAGGCAAGTGTGCTTATCAGTTATAATTCCCCCAGTGGCACTAAAAACACGCTCCGATAACACGCTAGCGGCAGGGCAGGCCAGGACCTCCAAGGAGTGCAGAGCGAGTTCATTCCAAGTCTCCAGCTTGGATACCCAATAATTAAAAGGCACAGAGGAATCACGGAGGACGCTGGTATGGTCGGCAAGGTACTCCCTCACCATCTTTTGAAACTTTCCACTCCTTGTGAGAGTACCCCGCGCCTCAGGGCCTGTAAGCTGGGCGGGTCTGAGAAAACTGTCCCAGAACATTGACAGTGTTCCCCTGCCTCTGCTGGATAGGAGTTGCCTCTCTTGTATGCCTTGGTTGGTCAACGAACTGTGACCTCTGCCGCCAGCGTGTTCAGATGGGAATTTTTTAACAGTAGTGCAGCAAGGGCCTTCTGGTACTGCCCCATTTTTGTAGACCTCTCCATCTCAGGAATAAGTGAGTGAAAGTTCTCCTTGTAGCGGGGGTCTAAAAGTGTCACCAACCAGTAATGACCATCACTCAACATTTTGACAACGCGAGGGTCATGGTTAAGGCAGCGTAACATAAAGTCAGTCATGCGTGCCAGACTGGTAACGGGCAAGACACCTGTGTCCTCACCAAGATGATAACTGACCATGCTCTCCTCCTCCTCCTCCTCCCCCCTGTCCTCAGGCCACCCACGCTGAACCGACGGTATGACAGTTGTACAGGTACTACCGTCTACAGCGCATGATACAAGCTCCTGTTCTTCCTCCTCCTCCTCCTCCTCTCCCTCATTGTCCCCCAATGCACTTTGGGATGAGATGAGGCTGGGCTGTGTGTAATCGACCGCTACGGCTTCTTCATCCATCTCATTATACTCTGGCTGCAACGCCTCCTCTTGAAATCTCTGCAGAGAGCATTGCAAAAGACAGACAAGTGGAATGCTGATGCTAATGATGGCATCATCGCCACTCACCATCTTGGTGGACTCCTCAAAGTTTGTCAAGATGGTACATATGTCAGACATCCAGGTCCACTCCTGAGGACTTATGTGTGGAGTCTGACCTGAATATCGACGGCCTTGTTGCAGCTGGTACTCCACAACTGCTCTCTTCTGCTCACAAATCCTTTGCAACATGTTGAGGGTAGAGTTCCAACGAGTGGGGACATCACACACCAGTCGGTGTGATGGAAGCTGAAAACGCTGCTGCAGCACAGCAAGGGCGGCGGAAGCTGTAGCCGACTTGCGAAAATGAGCTGACAGGTTGTGTACTTTGACGAGCAGATCTGGCAACTCGGGGTATGATTTAAGAAACCGCTGAACCACGAGGTTAAGCACATGAGCCAGGCATGGTACGTGTGTGATCTCGCCTCGCCTCACAGCCGCCACCAGGTTACGGCCATTGTCACACACGACCATGCCTGGATGTAGGTTCAGCGGTCTCAGCCACAGATCTGCCTGCTCTTTCACAGCTGTGCACAACTCACAAGCAGTGTGAGGTTTCTCACCTAAGCTTATGAGTTTCAGCACAGCCTATTGCTGCTTGGCGGAGGCAGTACTGCAGTGCTTCCAGCTTGTAACTGATGTGGTGATATCTGAGATGGAGGCTGAATATGAGGAGGAGTAGGAGAATGATGCGCAGGAGCAGTACACTGTGGGGGCAACTCTGACTGACATAGGGCCCACAATCCTCGGTGTGGGGAGGATGTGTTCCGTCCCAAGGTCCGACTGGGTCCCGGCTTTCACTATGTTTACCCAGTGTGCCGTCAGGGAGACGTACCGTCCCTGGCCACAAGCACTTGTCCACGTGTCCATTGTCAGGTGGACTCTCCCAGTAACTGCGTTGTTGAGGGCACGGCAGATGTTTTGGGACACCTGCTTGTGTAGTGCGGGGATGGCACACCGGGCAAAATAGTGTCGGCTGGGGACCGAGTACCGAGGGACGGCCACCGCCATAAGGTTGCGGAAGGATTCCGTATCCACCAGCCTAAAAGGCAGCATTTCCTAGGAAAGCAGTCGTGAAATGTGCAAATTTAGGACTGTGGCCTGTGGGGCGTTAGCTGCGAATTTCCACTTTCGTTCAAAGGTCTGGGATATGGACAATTGAACCCTGCGGTTGGATGTGGACGTGGACGTTGATGCTGTTTCTTGAGAAACTGCCATAACAAGTGAAGACTGAGAGGAGAGGGCATCTTTACATGTGGTATTGACAGGGGAATGCCTTGCACACACAACAGGGGGTTCTATTGCACGCACAACAGCGGAAGAAGCAGTGGTGATACCCGCTGACACTGGTCGTGGACCCTGGGGTTTGCCACACAAAGTCGGGTGCTTTGCTGCCATGTGCCTGATCATGCTGGTGGTGGTCAGGCTGGTAGTTTTGTCACCCCTGCTCATGCTGGCATGGCAGGTGGTACAAATGGCCTTTTTGGGGTTATCAGCAGAGTCTTTAAAAAAATTCCAGACTCTGGAAGACCTACAGGTTTTACTGGCAACGTCCCTCTTGTTGGTGTTACGGGGAACTGTTGCCCGCCTTCTGTGTGCAGCCACCACATTACTTCTTCCTGCCTGTTGGGGTACTCTGACTCCCTCACCCTGTGTGCTGCTGGCCTAGCTCTGCATGTCCTCCTGCCACTTTGGGTCAGTTACTAGATCATCCACCCCCTCCTCCTCATCCACTTGCGCACCCGATCCTCCTCCTCACTTCCTGGCAATTGTGTCTCGACATCGTCCAACTATTGTGACAAATTGCCAGCGTCGACTTCCTGTGGCCGTGGCTGTTCAAATATTTGTGCATCGCTACATGGGATCTCCTCTTCCACCACTTCAAGCGGAGCAGGCGAGGGGCACAAATCTGGGAAATGGACCAGTGAACAGCTCTTCAGAGTGTCCAAGTGTGGGATCAGTTGCTGTCTGACGACACTCGGCATGGTGGGAGGAAGGAGCATCAGGGTGAGGAGGAGTATGCGGCCGAGACTCACGGCTACTAAGAGTTGACCGTGTGGAAGACAGACAGGAGGTGGTGGTGCCCAGATAACTGGAAGTATTTTCTGCTATCCAATTAATAACCTGTTTACATTGATCAGTTCGCAATACTGGTGTTGTTCTGTGCTTCCCAAGTAATTTGGTCTAGAAGTGGGAGCAAGAAGATGTGGCTGTTGGTTGTGGCACATTTTCACCTTGGCCACTGCCCCATCCTCTGCACGCACCATCACCAGAACGTCCAGTTCCACGTCCATTGCCACGCGCCTTGCCCATTGTAAAGGAAGTAAAATAGCTTACACTTGCACTATCAATGGAAAAAGGGTAACAAAAAGTAGATTAGAACCGTGGAAGAGGAAAACCACAGTTCTAATTCTCTGGCCTACACCCGACTCTTTTAAACAATCTGAACAATCAGGGAGAAACTATTACTGTTTTTCTTAATGGAAAAAATACCAAAAGCTGAATAATAGAGATTTTTTACCGTGGAATGGCAAAACCAGTTATTGTTTACTGGGGTATACAAGAAAATTTTAAATAGATATATTTGCGGCTGAACAGTGAGCGACACACTCAAACTGTTTTTTTTTAGGTGAAAATGGCCCAAAAGTGGATAATACAGAGATTAGACCCGTGGAACTGCAAAACCACACTTGTATTTCTCGGGCCTACACCAGACTATTTTCAACAGATATATTTGTGTCTGAACAATCAGGAGACACTACTGTTTTTCTTTACAGCAAAAAATGCAAAAAAGCAGGATAATACAGAGATTGGACCCATGGAACTGCAAAACCACACTTGTATTTCACGGGCCTACACCAGACTATTTTCAACAGATATATTTGTGTCTGAACAATCAGGAGACACTACTGTTTTTCATTACAGCAAAAAATGCAAAAAAGCAGGATAATACAGAGAGATTTGACCCGTGGAACAGCAAAACCACACTTGTATTTCTCGGGCCTACACCAGACTATTTTCAACAGATATATTTGTGTCTGAACAATCAGGAGACACTACTGTTTTTCTTTACAGCAAAAAATGGAAAAAAGCAGGATAATACAGAGATTTGACCAGTGGAACTGCAAAACCACACTTGTATTTCTCGGGCCTACACCAGACTATTTTCAACAGATATATTTGTGTCTGAACAATCAGGAGACACTACTGTTTTTCTTTACAGCAAAAAATGCTAAAAAGCTGGATAATACAGAGAGATTGGACCCGTGGAACTGCAAAACCACACTTGTATTTCTCGGGCCTACACCAGCCTATTTTCAACAGATATATTTGTGTCTGAACAAACAGGAGACACTACTGTTTTTCTTTACAGCAAAAAATGCAAAAAAGCAGGATAATACAGTGATTTGACCTGTGGAACTGCAAAACCACACTTGTATTTATCGGGCCTACACCAGATTATTTTCAACAGATATATTTGTGTCTGAAAAATCAGGGAGACACTATTAGTTTTTTTTTACTGCAAAAAATGGCAAAAGCAGGATAATAGAAATTTTTTACCGTGGAACAGCAAAACCACAGTTATAATTTACTGGTGTATACCACACTATTTTCAACAGATATATTTGTGTCTGAACAATCAGGAGACACTACTGTTTTTCTTTACAGCAAAAAATGCAAAAAAGCAAGATAATACAGAGATTTGACCAGAGGAACTGCAAAACCACACTTGAATTTCTCGGGCCTACACCAGACTATTTTCAACAGATATATTTGTGTCTGAAAAATCAGGGAGACAATATTAGTTTTTTTTTTACGGCAAAAAATGCCAAAAGCAGGATAATAAAGATTTTTTACCATGGAACAGCAAAACCACAGTTATAATTTAATGGTGCATACCAGACTATTTTCAACAGATATATTTGTGTCTGAACAATCAGGAGACACTATTATTTTTTATTTACGGAAAAAAGTGCCAAAAGCAGGAAAATAGAGATTTTTTACTGTGGAATAGCAAAACCACAGTTATAAATTACTGATGTATACCAGACTATTTTCAACAGATATATTTGTGTCTGGACAATCAGGAGACACTACTACTGTTTTTCTTTACGGAGAAAATGGCAAAAGCAGGATAATACAGAGACTTGAATTTCTCGGGCCTACACCAGACTATTTTCAACAGATATATTTGGGTCTGAAAAATCAGGGAGACACTATTAGTTTTTTTTTACGGAAAAAATGCCAAAAGCAGGATAATAGAGATTTTTTACCGTGGAGCAGCAAAACCACAGTTATAATTTACTGGTGTATACCAGACTTTTTTAAATATACAGTACAGACCAAAAGTTTGGACACACCTTCTCATTTAAAGATTTTTCTATATTTTCATGTCTATGAAAATTGTACATTCACACTGAAGGCATCAAAACTATGAATTAACACATGTGGAATTAAATAATTAACAAAAAAGTGTAAACAACTGAAAATATGTCTTATATTCTAGGTTCTTCAAAGTAGCCACCTTTTGCTTTGATGACTGCTTTGCACACTCCTGGCATTCTCTTGATGAGCTTCAAGAGGTAGTCACCGGAAATGGTCTTCCAACAATCTTGAAGGAGTTCCCAGAGATGCTTAGCACTTGTTGGCCCTTTTGCCTTCACTCTGCGGTCCAGCTCACCCCAAACCATCTCGATTGGGTACAGGTCTGGTGACTGTGTAGGACAGGTCATCTGGCGTAGCACCCCATCACTCTCCTTCTTGGTCAAATAGCCCTTACAGAGCCTGGAGGTGTGTTTGGAGTCATTGTCCTGTTGAAAAATAAATGATGGTCCAACTAAATGCAAACCAGATGGAATAGCATGCCGCTGCAAGATGCTGTGGTAGACATGCTGGTTCAGTATGCCTTCAATTTTGAAAAAATCCCCAACAGTGTCACCAGCAAAGCACCCCCACATCATCACACCTATTCCTCCATGCTTTACAGTTGGAACCAGGCATGTAGAGTCCATCCGTTCACCTTTTCTGCGTCGCACAAAGACACGGTGGTTGGAACCAAAGATCTCAAATTTGGACTAATCAGACCAAAGCACAGATTTCCACTGGTCTAATGTCCATTCCTTGTGATATTTAGCCCAAATAAGTCTCTTCTGCTTGTTGCCTGTCCTTAGCAGTGGTTTCCTAGCAGCTATTTTACCATGATGGCCTGCTGCACAAAGTCTCCTCTTAACAGTTGTTAAAGAGATGTGTGTGATGCTAGAACTCTGTGTGTCATTGACCTGGTCTCTAATCTGAGCTGCTGTTAATCTGCGATTTCAGAGGCTGGTGACTTGGATAAACTTATCCTCAGAAGCAGAGGTGACTCGTGGTCTTCCTTTCCTGGGGCGGTCCAATTTCTTTGCAGCACTTGATGGTTTTTGCAACTGCACTTGGGGACTCTTTCAAAGTTTTCCCAATTTTTCGGACTTACTGACCTTCATTTCTTAAAGCAATGATGGCCACTTGTTTTTCTTTACTTAGCTGCTTTTTTCTTGCAATAATACAAATTCTAACAGTATATTCAGTAGGACTATCAGCTGTGTATCCACCTGACTACTGCACAACAGAACTGATGGTCCCAACCCCATTTATAAGGCAAGAAATCCCACTTATTAAACCTGACAGGGCACACCTGTGAAGTGAAAACCATTTCCGGTGACTACCTCTTGAAGCTCATCAAGAGAATGCCAAGAGTGTGCTAAGCAGTCATCAAAGCAAAATGTGGCTACTTTGAAGAACCGAGAATATAAGACATATTTTCAGTTGTTTCACACTTTTTTGTTAAGTATATAATACCACATGTGTTAATTCATAGTTTTGATGCCTTCAGTGTGAATGTACAATTTTCATAGTCATGAAAATACAGAAAAATCTTTAAATGAGATGGTGTGTCAAAACTTTTGGTCTGTACTGTATATATTTGCAGCTGAACAGTGAGCAACACACACAAACTGTTTTGTTAGATACAAATGGCCCAAAACTGGATAATACAGAGGTTTGAACCGTGGAACTGCAAAACCACACTTCTATTTCTCTAGCCTACACCAGACTATTTTCAACAGATATATTTGTGTCTGAAAAATCAGAGACACACTTTCTTTTTTTTGGGGGGGGGTGACACCAAAAGGTTAATAAGACGGGTATTTGTACAGTGTGAAGGAGGAAAAAAATAGAGTATTTAGATGACAAAAAAAAGGATTTTTCCTGGCCCCCGAGACCTGTAGCTAAGTCCAGCAATTTCAGCAACAGGAGCACAAAGGACTGTAATGCAGCGTTTGCTGGTATAACAACTGCGTCTCCTATACAGCCTGCCTGCCTGATATCTGAGATGGATATTAGTCATGAGAAAGACTGTTTTTCTATCTGGCAGCCTTTACAGACCCTACACTAACTATTTTGCAGGATATATCTCTCCCTAAATCAGCAGCGCTGTCCCTACACTGTCTGATCCACAGCGACTGTGTCCAAGATGGCGGCGCCCAGTTTTAAATACTCGAGGTGACGCTGTGCGGCCAGCCAATCACTGTAATGCCCACAAACAACATGGCTGGGGCATTACAGTGACTGGCTGGCAATCCCTGCATGTTCATTGGCTCTGTAAAGAGCGCCAAACATGAAGGGCAGAGACAAGAGCTCCCGCCCGAGTAACCCGGAAATGCTCGGTGCTCGCCGAACATCCCGAGTAGTGTGATGCTTGGGTGAGTACCCAGCAGTGTCGAGCATGCTCGCTCAACACTATAAAACACTCATTTCTTCCTTGGTCAAAGATCTTTTTGACAGATTAATTATTTGTAAGGTTTTATCTTTCTGGATAAATCCCATGATTATCCCAATTCCGGACATCAACACAGCTTGGTCCTTCACAATCCTGGTGTATCTGTTGTGTATTTCCTACCTTCCTTTTAGGAATAGCCCCAGTTCTAGCCATGGAATAGAAATCACCCCCAGTTGTATGAGAGTACAGAGGCACAACCAAACCTCCTTGCTCAATCTTTAGATCTTTTTCTCTCTGAACACACTGCCCATTGTTAATGGGGGCCCCTGGGCTATAAAAGAGGAGGAAGATGCTCCCAAGTTGGATCCAGAAGGCACATCCCCATAACTCTGATCCATTGCTGCACATATTTGATTGTCCCTTGACCGGGTATTATATTCAAATCTCCTTCTTCCTCTTTCCAAATTTCTGCCCCTACCCCTGTTCTTACTTTTACTTCTCGCTCCTCTCCCAAAATTGGGCTCAGATCTCTCACTATTCTGAGGATGAAATATCACCTCCAGTTAGGTTTTGTGGACACGCATTCGCTCCCCCGTGATGCGTGTATCCTTGCATGGGACGTGGCAACTCATTATTAGCTCCAAGTTAGGGTCTTGTGAGTGGCCCGTGCTTGGTCGCGTCAATGGAAGGGGGGAGGAGTATCATCTATAAGAGTTTGGCGTCCGTGCCGCCGCATGCGGCTCTCACAATAGCCGGGAGCAGAGACTCCTGCAAATTTATTAGCAAGAAACATAGTGCTTTAGCCTCCTGATGTGCCCATAAAAATATCATATGGGTGAAACGCGTAGAGGCGAACATGTATGTTTTAGGGCATGTATGTTGATATAGGGACGCATATGCCAAGATGCTGCTGTGACACCCTGAGCTATAAGTAAAAGGGCAGCAATTCTTAAAGGAAGAGAGTAATGACAGACGATTTATCGGGTCTGTAGGTGATAAAATAAGAGCTGTGTCCTATGTAGATTAAGAGCTGCCATTGAGTCATCTGTGATTCAGCAGAAATTAACAGGCCGTAAATTTATATCACATACCAATTGCTTTAAGATTGGATAGGAGTATAACATAGAACTGTGTTATCCGTTTCCTCTATTAGTGGACTGGAGTTTATAAAAAGGACTAGGAGAAAAAAATCTCTCCTTTTTCATATAACCCCGACTATATATGAGAAGGAGTCCATAGTCTGATATTTTGAAGAGAGCAAAGTGCAATAATAATTATATTCTATACCTGTGGGAATAATTGATATCTGCCCAAGAGTTGGTAATCAAGGATACAGATATATTGAGAGTAGTCTAGACATCAGGTATTACACATTGGGTGATTGGTTTTAGGGAATATTAGTATCCTGAAAATGACCCGTGTGACAAAATAGTGGGCATACAGGATAGACTGCATACTGTACAGTACGGTGGATTTGTTTACAGGATTATAATATTTATAATAAAGTACCGTTTTTTTAAAATATTGCTATTCCACCTCAGTCAGTGATTTTTGTCTTTGCAACATGTTATGGGTAGAGTACCAACGAGTGGGGACATCACACACCAGTCGGTGTGATGGAAGCTGCAAATGCTGCTGCAGCACAGCAAGGGCGGCGGAAGCTGTAGCCGACTTGCGAAAATGAGCTGACAGGTGGTGTACTTTAACGAGCAGATCTGGCAACTCGGGGTATGATTTAAGAAACCGCTGAACCACGAGGTTAAGCACATGAGCCAGGCATGGTACGTGTGTGATCTCGACTCGCCTCAGAGCCGCCACCAGGTTACGGCCATTGTCACACACGACCATGTCTGGATGTAGGTTCAACGGTCTCAGCCACAGATCTGCCTGCTCTTTCACAGCTGTGCACAACTCACAAGCAGTGTGAGGTTTCTCACCTAAGCTTATGAGTTTCAGCACAGCCTATTGCTGCTTGGCGGAGGCAGTACTGCAGTGCTTCCAGCTTGTAACTGATGTGGTGATATCTGAGAAGGAGGCTGAATATGAGGAGGAGTAGGAGAATGATGCTCAGGAGCAGTACACTGTGGGGGCAACTCTGACTGACATAGGGCCCACAATCCTCGGTGTGGGGAGGATGTGTTCCGTCCCAAGGTCCAACTGGGTCCCGGCTTTCACTATGTTTACCCAGTGTGCCGTCAGGGAGACGTACCGTCCCTGGCCACAAGCACTTGTCCACGTGTCCATTGTCAGGTGGACTCTCCCAGTAACTGCGTTGTTGAGGGCACGGCAGATGTTTTGGGACACCTGCTTGTGTAGTGCGGGGATGGCACACCGGGCAAAATAGTGTCGGCTGGGGACCGAGTACCGAGGGACGGCCACCGCCATAAGGTTGCGGAAGGATTCCGTCTCCACCAGCCTAAAAGGCAGCATTTCCTACGAAAGCAGTCGTGAAATGTGCAAATTTAGGACTGTGGCCTGTGGGGCGTTAGCTGCGAATTTCCACTTTCGTTCAAAGGTCTGGGATATGGACAATTGAACCCTGCGGTTGGATGTGGACGTGGACGTTGATGCTGTTTCTTGAGAACTGCCATAACAAGTGAAGACTGAGAGGAGAGGGCATCTTTACATGCAGTATTGACAGGGGAATGCCTTGCACACACAACATGGGGTTCTATTGCACGCACAACAGCGGAAGAAGCAGTGGTTTCACCCGCTGACACTGGTCGTGGACCCTGGGGTTTGCCACACAAAGTCGGGTGCTTTGCTGCCATGTGCCTGATCATGCTGGTGGTGGTCAGGCTGGTAGTTTTGTCACCCCTGCTCATGCTGGCATGGCAGGTGGTACAAATGGCCTTTTTGGGGTTATCAGCAGAGTCTTTAAAAAAATTCCAGACTCTGGAAGACCTACAGGTTTTACTGGCAACGTCCCTCTTGTTGGTGTTACGGGAAACTGTTGCCCGCCTTCTGTGTGCAGCCACCACATTGCTTCTTCCTGCCTGTTGGGGTACTCTGACTCCCTCACCCTGTGTGCTGCTGGCCTAGCTCTGCATGTCCTCCTGCCACTTTGGGTCAGTTACTAGATCATCCACCCCCTCCTCCTCATCTACTTGCGCACCACGATCCTCCTCCTCACTTCCTGGCAATTGTGTCTCATCATCGTCCACCTCTTGTGACAAATTTCCAGCGTCGACTTCCTGTGGCCGTGGCTGTTCAAATATTTGTGCATCGCTACATGGGATCTCCTCTTCCACCACTTCAAGCGGAGCAGGCGAGGGGCACAAATCTGGGAAATGGACCAGTGAACAGCTCTTCAGAGTGTCCAAGTGTGGGATCAGTTGCTGTCTGACGACACTCGGCATGGTGGGAGGAAGGAGCATCAGGGTGAGGAGGAGTATGCGGCCGAGACTCACGGCTACTAAGAGTTGACCGTGTGGAAGACAGACAGGAGGTGGTGGTGCCCAGGTAACTGGAAGTATTATCTGCTATCCAATTAATAACCTGTTTACATTGATCAGTTCGCAATACTGGTGTTGTTCTGTGCTTCCCAAGTAATTTGGTCTAGAAGTGGGAGCAAGAAGATGTGGCTGTTGGTTGTGGCACATTTTCACCTTGGCCACTGCCCCATCCTCTGCACGCACCATCACCAGAACGTCCAGTTCCACGTCCATTGCCACGCGCCTTGCCCATTGTAAAGGAAGTAAAACAGCTTACACTCGCACTATCAATGGAAAAAGGGTAACAAAAAGTAGATTAGAACCGTGGAAGAGGAAAACCACAGTTCTAATTCTCTGGCCTACACCCAACTCTTTTAAACAATCTGAACAATCAGGGAGAAACTATTACTGTTTTTCTTAATGGAAAAAATACCAAAAGCTGAATAATAGAGATTTTTTACCGTGGAATGGCAAAACCAGTTATTGTTTACTGGGGTATACAAGAAAATTTTAAATAGATATATTTGCGGCTGAACAGTGAGCGACACACTGAAACTGTTTTTTTTTAGGTGAAAATGGCCCAAAAGTGGATAATACAGAGATTAGACCCGTGGAACTGCAAAACCACACTTGTATTTCTCGGGCTTACACCAGACTATTTTCAATAGATATATTTGTGTCTGAACAATCTGGAGACACTACTGATTTTCTTTACAGCAAAAAATGCAAAAAAGCAGGATAATACAGAGATTTGACCCATGGAACTGCAAAACCAGACTTGTATTTCACGGGCCTACACCAGACTATTTTCAACAGATATATTTGTGTCTGAACAATCAGGAGACACTACTGTTTTTTATTACAGCAAAAAATGCAAAAAAGCAGGATAATACAGAGAGATTTGACCCGTGGAACAGCAAAACCACACTTGCATTTCTCGGGCCTACACCAGACTATTTTCAACAGATATATTTGTGTCTGAACAATCAGGAGACACTACTGTTTTTCTTTACAGCAAAAAATGGAAAAAAGCAGGATAATACAGAGATTTGACCAGTGGAACTGCAAAACCACACTTGTATTTCTCGGGCCTACACCAGACTATTTTCAACAGATATATTTGTGTCTGAACAATCAGGAGACACTACTGTTTTTCTTTACAGCAAAAAATGCAAAAAAGCAGGATAATACAGAGATTTGACCCGTGGAACTGCAAAATGACACTTGTATTTCTCGGGCCTACACCAGACTATTTTCTACAGATATATTTGTGTCTGAACGATCAGGAGACACTACTGTTTTTCTTTACAGCAAAAAATGCTAAAAAGCAGGATAATACAGAGAGATTGGACCCGTGGAACTGCAAAACCACACTTGTATTTCTCGGGCCTACACCAGCCTATTTTCAACAGATATATTTGTGTCTGAACAAACAGGAGACACTACTGTTTTTCTTTACAGCAAAAAATGCAAAAAAGCAGGATAATACAGTGATTTGACCTGTGGAACTGCAAAACCACACTTGAATTTATCGGGCCTACACCAGATTATTTTCAACAGATATATTTGTGTCTGAAAAATCAGGGAGACACTATTAGTTTTTTTTTACGGCAAAAAATGGCAAAAGCAGGATAATAGAGATTTTTTACCGTGGAACAGCAAAACCACAGTTATAATTTACTGGTGTATACCAGACTATTTTCAACAGATATATTTGTGTCTGAACAATCAGGAGACACTACTGTTTTTCTTTACAGCAAAAAATGCAAAAAAGCAAGATAATACAGAGATTTGACCAGAGGAACTGCAAAACCACACTTGTATTTATCGGGCCTACACCAGATTATTTTCAACAGATATATTTGTGTCTGAAAAATCAGGGAGACACTATTAGTTTTTTTTTACTGCAAAAAATGGCAAAAGCAGGATAATAGAGATTTTTTACCGTGGAACAGCAAAACCACAGTTATAATGTACTGGTGTATACCAGACTATTTTCAACAGATATATTTGTGTCTGAACAATCAGGAGACACTACTGTTTTTCTTTACAGCAAAAAATGCAAAAAAGCAAGATAATACAGAGATTTGACCAGAGGAACTGCAAAACCACACTTGAATTTCTCGGGCCTACACCAGACTATTTTCAACAGATATATTTGTGTCTGAAAAATCAGGGAGACAATATTAGTTTTTTTTTTTACGGCAAAAAATGCCAAAAGCAGGATAATAAAGATTTTTCACCGTGGAACAGCAAAACCACAGTTATAATTTAATGGTGTATACCAGACTATTTTCAACAGATATATTTGTGTCTGAACAATCAGGAGACACAATTATTTTTTATTTACGGCAAAAAATGCCAAAAGCAGGAAAATAGAGATTTTTTACTGTGGAATAGCAAAACCATAGTTATAAATTACTGATGTATACCAGACTATTTTCAACAGATATATTTGTGTCTGGACAATCAGGAGACACTACTACTGTTTTTCTTTACGGAGAAAATGGCAAAAGCAGCATAATACAGAGACTTGAATTTCTCGGGCCTACACCAGACTATTTTCAACAGATATATTTGGGTCTGAAAAATCAGGGAGACACTATTAGTTTTTTTTTACGGAAAAAATGCCAAAAGCAGGATAATAGAGATTTTTTACCGTGGAGCAGCAAAACCACAGTTATAATTTACTGGTGTATACCAGACTTTTTTAAATATACAGTACAGACCAAAAGTTTGGACACACCTTCTCATTTAAAGATTTTTCTGTATTTTCATGTCTATGAAAATTGTACATTCACACTGAAGGCATCAAAACTATGAATTAACACATGTGGAATTAAATAATTAACAAAAAAGTGTAAACAACTGAAAATATGTCTTATATTTTAGGTTCTTCAAAGTAGCCACCTTTTGCTTTGATGACTGCTTTGCACACTCTTGGCATTCTCTTGATGAGCTTCAAGAGGTAGTCACCGGAAATGGTCATCCAACAATCTTGAAGGAGTTCCCAGAGATGCTTAGCACTTGTTGGCCCTTTTGCCTTCACTCTGCGGTCCAGCTCACCCCAAACCATCTCGATTGGGTACAGTGTCACCAGCAAAGCACCCCCACATCATCACACCTCCTCCTCCATGCTTTACAGTGGGAACCAGGCATGTAGTCCATCCGTTCACCTTTTCTGCGTCGCACAAAGACACGGTGGTTGGAACCAAAGATCTCAAATTTGGACTAATCAGACCAAAGCACAGATTTCCACTGGTCTAATGTCGATTCCTTGTGATATTTCGCCCAAATAAGTCTCTTCTGCTTGTTGCCTGTCCTTAGCAGTGGTTTCCTAGCAGCTATTATACCATGATGGCCTGCTGCACAAAGTCTCCTCTTAACAGTAGTTAAAGAGATGTGTGTGATGCTAGAACTCTGTGTGTCATTGACCTGGTCTCTAATCTGAGCTGCTGTTAATCTGCGATTTCAGAGGCTGGTGACTTGGATAAACTTATCCTCAGAAGCAGAGGTGACTCGTGGTCTTCCTTTCCTGGGGCGGTCCTCATGTAAGCCAATTTCTTTGCAGCGGTTGATGGTTTTTGCAACTGCACTTGGGGACATTTCAAAGTTTTCCCAATTTTTCGGACTTACTGACCTTCATTTCTTAAAGCAATGATGGCCACTCGTTTTTCTTTACTTAGCTGCTTTTTTCTTGCAATAATACAAATTCTAACAGTCTATTCAGTAGGACTATCAGCTGTGTATCCACCTGACTACTGCACAACACAACTGATTGTCCCAACCCCATTTATAAGGCAAGAAATCCCACTTATTAAACCTGACAGGGCACACCTGTGAAGTGAAAACCATTTCCGGTGACTACCTCTTGAAGCTCATCAAGAGAATGCCAAGAGTGTGCAAAGCAGTCATCAAAGCAAAATGTGGCTACTTTGAAGAACCTAGAATATAAGACATATTTTCAGTTGTTTCACACTTTTTTGTTAAGTATATAATACCACATGTGTTAATTCATAGTTTTGATGCCTTCAGTGTGAATGTACAATTTTCATAGTCATGAAAATACAGAAAAATCTTTAAATGAGAAGGTGTGTCCAAACTTTTGGTCTGTATTGTATATATTTGCAGCTGAACAGTGAGCAACACACTCAAACTGTTTTTTCAGATACAAATGGCCCAAAACTGGATAATACAGAGGTTTGAACCGTGGAACTGCAAAACCACACTTCTATTTCTCTAGCCTACACCAGACTATTTTCAACAGATATATTTGTGTCTGAAAAATCAGAGACACACTTTCTTTTTTTTTTTGGGGGGGTGACACCAAAAGGTTAATAAGACGGGTATTTGTACAGTGTGAAGGAGGAAAAAAAAAGAGTATTTAGATGACAAAAAAAAGAATTTTTCCTGGCCCCCGAGACCTGTAGCTAAGTCCAGCAATTTCAGCAACAGGAGCACAAAGGACTGTAATGCAGCGTTTGCTGGTATAACAACTGCGTCTCCTATACAGCCTGCCTGCCTGATATCTGGGATGGATATTAGTCATGAGAAAGACTGTTTTTCTATCTGGCAGCCTTTACAGACCCTACACTAACTATTTTGCAGGATATATCTCTCCCTAAATCAGCAGCGCTGTCCCTACACTGTCTGATCCACAGCGACTGTGTCCAAGATGGTGGCGCCCGGTTTTAAATACTCGAGGTGACGCTGTGCGGCCAGCCAATCACTGTAATGCCCACAAACAACATGGCTGGGGCATTACAGTGACTGGCTGGCAATCCCTGCATGTTCATTGGCTCTGTAAAGAGCGCCAAAAATGAAGGGCGGAGACAAGAGCTCCCGCCCGAGTAACCCGGAAATGCTCGGTGCTTGCCGAACATCCCGAGTAGTGTGATGCTCGGGCGAGTACCCAGCAGTGTCGAGCATGCTCGCTCAACACTATAAAACACTCATTTCTTCCTTGGTCAAAGATCTTATTGACAGATTAATTATTCGTAAGGTTTTATCTTTCTGGATAAATCCCATGATTATCCCAATTCCGGACATCAACACAGCTTGGTCCTTCACAATCCTGGTGTATCTGTTGTGTATTTCCTACCTTCCTTTTAAGAATAGCCCCAGTTCTAGCCATGGAATAGAAATCACCCCCAGTTGTATGAGAGTACATAGGCACAACCAAACCTCCTTGCTCATTCTTTAGATCTTTTTCTCTCTGAACACACTGCCCATTGTTAACGGGGGCCCCTGGGCTAAAAAAGAGGAGGAAGATGCTCCCAAGTTGGATCCAGAAGGCACATCCCCATAACTCTGATCCATTGCTGCACATATTTGATTGTCCCTTGACCGGGTATTATATTCAAATCTCCTTCTTCCTCTTTCCAAATTTCTGCCCCTACCCCTGTTCTTACTTTTACTTCTCGCTCCTCTCCCAAAATTGGGCTCAGATCTCTCACTATTCTGAGGATGAAATATCACCTCCAGTTAGGTTTTGTGGACACGCGTTCGCTCCCCCGTGATGCGTGTATCCTTGCATGGGACGTGGCAACTCATTATTAGCTCCAAGTTAGGGTCTTGTGAGTGGCCCGTGCTTGGTCGCGTCAATGGAAGGGGGGAGGAGAATCATCTATAAGAGTTTGGCGTCCGTGCCGCCGCATGCGGCTCTCACAATAGCCGGGAGCAGAGACTCCTGCAAATGTATTAGCAAGAAACATAGTGCTTTAGCCTCCTGATGTGCCCATAAAAATATCATATGGGTGAAACGCGTAGAGGCGAACATGTATGTTTTAGGGCATGTATGTTGACATAGGGACGCATATGCCAAGATGCTGCTGTGACACCCTGAGCTATAAGTAAAAGGGCAGCAATTCTTAAAGGAAGAGAGTAATGACAGACGATTTATCGGGTCTGTAGGTGATAAAATAAGAGCTGTGTCCTATGTAGATTAAGAGCTGCCATTGAGTCATCTGTGATTCAGCAGAAATTAACAGGCCGTAAATTTATATCACATACCAATTGCTTTAAGATTGGATAGGAGTATAACATAGAACTGTGTTATCCGTATCCTCTATTAGTGGACTGGAGTTTATAAAAAGGACTAGGAGAAAAAAATCTCTCCTTTTTCATATAACCCCGACTATATATGAGAAGGAGTCCATAGTCTGATATTTTGAAGAGGGCAAAGTGCAATAATAATTATATTCTCTACCTGTGGGAATAATTGATATCTGCCCAAGAGTTGGTAATCAAGGATACAGATATATTGAGAGTAGTCTAGACATCAGGTATTACACATTGGGTGATTGGTTTTAGGGAATATTAGTATCCTGAATATGACCCGTGTGACAAAATAGTGGGCATACAGGATAGACTGCATACAGTATGGTGGTTTTGTTTCTAGGATTTTAATATTTATAATAAAGTACTGTTTTTTTTAAATATTGCTATTCCACCTCAGTCAGTGATTTTTGTCTATTTTGGTGGTTTAAATACATTTTGAGCTGTTGGTCCTCAGTCCGTGAATGTGTAATGTGTGACCCTGCTCCATTCACTTCTATGGGAGCAGTGGTGTAATGTGTGATCCCGCACCATCCACTTCTATGGGAGCAGTGGTGTAATGCGTGACCCTGCTCCATCCACTTCTATAGGACCAGGGGTGTAATAGAATGAATATATGTCCAGTAGATATATAATTTCACAAGCCCCTACATATAATAAATTTGCACCCTTTAGTGCCTTTCATGTGGTACTAAATGGTGTGTACCCTAATAAATGAAAAAAAAGCAGTGTCGGGTCCCCCCTCGCCTATTTTTGGCAACCAGGCAAGGCAAAGCAGAGAGCTATGGGCTGGTATTATCAAGCTGGGAAGGTCTCTGGATTTTGGGCACATTCTTGCCTAAAAATACCAGCTCACAGCTGCCCCAGAATTGGAGCATCACATTAGATACGCCAATTCTGGCGCTTTGCCCACCTCTTCCTGACTGCCCTAGTGCGGTGGCAATCGGGTAATGTGGCTTGGGGTTAATGATAGCTGTGAATCGTCAAAAATAACATCTGGCATCAAGCCCTGTGGTTAATAATGATGAGGCATCTATCAGACACCACCATTACTAAACCACTAATGACAAAAAAATACACAGACCGAAAAATACACTTTATTTGAATAAAGACTCCCCGACACTTTCCCTGGTTCACCAATTTATTTTTGCAAAAAAAAACCATCCAGGTCCGACATAGTCCATGGCATTCCCTCGACGAACCCCGAATCCGACGTCCAAAGGCTATGGAGCCTTGTCCAGAAGATGATGCTCCATAAGCTGCAGCAGCAGCCACTCTGGGCTGTGCTGTGCTCCACGAGACCTGATGAGCAGTGACATCAGTAACTACACAGCTCATCAGAGTTACCGAGTCCTCTGCATAATATACCACAGCACCACAGTATAATGGCATCATATAATGCCCCACAGTATAATGGAATCATATAGTACACCACAGTATAATGGCCCCATATAGTGCACAACAGTATAATGGCCCAATATAGTGACTTACAGTATAATGTGCCCCACATACTACTCCAAAGTATAATGTGCCCCATATACTGTAGTGCATCCTTGTATGTATGGCTACATCACATTATGGTATATATGTCCCCATCCTCCAGTTATCCATAAGCCATATGCCCCACTCCGTTCATATGTCATCTGCCACCCCAGCCATCTATATAGCATCTGCCCCACTACATCCATATGTCATCTGCCCCACTCCATCCATATGCCATATGCCCCTCTCCATAAATATGCCATCTTTCCCCCTCCATCCATATGCCATCTGCCCCCCTCCAGCCAACCATGTGCCATCTGCCATTTTCCAGCCAGCCATATGCCATCTGCCGCCTTCCAGCCAGCCATATGCCATCTGCCCCCTTCCAGCCAGAGATATGCCATCTACCCCCCTCCAGCCAGCCATATGCCATCTGCCCTTCTCCAGCCAGCCATATGCCATCTGCCTCCCCTCCAGCCAGCCATATGCCATCTGTCCCTTCCATATTTTTGCCACTTATATAGCAGCATGCCTGTTCCCTCACCACCACCGCAGCCCTGATCATGACACCAGGCCACAGACTTGATGCTTACAGATGGATGAAGCACCTCCAGGGTCCTGTCGTTTCTACAGCTCGCCCAGTATCCAGCAGTGCCTCGCGTCTCCAGCAGCTGCTTTGGTATCCGCACACAGTTTGCCCACGACCTATTATGCTGGAAGTGTACAATAAAGCTTCCGGCATAACAGGTCCTGTGCTAGAGTATAAATCGAGCTCAGCAGATAGTGCTGGGCTATAAAAAAATGGCACCCGGACTCACCTACAGCTGTGAATTGGACAGCCCAAAAGGGCAAGCCAAGTTCACAGCTGATGCGGCTGCAATGTTGGAGAAAGGGTCGGTCTCTGACCGCTATGTCCTATGCACAAAGACTGCCGTATTTGCAGACTGTAATTGTCGTCCAGCGACCTTACAGATCTGCAATGTAAAATGATAGCCCCCATGGCTGAAATAATATTTTTTATTGAAACATACATATAATGTAGTCAAGCTTAGGTTAAAAAATCTTTTTATGTATTCCTTTTTTTTTGGATACAAAATTAAAAATCACAGCACCTTCCCTTTAACCACATTTGATCCTTTCTTGGTCAAATCAGAAAGTGGTTTATTAATCTAGGAAAAGTTTTTAATACATTTACAGTAGTTTGCAACGCCTTCAGAGATGTGGGTTGTACCCACTCCCTAATATTTGGAAATCTTTTGTGGACAAGATATACCCCAGGAAGTTTACTTCTTGAATCAGAAAATACATGTTTGTAAGTTTAGCAGATAAAAAATTATTTCTGAGTCTTTGGAGTACATACATGTCGGCTGTGTGACTCATAAGCAGGTGAATAACCCAAGATGTAATTCAGGAAGACAAACACATATTGACCACTTATATCTTTGAATATGTCAGTTACAAAATTTAGAAAAACAGCCAGTGCATTACTTATACCAAAAAACATCACAAGATACTCATAGTTACCTTGAAGTGTATTAAATGCTGCCTTCTACTCATCTCCTTCTCTTATATGGATAAGATAATTTGCAGCCCTTAAATTGGTGAACCTAAAAGCTCCCAAATGCTGGTTCTACAGATCAGGGATGAGTGGTAGAGAATACAGATTGTCTATGTAATCTTGATAACCTCTTCCAGTACAAGTTGGGAGTGGATGTACAGTGAAGGAAATAATTATTTAATCCCTTGCTGTTTTTGTAAGTTTGCCCACTGACAAAGACATGAACAGTCTACAATTTTAAGGGTAGGTTAATTTTAACATTGAGAGATAGAATAGCCAAAAAAAAATCAAGAAAATCACATTGTATAAATTAGATAAATTTGCTTGACAGTGGGGACAGTGAAGAATGGAGGAGGAGGTGTGATGGTGTGAGGGTGATTTGCTGGTGACACTGTTGGGGATTTATTCAAAATTGAAGGCATACTGCACCGCTACCACAGCATCTTGCAGCGGCATGCTATTCCATCCGGTTTGCGTTTAGTTGGACCATGATTTATTTTTCAACAGGACAATGACCCCAAACACACCTCCAGGCTGTGTAAGGGCTATTTGACCAAGAAGGAGAGTGATGGGGTGCTACGCCAGATGACCTGGCCTCCACAGTCACCAGACCTGAACTAACCCAATCGAGATGGTTTGGGGTGAGCTGGACCGCAGAGTGAAGGCAAAAGGGCCAGTAAGTGCTAAACATCTCTGGGAACTCCTTCAAGATTGTTGGAAGACCATTTCCGGTGACTACTTCTTGAAGCTCATCAAGAGAATGCCAAGAGTGTGCAAAGCAGTCATCAAAGCAAAAGGTGGCTACTTTGAAGAACCTAGAATATAAGACATATTTTCAGTTGTTTCACACTTTTTTGTTGAGTATATAATTCCACATGTGTTAATTCATAGTTTTGATGCCTTCAGTGTGAATGTACAATTTTCAAAGTCATGAAAATGCAGCAAAATCTTTAAATGAGAAGGTGTGTCCAAACTTTTGATCTGTACTGTATATATAAAAGTAAGCACTATAAGACGAGTTACAGTAACAGGGTCAATGCAGTATATTATGACATAGCAATATGACTAAATTCAATATCTATGCAACGTTCTATTATATACACTGTTCTTATTATCTCGCATTTAAATGACTGTTATTGCCTTTATGGCTCAACTTCACGGACTTCACTCTCAGTACTAGGCCCGTTGTACTCTCTATATATATTTCTGTTTGCTATACTGGCCCTAGCGGGGGTCACCGGTATTTCCCACTAGGCCGCAAGTCCTTGATGTGCGAGTCACTGGGTATACAGTGTGCTCATCACAGTGAACAATAAAGCTTCCGGCATAACAGGTCCTGTGCTAGAGTATAAATCGAGCTCAGCAGATAGTGCTGGGCTATAAAAAAATGGCACCCGGACTCACCTACAGCTGTGAATTGGACAGCCCAAAAGGGCAAGCCAAGTTCACAGCTGATGCGGCTGCAATGTTGGAGATAGGGTCGGTCTCTGACCGCTATGTCCTATGCACAAAGACTGCCGTATTTGCAGACTGTAATTGTCGTCCAGCGACCTTACAGATCTGCAATGTAAAATGATAGCCCCCATGGCTGAAATAATATTTTTTATTGAAACATACATATAATGTAGTCAAGCTTAGGTTAAAAAAACTTTTTATGTATTCTTTTTTTTTTGGATACAAAATAAAAAATCACAGCACCTTCCCTTTAACCACATTTGATCCTTTCTTGGTCAAATCAGAAAGTGGTTTATTAATCTAGGAAAAGTTTTTAATACATTTACAGTAGTTTGCAACGCCTTCAGAGATGTGGGTTGTACCCACTCCCTAATATTTGGAAATCTTTTGTGGACAAGATATACCCCAGGAAGTTTACTTCTTGAATCAGAAAATACATGTTTGTAAGTTTAGCAGATAAAAAATTATTTCTGAGTCTTTGGAGTACATACATGTCGGCTGTGTGACTCATAAGTAGAGATGAGCGGTGTTCGACTAGAACTGTTCGCCAATCTCAAATTCGAGCTGTTTTGGGCGGTGTTCGAGCTGTTCGACGAACCCGAACGATTTGCAAAAAATTCGGCTGTTCGAGGTTATGTTCGATAACTGTTCGTGCACCAAAAGCGTGTCCTGCATGTCTGGCGCTATTTAGAGCACCAATCATGCAGGGATTGTCTGCCACTCACTGTAATGCCACAGCCATGGTGGTTGTGGCATTACAGTGATTGCCCAAATCGATGGGAACAGTGCCAACAGTGAAACATGAAAAGCCGGCAATTCAGCAGCGGCATACACCTGTACCCGACAATTTAGAACCGAAAGAATAGAGCTTCACACATAGATTAGATAGATATAAACATGTCAGCCACATATATACGAAGTACAGTGAAAGTGCTGCTTACTGTACTTGTCATTTAGCGTAAAGGATTTATCAAAAAAAATAATAGTGTTTTCATGCACCGTCTCTTTAAAAAAGCCGGCCGGCAATTCAGCAGCGGTACCCGACAATTTAGAATAGAAGGAATAGAGAATCACACATAGATTAGATAGATAGAAACATGTCAGTCACATATATATGAAGTACAGTGACAGTGTTGATTACTGTACTTGTCATTTAGTGTAAAGGATTTATTTAAAAAAATAATAGTGTTTTCATGCACTGTCTCTTTAAAAAAGCCGGCCGGCAATTCAGCAGCGGTACCCGACAATTTATAACAGACAGAATAGAGCATCATACATAGATTAGATAGATAGAAACATGTCAGCCACATATATACGAAGTACAGTGACAGTGTTGCTTACTGTACTTGTCATTTAGCGTAAAGGATTTATCAAAAAAAATAATAGTGTTTTCATGCACCGTCTCTTTAAAAAAGCCGGCCGGCAATTCAGCAGCGGTACCCGACAATTTATAACAGACAGAATAGAGCTTCACACATAGATTAGATAGATAGAAACATGTCAGTCACATATATATGAAGTACAGTGATAGTGTTGGTTACTGTACTTGTCATTTAGTATTAAAATAAAGGATTTATTATTAAAAAAATTGGCGTGGGGTTCCCCTTAATTTTAGGCTCTAGCGGAGGTTAAGCAGACGGCTGGGGCAGATGTTTGAAGCCTGGGAAGGGGGTAATACCCACGGAGCTTCCCAGGCTACTAATATCAGCCCCCAGCTGAATACATAGCCTTTACTAGCTATTAAAATGGGGGACCCTCCAAAAAAAATGACGTGGGGTCCCCCCTAATTTAATAGCTAGCAAAGGCTAGGCAGACAGCTGGGGGCTGATATTAATAGCCCAGGAAGGGAGCCATGAATATTGGCCCCCTCCCAGGCTAGAAACACCAGCCCTCAGCCACCCCGGAAATGGCGCATTCATAGGATGCGCCAATTCTGGCACTTAGCCTCGCTCTTCCACGCTGCCCTGGTGCGGTGGCAGGGGGTAATAGGGTTGGGGTTGATGTCAGCTTATAATGCCAGCTGACATCAAGCCCAGGTTAGTAATGGAGAGGCGTCTATAAGACACCCCCATTACTAACCCCATAGTCAATGTTAAAAAAAACACAAACACCCAGAATAAAGTCCTTTAATTGAAATAAAGACACAATCCTTTATTGTTCTAAATTAAACCATACTTACCGTCACGCCCATTCCAGCTGAAGCCAACGATCTCCTGCAATAAAAGAAAAATAATAAAGCAACCTCATCCTTACCTTTCCATGGTTCCCACGACAGCTTCAGCTCTGCTACATCGAGATGACAGGCTGGACCGCAGCAGAACGCTGCCATCCAGCCTCTCATCCCGCAGACACTGAGAAGCGCAGGCTTGCTTGCGCTGCTCAGCGTCTCTCTGTGACGACATCCAGATGAGCCGAGTTCATGTCCAATGAACTCGGCTCACCTCATGCACGTCACTGACAGCGTGGGAAAATTCTCAAGCTGAAGCGGTGAGTGCAGGAGAATTCTCCCACGCTGTCAGTGACGTGCATAAGGTGAGCTCATGTCCAATGAACTCAGCTCACCTCCTGCACGTAACTGACAGCGTGGGAGAATTCTCCTGCACTCAGCGCTTCAGCGTGAGAATTCTCCCGCTGAAGCGCTGAGTGCAGGAGAATTTTCCCACGCTGTCAGTGACGTGCATAAGGTGAGCTCATGTCCAATGAACTCAGCTCACCTCCTGCACGTCACTGACAGCGTGGGAGAATTCTCCTGCACTCAGCGCTTCAGTGTGAGAATTCTCCCACGCTGAAGCGCTGAGTGCAGGAGAATTTTCCCACGCTGTCAGTTACGTGCATGAGGTGAGCCGAGTTCATTGGACATTAACTCGGCTCATCTGGATGCCCTCACAGAGAGACACTGTGGAGCGCAAGCAAGCCTGCGCTTCTCAGTGTCTGCGGGATGACAGGCTGGATGGCAGCGTTCTGCTACGGTCCAGCCTGTCATCTCGATGTAGCAGAGCTGAAGCTGTCATGGGAACCATGGAAAAGTAAGGATGATGTTGCTTTATTATTTTTCTTTTATTTCAGGAGATCGTTGGCTTCAGCTGGAATGGGCGTGATGGTAAGTATGGTTTAATTTAGAACAATAAAGAATTGTGTGTTTATTTCAATTAAAGGACTTTTTTCTGGGTGTTGTGTTTTTTTTAAATACTTTACTAGAAATTCATGGTGGTCATGTCTAATATTGGCGTGACCCCATGAATTTCGGGTTTAGGGCCAGCTGATAATGCCAAGCTGGCCCTAACCCCTTTATTACCCAGTGAGCCACCGCATCAGGGCCCTGGATGAGTTGGGTACAGCGCCAGAAGATGGCGCTTCTATGAACGCGCCATTTTCCGGGGTGGCTGCGGACTGCAATTTGCAGCGGGGGTGGCCCAGAAAGCTTGGGCCTCCCTGCGCTGCGGATTCCAGCCCCCAGCTGCCTAGTTGTACCTGGCTGGACACAAAAACAGGGCGAAGCCCCACGTCAATTTTCTTTAAATTATTTCATGAAATAATTAAGAAAAAAAGGGCTTCCCTATATTGTTGTGTCCGGCCAGGTACAAATAGGCAGCTGGTGGTTGGGGGCAGCCCGTTCCTGCCTGCTGTACCTGGCTGGACACAAATATAGTGCGAAGCCCCACGTCAATTTTTTTAAAATTATTTCATGAATTTCCTGAAATAATTTAAAAAAATTGAAGTGGGGCTTCGCACTATATTTGTGTCCAGCCAGGTACAGCAGGCAGGAACGGGCTGCCCCCATCCACCAGCTGCCTATTTGTACCTGGCCGGACACAACAATATAGGGAAGCCCTTTTTTTCTTATTTCATGAATTTCATGAAATAATTAAAAAAAAAGTACGAGGGGCTTCGCCCTATTTTTGTGTCCAGCCAGGTACAACTAGGCAGCTGGGGGCTGGAATCTGCAGCGCAGGGAGGCCCAAGCTTTCTGGGCCCCCCCCCCCGCTACAAATTGCAGTCCGCAGCCACCCCGGAAAATGGCGCGTTCATAGAAGCGCCATCTTCTGGCGCTGTACCCAACTCATCCAGGGCCCTGGTGCGGTGGCTCATTGGGTAATAAAGGGGTTAGGGCCAGCTTGGTATTATCAGCTGGCCCCAAGCCCAAAATTCATGGGGTCACGCCAGTATTAGACATGACCGCCATGAATTTCTAGTAAAGTATTTAAAAAAAACACAACACCCAGAATAAAGTCCTTTAATTGAAATAAAGACACAATTCTTTATTGTTCTAAATTAAACCATACTTACCATCACACCCATTCCAGCTGAAGCCAACGATCTCCTGCAATAAAAGAAAAATAATAAACCAACCTCATCCTTACCTTTCCATGGTTCCCACGACAGCTTCAGCTCTGCTACATCGAGATGACTGGCTGGACCGCAGCAGAACGCTGCCATCCAGTCTGTCATCCCGCAGACACTGAGAAGCGCAGGCATGCTTGCGCTCCTCACTGTCTCGCTGTGACGGCATCCAGATGAGCCGAGGTCATGTCCAATGAACTCGGCTCACCTCATGCACGTCACTGACAGCGTGGGAAAATACTCACGCTGAAGTGCTGAGTGCAGGAGAATTCTCCCACGCTGTCAGTGATGTGCATGAGGTGAGCTCATGTCCAATGAACTCAGCTCACCTCCTGCACGTCACTGACAGCGTGGGAAAATTCTCCTGCAATCAGCGCTTCAGCGTGAGAATTTTCCCACGCTGTCAGTGACGTGCATGAGGTGAGCCGAGTTCATTGGACATGAACTCGGCTCATCTGGATGTCGTCACAGAGAGACGCTGAGCAGCGCAAGCAAGCCTGCGCTTCTCAGTGTCTGCGGGATGACAGGCTGGATGGCAGCGTTCTGCTGCGGTCCAGCCTGTCATCTCGATGTAGCAGAGCTGAAGCTGTCGTGGGAACCATGGAAAGGTAAGGATGAGGTTGCTTTATTATTTTTCTTTTATTGCAGGAGATCGTTGGCTTCAGCTGGAATGGGCGTGATGGTAAGTATGGTTTAATTTAGAACAATAAAGGATTGTGTCTTTATTTCAATTAAAGGACTTTATTCTGGGTGTTTGTGTTTTTTTTAACTTTGACTATGGGGTTAGTAATGGGGGTGTCTTATAGACGCCTCTCCATTACTAACCTGGGCTTGATTTCAGCTGGCATTATAAGCTGACATCAACCCCAACCCTATTACCCCCTGCCACCGCACCAGGGCAGCGTGGAAGAGCGAGGCTAAGTGCCAGAATTGGCGCATCCTATGAATGCGCCATTTCTGGGGCGGCTGACGGCTGGTGTTTCTAGCCTGGGAGGGGGCCAATATTCATGGCTCCCTTCCTGGGCTATTAATATCAGCCCCCAGCTGTCTGCCTAGCCTTTGCTAGCTATTAAATTAGGGGGGACCCCACGTCATTTTTTTTGGGGGGTCCCCCATTTTAATAGCTAGTAAAGGCTATGTATTCAGCTGGGGGCTGATATTAGTAGCCTGGGAAGCTCCGTGGGTATTACCCCCTTCCCAGGCTTCAAACATCTGCCCCAGCCGTCTGCTTAACCTCCGCTAGAGCCTAAAATTAAGGGGAACCCCACGCCAATTTTTTTAATAATAAATCCTTTATTTTAATACTAAATGACAAGTACAGTAACCAACACTATCAATGTACTTCATATATATGTGACTGACATGTTTCTATCTATCTAATCTATGTGTGATGCTCTATCTTTCTGTTCTAAATTGTCGGGTACCGCTGCTGAATTGCCGGCCGGCTTTTTTAAAGAGACAGTGCATGAAAACACTATTATTTTTTTAAATAAATCCTTTACACTAAATGACAAGTACAGTAAGCAACACTGTCACTGTACTTATTATATATGTGACTGACATGTTTCTATCTATCTAATCTATGTGTGAAGCTCTATTCTTTCTGTTCTAAATTGTCGGGTACAGATGCTGAATTGCCGGCCGGCTTTTTTAAAGAGACGGTGCATGAAAACACTAATATTTTTTTTAATAAATCCTTTACACTAAATGACAAGTGCAGTAACCAACACTGTCACTGTGCTTCTTATATGTGTGACTGACATGTTTCTATCTATCTAATCTATGTGTGATGCTCTATTCCTTCTTGTCTAAATTGTCGGGTACCGGTGTATGCCGCTGCTGAATTTGCCGGCCGGCTTTTTTAAAGAGAGTGTCTTCTGAGCAGTTTGTCAGCTTTTGGACACCTTTGCAGGTGTTTTCCATGTGTTTCTATGTGTTTTTGTTTGCCTGCCATTGGTTTTAACGGTGTTCGACGGTGTTCTAAGGTGTTCGACGAACAGTTCGACCAACAGTTCCTCGAACATCCCGGTGTTCGACGAACCGAACCGAACCCGAACACTACGGGGGTGGCTCAACACTACTCATAAGCAGGTGAATAACCCAAGATGTAATTCAGGAAGACAAACACATATTGACCACTTATATCTTTGAATATGTCAGTTACAAAATTTAGAAAAACAGCCAGTGCATTACTTATACCAAAAAACATCACAAGATACTCATAGTTACCTTGAAGTGTATTAAATGCTGCCTTCTACTCATCTCCTTCTCTTATATGGATAAGATAATTTGCAGCCCTTAAATTGGTGAACCTAAAAGCTCCCAAATGCTGGTTCTACAGATCAGGGATGAGTGGTAGAGAATACAGATTGTCTATGTAATCTTGATAACCTCTTCCAGTACAAGTTGGGAGTGGATGTACAGTGAAGGAAATAATTATTTGATCCCTTGCTGTTTTTGTAAGTTTGCCCACTGACAAAGACATGAACAGTCTACAATTTTAAGGGTAGGTTAATTTTAACATTGAGAGAAAGAATAGCCAAAAAAAAAACAAGAAAATCACATTGTATAAATTAGATAAATTTGCTTGACAGTGGGGACAGTGAAGCATGGAGGAGGAGGTGTGATGGTGTGGTGGTGCTTTGCTGGTGACACTGTTGGGGATTTATTCAAAATTGAAGGCATACTGCACCGCTACCACAGCATCTTGCAGCGGCATGCTATTCCATCCGGTTTGCGTTTAGTTGGACCATCATTTATTTTTCAACAGGACAATGACCCCAAACACACCTCCAGGCTGTGTAAGGGCTATTTGACCAAGAAGGAGAGTGATGGGGTGCTACGCCAGATGACCTGGCCTCCACAGTCACCAGACCTGAACTAACCCAATCGAGATGGTTTGGGGTGAGCTGGACCGCAGAGTGAAGGCAAAAGGGCCAGTAAGTGCTAAACATCTCTGGGAACTCCTTCAAGATTGTTGGAAGACCATTTCCGGTGACTACCTCTTGAAGCTCATCAAGAGAATGCCAAGAGTGTGCAAAGCAGTCATCAAAGCAAAAGGTGGCTACTTTGAAGAACCAAGAAAATAAGACATATTTTCAGTTGTTTCACACTTTTTTGTTGAGTATATAATTCCACATGTTAATTCATAGTTTTGATGCCTTCAGTGTGAATGTACAATTTTCAAAGTCATGAAAATGCAGAAAAATCTTTAAATGAGAAGGTGTGTCCAAACTTTTGATCTGTACTGTATATATAAAAGTAAGCACTATAAGACGAGTTACAGTAACAGGGTCAATGCAGTATATTATGACATAGCAATATGACTAAATTCAATATCTATGCAACGTTCTATTATATACACTGTTCTTATTATCTCGCATTTAAATGACTGTTATTGCCTTTATGTCTCAACTTCATGGGCTTCACTCTCAGTACTAGGCCCGTTGTACTCTCTATATATATTTCTGTTTGTTATACTGGCCCTAGTGGGGGTCACCGGTATTTCCCGCTAGGCCGCAAGTCCTTGATGTGCGAGTCACTGGGTATACAGTGTGCTCATCACATTGGTAGTCTACGTTCCTTGAAGCTCGGCCCCAGCCTACACCCTGTACTGTACGTAGCTGGAAGTAACGGCCTACAGGAAGATTCCTCTGCTACAGCCGGATTGTCTCCCCAGCCTAGTTCAGATATGGTTACAGTCTTCTACTGGCGCGGGGTATGAATATTCTTCTGGCGCTGGGTACGGTCACGGATCTTCCTATCAGCTCAGGTCACGAATTGTCACGCAAGGTGAGGGAGAGACTAAGTGCAACACAAAGGGAAGAGGGGGAGGAAGCCCAAACACTAGGGAAAGGGGAGTATGGAGACCCCTAGGCAAATCTAATATCACCCTGCCTACGCTATCGTCTTTATATAGGTTCCACACCTATCGCCGAGCAGGGACCTAAGCCCTGAATGTCCCTAGAGCTTGGCCCTAGATAGGGAGGGGACAGGGTGAGCACTAGTCATGCCCCAATACAAACTAAAAACAACAAGGTAGATGACAAACAAAGGGCATACACTTAGCTTGAGCAGACACCAGAGAGATAATGCCCACTGTCCTCCAAGGGCACCAGAGAAGAAACTAACCAACTGCTAGTGTTCCAAGCCTACACAGAGGTACATTGAACTATCACTCAGGAGAAACTGAGACTATTTAATTACCCAGCAAGGGTGTGTCAATCAGCAGCAGAAGGTGAAGGTCGCTGCTGGGTCCTAAAGGAAGAAGGATATAACTATATTACAGAGATGAGGGAATCAATTAGGCGTCTGGAATACCAAGCGCAGTGACCTTCTAAAGCCGGCTCCAGAGTGACTGTCTGTCACACCTGACACACCCATGATACTGACCTTCCTCTCAGCTCAGGCCTTCTCTGGCATCTCATCACTACCCAGCTCTTCTGTGGCAATGGTGGCTGTAAGCCCACCTAGCTGACACACAACCTGTCCTGGTCCAGGTTCTGGTGCCAACTGCTTCTTCTCGGCCCAGTCAGGCCTTTTGTAATTAGTCACTGCGATGCAGGTGTCACCTGACCAGGGTGTCATCTTTAAACTTTTCAGAAAGTAGAATCCTCCTATTCAGTTCCTACAACAGTAATTCTTCCTTTGCTTTCTTTTTCGCCTTTGACCAGCAGATGGCAGTGTTTGCCTGCAGTTACTCATCTAGGCATCAACTATACTCACCTCTCTACACATCTATGTGGACAGAAAAAAATAAAAAAGCTATGGCTCTTGGAAGATGGGGAGGAAAGATCGAAAACACCAAAGTGAAAATTGGCACATACCCACATACCTCTAAACACCGGGATTCCAGAGCAGAATGCTGGCTGTAACCCCTGACTTCAGTAGCGTAGCTACCGGGGGGGTAGAGGGGGCAGAGGCCTAGTGCTCTGAGGGGGCCCACCCGGAGCTACGCTACTGCAACTCTATGGGCGTGCTCAGCACGCTCATACAGTTACACTGCAGGGCAGAGCAGGGAGACTCTATTTCCGGCGACTGCTAAGGGGTCCTTGAGCAGGAGGGGAACCCCCGGTGCCAGCATCATGTTCCGCCGCCCATCAACACCGCAAGTTGACTTCTCTCCCACTCC
The DNA here is from genome assembly GCF_046119375.1 of Phyllobates terribilis. Lineage (NCBI taxonomy): Eukaryota > Metazoa > Chordata > Amphibia > Anura > Dendrobatidae > Phyllobates > Phyllobates terribilis. The sequence continues at coordinate 18,400,993 of NW_027362771.1, forward strand.
CTTTCCCATCACAGTCCCCTCTGCGACTGACGTCATCAGTTGGTGCCCGGCCCTCTGTTCTGAAGATGTGTGGGTCAGGCGCTCGAGCAACGAGGGAACAAGGAGAAGAGGTGAGTTTTGTGCTTAGTCATTATTACTGGGGGGACATTATACTATGGACCCTGCCTATGGGGGGAGGGAACATTATACGATGGACCCTACTTATGGGGGGGACATTATACTATGGACCCTGACTATGGGGGGGACATTATAATAAAGACTGCCTATAGGGTGGGCATTATACTACAGACTGCCTATGGGGGGGACATTATACTACGGACCCTGCCTATGGGGGGACATTATACTATAGACTGCCTATGGGGGACATTATACTGCGAACACTGCCTATGCGGGGAACATTATACTATGGACACTGACTATGGTGGGGGGACATTATACTACAGCCTGCCTATGGGGGGGAACATTATACTACAGTCTGCCTATGGTGGAGCATTATACTACGGACACTGCCTATGGGGAGAACATTATACTATGGATCCTGCCTATGGGGGGGACATTATACTACAGACTGCCTATGGGCGGAACATTATACTACAGACTGCATGTGGGGGGGACATTATACTGCAGACCCTGCCCCAGGGGGAAAATTATACTATGGACCCTGCCTATGGGGGGGGGGACATTATACTACGGACCCTGCCTATGGGGGAAGGATATTATACTACAGACTCTGCCTATGTGGGAAGGATTATACTGCAGACTGTTTGACAGCTTTAATACCTGTGAGGAATTCTGGAAAAACAGGCATTCCTCACATGTATTAAAGCTTTCAAACAGTCGCAAATCATGTTCAGGGAGCGACGAAAACTTAACGTCCGAGCACACTAAAGATAATAGGTGCTCGCCCGAGCATGCTCGTAAATCTCGAGAAACGAGCATGCTCGCTCATCACTAGTATCTATCAATATATGGTCACCATATAGCGGTAATATCAGTGCTGGTCTTTGTATAGAGATTATTTTCAGTAACAGCACGGTCATCTGCTGAGGTTCTCAAGATAAGGGCTTGTGGGAACATTCGTAAAACCGTCAGGGGTTTCCATAATCATTGGTCAACAAAAATGTTTAAAAAGGGATAGTCAGGGGCTGTACGCAATGGAGAGCTGTTTGCCCTCAATTATAAGGATAAGAAAGACATTTTATCCTGAGCTCGATTCACGCAGATGTCACAAGGGCTACTGTAGTTGTGGGATCCACTTCTCAAAAGCAAAAACCTGTGTCAGTCATTGATTACAACAAATGCATGGGGATGTGGCCTTGCAGATGAGGTTCTACAGCCATACCAGGTATCAAGAAAATCCTATACCTGGTATAAAAAGTTAGTCATTTACTTGTCTCAGGTGGCCACATATAATTCTTATGTGTATTTTCGCAAATGTTGGCCATGCTCTTCCATTAGAATCTGGAGATGTCAAAAGACTCACTGAGCGACATTTTATTGAACTCATTCCAGCAACAGAAACAAAAAAGATTTTGTGCATGTACCAAGAGAGGATGAGGCGTGATAACTGCTATTATTGCCCACATTGCCCATCATTACCAGCTTTATGCCTCACTTCCTGCTTTCAAATGTTCCACTTATGGGCTCTGCTTTTCTGACACCTCAGGGGGTCTGCCAATGTGACATGTCATACATGAATCATTCGAGCAAAAGCAGATCTCTAATATGGCGCTCCTTCCCTTCTAAGCTTTGCAGTATGGCTGACATGTAGTTTCCGACCACATATGGGGTATTGACGTACTCATGAGAAATTGCACAATCAACTGTTAGCTCCATTTTCTCCTTTTACGCTTGTGAAAATCAGAAATGTGAGGCTAAAACAACTTTTTCATGATAAAAAGTTAATGTTTCATTTTCACGTTCTAATATTTTAAATTTCTGCGAGGTACCTGTGATAACAAGATCGTCATCCGACCAACAGATGGATTGCTAAAGGGGTGTAGTTTCGAAAATGGGGTCACTTGTGGGGGTTTCCACTGTTTATGTACATAAGGGGCTCTGCAAACATAACATGGTGTCCGCTATTGATTCCAGACAATTTTGCGTTCGAAAAGTCAAACAGTGCTCCTTCGTCGTGTGCCCAAACAGTAGTTTTCCATATATGGGGTATCAGCGTACTCAGGAGAAATTGCGCAATACATTTAGGGGTCCATTTTTTATTGCTACCCTTGTGAAAATTAAAAAATTTGTGGGAAACCTGTGCTTTTAATTTTCACGACTCAACATTATAAATTTCTGTGAAGCCCCTGAGGGGTTTAAGGTGCTCACCACATGTCTAGATAAATTCCTTGAGGGGTTTAGTTTAAAAAATTGCGTTATTTGTTGGGGGGGTCTCCTCTTCCCACAATAGCATATAAGATTTTCCCTTGCATCCCTTCTACTCTTGAACTGTGTACCCCAACATATCAGACTATCGCCTACTGTTGAACCCTTTAAAAGGAAGCTGAAGACTCACCTCTTCCGACAAGCCTACAACCGGCAGTAACCCTCGCTCCACCATACCGCTGCACGACCCTCACCTACTGTATCCTCACCCATCCCTTATAGACTGTTTGTGCGCCCTCACGGGCAGGGTCCTCTCTGCTCTTGTACCAGTCAGTGACTTCTTTTCACATGTAAAGCACAATGGAATTAATGGCGCTATAATAATAAAAAATAATAATTATACTACTTGTACTCTGGGTCAATTGATGGTACTTTCCTGGTGACTGCTCCTAAATTGATGTGTTTTGGCAGCTTGTTGTCCCATTTGAAAGTGTTGTGTATGCGTTTTTTTTTGGCATCCATTGAATCCAATGGCGTTTGGTAATGTTCGGCGAATATTCAACAATTAGATTGGCAAATATTGCAAAAACAGGAATTGTAATCCGAAACAAATATTGAAATATTTGCTCGTCTCTAATCAGAAACACCCTTAAAAAAATTATGTGGGTGTTGCATCACGGTCTCCCTGGTGATATGGTGGTGGAGGATGAGGAGAAGGAGGAGGGTGACATGAAATAGAACAATTCCTGAAGGGCATACCCATGTCTGGGTCTGAGGGGATGCATGGGAATAGACCCCCAAAAAAATAACCACTGGATTTGAGTTTATGTTTGATGCTATCATCTGGTGGTGTTGAGAAGTCTGGCCCAATTCAGCCATTGTTCATTTTTATAAGAGTCAGCCTGTCAGCATTTTCAGTTGACAGGTGGATGTGCCTATCAGTTTTATCAGTTATAATGCCCCCGGCGGCACTAAAAACTATCTCTGACAAAACGCTAGCGGCCAGGACCTCCAAGGCGTAGAAAGACAGTTCATGCCACGTGTCTAGCTTGCATCTTCTAAAACTTTTCCCTCCTTGTCAGAGTACCACATGTATCAGGGCCTGGGTGCTGGGAGGGTCTGAGAAAACTGTCCCAGACCTTTGATAGCGTTCTCCTGCCTCTGCCGCATCTGGTTTGTGTCTTCCTTGCTTGTACTCATTGGTTGTCCAATGAACTGTCTGACTGTGACCTCTGCCGCCAGTGTTGTCAGATGTTAATTTTATTTTTTGTTATAATTCTTAAATAAGAGCCTGAACTTAATATCTCCCAAAAATAACCTCTTTCGGTTTCCTCCCTCTACTAACCTACCTATACCTGACTTTGCAATTTCCTTTTGGTGCTGACACCATAACTTTCATTCGGCACGCCTGCTATCTTGGAGTCATATTTGACACACAACTTTCCTTTATTCAACATGGAAAATCACTCACTCGCTCATATCACCTGCATCTTAAAAACTTCTCCAGAAGTCGACCTTTTCTCATCTTTGATACTGAAAAAACTCTTACTGTCACTCTTATTGACTTGTGCAAAACTCTTTTAATTGGTCTCTCTCTAAACAACCTGGCTCCTCTCCAATCCCTTCTGAATGCAGCAGCCAGGGAGTCATATCTCAATCAAGCCACTTTACCGACGCCTTTACCTTTTGCCAGTCACTTCACGGGTTAGGCTAAACAGTCACTACAGAATACAATACAAACTCATCTCTCTCACCCACCAAGCTCTCCACAGTTCTGCACCGGCCTATATCTGTTCCCTCATTTTTGTCTATCACCCCTCCTGTGCCCTCCGTTCTGCAACTGATCTAAGACAGACATCCTTCTTAATCAGAACCTCACACCTCTTTCTCCAAGAATTATCTCGTGCCGTGCAAGTTTTCTGTAATGCCCAAAATGCGTACAACGCAATTCTCACGATAAAGGCAGGGGAACATAAAGTCGACCTTGTGTGCCAGACTGCCAACAGCCAAGACTTCCCTGTTTTTACCAAGAGTATGACTGTCTATGTTCTCTTCCTCCTCTTCCTCATTATCACCCAATCCGCGTTGAGATGAGATGAGGCTGGGCTGGGTAGCGTCACCCTGTACAGTTCCTTGCTCCAAATACATTTCGTGGCCCCCTAGAAATTGGGACAGGAAGGTAGTTCAAAATGACATGGGTGTTTGTTGTGCTCCCTCAGCAGGCACAGTTTTATCTTGCCCATGGCCTCTGCGTGCACTATCACCATCACCACAACGTCCACTTCCCTGTCCCTTGATACACACCTTGCCCACTTTAAATGGAGTTTAAGATTTGTCACATTGCCAAAAATGTCTATTATTATTTCAGTAATATAGGATCACGCCTGATGAGATGACCACAGTTTTAGGCATTGCCCTGGGAGTCAGAGATGCTTCCAGGGGTCTTCCCCATGCTGTACCCATGTCACACACCACATGGCCAGATAAGGTTGTAAAATGTTAAAATGACATTTCCCGGTGAATGCATTTGTCTTGGTTGAAAGTAATGAAAATGTGAAAAAACACATCAAAAACGCTAGGTGTGAACATAGCTCAAGATGTGGAGGAGCATTTTTGTTATTGGTTATTTATTTTGCTTTATATAAATGTCATTACATTGGAAAGTATGTTCCTTAACATATTTCCCAGGAAAAATCCATTTTGGGTTTGTTTTTGTATGTTTCATTGTGAGACCATAAAAGTGGCGTAATACCTCTGACAATGTTGTTGACAGCATTGACCTGGGAGTCAGAAATGCTTCCAGGAGTTTTCCCCATGCTGTTCCCATGTCATTTGAGAACTCTTCCCATCGATTTGGGCAATTTTTAGGCCCTCTGCAGACCACCGGGGGGAGCCGCCCGAAAAATGCTCGAGTTTCCCATAGACTTACATTGGGCTCGTCATTCCAATTTGCTCGACCCGAGCATTTTAGTGCTCGCTCATCATTAATCCTTAGGGTGAATGTGCCATGTAGATTTTGCTGCAGAAATTTCAGCAACTACAAATTGGTTACATTCATCAGATTGGGGTTGTTTCAGATAAATAGGAACTTTGGAAAAATTTGCAGCATGAGAATTCACCTTTAAATTGAGTTAGTGGCTTAACAAAGTTTTAGAGACAAATAAATATTAATGTTCCTGAAAGATTATAATTGAATCACAAGGGAATTTTCAACTAGTACTCCAAGTGGCAAAAGAAAACAAAAAGATGAAATTGAAAAATAAATGGAAGTATTGGAAAGAGTTAGTGGTAATGAATGGTGAAAGTTTTGTTGTACTGGTTAACAGCATTTATTGACTCAATATATTATAGCGAGTAAACGTCAGCATGTATTTGCAAGCATTTGCCCTCTTATTTCCCATGCAGCAGCAGCAAAGATTGCATTTGTTACAAATGATGAATGAGGTGATTATATCTAAACATATTTCAGACCTCTAGACCATTAACAAAATCGTTTTGAGAACATGTCAGGTTTCCATATACTGCACATAAGGGATTGAGACCAATATTATTAAAGTACCCAAGGAATATAAAAAATGCAGCAAAAATTATCAGCTAAAATATTAAAAATGCCACTGTACAGATTAATGAGAATGATGTCAACTTTATTAATCACTATACTGATCCAGACTGTCAAATTGTGATTACACATTTTCCTCCTTTTCCTTTCAGTTTAGGCCATGGATATACTTTAATAATCTTTTAAAGTGATTCTTCAAAGACAGTAATTTGTAATGATCATATTGTGACCTTTAGAGGAAAGATCCTGAAAGTTGCACCTCTGAAGTAATGTAAAACTTAATATTAGGTTTCCACTTTTTGACCAATTCAGCATTATTCTTTCCTCTAGAAAAGACACCATTTTTCATTCTGCTGTATGAAGGCTAACATCTAATATTATTATGACACAAGAGAAGTTAAGTTACTCTTGTATCATAATATCAGATGTTAACCTTCTCTTTATTAAGCCATAAAGGAGAACAATAAATATCCTTACAGCCAGATTTGCCTTGACTAAAGCAAGGCTTCAAAAACTTTAAAAACTTTTTACTGGCGTCTCATCAGTCCATTAATAATGTCTGTGCTTTATGACCAGCAGATCAAGTGTATGTCACATTTTAAAAAAATACATTAGTTGATTTAACTTTTATTTATTTTCTTAATAATTCATAGATTGGTGCAGCTGTAAGGGTTCATTCTGACGTGTGTGAAACTCAGTCTGAGCAAGTACCACAATCCACAGACTGGCCACAGGTCTGCTGACCCGAACTCAGGAGCCTCATATGCGCCTTTATGGCTGCTTAGTTTGGGTCCGGAGTCTCGCAGCTACTCCATGGATTTCAGTCTGTGCTTGGGCCAAGTTTTACAGACATCTGAATGAGCCCTTAGATGTGGAACTATTTTAATTGAAAGCGTTTATCTCACAGATAAACATGACACGTGTTGCCTAGCTTTTCAAAAAGCTAGAGCCATTTTAATTATTGCAAATTCATATATATTTTTTATTGCATATTTTCTTATTTCATTTTGAGGGACATGCAATTTATTGTACAGGGAACCTAGTAGGGCATTTATGGGGAGTAAATGTAGAGGAAATCTGTAGAATTTGTGTGATTTTTTTTGTAGATTTTACAGAGCGTTTGCCTTTACTCAGTTCTGTATACACATAATGTACCCCAAAAAGTGCTGAATAAAGATAATGTGTTCCATGTAAACTGAGACTCTGTTTCCGTATTGGCGACAAAGTGACATTTTCCAACAACAGAATTTACACAGCTAGAAAAAGGGCTGTGCAGCTCCATTATGTCAAAATTGCCACCCTAGTCAAGCTACCTCGACAAGTGGTGAGTAACTCGTAGTTTGTGAAGAACTAAACTATTGAATGCTTATCTCTCTCCTTCATTTTATTACATTCAAATAACTTTAAAATGTTTAAAAATAGTAAATGCTCAGGAACAGTTTATTCATGCCAAAGGTTTCTACAACATCAAAAACCTGGTCAGGTGGCCACGTGGATCTGGACACTGAACACCGTGCATCCCAATGGGCTTAATGAGAATTTGAACTTTGCGTCCTTTCTGTGATCCCGATCATGCTTTTTCCATATTTCATATTTCCACATTCATTGTGGTTATTTTTAATGGTTTTGATTGCCATTCTTTTAATTACATGCTTTTGACTATTTCAGGCTATGCATTATTTCACATTTTCATCTACATTTGAATATCACTGAACTGATCTGGATGGTGCTGGATGTGGAGCAGCTGCTTAATTTTCAATGTGTTGTTCAGCGCATCATATTGTACATATTATCTGTATCCACTTTGGGGTAATTCACTACAAGTATCAATATTTGCTATAACTGGTATACTTATGATTGACTGTACAATGTGTGATATATGTGATTGAATATTTGCAATTTGGTTACTGCATGAACTATGTATGTATACACTGTGTTCCAAATTATTATGCAAATAATATTTTCTCAGATTTTCCCAAATTACCTATATGAATTGCAGTCATTATAATTTTCCAGTCAAATAACTATTAGAGTACAATTGAAAGGTTTTTGTGCAAACTGCCTATGATAACAGTATATTTTAAAAAAAATAAAACACTCAAACTGCACTCAAAATGCATGTTCCAAATTATTATGCACAGCAGAGTTTTCGACCTTTTCATTTTAATAAAGAACAAAAAAATGGTCATTTTTGAAATTATAAGCATTAGCAGGTTATTACAAACTGAAATCAAACAGTTTTCAACTCAAAACTTTATTCTAGGTGATGTTACATTTGCACATAGGACCCCTTGTTCGAAAGGAGCTTCTGAACTCTCTCGTCCATTTAATTTGTCAGGTTTTGGATGGTTTCTGCTTTAATTGTTTGCATGAGGACAGAATACCCTCCCAGAGCTGTTGCTTAGATGTGAACTGCCTCCCGCCATCATAGACACTCCTTTTGATGATGCTCCAGAGGTTTTCAATGGGGTTGAGGTCAGGGGAGCATAAGTTTGTCCCCTTTTATGCCCATAGCAGCCAGAGATGCAGATGTGTTATGTGCAGCATGAGACGGTGCATTATGATGCATGAAAATGATCTTGCTGTGGAATACATGGTTCTTCTTCTTGAACCATGGCAAGAAGTGCTGTTTGAGAAACTCCACATACATTATGGAGTTCATCTTTACCCCTTCAGGGATCCTAAAGGGGCCGACAATCTCTCTCCCAATGATTCCAGCCCAAAACATTACTCCACCTTCTCCTTGTTGGCGCCGTAGCCATGTTTGCATGGGGTGTCCATCAACCAGCCATCCTCCACTCCATCCATCTGGACCATCAAGCGTTGCACGGCACTCATCGGTGAACAAAACAGTTTTGAAGTCAGTCTTCATGTATTGTTTGGCCCACTGGAGCCGTTTCTGCTTGTGTGCAGTGGATAGAGGAGGTCGACAGGATGGCTTATGCACAGCTGCAAACCTCTGAAGGACCCTGCATCTTGTTGTTTGGGGGACGTTGGAGGCACCAGCAGCTTCAAAAACTTGTCTGCTGCTATGACAAGGCTTTTTTGCCGCTGCTCTTTTAACCTGACGTAATTGCCTATAGGAAAGAGTTCTCAATTTTCTCTTATCAGCACGCACACGTGTGTACTGTGAATCAGCTACATACTTCTTGATTGTGCGATGATCAGGATGAAGTGTCTTGGCAATGTTGATTGTAGTCATGCCTTGACCTAAACACTCCACAATTTGTTGCTTCTCAGCAGCCGACACATCCTTTTTCTTTCCCATTTTGGCAGAAAATGTAGGCTGCTTAATAATGTGGGACAGCCTTCTTAAGTAGTCTTGCCTTTCATTGGACACACCAGCCAAACTAATTAGCACAGGTGTCTGCAATTGCTTACAGTGATATAAAGAGCCCTGACACACATCACCATCAATGAGTTTAACTGACAAACAAAAAAATTCTTACCTTATCACTCCTAAACACTTTTTGCATAATAATTTGGAACACAGTGTAGATGCTCGATACTTCCACATATTGTAATACTATCATAGTTATAATGAAGATATGTGTCTAGGTATTGTATGTTTACCATCTTGTATATAAATTTCTGTATACATCTACTCGCTCTGTAACCATTGTTGCCAATCTCTGTACACGGGTGCCCCATGTTTACGGCACTCTCGCAGATCTGTGGCATGTCTTTCTGTATCCAGGCGGATTTGGCTGATGCAGCGGCCGCCGAGCATCCTGGTCTCCATGGTGACACTAGTTTCACTTCCGGGATTGGTACAATGTATTATTGGGCATGTGTGGCTCTGCCTTGCAGCAACCGCCTGATTCATTTCATGACCTGCTTTGGCAGCTGATCCATCACATGATCTGTTTTGTCAGCTGATTCATAACATGACTTGCTTTGTCAGGTCTTATTGGTGAAATTCCTCTTGATATAACAGTCAGGTTCTTGTAGCTACACACCCCTTGAGAAAGGCTGTTTGACCGAAATGCGCATCGGGGCATGGCAGCGGCACGTGAGCACACTTGCACGGTTGTGATCTACCTCAGGTAACTTACTTATTATTATAGGAATATTCCCTCAGTATTGATATTGAGTATTGATATTGAGGTTTCTATGTTACTGCGACCACGTACCATTAAGTTTTGAGATGAGAGCTTCCCTTATGTATTGGTTTGATGATTAGAGTGGCTTTCCTCATGTATTGTTATTATCTATAATGGCCTAGTGCTGCTTGCTGCAGTGTTTTCCACATGGATGTGTGTATATGCACTCTCTTCACCATTTCACCTGAGATGTCATTTTATTAATAAAGTATTTGTAGTTTGTATAATTTCTGACTCAGTTCTCCTTTCTTGGGCGTTTGCCCTTCCCTCGTCAACATCAAAAACCTGCTGATTACTTACCTTACTTCTCGAAATCTCATTACCCATGAATCTGCCAATACACTTTTATGACGTACAATATATGGACTAAACTTTTGTGACATCTAAGGGAGTTTTATGACACTACAGTCTTAATTCATAGCCACTAACATGGAGTTGGTCTCTTTACAACTTCTATTCTTCCGGGAAGGCTTTCTATAAAATTTTACAGCATGTCTGTGGTAATATTTGGAAGAGCATTTGTAAGCTCCGATACTGATGATGAACAAGAGTACCTAGTTTGCAAATCTCCATTCTAATACAACAAAATAACAATGACCAATAGGACCTTGAATGTAATAAGGGGCATATCACTAAACATTATATGAACCAGAGAGACCATAGGTATTTTCAAAACCCCAAAGTAACATAATCAAAACACCTATGTTAGACTGAAAAAGATCAATGCTTTATTTATATATATTTTTTAAAAAGATAACACATAGGTATAAATAACATGTGTGAAAGGACATAACATGGACATGTGAGGCAGCAGGGGGTAGATAAAGACACAGCTGGTTTCCAATTCACATTGGACCTACAGTATAATAGGTAACATAGTCCAACCCATACAATCCATAAGTCACAAAAAATGTGTGCAGAAAATTATAGAAAAAATTATAATGACATAGATCAAGAGACCTGTAACAAGTCACAGTATAGACAACCATCAAAAGTTTTTTCAGCAACACATAAAGTACAAGCATCACATGGAAAGGGTTAAGTAAGGCATACTTAGTGAGAGTAAACAGATAACCAGCAGTGTCAAGGGAGGCCCCGACACGTGTTTCCATACTTCCTCAGGGGGCGTGGTGGGATGTGTGTGGATAGAGGGCCTCTTATATATACATGTGTCCTATGTGAAGCAATCAGTTACTGACCAATAACGGGGCATGTCGCCGCATAGCAGCAGACATTGGTGGCAGCGGCGCGGTCTCAGGCGGCGCCCAGGAAGAGGGGAACTCCCCCACTGACATCACATATTCCAGGGCGCCGCCCACCCGAGACCGCATCGCGGCCACATGACCGCAGCATCCAGCATATGCGCACAAGATCGAACCACAGGAATCGATCGTGAGCATATAAGGAATAAATATGGAGCAGGACAGACTACTTAACAACAAAGGAAGAGATACATCATATCGGTGGAGTGACAAATGTCACCCCATTCACCCTGCACCAAAAGGTCATCCATGTAATACATAACAGATGATATTGCAGTAAATGTCCATACTAAACAGGTGTCCATGTATGCTCCTTATCCTTAAAAGGAAAGAGTTCTATTTAGATCCAACCAATTTGTCATAAAAAACAATCAGGTTCTCTTCCAATGGTCAGATGGGGCTCCCGATATAGAGAGAGGCCGGGAGAAATAAGTGAGCTAAAAAAATAAGATAAAAACTAGTGTTGAGCCACCCCCGTAGTGTTCGAGTTCGGTTCGGTTCGTCGAACACCTGTGTGTTCGCCGAACTGTTCGTCGAACTGTTCGTCGAACACCTTCGAACACCGTTAAAACCAATGGCAGGCAAACAAAAACACATAGAAACACATAGAAAACACCTTCAAAGGTGTCCAAAAGCTGACAAACTGCTCAGAAGACATAACTAACACATGGAAAAGTGACAAGTACATATAGTCATGCGAAAATAAAAGAGGTGGAGGAGTAAAAGGAGGGGGAGACACAGATATAGGCATGTCATGCCCTTCTAAAATCCAAAAAGTGAGAAGCCGACACGGCCAGTCCGCTCCTGCCCGTGCCACCTCCGTGTCGCCGGGTTTGTGCCAGAGCCGCGGTGAACCCTGATGGCCAGCCCCCCTCTCCCAATACTGGTGCCTGTCCGCTGGTGGGTCGAGCGAGCCCCCCTGTGGTGGAGGCAGCTCTAAGCTTTTTAATTTAAATTGTCTCTCTAATTTGAATGAATACACTTTAAATCCATTTACAAGGATCTATTGGAGGGCAAGTCTCATGCCAGCAGCCGCGTAATTCCAGCTCCAGTAGCGTCCACTAAAGCTGCTGCAGTTAAAAAGCTTTTATAAGGATCGAGCTCGGCTGTCCACCGCAAGGCATCCTACTGCCAGTCCCAGCCCCTATGCCTTGGGGTGCCTCCTGATGCTCTTCACTGAGTATCCCGTGGTCCCGAAGCATTTCCTTTGAAAAAATGAAGTGTCCAAACTACAGGTGGTGTAGCTTGCTTAACAGCCGGGATAATCCGCTGACTAGCAGACCCTGCTACTAGGCACAAAGTATTTCCTGGGCTAGATGCAGTTAAAAATTTGTAATTAGATACTCTCGTTGGATGCTGAGAAAGCATTCCATAGAGTCTCCTGGCACGCCATATATGATTCTCTTAAAAAGCTTGGGGTAGGGGTCTAGGGGACCCTTTTATAGCCAAAATCACGGCCCTGTATCGCAATACGTCACCTAGGCTGAAGATAAATGGAACTGTAGCACCCTGAGGGCTCGGTTGCTACAAAGGTATTGCACCTCACCCAGAGGTGTGATATCTCACTCTCAGGTAAGGATGTAGTGTGGATCAGGACCCGACACCTGCATGCATTACACCACATTGCCGTGGGGCAGGGCGACCAATATGCCCCTGAGATGGGCACGACAGTCCCTGTCCCTGGCTGGAGTGGGGGGAGGGAACACTGAGGAAGGGGAACCCTGTAGTGCAGGAGCAGGGAGGAAGCAGTTCCTGGGTGCATTGAGAAGGGAGTATAAAAGGTGGGCACCATCTTAGTTCAGTGCAGAGAAGTCTGAGCAGAAGTGTCAGGGAGCAGGGGCTCTGCATGAGCTCTGCTCCGGAGGCGGGCCTAGTAACAGAGGCCCAGGCCTGGAAGAGGGAGAAGGAAGGAAGAGGAGCGGAGAAGGCTCCAGGAACGAGGAACGAAGGGATCTCAGGGGTGCGGACGGGCGAGTCGCCACTGCACGCCAGAATCCACCTGCGTGGAGGGGTCAGGCCAAAGGGGGAGACCGATCCCCGAAACTAGTGGAGGCAGGAAACGACCCTCAGCTAGAAACAGGAGGCTGTGACATTTTATGTGGCGCAGCCCCTCGCTACACCCGCTAGGAAGGCACCACATAGGGTCAGGGAAACTGGCGCCAAGTTTACCAAGAGGAGGCCCGAGGCAGCCGGACAGAAGGGTTGGTAAGAAAGGCCAGACAAAGGACACACAAAGGGGGTCCTGTGAAGCACTCCAAAGTTATCTGGGAGTTGTCTGAGCCCCTCACCTGGTGAGCACAGTACGACGTGGGCAGCCGTTACCTGCAGACGTGGTCTGGATAATAAGAACTGTGAGTAAAGGCCCTGGACTGCATCACTGACTCCGTGGCATTACTGCTGCTGCCCTGCACCATCACCCCCATCCTCCGCATACACTGCCCTGAGGCTATACTCCTCCCGTGGGGAGTTATGCTACGCTCTGCTGCACCCACAACACCAGCCTCAGCGGTCTGCCCTGGAGCGGCGGTTCACTCTGACCGCAATCCACGGGTGGCGTAGTCAGACATTTAAACATCAAAACCACATAAATAGTTCCGCCACTGGTTTGACCGCCCTGAGCCACGGAACCGGGTTGCCGCCACGGAGACTACAACCACCAGCATCCACCAAAAAGGGTCCGGCTCCGGGTGTCCCAAGGCCCAGGGGGCGCGTCAGAACATTTTCATCACCTTTCACAATCACCAATGGGACAAGGCAGGGATGTTCTCTGTCCCCTCTCTTATACATCCTAGTGACGGAGCACCTGCTCTCATCAATTCGCCATAACCCCAATATTAGGTGGATTGAGGTGGGAGGCACCGAGTACAAGTGCTCTCTATTTGCTGATGATGTCCTAGTATATATCACTCAATCACATATATCCATCCATGCTGTTATGGCTGAAATAGATCACTTTGTTACATGGTCAAATTTTAAAATCAATGCAGCGAAGTCTGAGGCCCTCGATGTCTCCCTCCCCAAATCCATATAGGATTCCATCCAGTCCAACTTTCCCTTTGCCTGGCCCTCACAGGGTATCAAATACTTAGGAATTCCTATTCATAGAGACCTCTCCCATCTATGTTATCTTAATTTTGGGCCCTTTATTGAACAACTCCATACAGACCACGGTTGGCAAGTTAGAACTGTAAGATTCACTACGTGAACCACTGGTGTTTTGTGGAAAAGCACATGTACACTGTGTTCCAAATTATTATGCAAAAAGTGTTTAGGAGTGATAAGGGAAGAATTTGTTTGTTTGTCAGTTAAACTCATTGATGGTGATGTGTGTCAGGGCTCTTTATATCACTGTAAGCAATTGCAGACACCAGTGCTAATTAGTTTGGCAGGTGTGTCCAATGAAAGGCAAGACTACTTAAGAAGGCTCTCTCACATTATTCAGCAGCCTACATTTTCTGCCAAAATGGGAAAGAAAAAGGATGTGTCGGCTGCTGAGAAGCAACAAATTGTGGAGTGTATAGGTCAAGGCATGACTACAATCAACATTGTGCGATGATCAGGATGAAGTGTCTTGGCAATCAAGAAGTATGTAGCTGATTCACAGTACACACTTGTGCGTGCTGATAAGGGCAAATTGAGGACTCTTTCCTACAGGCAATTACGTCAGGTTGAAAGAGCAGCGGCAAAAAAGCCTTGTCATAGCAGCAGACAAGTTTTTGAAGCTGCTTGTGCCTCCAATGTCCCCCGAACAACAAGATGCAGGGTCCTTCAGAGGTTTGCAGCTGTGCATATGCCATCCTGTCGACCTCCTCTATCCACTTCACACAAGCAGAAACGGCTCCAGTGGGCCAAACATTACATGAAGACTGATTTAAAAACTGTTTTGTTCACGGATGAGTGCCGTGCAGCGCTCGATGGTCCAGATGGATGGAGTGGAGGATGGCTGGTTGATGGACACCCCACGCAAACACGGCTACAGCGCCAACAAGGAGGAGGTGGAGTAATGTTTTGGGCTGGAATCATGGGGAGAGAGATTGTCGGCCCCTTTAGGATCCCTGAAGGCGCTAAAGATGAACTCCATAATGTATGTGGATTTTCTCAAACAGCACTTCCTGCCATGGTTCAAGAAGAAGAACCGTGTATTTCACAGCAAGATCATTTTTCTGCATGATAATGCACCATCTCATGCTGCACATAAAACATCTGCATCTCTGGCTGATATGGGCATAAAAGGGGACAAACTTATGGTGTGACCCCCATGCTCCCCTGACCTCTACCCCATTCAGAACCTTTGGAGCATCATTAAAAGAAGTGTCTATGATGGCGGGAGGCAGTTCACATCTAAGCAACAGCTCTGGGAGGGTATTCTGTCCTCATGCAAAACAATTGAAGCAGAAACCATCCAAAACCTGACAAATTCAATGGACGAGAGAGTTCAGAAGCTCCTTTCGAACAAGGGGTCCTATGCGAAAATGTAACATCACCTAGAATAAAGTTTTGAGTTGAAAACTGTTTGATTTCAGTTTCTAACAACCTGCTAATGCTTATAATTTCAAAAATGACCATTTTTTGGTCTTTATTAAAATGAAAAGGTTGATCGAAAAGTTTGGGGGATCTAAGAGTGTGGCAACCCAGTAGTCATGATTACTTCGAATTCTGACAATATGAGGGTCATGCTGCAGGTAGTGCAGCAAGAAGGCACTTATGTGTCTTGCGCATCTCGGAGCCCCAAAATTATTTTCCGGGCTAGATGCAGCTAAAAATTATTTTTAATTTTAAATCTGGTGGAGCTTATTATAGATGGCCTAATAGGATCAGTGCTGCACACTGCTACAAAGCCCAAATTATTTTCCAGTCAAGATACAGATAAACATGATTAGTAATTTGAAAGCTTAAAACGGTTGGTAGGGTGATTTTAAACAATCATCAAGCTTTTACTCTCCCCAGGATGACACAGGGGTAGAAAAGTTGTTTCGGATCCATGATTTGTTCATCTTTATGAACTTGAGTCTGTCTACATTATCAGTGGAGAGCCGCGTGCGCTTATCTGTCAGCACACCACCAGCAGCGCTGAACACACGTTCAGACAGAACGCTGGCTGCGGGTCATGACAAGATCTCCAAGGCGTAAGTGGCTAGCTCCGGCCATTTATCCAGATTGGAAGCCCAAAAAGAGCAAGGGTCCAGTGACACAGTCGTGGCTTCAATGTTTACTTGGAGATACTCCTGTACCATCGTCTCTAGGCGTTGACTATGTGTCAGACTTCTTGTCTCCTGTGGCCTTGCAAAGGATGGGCTAAAAAAGTGGTGAAATGATTCCGCAAAATTGATGTTACCACCAGATACTGTGGTTCTGTTACGGTTTGAGTGCTGAACACTTGACGGTCCCACGGTTGGCAAGTTGGAACTGTGAGATTCACTACGTGCACCACTGGTATTTTGTGGAAAAGCACATGTAAGATTCTACAACAGTCTCTGCTGATACTCCTGCATGCGTGCATCCCTTTCTATGGCAGGAATAATTTCTGCAAATTTACTTTTGTACCGGGGATCTAACAGTGTGGCAACCCAGTAGTCAGGATTATTTCTAATTCTCACAATTCGAGGGTCATGTTGCAGGTAGTGCAGCAAGAAGGCACTCATGTGTGTTGCGCATCCAGGAGCACCAAGTTCCTGTTGTGTTGGTGGCGAGGTAACAATCATGCTTCCTTCCTCTGTCCTCTCCCCCCAACCTCGCACAACAGAAATGTGATCAAGGTCTCCCTCATCTGATGAGTCTTCCATCAGTTAGTCCTCCACTTCTTCCTGGGCTCCTGCACCTTCCTCACTAGTTTGGCTGCTACCATGCGCCCTGGTAAAGCCATCTCCCCCACCCTCACATGCCTGCCGCCTTGGTGCTGCCGACCGTCTGGACCTTGCAGATGTTAGCCCTTCCGCATACAACTCCTCCTCCTCTACTTCCTCCACCTCCTCTTGTGCCACCACCTGACTCCGAATTCTGTTTAACATGTGCTCCAGCATGTAAATCACCGGAATTGTCATGCTGATAATGGCATCGTCAGCACTAAACATCTTCGTCGCCATTTCAAAACTGTGCAGAAGGGTGCATAGGTCCCTGATCTGAGACCACTCCTCCAGCGTGATTTGCCCCACCTCTGAATCTCGTTGGCCCAGGCTATACGTCAGAACGTATTGCACGAGGGCTTGTCGGTGCTGCCACAGTCGCTGCAACATGTGCAGAGTTGAATTCCACCGGGTAGGCACATCGCATTTTAGCCGGTGAAGTGGCAGGCCCAACGACTTCTGTAGAGATGTAAGTCGCTGAGCTGCGGGATGCGAACGGCGGAAGTGAGCACACAGCGACCGTGCCCTCTGCAGAAGGCCATCTAGTCTGGGATAGTGGGCTAAAAATTGCTGGACAACCAGGTTCAACACGTGAGCCATACAAGGCACGTGTGTGACGTTGCCCCGGCGAAGGGCCGCACCCAGGTTTGCAGCATTGTCGCACACGGCCTTCCCTGGTTTCAGGTCCAGTGGAGACAACCATTCATGAAATTGGTTCTCCAGAGCTGACCACAACTCCTCAGCTGTGTGACTCACATTTCCCAGACATTTCAATGTAAAAACCGCCTGATGACGTTGAGCCCTACTGCCAGCATAGTAAGGAGGTGTGCAGGATCCCTTCTGCGCAGTTAGAAAGCTTGTGGCATGACCAGACAGGCTTTGGGTGCAGGTGGAAGACCGAGAGAAGGTTGAGGAGGCAGAAGCAGTGGAGGAACTTTGACATAAAGAGGATTGACGCACAACTCGTGGGGACGGCAAGACTTGGACAGCAGCCCCTTGTCCTGCTGTCACCATAGTTACCCAGTGCCCAGTCAGCGACATGTAACGCCCCTGTCCATGCCTACTCGTCCAAGTGTCTGTGGTGAAATGCACCCTGTCACACACAGAGTTTCTCAAAGAAGCGGTGATGTTGTGTGCGACATGCTGGTGGAGCGCAGGCACACCTTTCTTTGAGAAGTAGTGCCGACTGGGCATCTGGTACTGGGGCACTGCGACGGACATAAGGTCTCGAAAATCCTCTGTGTCCACCAGGCGGAAAGGCAGCATTTCTGTAGCCAAGAGCTTGCAGATGGTGAAATTCAACCTCTTAGCTTTCTCATGGCTAGGAGGAAATGGTCTTTTACTTGTCCACATCTGAGGGACCGAGGGCTGGCTATTGTGCTTAGACGGGGTTGATAAGGGTGTCCCCGGCAAACTGCCGGTCTGTGAGGAAGATGCAGGCGGACATGTTAGGTTGCCTTGATCCAAAGGTGGTGCTATCGATGTCGGACAGCGCTCAACACCAGCTGCTGTTACCACCTCCAAAGAAAATGATGACCTGCCAATCACGCTGGCTGTTGCGGGTAAAGAGGTGGCAGGTCTGCGCCCCAAAACAGGTGTGACTGCTGTCCCCCCAGTCACAGAGGATGAAGAGGCCGCGGATGCACAAGATATGGCAGACGGTGGTTGGCCCGGCCGGCTAGGCCGCATTGTAGCACACTGAGCTTCCCACTGCAACTTATGCTTCATGTCCATGAAGTACTCAAACTATGTATTTTTTGGCCTCTACTTAGCTTTTCCTGACAAATGTTACAGATAACACGAGTTGGGTCATCTTTATCAATCTGAAAAAATGCCCAGGCTATGGAAGGCTTAGCACCCATGCGACCTGAAGAGCCACCACGACTTGTGGTGAGAGGCAGAGTTGTGTTTGAGGATGCAGTTGTTGACGTGCTTCCAGTACTACGTCTCTGTCCAGGAAGGCGCAACCTGACCTCGTCGTCACTAGCATCTTCCTCCACCTCCTCTGCTGACCTCATCTCTTGGCTGACTGTGGGTTGACAGTAAGTGGGATCTCCAACCTCATCATCATCACCCTGTGTGTTATCACACCCGTCGTCCTCAGAGCCAACCTGTTCCTGCCCTGACAAAAAACTAAAGTTGTCGCTCCAATCAGGTATTTGAGTCTTATCATCGTCTTTCTCATTGTCTCCACCAACAGGAGTTACAGTTTGGGAATGAAGGTCTACATTATGGTCAGAACCTTCTGCGTCTGGTCCTGGATCCGACTCATAAAGATTCTGGGCATCAGTGCAGATCATTTCCTCGTCTGGATTCACAGAAGCGCTGGAGTCGACCTCTGATTCCCAGGCTATAGTATGAGTAAACAGCTCTGCAGACTCAACCATCTGTTCTACCTCATACTCAGACGGGCAGCTGGAGATTTGGGAGCTGTGAGGAAGCAAGTGCGATTTGGGTGACACCTTTGAGGACTGGAGTATTTGTGATGTTGAAGTTGATGTGGAGGAGAGCCCACTTAAAGGAGCACTTGATATCCGTTGAAGCACCTGCTGTTTTTGTGCCTCATCTGGAATTTGTAGCGATTGGCGTGGCCGTAAGAAAGGGATCTTATCGCATTGTCCGCTAAAAGAAGTAGACATTTTAGTTTGGCTGGAAGATGGTCTTTCTTCTGCAGATGTTACTGTTGCTTTAACACCTAACCCACGGACACAACCTTTTTTCCCCTTCCCAACACTCCTATTCCCCTTTCCACCAGCAGCAGGCCTTTTTCCACTCATTTTGGTGGTTAACTAATTCACAACTCTGGAGTTGTTTGCACAAAAAAACAATGGATGGTAACCGAGCAGAGCTGAGTGGCCAAACTGTGGTATTAGGCCAAAACTATTGGCTGGGTTAGATGCAGAAAAAAATATATTCAGTTTGCAACCTGATGGAGGTCAGTATAGATGGACTAATACAACAAGTCCCACACACAGCTAGAAGCCCAATATTTTTTCAGAGGTAGATGCAGAAAAAAATATATTCAGTTTGCAACCTGATGGAGGTCAGTATAGATGGACTAATACAACAAGTCCCACACACAGCTAGAAGCCCAAATATTTTTTCAGAGGTACTGTAGATGCAGATAAAAATTAGTTTTAATTTGCAACCTGATGGAGGTCAGTATAGATGGACTAATAGAGAAAGTCCGACACACTGCTAGAAGGCCAAATATTTTTTCAGAGCTAGATGCAGAAAAAAATTATATTCAGTTTGCAACCTGATGGAGGTCAGTATAGATGGATTAATAGAACAAGACCCACACACAGCTAGAAGCCCAATATTTTTTCAGAGGTAGATGCAGAAAAAAATATATTCAGTTTGCAACCTGATGGAGGTCAGTATAGATGGACTAATACAACAAGTCCCACACAAAGCTAGAAGCCCAATATTTTTTCTGAGGTAGATGCAGAAAAAAATATATTCAGTTTGCAACCTGATGGAGGTCAGTATAGATGGACTAATACAACAAGTCCCACACACAGCTAGAAGCCCAATATTTTTTCAGAGGTAGATGCAGAAAAAAATATATTCAGTTTGCAACCTGATGGAGGTCAGTATAGATGCACTAATACAACAAGTCCCACACACAGCTAGAAGCCCAATATTTTTTCAGAGGTAGATGCAGAAAAAAATATATTCAGTTTGCAACCTGATGGAGGTCAGTATAGATGGACTAATACAACAAGTCCCACACACAGCTAGAAGCCCAATATTTTTTCAGAGGTACTGTAGATGCAGATAAAAATTACTTTTAATTTGCAACATGATGGAGGTCAGTATAGATGGACTAATAGAGAAAGTCCGACACACTGCTAGAAGGCCAAATATTTTTTCAGAGCTAGATGCAGAAAAAAATTATATTCAGTTTGCAACCTGATGGAGGTCAGTATAGATGGATTAATAGAACAAGACCCACACACAGCTAGAAGCCCAATATTTTTTCAGAGGTAGATGCAGAAAAAAATATATTCAGTTTGCAACCTGATGGAGGTCAGTATAGATGGACTAATACAACAAGTCCCACACACAGCTAGAAGCCCAATATTTTTTCAGAGGTAGATGCAGAAAAAAATATATTCAGTTTGCAACCTGATGGAGGTCAGTATAGATGGACTAATACAACAAGTCCCACACACAGCTAGAAGCCCAAATATTTTTTCAGAGGTAGATGCAGAAAAAAATATATTCAGTTTGCATCCTGATGGAGGTCAGTATAGATGGACTAATACAACAAGTCCCACACACAGCTAGAAGCCCAAATATTTTTTCAGAGGTACTGTAGATGCAGATAAAAATTATTTTTAATTTGCAACCTGATGGAGGTCAGTATAGATGGACTAATACAACAAGTCCCACACACAGCTGGAAGCCCAAATATTTTTTCAGAGGTACTGTAGATGCAGATAAAAATTAGTTTTAATTTGCAACCTGATGGAGGTCAGTATAGATGGACTAATAGAATTATGCTATGCCCAAAAGATTTTACTTCACTAGGTGCAGTAAAAAAATTGGTATTCTATACACAGGTGGTATATCTTGCAACACAGATAAGCTACTCCACTGACTAACACACTCTGC
Organism: Phyllobates terribilis; assembly: GCF_046119375.1. Classification (NCBI taxonomy): domain Eukaryota; kingdom Metazoa; phylum Chordata; class Amphibia; order Anura; family Dendrobatidae; genus Phyllobates; species Phyllobates terribilis. The sequence goes on from NW_027362771.1 coordinate 18,422,705, forward strand.
AATAGGCCAAAAAGGATTAGCTTTGCTAGATTCAGCCAAATGCTGTGAAAAAAACTTGCACAGCACTGGCACAGACCTGCCTGGCAAAAAGTGATAGGAACTGATGTAACCTAGTCCTGAAAAGGACTCCAATTACAATTAGTCTTTACTCCCACAACCTATCTATTTAAGAGCACAGACCTCCCTGATAAAAGTCGTAGGAAATGCTGTAACCTAGTCCTTAAAAGGACTGCAATCACAACTATTCCCTACTCCCAAGCTATCTGTATATTTGTGCGACAATTGGCTTGAAATTAACAAGGTATAGCGCACACAGCAACAGCGGTGCCGTCTAACACGCAGCTGCAGCAGTGAGAAAATGGTGGCGACGGGGAAAATGGCTTGGTCTTATAGGGCAAGGACATGTGACATACACTGCCAATGACACATGCCCTTGCTTGTGTGAAAAAAAGCACTTCGCTCCGTGTGTGCGCTGCTGATAGGCTGACAGATTGCACCTCCCCACTGCAAATGCGGGAAAGAGAAAAAAAAATGGAGATCTTCATTGTTCCTGCAGAGATCCATCCCCTGCCCCTCCCCCCACCCCGCTGTACACTCAAACTGCGTATTAACATTAATTTTCATCATTACTGAGAAAAAATCCAGTTATGATTTTGGTGCACGAACAGTTATCGAACATAACCTCGAACAGCCGAATTTTTATCAAATTGTTCGTGTTCGCCGAACGGCTCGAACACCGCCCAAAACAGCTCGAATTTGAGATTGGCGAACAGTTCGAGTAGAACAACGCTCATCTCTAATAAAAACACACTCTTACTAAAAGACAGACTGAAAAGAGAGAAATACAGGGCAGAGATAAAGCAATAAAAAAATATTATTTGATTAATACTAAACCAGTATAAATAGGGAATGGTGGTATGGTAGGGGGGGTTTAATTGCCCCCCTCAAAGCACACCAAAGGGAGGCATCCAGGTAGGAGGGATTATAAAAATCATATCGAGTTCAATCACAAGAGGAGTCAAATGCCTTCATTACATCACCACCTCTTAGGCCCAAATGGACCTGATCAATGCCGCCGATCTGAAGACTCTTAGGGTTGCAATGATGATATTGTTTAAAATGTCTTGGCAGGGTCCGAAGTGATGATACATCCTCCACCCCCCCAGCCCCCAAAATATCTAAAACGTGCTCCCTCACGCGTCTCCTCAATTCCCTAGACGTGAGCCCCACGTAGATGAGCCAACATCCACAGGTGGCATGATAAATGATGCCAACGCTGCTACAAGAGATATATTGCCTGATGTCAAAAACTCTCGTGCCATCTGCATTAGAAAATGTTTTAGTCCTGACTATGTTTCTGCAGGAGAGGCAAGAGCCACAGGGATAGCAGCCCCATTTAGGGTTGCCAACATTGAAAGGCAAGACACTCTGGTGTACATAGTGACTATGCACCAGAGTATCCCAGAGATTCCTGCCCCTCCTTGCTGTCATAATAGGACGATTCGGAAAAAACTCCCGGAGACTTGGGTCAGTTTTTAGGATCTGCCAGTGTCTATCAAGGATGTCACTGATGGCGTGCCACTGATTATTAAATGTAGATATGAACCTCACCACGGGTTGGCCGGTGGACGCCAAAGGCGGCTTAGGTGCAAGCAGCTCTTGTCTGGAGGCTCGCATTGCTCTCTGATAACCCCTCTTAATGCTACGATTACTGTAGCCTCTTGAGACAAATCTCTCCCGCAAATCTCTCCCGCATGTCCACCGCACACTCTTTAAAATCCACATTATCAGAACAGATACGTCTAAGACGTAAAAACTGTCCTGTCAGTACTGCATTAATTGTGGATCTTGTGTGCGCAGATGAAGCATGCAGGAGAGAGTTGAGGTCTCCTTCCTGAATATGGTCGTGCCCATTCCACCATCCTCATGAATCGAAATCCTACCTTTGTTGCTAAGTAGTCTGTCCTGCTCCATATTTTTTCCTTATATGCTCACGATCGATTCCTGTGATTCGACCTTGTGCGCATGCGCCAGATGCTGCGGTCATGTGGCCGCGACGCGGTCTCGGGTGGGCGGCACCCCAAAATATGTGACGTCAGTGGGGAAGTTCCCCTCTTCCTGGGCGCCGCCTGAGATAGCGCCGCTGCCACCAATGTCTGCTGCTATGCGGCGACATGCACGGTTATTGGTCAGTAACTGATTGCTTCACATGGGACCCATGTATATATAAGAGGCCCTGTATCCACACACATCCCACCACGCCCCCTGAGGAAGTACGGAAACACATGTCGGGGCCTCCCCTGACACTGCTGGTTATCTGTTTACTCTCGCTTAGTATGCCTCACTTAACCCTTTCCATGTGATGCTTGTACTTTTTATGTGTTGCTGATAAAACTTCTGATGGTTGTCTATACTGTGACTTGTTACAGGTCACTTGATCTATAACATTATAACTCTTTCTATAACTTTCTCTGCACACATTGTTTTGTGACTTATGGATTGTATGGGTTGGACTATGTGACCTATTATAGGTCCGATGTGAATTTGATACCAGCTGTGTCGGGGTCTCCCCTGGCACTGCTGGTTATCTGTTTACTTTCACTAAGTATGCCTTACTTAACCATTTCCATGTGATGCTTGTACTTTATGTGTTGCTGAAAAAACTTTTGATGTTTGTCTATAATGTGACTTGTTACAGGTCACTTGATCTATGTCATTATAACTTTTTCTATAACTTTTTCTGCACACATTTTTTGGGACAAATGGATTATATGGGTTGGCCTATGTGACCTATTATAAGTCCAATGTGAATTGGATACCAGCTTTGTCTTTATCTACCCCCTGCTGCCTCACATGCCCATGTTATGTCCTTTCACACATGTTATTTATACCTATGTGTTATCTTTTAAAAAAAAATATATAAATAAAGCATTGATCTCTTTTAGTCTAACATATGGTGTTTTGATTATGTTACTTTGGGGTTTTGAAAATCTCCATTCTAGTTCATCCCAAAGATGTTTGAAGAAGTAGAAGCTTGGACTCTGTATTGACCAGGCACATTTTTCCACAACAATCCCACTCAACCATGACTTTATGGTCCATGATTTATGCACAGTCATACTGGAACAGTAAAGGGTATTTCCCAAACTGTTCCCACAAAGTTGGAAGCATACAATTGTCCAAAATGTCTCGGCATGCTGAAGCATTGAGAATTCTCTTATCTGCTACACCTGGGTTGGCTCTTCATTCAGAAACTGAAAAAAAATCCTAAACAACACAGAATGGTTATTATTCGTGTTCTAACAACCACCACTGACCTCAACACAAGTACCACAATTAACAGATGTCCTCCAAAGTGTTAACCTTAATTATAGATATTAAGCAATTTTTGCTCATAGTCAGCACAGATTTCATATATAAATGAGATTGCTGGTCAGCCTCACCATACTCAACACTCTATAACTCCATTTTTTCAATCTCTGACAGCGGCATTTAACATCGCCGTGTTGGAAGCGCGTCACTTACCCCACACATCGGTGACCCCGTCACGTGATCGCGGGTCTCTGATGGGTGGGCATGACAACCCTGGGTCTGCAGCAGACTCCAATGGTTGTCATGAGCTGATCGCTATGAGCGCCACCTAGTGGTCGGCGCTCATAGCATAGGACCATTTCTGCTACACAGAGGTGATCTGCTGATCACCTCTTTGTAGCAGAGGCGATCAGACAAGTGCTGCTTATAATCTCCTATGGAGACTATAGAAGCAAGCAAAAAGTGAAAAAAAAGTTTTTAAAAATATAAAAAAAATAAAAAAATATAAGTTTAAATCACCCCCCTCTCGCCCCATTCAAAATAAAATAATAAAAAAAAACACATACACATATGTAGTATCACCGCATTCAGAATCGCCCGATCAATCAATATAAAAAATAATTAATCGGATCGGTAAACGGTATAACGAGAAAAAAATTCTAAGAATTACGTTTTTTGTTCGCAACAACATAAAAATAAATTGCAATAATGGGAAATCAAAACATCAGATCTACCCCAAAATGGTATCAATAAAAACTGCAGCTCGGCGCGCAAAAAGTAAGCCCTCACTCAGCCCCAGATCCCGAAAAATAGAGATGCTGCCGGTCATGGAAAATGGCGCCTTTTTTTTTTTTTTTTTAAGGCAAACTTTGGATTTTTTTCACCACTTAAATGAAAAAGAACCTATATATGTTTGGTGTCTACGAACTCATAATTACCTGGAGAATAATAATGGCTGGTCAGTTTTAGCATTCAGTGAACGTGGTAAAAAAAATTTAAAAAAAATCTGTGGTATTGCACTTTTTTTGCAATTTCACCGCACTTGGAATTTTTTCCCGTTTTCCCGTATACGAAACTGTAAAACTAGTAATGGTGTTGAAAAGTAAAACTCGTCCTGCAAAAAATAAGCCCTCATATAACCATATTGACCAAGAAATATAAATGCTATGGCTCTGGGAACAAGGGGAGCAAAAAGCGAAAATGCAAAAATGGAAAATCCCAGGGTTGCTAACAGGTTGAAAAGATGGACCCAGCCAAATCATAGGACAGACAGAGTCCACAGTGTATTTATCTACCTCATTAAAGGGAATCTTCTGTCATGGGTTCAATTTAAATCATGTATTTTGGAGGTTTACATGGAAACCTTGGTGTAATCCTGGTGTAACCCAGCACTTCAATGCATGATATCAGTCAGTGTTGCACTGACAGAAGCCTTGTAGACTATGCTCCTGGCATTGTCAGACATGCTTGCCATAGTTGGCTGATCTGGAGTTCATCATAATGACCTCAAGTTGCCATGGCAATGATCTGGCCCTCACTAGGATGTTGTGGGGGCGCCAATCGGAAGGAAGAGGGAGCCATCTGCCTTTCCAGCCTTATAAATGCCACAATGAATATCGATTGTGGCATTTAGAGGGTTGAAATGTCCAGGGTGATGTGATAACTGCTCCTGGCAGTGACAGCCGGGTGTCGGACTTAACTTAAGCCGAGCTCTCTGCAGCTATCCCGCTTGCATAGCTCCTGTGCCCCTCATGATCACCATGACGTACCCACATGTCAAAGATCGGGAAACCCTATTGGACCATGACGTATGGGTACATCAAAGGTCATAAATGGGTTAATTGTCTAACTTAAAGGGGCTCTTTAGAAGCAGCAAAATTGTAAGGTTTTTTTTTTGAATCAGCACACACACTACTTTGCCAATAAAATGTGTCCTGTATTGCAAGTAATCAAAATTCAGGTTCATCTGCAATAACTATTATTTCCCTGAGTAAGAGCATAAAAAATGGTGTTTCTGGTCATAAATCAAAAATTCCTTGCAATACAGGACAACTCTTTCTTAGCAGATTTTGGTGGTAAGAAGTATAATGTTAAGATTAAAAAAAAAAATTGTTCCCAGTTATTTTAAAAAATATACACTCAGCGACAAACTCAACTAGTTTCTGAAGTGATTAAAAGGGGTCTCTACAATCATAAACTATTTTGTCGAGGGTGGGCAATGAGATAAAAAAAATTAAAGAACCTATACTCATATGTTATATTTCTGACTCTCCTCTGGTACTAGTCCTATGTAAATTGTTTACTTGATTGCAGTGCAGTTTGAGACAGCCAAGCCTACAAATTACCTACATTTGCTACGTTTGTACTTCATACATCCTCAATACAGCCAGGTAAACAATGTTAGCTACTCAGGAGCAGAAGGGTATAAAAGAGGTGAGTACACATGTACAGTAGGTACTTTTCTTATTTTATAGCATTGACTGCATTTCACAAAATGTTTAATGATCTTAAAATAAAGTATTTGAGCATTTTATGAGCTGACATTCTATAAATAAGGGACTAAAAAACACAAATGATCACTACTAGCCACTAGTAGTTGTTATGTTACTTTGCCTATACACCACTATTAGCCAAACATGGACCAAAAGAATACCCTTAACTTTGAGTTATATTACATCTTCCACAGAAGGTCATGTAAATATTCTGTGGCTAACACAATTATCTGCAATGTGTAAAAAGTGGGAGTTAAAATTTTCCCTAATCTGCAAATTGCCTCTTCTTGCACAACTCCCTAATCTGCAAATTTCATAAAAGTGAGCTTAAATTTAATTTGCATTGAATCAATTCATTCAACTCTGCTCTTGTGTTAAAATTTATTTGACTTTTTGAAGTTATTGCACAATTTTAAGCTTTGTTGTAAAATCATACATTATTATAACCATCATATGCTTAATATCTATTGTGACTTTAAAAAGTACTTCCATAACTTACCTTATAATATGTTAATAAATGCCTTATTGTATAAAATTTTGGTATTTCTTTATTTTGGGCATTGCCATTTTTTGCACCAAATTCTTCAAAATGGCAAAAACATGTCAGAAATTTTGTGCAAAGTCAAAAATGGCCTTTATTTTTGTCTCTAACCTTTTTTGTGAGTTTTTAGTGCAAAACATCGCACATCTTATAAAATTGCTCAAAAATTGTGGTAAAATATCGGACTTGCATAAAATTACTCCAGGAGACTGGAGTACATTGGCAACAAATTTTGTGTTTTGAAAACTTGCAAATGATGAATCAGATGAAAACATCTTAAAACCTTAAACTCGGTCCACAATGTTGAATATAAAATTAAAAAAAAAGCAAAAACTTAGAAAACAGAAGTAAAAAAGGCATAAATGGAAGGATGAAAACAAAAAAGGTGCAAAAAAACTCAACAAAAAACAGGTGCAAATGCAAAAAATAATTGGGGCTCCAAATTTTTACTGCTTTGTAATTTTTACCTAATACATTGTATGGTGTTTCTGTTTAACAGAGCATTATTCCCTAACAGCAATGTTTAAAATTACTTCACACAGCTGAATTAACATAACATTTTTTGGTGGGGTTATGAATTTTATTTTCTGTATGCCAGCAAGTTAACTATTGCTGAAGCCAGTAGTATGCTTTGTATTTACTTTGGACATATTTGTCAGATTGTTTAAAATACATATATAAAAAAATAATTTACTATGTTTCAATTTGACTTAAAAAGGAGGAAATAAGCATGACCAACCCTATTAAATCAAAGTATGTGCAATAATATCATATATTTAAAGGGAATCTGTCACCAGGTTTTTGTTACCCCATCAGATTGTAATGGCAGTGATTCCATTAAGGCGAGTTAGTGAACTGTGTGTTGTATTTGTATAAAATCATTGTTTTATCTGCTGCAGATCAACAAGTTCTCTAAATTCTGAGCTCCGTATAACCTCACCCACACCACTGATTGATAGATTTCCATGTACACTGTGCATAGGCTGAAAGCTGCTGGTGTTGTGGGCGAGGTTATAAAGAGCTCATGAATATGGAGGACTAGATGGCAGCAGATTAAGGCTAAGTGCCCACGATGCAGAAATGCTGCAGATTTTTTCCGCTTCTCCCTGGCAGGAAAAACGCATGTGGATTTTACATGCGTTTTTCCTGCCAGGTAGAAGCGTTTGTCAAGCGTTTTTGCATGCATTTCTGCATGCGGGTTATCAAGCGCTTTTCCAAGTGATTTTAGCATCACTTGGAAAAGTGCTTGACAACTTGGTCACACTATATAAATCCATGCTGCCGGCATGGATTTATATAGTGTGAGCAAGTTAATAGTTGAAAAAAATGAATAAAAATGGTAAAAAATAAAAAATAAACATTATACTCACCTTCCAATGGCCGGTCTCTTGTACAGGTCACGCGACCGCCAACGTCAGCGGTCGCGTGACCTGTTACATGACTAAATTACATCATTGAAGGTCCTTTTAGACCATCGCGAGCCGTACAAGAGACTGGACGCATTGTACAGGAGACCGGGGGCCATCTGAAGGTGAGTATAATGTTTATTTTTTATTTTAAATTCTTTTTTTAACAAGTACTATGGTACCCGGGTCTGGAGGAGAGTCTCCTCTTCTCCAGACCCGGGTACCATCCGCACATTGAATCGCTTAATATCCGCATGTGCACATGTAGTCATGCGGATATTAATCGATTCAATGCAAGTCAATGGTGGCAATTACACTATGTGTCCGCAAAATGAATGGACATGCAGCGCATTTTTCCGCAATGATAATCTGCAGCGGAAATTTCCGCAGCATGTGCACAGCACATGCGGATTATCATTGTGGACCATGGGGCACGTATTACCAAGCGTTTTTGAAGCATATTCACTGCGGAAATTCCCCAGAAAAAACGCTTGAAAAACGCATAGTGGGCACGCAGCCTTATTAGTCCTCTAGTGAAAATCTCCTGCTGATAAATCAGTGATTTTAATAAAAGTACTCTAAGCAGACAAGTAAGTGACACGTCACAGGTATCAGTGTCTGTTTCTACATTAAGCTGCTCTCAGATTAGGTGGCAAAAAACAGGTAACAGATTCCTTTTTTACTATTATTTATCTCATCCATTAAATAACACAGATATTTTGGATGACTTCCAAATAATCACTACTTATATTGATGTTATATTGTGTATGTTTCTTATTGGATGATAATGGGTGACTCAAATTTTTTATGAATTTCCTCAAAAATTTGGATTTGCTAGAATACAACATTTTCCACAATTTGATTTGCACCAATTCTAGCAAAATAGCAGCTGGGATACTTGAAACTGGGAGGGGGTTAAAAAATATTTATTACTTGCCAGCCCTAACCCTAACCCTTCCCCATCTTTCTCTCATTGCTACTGCTCTGTATTATATCTTCTACCGTCTTCTGCCTCTGGACTTCTAGTACCGGTGTGATGCACTTCATTGACCTTAATCTGAATGTCTCCTTCCAATATACCTGACATAAAGCAGAACATGGCCTTACTTGTTTTAGCTAAACTAATCTTTGAACAACAAAAAACTTATGAATTCCATTGTCTCATCAAAAGCAAACTATAATAGCAGTTTGTTCATTGTAACTAAGTTTTGTGCTTTAGTTACATAGTCTTTCTATGAACAATTAATCTGAAATGATTTTTCTAAGAAATGAAGGTGAAATAATGTAAATCTATATTGTAATTTTTCATTTTCAAACAATAATTACATTTAATGTGAGAAGGCTTATTAAAACGGAGAAAATAGACAGTGGGTTCACTAAAATACTTATAAACTAGATTTTTATTTGATTTTCCCATTAATTTATTTTGAAGATTCTTTGTACTTAGTTAAACCATTTTTTCTTGTCACTGCACCAAAAGAGTGGCTACATGTTGGTAGCAAAATATATAAGAGAAAGCAACATTAGAATATTGGCTGGTTTGTGACAAAGTTGGTGAGATGCCTTGGAAAAAAAAGATACGCTAGGCCTCATATATCAAAACTGAATAACAGCTATACTGTCCTTATTGTGCAGAACCAACTATCAGATTTCAGCTTTCATGTTTTAAACTTTGATTTGTTTCTGCAAGCAGCGGTGAAATTATAATTCAAACCGAGCCCAATTTTATTTTTGGGGGTTGATCAAGCAGGAAGGAAATGTGAAAGCTTTTCCTTTATATTTTCAATTCCTTTAGAAGTCACTTCTGGCTTTGGCTCAAAATACAAAAACTGCCACAATCAGGGATCAGGACTGTAATTTCTGATCCGTGATTCCTTGTAGATGGATTTTAGATGAGACCTAATACTACAGTCTTTCTTTCCAGACTACACTAACTCATGAAGAGAACTCCATGGTGGATGACTAAAAGTTATTTTTATGACATACAGTACAGACCAAAAGTTTGGATACACCTTCTCATTTAAAGATTTTTCTGTATTTTCATGACTTTGAAAATTGTACATTCACACTGAAGGCATCAAAACTATGAATTAACACATGTGGAATTATATATTTAACAAAATTGTGTGAAACAACTGAAAATATGGTAGTCATCGGAAATGGATTTCACTTCAGCGGTATGCCCTGTCAGGTTTAATAAGTGGGATTTCTTGCCTTATAAATGGGGTTGGGACCATCAGTTGTGTTGTGCAGAAGTCAGGTGGATACACAGCTGATAGTCCTACTGAATAGACTGTTAGAATTTGTATTTTGGCAAGAAAAAAGCAGCTAAGTAAAGAAAAACGAGTGGCCATCATTACTTTAAGAAATGAAGGTCAGTCAGTCCGAAAAATTGGGCAAACTTTGAAAGTGTCCCCAAGTGCAGTTGCAAAAACCATCAATTGCTACACAGAAACTGGCTCACATGAGGACCACCCCAGGAAAGAAAGACCAAGAGTCACCTTTGCTTCTGAGGATAAGTTTATCCGAGTCACCAGCCTCAGAAATCGCAGGCTAACAGCAGCTCAGATTAGAGACCAGGTCAATGCCACACAGAGTTCTAGCAGCAGACACATCTCTGCAACAACTGTTAAGAGGAGACTTTGTGCAGCAGGCCTTCATGGTAAAATAGCTGCTAGGAAACCACTGCTAAGGACAGGCAACAAGCAGAAGAGACTTGTTTGGGCTAAAGAACACAAGGAATGGACATTAGACCAGTGGAAATCTGTGCTTTGGTCTGATGAGTAGAGATGAGCGTTGTTCTGCTCGAACTGTTCGCCAATCTCAAATTCGAGCTGTTTTGGGCGGTGTTCGAGCCGTTCGGCGAACACGAACAATTTGAGAAAAATTCGGCTGTTCGAGGTTATGTTCGATAACTGTTCGTGCACCAAAATCATAACTGGATTTTTTCTCAGTAATGATGAAAATTAATGTTAATACGCAGTTTGAGTGTACAGCGGGGTGGGGGGAGGGGCAGGGGATGGATCTCTGCAGGAACAATGAAGATCTCCATTTTTTTTTCTCTTTCCCGCATTTACAGCGGGGAGGTGCAATCTGTCAGCCTATCAGCAGCGCACACACGGAGCGAAGTGCTTTTTTTCACACAAGCAAGGGCATGTGTCATTGGCAGTGTATGTCACATGTCCTTGCCCTATAAGACCAAGCCATTTTCCCCGTCGCCACCATTTTCTCACTGCTGCAGCTGCGTGTTAGACGGCACCGCTGTTGCTGTGTGCGCTATACCTTGTTAATTTCAAGCCAATTTTCGCACAAATATACAGATAGCTTGAGAGTAGGGAATAGTTGTGATTGCAGTCCTTTCAAGGACTAGGTTACAGCATTTCCTACGACTTTTATCAGGCAGGTCTGTGCTCTTAAATAGATAGGTTGTGGGAGTAAAGACTAATTGTAATTGGAGTCCTTTTCAGGACTAGGTTACATCAGTTCCTATCACTTTTTGCCAGGCAGGTCTGTGCCAGTGCTGTGCAAGTTTTTTTCACAGCATTTGGCTGAATCTAGCAAAGCTAATCCTTTTTTGCCTATTGTAGAGTGTGTTAGTCAGTGGAGTAGCCTATCTGTGTTGCAAGATATACCACCTGTGTATAGAATACCAATTTTTTTACTGCACCTAGTGAAGTAAAATCTTTTGGGCATAGCATCATTCTATTAGTCCATCTATACTGACCTCCATCAGGTTGCAAACTGAATCTAATTTTTTTCTGCATCTAGCTCTGAAAAAATATTTGGCCTTCTAGCAGTGTGTCGGACTTTCTCTATTAGTCCATCTATACTGACCTCCATCAGGTGGCAAATTCAAAAGAATTTTTATCTGCATCTACAGTACCTCTGAAAAAATATTTGGGCTTCTAGCTGTGTGTGGGACTTGTTGTATTAGTCCATCTATACTGACCTCCATCAGGTTGCAAACTGAATATATTTTTTTCTGCATCTACCACTGAAAAAATATTGGGCTTCTAGCTGTGTGTGGGACATGTTGTATTAGTCCATCTATACTGACCTCTATCAGGTTGCAAACTGAATATATTTTTTTCTGCATCTACCTCTGAAAACATATTGGGCTTCTAGCTGTGCGTGGGACTTGTTGTATTAGTCCATCTATACTGACCTCCATCAGGTTGCAAACTGAATATAATTTTTTTCTGCATCTAGCTCTGAAAAAATATTTGGCCTTCTAGTAGTGTGTCGGACTTTCTCTATTAGTCCATCTATACTGACTTCCATCAGGTTGCAAATTAAAAATAATTTTTATCTGCATCTACAGTACCTCTGAAAAAATATTTGGCCTTCTAGCAGTGTGTCGGACTTTCTCTATTAGTCCATCTATACTGACCTCCATCAGGTTGTAAATTCAAAATAATTTTTATCTGCATCTACAGTACCTCTGAAAAAATATTGGGCTTCTAGCTGTGTGTGGGACTTGTTGTATTAGTCCATCTATACTGACCTCCATCAGGTTGCAAACTGAATATATTTTTTTCTGCATCTACCTCTGAAAAAATATTGGGCTTCTAGCTGTGTGTGGGACTTGTTGTATTAGTTCATCTATACTGACCTCCATCAGGTTGCAAACTGAATATATTTTTTTCTGCATCTACCTCTGAAAAAATATTGGGCTTCTAGCTGTGTGTGGGACTTGTTGTATTAGTCCATCTATACTGACCTCCATCAGGTTGCAAACTGAATGTAATTTTTTTCTGCATCTAGCTCTGAAAAAATATTTGGCCCTCTAGTAGTGTGTCGGACTTTCTCTATTAGTCCATCTATACTGACCTCCATCAGGTTGCAAATTAAAAATAATTTTTATCTGCATCTACAGTACCTCTGAAAAAATATTTGGCCTTCTAGCAGTGTGTCGGACTTTCTCTATTAGTCCATCTATACTGACCTCCATCAGGTTGCAAATTCAAAATAATTTTTATCTGCATCTACAGTACCTCTGAAAAAATATTTGGGCTTCTAGCTGTGTGTGGGACTTGTTGTATTAGTCCATCTATACTGAACACCATCAGGTTGCAAACTGAATATATTTTTTTCTGCATCTACCTCTGAAAAAATATTGGGCTTCTAGCTGTGTGTGGGTCTTGTTCTATTAATCCATCTATACAGACCTCCATCAGGTTGCAAACTGAATATAATTTTTTTCTGCATCTAGCTCTGAAAAAATATTTGGTCTTCTAGCAGTGTGTCGGACTTTCTCTATTAGTCCATCTATACTGACCTCCATCAGGTTGCAAATTCAAAATAATTTTTATCTGCATCTACAGTACCCCTGAAAAAATATTTGGGCTTCTAGCTGTGTGTGGGACTTGTTGTATTAGTCCATCTATACTGACCTCCATCAGGTTGCAAACTGAATATATTTTTTTCTGCATCTACCTCTGAAAAAATATTGGGCTTCTAGCTGTGTGTGGGACTTGTTGTATTAGTCCATCTATACTGACCTCCATCATGTTGCAAACTGAATATATTTTTTTCTGCATCTACCTCTGAAAAAATATTGGGCTTCTAGCTGTGTGTGGGACTTGATGTATTAGTCCATCTATACTGACCTCCATCAGGTTGGAAACTGAATATAATTTTTTTCTGCATCTAGCTCTGAAAAAATATTTGGCCTTCTAGTAGTGTGTCGGACTTTCTCTATTAATCCATCTATACTGACCTCCATCAGGTTGCAAATTAAAAATAATTTTTATCTGCATCTACAGTACTTCTGAAAAAATATTTGGCCTTCTAGCAGTGTGTCGGACTTTCTCTATTAGTCCATCTATACTGACCTCCATCAGGTTGCAAATTCAAAATAATTTTTATCTGCATCTACAGTACCTCTGAAAAAATATTTGGGCTTCTAGCTGTGTGTGGGACTTGTTGTATTAGTCCATCTATACTGACCTCCATCAGGTTGGAAACTGAATATAATTTTTTTCTGCATCTAGCTCTGAAAAAATATTTGGCCTTCTAGTAGTGTGTCGGACTTTCTCTATTAATCCATCTATACTGACCTCCATCAGGTTGCAAATTAAAAATAATTTTTATCTGCATCTACAGTACCTCTGAAAAAATATTTGGCCTTCTAGCAGTGTGTCGGACTTTCTCTATTAGTCCATCTATACTGACCTCCATCAGGTTGCAAACTGAATATATTTTTTTCTGCATCTACCTCTGAAAAAATATTGGGCTTCTAGTTGTGTGTGGGACTTGTTCTATTAGTCCATCTATACTGACCTCCATCAGGTTGCAAATTGAATATAATTTTTTTCTGCATCTAACCCAGCCAATAGTTTTGGCCTAATACCACAGTTTGGCCACTCAGCTCTGCTCGGTTACCATCCATTGTTTTTTTGTGCAAACAACTCCAGAGTTGTGAATTAGTTAACCACCAAAATGAGTGGAAAAAGGCCTGCTGCTGGTGAAAAGGGGAATAGGCGTGTTGGGAAGGGGAAAAAAGGTTGTGTCCGTGGGGTAGGTGTTAAAGCAACAGTAACATCTGCAGAAGAAAGACCATCTTCCAGCCAAACTAAAATGTCTACTTCTTTTAGCGGACAATGTGATAAGATCCCTTTCTTACGGCCACGCCAATCGCTACAAATTCCAGATGAGGCACAAAAACAGCAGGTGCTTCAACGGATATCAAGTGCTCCTTTAAGTGGGCTCTCCTCCACATCAACTTCAACATCACAAATACTCCAGTCCTCAAAGGTGTCACCCAAATCGCACTTGCTTCCTCACAGCTCCCAAATCTCCAGCTGCCAGTCTGAGTATGAGGTAGAACAGATGGTTGAGTCTGCAGAGCTGTTTACTCATACTATAGCCTGGGAATCAGAGGTCGACTCCAGCGCTTCTGTGAATCCAGACGAGGAAATGATCTGCACTGATGCCCAGAATCTTTATGAGTCGGATCCAGGACCAGACGCAGAAGGTTCTGACCATAATGTAGACCCTCATTCCCAAACTGTAACTCCTGTTGGTGGAGACAATGAGGAAGACGATGATAAGACTCAAATACCTGATTGGAGCGACAACTTTAGTTTTTTGTCAGGGCAGGAACAGGTTGGTTCTGAGGACGACGGGTGTGATAACACACAGGGTGATGATGATGAGGTTGGAGATCCCACTTACTGTCAACCCACAGTCAGCCAAGAGATGAGGTCAGCAGAGGAGGTGGAGGAAGATGCTAGTGACGACGAGGTCAGGTTGCGCCTTCCTGGACAGAGACGTAGTACTGGAAGCACGTCAACAACTGCATCCTCAAACACAACTCTGCCTCTCACCACAAGTCGTGGTGGCTCTTCAGGTCACATGGGTGCTAAGCCTTGCATTGCCTGGGCATTTTTTCAGATCGATAAAGATGACCCAACTCGTGTTATCTGTAACATTTGTCAGCAAAAGCTAAGTAGAGGCCAAAAAATACATAGTTTGAGTACTTCATGCATGAACCGGCACATGGACATGAAGCATAAGTTGCAGTGGGAAGCTCAGTGTGCTACAATGCGGCCTAGCCGGCCGGGCCAACCACCGTCTGCCATATATTGTGCATCCGCGGCCTCTTCATCCTCTGTGACTGGGGGGACAGCAGTCACACCTGTTTTGGGGCGCAGACCTGCCACCTCTTTACCCGCAACAGCCAGCGTGATTGGCAGGTCATCATTTTCTTTGGAGGTGGTAACACCAGCTGGTGTTGAGCGCTGTCCGACATCGATAGCACCACCTTTGGATCAAGGCAACCTAACATGTACGCCTGCATCTTCCTCACAGACCGGCAGTTTGCCGGGGACACCCTTATCAACCCCGTCTAAGCACAATAGCCAGCCCTCGGTCCCTCAGATGTGGACAAGTAAAAGACCATTTCCTCCTAGCCATGAGAAAGCTAAGAGGTTGAATTTCACCATCTGCAAGCTCTTGGCTACAGAAATGCTGCCTTTCCGCCTGGTGGACACAGAGGATTTTCGAGACCTTATGTCCGTCGCAGTGCCCCAGTACCAGATGCCCAGTCGGCACTACTTCTCAAAGAAAGGTGTGCCTGCGCTCCACCAGCATGTCGCACACAACATCACCGCTTCTTTGAGAAACTCTGTGTGTGACAGGGTGCATTTCACCACAGACACTTGGACGAGTAGGCATGGACAGGGGCGTTACATGTCGCTGACTGGGCACTGGGTAACTATGGTGACAGCAGGACAAGGGGCTGCTGTCCAAGTCTTGCCGTCCCCACGAGTTGTGCGTCAATCCTCTTTATGTCAAAGTTCCTCCACTGCTTCTGCCTCCTCAACCTCCTCTCGGTCTTCCACCTGCACCCAAAGCCTGTCTGGTCATGCCACAAGCTTTCTAACTGCGCAGAAGGGATCCTGCACACCTCCTTACTATGCTGGCAGTAGGGCTCAACGTCATCAGGCGGTTTTTACTTTGAAATGTCTGGGAAATGTGAGTCACACAGCTGAGGAGTTGTGGTCAGCTCTGGAGAACCAATTTCATGAATGGTTGTCTCCACTGGACCTGAAACCAGGGAAGGCCGTGTGCGACAATGCTGCAAACCTGGGTGCGGCCCTTCGCCGGGGCAATGTCACACACGTGCCTTGTATGGCTCACGTGTTGAACCTGGTTGTCCAGCAATTTTTAGCCCACTATCCCAGACAAGATGGCCTTCTGCAGAGGGCACGGTCGCTGTGTGCTCACTTCCGCCGTTCGCATCCCGCAGCTCAGCGACTTACATCTCTACAGAAGTCGTTGGGCCTGCCACTTCACCGGCTAAAATGCGATGTGCCTACCCGGTGGAATTCAACTCTGCACATGTTGCAGCGACTGTGGCAGCACCGACAAGCCCTGGTGCAATACGTTCTGACGTATAGCCTGGGCCAACGAGATTCAGAGGTGGGGCAAATCACGCTGGAGGAGTGGTCTCAGATCAGGGACCTATGCACCCTTCTGCACAGTTTTGAAATGGCGACGAAGTTGTTTAGTGCTGACGATGCCATTATCAGCATGACTATTCCGGTGATTAACATGCTGGAGCACATTTAAACAGAATTCGGAGTCAGGTGGAGGCACAAGAGGAGGTGGAGGAAGTAGAGGAGGAGGAGTTGTATGCGGAAGGGCTAACATCTGCAAGGTCCAGACGGTCGGCAGCACCAAGGCGGCAGGCATGTGAGGGTGGGGGAGATGGTTTTACCAGGGCGCATGGTAGCAGCCAAACTAGTGAGGAAGGTGCAGGAGCCCAGGAAGAAGTGGAGGACGAACTGATGGAAGACTCATCAGATGAGGGAGACCTTGATCACATTTCTGTTGTGCGAGGTTGGGGGGAGAGGACAGAGGAAGGAAGCATGATTGTTACCTCGCCACCAACACAACAGGGACTTGGTGCTCCTGGATGCGCAACACACATGAGTGCCTTCTTGCTGCACTACCTGCAACATGACCCTCGAATTGTGAGAATTAGAAATAATCCTGACTACTGGGTTGCCACACTGTTAGATCCCCGGTACAAAAGTAAATTTGCAGAAATTATTCCTGCCATAGAAAGGGATGCACGCATGCAGGAGTATCAGCAGAGACTGTTGCAGAATCTTACATGTGCTTTTCCACAAAATACCAGTGGTGCACGTAGTGAATCTCACAGTTCCAACTTGCCAACCGTGGGACCGTCAAGTGTTCAGCACTCAAACCGTAACAGAACCACAGTATCTGCTGGTAACATCAATTTTGCGGAATCATTTCACCACTTTTTTAGCCCATCCTTTGCAAGGCCACAGGAGACAAGAAGTCTGACACATAGTCAACGCCTAGAGACGATGGTACAGGAGTATCTCCAAGTAAACATTGAAGCCACGACTGTGTCACTGGACCCTTGCTCTTTTTGGGCTTCCAATCTGGATAAATGGCCGGAGCTAGCCACTTACGCCTTGGAGATCTTGTCATTCCCCACAGCCAGCGTTCTGTCTGAACGTGTGTTCAGCGCTGCTGGTGGTGTGCTGACAGATAAGCACACGCGGCTCTCCACTAATAATGTAGACAGACTCACGTTCATAAAGATGAACAAATCATGGATCCGAAACGACTTTTCTACCCCTGTGTCATCCTGGGGAGAGTAAAAGCTTGATGATTGGTTAAAATCACCCTACCAACCGTTTTAAGCTTTCAAATTACTAATCATGTTTATCTGTATCTTGACTGGAAAATAATTTGGGCTTTGTAGCAGTGTGCAGCACTGATCCTATTAGGCCATCTATAATAAGCTCCACCAGATTTAAAATTAAAAATAATTTTTAGCTGCATCTAGCCCGGAAAATAATTTTGGGGCTCCGAGATGCGCAAGACACATAAGTGCCTTCTTGCTGCACTACCTGCAGCATGACCCTCATATTGTCAGAATTCGAAGTAATCATGACTACTGGGTTGCCACACTCTTAGATTCCCCAAACTTTTCGATCAACCTTTTCATTTTAATAAAGACCAAAAAAATGGTCATTTTTGAAATTATAAGCATTAGCAGGTTGTTAGAAACTGAAATCAAACAGTTTTCAACTCAAAACTTTATTGTAGGTGATGTTACATTTTCACATAGGACCCCTTGTTCGAAAGGAGCTTCTGAACTCTCTCGTCCATTGAATTTGTCAGGTTTTGGATGGTTTCTGCTTCAATTGTTTTGCATGAGGACAGAATACCCTCCCAGAGCTGTTGCTTAGATGTGAACTGCCTCCCGCCATCATAGACACTCCTTTTAATGATGCTCCAAAGGTTCTGAATGGGGTAGAGGTCAGGGGAGCATGGGGGTCACACCATAAGTTTGTCCCCTTTTATGCCCATATCAGCCAGAGATGCAGATGTTTTATGTGCAGCATGAGATGGTGCATTATCATGCAGAAAAATGATCTTGCTGTGAAATACACCGTTCTTCTTCTTGAACCATGGCAGGAAGTGCTGTTTGAGAAAATCCACATACATTATGGAGTTCATCTTTAGCGCCTTCAGGGATCCTAAAGGGGCCGACAATCTCTCTCCCCATGATTCCAGCCCAAAACATTACTCCACCTCCTCCTTGTTGGCGCTGTAGCCGTGTTTGCGTGGGGTGTCCATCAACCAGCCATCCTTCACTCCATCCATCTGGACCATCGAGCGCTGCACGGCACTCATCCGTGAACAAAACAGTTTTGAAATCAGTCTTCATGTAATGTTTGGCCCACTGGAGCCGTTTCTGCTTGTGTGAAGTGGATAGAGGAGGTCGACAGGATGGCGTATGCACAGCTGCAAACCTCTGAAGGACCCTGCATCTTGTTGTTCGGGGGACGTTGGAGGCACCAGCAGCTTCAAAAACTTGTCTGCTGCTATGACAAGGCTTTCTTGCCGCTGCTCTTTTAACCTGACGTAATTGCCTGTAGGAAAGAGTGCTCAATTTGCCCTTATCAGCACGCACACGTGTGTACTGTGGATCAGCTACATACTTCTTGATTGCCAAGACACTTCATCCTGATCATCGCACAATGTTGATTGTAGTCATGCCTTGACCTAAACACTCCACAATTTGTTGCTTCTCAGCAGCCGACACATCCTTTTTCTTTCCCATTTTGGCAGAAAATGTAGGCTGCTTAATAATGTGCGAGAGCCTTCTTAAGTAGTCTTGCCTTTCATTGGACACACCTGCCAAACTAATTAGCACAGGTGTCTGCAATTGCTTACAGTGATATAAAGAGCCCTGACACACATCACCATCAATGAGTTTAACTGACAAACAAACAAATTCTTCCCTTATCACTACTAAACACTTTTTGCATAATAATTTGGAACGCAGTGTACATGTGCTTTTCCACAAAACACCAGTGGTTCACGTAGTGAATCTTACAGTTCTAACTTGCCAACCGTGGTCTGTATGGAATTGTTCAATAAAGGTCCCAAAATTAAGATAACATAGATGGGAGAGGTCTCTATGAATAGGAATTCCTAAGTATTTGATACCCTGTGAGGTCCAGGCAAAGGGAAAGTTGGACTGGATGGAATCCTATATGGATTTGGGGAGGGAGACATCGAGGGCCTCAGACTTCGCTGCATTGATTTTAAAATTTTACCATGTAACAAAGTGATCTATTTCAGCCATAACAGCAGGGATGGATATATGTGATTGAGTGATATATACTAGGACATCATCAGCAAATAGAGAGCACTTGTACTCGGTGCCTCCCACCTCAATCCACCTAATATTGGGGTTATGGCGAATTGATGAGAGCAGGTGCTCCGTCACTAGGATGTATAAGAGAGGGGACAGAGGACATCCCTGCCTTGTCCCATTGGTGATTGTGAAAGGTGATGAAAATGTTCTGACGCACCCCCTGGGCCTTGGGACACCCGGAGCCGGACCCTTTTTGGTGGATGCTGGTGGTTGTAGTCTTCGTGGCGGCGACCCGGTTCCGTGGCTCAGGGCGGTCAAACCAGTGGCGGAACTATTTATGTGGTTTTGATGTTTAAATGTCCGACTACGCCACCCGTGGATTGCGGTCAGAGTGAACCGCCGCTACAGGGCAGACCGCTGAGGCTGGTGTTGTGGGTGCAGCAGAGCGTAGCATAACTCCCCACGGGAGGAGTATAGCCTCAGGGCAGTGTATGCGGAGGATGGGGGTGATGGTGCAGGGCAGCAGCAGTAACGACACGGAGTCAGTGATGCAGTCCAGGGCCTTTACTCACAGTTCTTATTATCCAGACCACGTCTGCAGGTAACGGCTGCCCACGTCGTACTGTGCTCACCAGGTGAGGGGCTCAGACAACTCCCAGATAACTTTGGAGCACTTCACAGGACCCCCTTTGTGTGTCCTTTGTCTGGCCTTTCTTACCAACACTTCTGTCCGGCTGCCTCGGGCCTCCTCTTGGTAAACTTGGCACCAGTTTCCCTGACCCTATGTGGTGCCTTGCTAGCGGGTGTAGCGAGGGGCTGCGCCACATAAAATGTCAGAGCCTCCAGTTTCTAGCTGAGGGTCGTTTCCTGCCTCCACTAGTTTGGGGACCGGTCTCCCCCTTTGGCTTGACCCCTCCACGCAGGTGGATTCGGGCGTGCGGTGGCGACTCGCCCGTCCGCACCCCTGGGATCCCTTCATTCCTCGTTCCTGGAGCCTTCTCCGCTCCTCTTCCTTCCTTCTCCCTCTTCCAGGCCTGGGCCTCTGTTACTAGGCCCGCCTCCGGAGCAGAGCTCATGCAGAGCCCCTGCTCCCTGCCACTTCTGCTCAGACTTCTCTGCACTGAACTAAGATGGTGCCCACCTTTTATACTCCCTTCTCAATGCACCCAGGAACTGCTTCCTCCCTGCTCCTGCATTACAGGGTTCCCCTTCCTCAGTGTTCCCTCCCCCCACTCCAGCCAGGGACAGGGACTGTCGTGCCCATCTCAGGGGCATATTGGTCGCCCTGCCCCACGGCAATGTGGTGTAATGCATGCAGGTGTTGGGTCCTGATCCACACTCCATCCTTACCTGAGAGTGAGATATCACACCTCTGGGTGAGGTGCAATACGTCTGTAGCAACCGAGCCCTCAGGGTGCTACAGTTCCATTTATCTTCAGCCTAGGTGACGTATTGCGATACAGGGCCGTGATTTTGGCTATAAAATGGTCCCCTAGACCCCTACCCCAAGCTTTTTAAGAGAATCATATATGGCGTGCCAGAAGACTCTATGGAATGCTTTCTCAGCATCCAACGAGAGTATCTAATTACAAATTTTTAACTGCATCTAGCCCAGGAAATACTTTGTGCCTAGTAGCAGTGTCTGCTAGTCAGCGGATTATCCCGGCTGTTAAGCAAGCTACACCACCTGTAGTTTAGACACTTAATTTTTTCAAAGGAAATGCTTCGGGACCATGGGATACTTAGTGAAGAGCATCAGGAGGCACCCCAAGGCATAGGGGCTGGGACTGGCAGTAGGATGCCTTGCGGTGGACAGCCGAGCTCGATCCTTATAAAAGCTTTTTAACTGCAGCAGCTTTAGTGGACGCTACTGGAGCTGGAATTACCGCGGCTGCTGGCATGAGACTTGCCCTCCAATAGATCCTTGTAAATGGATTTAAAGTGTATTCATTCAAATTAGAGAAACAATTTAAATTAAAAAGCTTAGAGATGCCTCCACCACAGGGGGGCTCGCTCGACCCACCAGCGGACAGGCACCAGTATTGGGAGAGGGGGGCTGGCCGTCAGGGTTCACCGCGGCTCTGGCACAAACCCGGCGACACGGAGGTGGCACGGGCAGGAGCGGACTGGCCGTGTCGGCTTCTCACTTTTTGGATTTTAGAAGGGCATGACATGCCTATATCTGTGTCTCCCCCTCCTTTTACTCCTCCACCTCTTTTATTTTCGCATGACTATATGTACTTGTCACTTTTCCATGTGTTAGTTATGTCTTCTGAGCAGTTTGTCAGCTTTTGGACACCTTTGAAGGTGTTTTCTATGTGTTTCTATGTGTTTTTGTTTGCCTGCCATTGGTTTTAACGGTGTTCGAAGGTGTTCGACGAACAGTTCGACGAACAGTTCGGCGAACACACGGGTGTTTGACAAACCGAACCGAAATCGAACACTACGGGGGTGGCTCAACACTACTGATGAGTCCAAATTTGAGATCTTTGGTTCAACCACCGTGTCTTTGTGCGGCATAGAAAAGGTGAACGGATGGACTCTACATGCCTGGTTCACACCGTGAAGCATGGAGGAGGAGGTGTGATGGTGTGGGGTTGCTTTGGTGGTGACACTGTTGGGGATTTATTCAAAATTGAAGGCATACTGAACCAGCATGGCTACCACAGCATCTTGCAGTGGCATGCTATTCCATCTGGTTTGCGTTTAGTTGGACCATCATTTATTTTTCAACAGGACAATGACCCCAAACACACCTCCAGGCTGTGTAAGGGCTATTTGACCAAGATGGAGAGTGATGGGGTGCTGCGGTAGATGACCTGGCCTCCACAGTCACCAGACCTGAACCCAATCGAGATGGTTTGGGGTGAGCTGGACCGCAGAGTGAAGGCAAATGGGCGAACAAGTGCTAAGCATCTCTGGGATCTCCTTCAAGATTGTTGGAAGACAATTTCCGGTGACTACCTCTTGAAGCTCATCAAGAGAATGCCAAGAGTGTGCAAAGCAGTCATCAAAGCAAAAGGTGGCTACTTTGAAGAACCTAGAATATAAGATATATTTTCAGTTGTTTCACACATTTTTGTTAAGTATATAATTCCACGTGTGTTAATTCATAGTTTTGATGCCTTCAGTGTGAATGTACAATTTTCAAAGTCATGAAAATAAAGAAAAATCTTTAAATGAGAAGGCGTGTCCAAACTTTTGGTCTGTACTGTAGACACAGCAGGTCTTACAGTAAGTTCCTATATAGCACATCTTGTACATACATTTCCAAAAATGTGTTCTATATATTTGATTTTTTTATCATCTGCATGGAATTCCGCATATTCATCATGTTCAAAACAAAAGAACTTTGCTCTGCATAATAGGGGACCAAAGTTTAAAAAGCTACAAATCTACAGTCACTGTTAGTGTTGAGCCACCCCCGTAGTGTTCGAGTTCGGTTCGGTTCGTCGAACACCCTTGTGTTCGCCGAACTGTTCGTCGAACTGTTCGTTGAACAACTTCGAACACCGTTAAAACCAATGGCAGGCAAACAAAACACATAGAAACACATAGAAAACACCTTCAAATGTGTCCAAAAGCTGACAAACTGCTCAGAACACATAACTAACACATGGAAAAATGACAAGTACATATAGTCATGCGAAAAGAAAAGAGGTGGAGGAGTAAAAGGAGGGGGAGACACAGATATAGGCATGTCATGCCCTTCTAAAATCCAAAAAGTGAGTAGCCAACATGGCCAGTCCGTTCCTGTTCCGGCAGGTCTAAGCTTTTTAATTTAAATTGTCTCTCTAATTTGAATGAATACACTTTAAATCCTTTTACAAGGATCTATTGGAGGGCAAGTCTCATGCCAGCAGCCGCGTAATTCCAGCTCCAGTAGCGTCCACTAAAGCTGCTGCAGTTGAAAAGCTTTTATAAGGAACGAGCTCGGCGGTCCACTGCAAGGCATCCTACCGCCAGTCCCAGCCCCTATGCCTTGGGGTGCCTCCTGATGCTCTTCACTGAGTATCCCGGGGTCCCGAAGCATTTCCTTTGAAAAAATTAAGTGTCCAAACTACGGGTGGTATAGCTTGCTTAACAGCTGGGATAATCCGCTGACTAGCAGACACTGCTACTAGGCACAAAGTATTTCCTGGGCTAGATGCAGTTAAAAATTTGTAATTAGATACTCTTGTTGGATGCTGAGAAAGCATTCCATAGAGTCTCCTGGCACGCCATATATTATTCTCTTAAAAAGCTTGGGGTAGGGGTCTAGGGGACCCTTTTATAGCCAAAATCACGGCCCTGTATTGCAATACGTCACCTAGGCTGAAGATAAATGGAACTGTAGCACCCCGAGGGCTTGGTTGCTACAGAGGTATTGCACCTCACCCAGAGGTGTGATATCTCACTCTCAGGTAAGGATGGAGTGTGGATCAGGACCCCGACACCTGCATGCATTACACCACATTGCCGTGGGGCAGGGCGACCAATATGTATCTGAGATGGGCACGACAGTCCCTGTCCCTGGCTGGAGTGGGGGGAGGGAACACTGCGGAAGGGGAACCCTGTAGTGCAGGAGCAGGGAGGAAGCAGTTCCTGGGTGCATTGAGAAGGAAGTATAAAAGGTGGGCAACATCTTAGTTCAGTGCAGAGAAGTCTGAGCAGAAGTGACAGGGAGCAGGGGCTCTGCATGAGCTCTGCTCCGGAGGCGGGCCTAGTAACAGAGGCCCAGGCCTGGAAGAGGGAGAAGGAAGGAAGAGGAGCGGAGAAGGCTCCAGGAACGAGGAACGAAGGGAACCCAGGGGTGCGGACGGGCGAGTCGCCACCGCACGCCCGAATCCACCTGCGTGGAGGGGTCAGGCCAAAGGGGGAGACCGGTCCCCGAAGCTAGTGGAGGCGGGAAACGACCCTCAGCTAGAAACCGGAGACTGTGACATTTTATGTGGTGCAGCCCCTCGCTACACCCATTAGGAAGGCACCACATAGGGTCAGGGAAACTGGCACCAAGTTTACCAAGAGGAGGCCCGAGGCAGCCGGACAGAAGCGTTGGTAAGAAAGGCCAGACAAAGGACACACAAAGGGGGTCCTGTGAAGCGCTCCAAAGTGATCTGGGAGTTGTCTGAGCCCCTCACCTGGTAAGCACAGTACGACGTGGGCAGCCGTTACCTGCAGAAGTGGTCTGGATAATAAGAACTGTGAGCAAAGGCCCTGGACTGCATCACTGACTCTGTGTCGTTACTGCTGCTGACCTGCACCATCACCCCCATCCTCCGCATACACTGCCCTGAGGCTATACTCCTACCGTGGGGAGTTATGCTACGCTCTGCTTCACCCACAACACCAGCCTCAGCGGTCTGCCCTGCAGCGGCGGTTCACTCTGACTGCAATCCACGGGTGGCATAGTCGGACGTTTAAACATCAAAACCACATAAATAGTTCCGCCACTGGTTTGACCGCCCTGAGCCACGGAACCGGGTCGCCGCCACGGAGACTACAACCACCAGCATCCACCAAAAAGGGTCTGGCTCTGGGTGTCCCAAGGCCCAGGGGGTGCGTCAGAACATTTTCATCACCTTTCAAAATCACCAATGGGACAAGGCAGGGATGTCCTCTGTCCCCTCTCTTTTACATCCTAGTGACGGAGCACCTGCTCTCATCAATTCGCCATAACCCCAATATTAGGTGGATTGAGGTGGGAGGCACCGAGTACAAGTGCTCTCTATTTGCTGATGATGTCCTAGTATATAACACTCAATCACATATATCCATCCCTGCTGTTATGGCTGAAATAGATCACTTTGTTACATGGTCAAATTTTAAAATCAATGCAGCGAAGTCTGAGACCCTCGATGTCTCCCTCCCAAAATTCATACAGGATTCCATCCAGTCCAACTTTCCCTTTGCCTGGCCCTCACAGGGTATCAAATACTTAGGAATTCCTATTCATAGAGACCTCTCCCGTCTATGTTATCTTAATTTTGGGCCCTTTATTGAACAACTCCATACAGACCACGGTTGGCAAGTTAGAACTGTAAGATTCACTACGTGAACCACTGGTGTTTTGTGGAAAAGCACATGTACACTGTGTTCCAAATTATTATGCAAAAAGTTTTAGGAGTGATAAGGGAAGAATTTATTTGTTTGTCAGTTAAACTCATTGATGGTGATGTGTGTCAGGGCTCTTTATATCACTGTAAGCAATTGCAGACACCTGTGCTAATTAGTTTGGCAGGTGTGTTCAATGAAAGGCAAGACTACTTAAGAAGGCTGTCCCACATTATTAAGCAGCCTACATTTTCTGCCAAAATGGGAAAGAAAAAGGATGTGTCGGCTGCTGAGAAGCAACAAATTGTGGAGTGTTTAGGTCAAGGCATGACTACAATCAACATTGTGCGATGATCAGGATGAAGTGTCTTGGCAATCAAGAAGTATGTAGCTGATTCACAGTACACACGTGTGCGTGCTGATAAGGGCAAATTGAGGACTCTTTCCTACAGGCAATTATGTCAGGTTAAAAGAGCAGAGGCAAAAAAGCTTTGTCATAGGAGCAGACACGTTTTTGAAGCTGCTAGTGCCTCCAACGTCCCCCGAACAACAAGATGCAGGGTCCTTCAGAGGTTTGCAGCTGTGCGTACGCCATCCTGTCGACCTCCTCTATCCACTTCACAAAAGCAGAAATGGCTCCAGTGGGCCAAACATTACATGAAGAATTATTTCAAAACTGTTTTGTTCACGGATGAGTGCCGTGCAACGCTCGATGGTCCAGATGGATGGAGTGGAGGATGGCTGGTTGATGGACACCCCACGCAAACACGGCTACAGCGCCAACAAGGAGGAGGTGGAGTAATGTTTTGGGCTGGAATCATGGGGAGAGAGATTGTCGGCCCCTTTAGGATCCCTGAAGGGGTAAAGTTGAATTCCATAATGTATGTGGAGTTTCTCAAACAGCACTTCCTGCCATGGTTCAAGAAGAAGAACCGTGTATTCCACAACAAGATCATTTTTATGCATGATAATGCACCGTCTCATGCTGCACATAACACATCTGCATCTCTGGCTGATATGTGTATAAAAGGGGACAAACTTATGCTGTGACCCCCATGCTCCCCTGACCTCTAACCCATTCAGAACCTCTGGAGCATCATCAAAAGGAGTGTCTATGATGGCGGGAGGCAGTTCACATCTAAGCAACAGCTCTGGGAGTGTATTCTGTCCTCATGCAAAACAATTGAAGCAGAAACCATCCGAAAACCTGACAAATTCAATGGACGAGAGAGTTCAGAAGCTCCTTTCGAACAAGGGGTCCTATGTGCAAATGTAACATCACCTAGAATAAAGTTTTGAGTTGAAAACTGTTTGATTTCAGTTTCTAATAACCTGCTAATGCTTATAATTTCAAAAATGACCATTTTTTTGGTCTTTATTAAAATGAAAAGGTTGATCGAAGAGTGTGGGGGATCTAAGAGTTTGGCAACCCAGTAGTCGGGATTACTTCGAATTCTGTCAATCTGAGGGTCATGTTGCAGGTAGTGCAGCAAGAAGGCACTTATGTGTCTTGCGCATCTCGGAGCCCCAAAATTATTTTCCGGGCTAGATGCAGCTAAAAATTATTATTAATTTTAAATCTGGTGGAGCTTAGTATAGATGGCCTAATAGAATCAGTACTGCACACTGCTACAAAGCCCAAATTATTTTCCAGCCAAGATATAGATAAACATGATTATTGATTTGAAAGCTTAAAACGGTTGGTGAGGTGATTTTAACCAATCATCATGCTTTTACTCTCCCCAGGATGACACAGGGGTAGAAAAGTCGTTTCGGATCCATGATTTGTTCATCTTTATGAACGTGAGTCTGTCTACATTATCAGTGGAGAGCCGCGTGCGCTTATCTGTCAGCACACCACCAGCAGCGCTGAACACACGTTCAGACAGAACGCTGGCTGCGGGGCATGACAAGATCTCCAAGGCGTAAGTGGCGAGCTCCGGCCATTTATCCAGATTGGAAGCCCAAAAAGAGCAAGGGTCCAGTGACACAGTCATGGCTTCAATGTTTACTTGGAGATACTCCTGTACCATCGTCTCTAGGTGTTGACTATGTGTCAGACTTCTTGTCTCCTGGGCCTTGCAAAGGATGGGCTAAAAAAGTGGTGAAATGATTCCGCAAAATTGATGTTACCAGCAGATACTGTGTTTCTGTTACGGTTTGAGTGCTGAACAATCGACGGTCCCACGGTTGGCAAGTTGGAACTGTGAGATTCACTACGTGCACCACTGGTATTTTGTGGAAAAGCACATGTAAGATTCTGCAACAGTCTCTGCTGATACTCCTGCATGCGTGCATCCCTTTCTATGGCAGGAATAATTTCTGCAAATTTACTTTTGTACCGGGGATCTAACAGTGTGGCAACCCAGTAGTCAGGATTATTTCTAATTTTCACAATTCGAGGGTCATGTTGCAGGTAGTGCAGGAAGAAGGCACTCATGTGTCTTGCGCATCCAGGAGCACCAAGTCGCTGTTGTTTTGGTGGCGAGGTAACAATCATGCTTCCTTCCTCTGTCCTCTCCCCCCAACCTCGCACAACAGAAATGTGATCAAGGTCTCCCTCATCTGATGAGTTTTCCATCAGTTCGTCCTCCACTTCTTCCTGGGCTCCTGCACCTTCCTCACTAGTTTGGCTGCTACCATGTGCCCTGGTAGAACCATCTCCCCCACCCTCACATGCCTGCCGCCTTGGTGCTGCCGACTGTCTGGACCTTGCAGATGTTAGCCCTTCCGCATACAATTCCTCCTCCTCTACGTCCTCCACCTCTTCTTGTGCCACCACCTGACTCCGAATTCTGTTTAACATGTGCTCCAGCATGTAAATCACCGGAATAGTCATGCTGATAATGGCGTCGTCAGCACTAAACATCTTCATCGCCATTTCAAAACTGTGCAGAAGGGTGCAAATGTCCCTGATCTGAGACCACTCCTCCAGCGTGATTTGCCCCACCTCTGGATCTCGTTGGCCCAGGCTATACGTCAGAACGTATTGCACCAGGGCTTGTCGGTGCTGCCACAGTCGCTGCAACATGTGCAGAGTTGAATTCCACCGGGTAGGCACATCGCATTTTAGCCGGTGAAGTGGCAGGCCCAATGACTTCTGTAGAGATGCAAGTCACTGAGCTGCGGGATGTGAACAGCGGAAGTGAGCACACAGCGACCGTGCCCTCTGCAGAAGGCCATCTAGTCCGGGATAGTGGGCTTAAAATTGCTGGACAACCAGGTTCAACACGTGAGCCATACAAGGCACGTGTGTGACATTGCCCCGGCAAAGGGCCGCACCCAGGTTTGCAGCATTGTCGCATACGGCCTTCCCTGGTTTCAGGTCCAGTGGAGACAACCATTCATGAAATTGGTTCTCCAGAGCTGACCACAACTCCTCAGCTGTGTGACTCACATTTCCCAGATATTTCAAAGTAAAAACCGCCTGATGACGTTGAGCCCTACTGCCAGCATAGTAAGGAGGTGTGCAGGATCCCTTCTGCGCAGTTAGAAAGCTTGTGGCATGACCAGACAGGCTTTGGGTGCAGGTGGAGGACCGAGAGGAGTTTGAGGAGGCAGAAGCAGTGGAGGAACTTTGAGATAAAGAGGATTGACGCACAACTCGTGGGGACGGCAACACTTGGACAGCAGCCCCTTGTCCTGCTGTCACCATAGTTACCCAGTGCCCAGTCAGCGACATGTAACGCCCCTGTCCATGCCTACTCGTCCAAGGGTCTGTGGTGAAATGCACTCTGTGACACACAGAGCGCAGGCACACCTTTCTTTGAGAAGTAGTGCCGACTGGGCATCTGGTACTGGGGCACTGCGACGGACATAAGGTCTCAAAAATCCTCTGTGTCCACCAGGCGGAAAGGCAGCATTTCTGTAGCCAAGAGCTTGCAGATGGTTAAATTCAACCTCTTAGCTTTCTCATGGCTAGGAGGAAATGGTCTTTTACTTGTCCACATCTGAGGGACCGAGGGCTGGCTATTGTGCTTAGACGGGGTTGATAAGGGTGTCCCCGGCAAACTGCCCGTCTGTGAGGAAGATGCAGGCGGACATGTTAGGTTTCCTTGATCCAAAGGTGGTGCAATCGATGTCGGACAGCGCTCAACACCAGCTGGTGTTACAACCTCCATTGAAAATGATGACCTGCCAATCACCCTGGCTGTTGCGGGTAAAGAGGTGTCAGGTCTGCGTCCCAAAACAGGTGTGACTGCTGTCCCCCCAGTCACAGAGGATGAAGAGGCCACGGATGCACAAGATATGGCAGATGGCGGTTGGCCCGGCCGGCTAGGCCGCATTGTAGCACAGTGAGCTTCCCACTGCAACTTATGCTTCATGTCCATGTGCCGGTTCATGCATGAAGTACTCAAACTATGTATTTTTTGGCCTCTACTTAGCTTTTGCTGACAAATGTTACAGATAACATGAGTTGGGTCATCTTTATAGATCTGAAAAAATGCCCAGGCTATGCAAGGCTTAGCACCCATTCGACCTGAAGAGCCACCACGACTTCTGGTGAGAGGCAGAGTTGTGTTTGAGGATGCAGTTGTTGACGTTCTTCCAGTACTATGTCTCTGTCCAGGAAGGCGCAACCTGACCTAATCATCACTAGCATTCTCCTCCACCTCCTCTGCTGACCTCATCTCTTGGCTGACTGTGGGTTGACAGTAAGTGGGATCTCCAACCTCATCATCATCACCCTGTGCGTTATCACACCCGTCTTCCTCAGAGCCAACCTGTTCCTGCCCTGACAAAAAACTAAAGTTGTCGCTCCAATCAGGTATTTGAGTCTCATCATCGTCTTCCTCATTGTCTCCACCAACAGGAGTTACAGTTTGGGAATGAGGGTCTACATTATGGTCAGAACCTTCAGCGTCTGGTCCTGGATCCGACTCATAAAGATTCTGGGCATCAGTGCAGATCATTTCCTCGTCTGGATTCACAGAAGCGCTGGAGCCGACCTCTGATTCCCAGGCTATAGTATGAGTAAACAGCTCTGCAGACTCAACCATCTGTTCTACCTCATACTCAGACGGGCAGCTGGAGATTTGGGAGCTGTGAGGAAGCAAGTGCGATTGGGGTGACACCTTTGAGGACTGGAGTATTTGTGATGTTGAAGTTGATGTGGAGGAGAGCCCACTTAAAGGAGCACTTGATATCCGTTGAAGCACCTGCTGTTTTTGTGCCTCATCTGGAATTTGTAGCGATTGGCGTGGCCGTAAGAAAGGGATCTTAACACATTGTCCGCTAAAAGAAGTAGACATTTTAGTTTGGCTGGAAGATGGTCTTTCTTCTGCAGATGTTACTGTTGATTTAACACCTACCCCACGGACACAAACTTTTTTCCCCTTCCCAACACGCCTATTCCCCTTTCCACCAGCAGCAGGCCTTTTTCCACTCATTTTGGTGGCTAACTAATTCACCAATCTGGAGTTGTTTGCACAAAAAACAATGGATGGGAAGCGAGCAGAGCTGAGTGGCCAAACTGTTGTATTAGGCCAAAACTATTGGCTGGGTTAGATGCAGAAAAAAATTATATTCAATTTGCAACCTGATGGAGGTCAGTATAGATGGACTAATAGACCAAGTCCCACACACTGCTAGAAGCCCAAATATTTTTTCAGAGCTAGATGCAGAAAAAAAATATTTTTAACTTGCAACCTGATGGAGGTCAGTACAGATGGACTAATAGACCAAATCCCACACACTGCTAGAAGCCCAAATATTTTTTCAGAGCTAGATGCAGAAAAAAATTATATTCAATTTGCAACCTTATGGAGGTCAGTATAGATGGACTAATAGAATGATGCTATGCCCAAAAGGTTTTACTTCACTAGGTGCAGTAAAAAAATTGGTATTCTATACACAGGTGGTGTAGCTTGTTACACAGATAGGCTACTCCACTGACTAACACACTTTGCAATAGGCCAAAAAGGATTTGCTTTGCTAGATTTAGCCAAATGCTGTGAAAAAAACTTGCACAGCACTGGCACAGACCTGCCTGGCAAAAACTGATAGGAACTGATGTAACTTAGTCCTGAAAAGGACTGCAATTACAATTATTCTTTACTCCCAACCTATCTATTTAAGAGCACAGACCTGCCTGATAAAAGTCGTAGGAAATGCTGTAACCTAGTCCTTAAAAGGACTGCAATCACAACTCTTCCCTACTCCCAAGCTATCTGTAGATTTGTGCGAAAATTGGCTTGAAATTAACAAGGTATATCGCACACAGCAACAGCGATGCCGTCTAACATGCAGCTGCAGCAGTGAGAAAACAGTGGCGACAGGGAAAATGGCTGGATCTTATAGGGCAAGGACATGTGACATACACTGCCAATGACACATGCCCTTGCTTGTGTGAAAAAAAGCAGTTCGCTCCGTGTGTGCGCTGCTGATAGGCTGACAGATTGCACCTCCCCACTGTAAATGCGGGAAAGAGAAAAAAAAATGGAGATCTTCATTATTCCTGCAGAGATCCATCCCCTGCCCCTCCCCCCGCCCCGCTGTACACTCAAACTGCGGATTAACATTAATTTTCATCATTACTGAGAAAAAATCCAGTTATGATTTTGGTGCACGAACAGTTATCGAGCATAACCTCGAACAGCCGAATTTTTTTCAAATTGTTCATGTTCGCCGAACGTCTCGAACACCGCCCAAAACAGCTCGAATTTGAGATTGGCGAACAGTTCGAATCAAACAACGCTCATCTCTAGTCATTGTATGTGACTGCAGACTTGTGAATACGCACATTGCGCTCCCTGCAAACTGTGAGAATTCTCAGATGCAGGTGCCAGAAACAGAGGTCATGTGACCGCAAGTATGCGATATGCACACTCCTGGCCACATTCTGACTAGATGGGCGCAACCACACTCAATGCAAGTGTATTGAGTGAGGTCAGAAACAGGCTAGTCGGAATGTGGCCACATACTTGCGGTTACATGACCACCGTTTTTGATGCTTGCATCGGAGAAACCTCACAGTGCACATTACATACAGTGACTGCAGACTTGAAGTTTAAGGCCAGACTACTCCTTTAGATAAACATCTTACAGTCGCACTATATAATAAAGCAATCTTGCCACCAGTTGAGTACACAGTTCTGTTTTTAAACAATGGTGCCCTATAGTCAGGACTTAAGCAGGTAAGCAGAGGTGCATATAAGCTTTCTGGCACCTGGGGCAAGAGTTCAGTTTGGCGCCCCCCCAGCACATATGCGATTTGCACACTTAGTCACGTGCTGACAAGCTGCTCTCCCTAATTCTCTCAATGTTCAGTGAAAAACTGAGAGAAGCAGAAAGAAAAACTAGTTGTCATGTGACTATATGAAAATCGCATACGAGTGAGGTATTCATGTGATGACTGCTGGAACCTGTAAGCAGAGTTGAATCCTGACAGCGAGTATATTACACACTATTAGGATTGGCTACAGGGCTTCATTTTATAATTAAAGGGCTTGTCACGTTTGAGATTAAAGTCTGCAGTTTTAGGATTCTGCCTTGCACAAGTATGTGATTTGTATACTTCTGGCCACATTCCGACTAGAAGTGTCTGGCCTCGCTCAACTCATTGTCATTGAGTGAGGCCATACATTTCTAGTCAGCATGCAACCGCAAATATACAAATTGCCAGCACCAGAGAATCCTGACAGCATGCAGTGAGCACTGTGAGAATTCAGAAGTCTTGAGTCACATAGAATGACCGCAGACTCATCACAAGCATAAACAACCCCTTTAACGCTCCTAACAGTCATAAAAATATGAGAATTAGTCAGTATCACAAAAAACATTTACATCCAGGTACCTTATAGATGACGTTGTCTCTGGAGTCGTTCTCTTTTTCATTTTGTCCAGACATCATGATGCCCTTTAAGATAGCAATGTCATTATAATGCTCCTGAATAAAAATATCTGCTCTACACTGAGCCCCTGAATAAATAATTGCCCCTCACTATATTCTCTGCACAAAATTTGACCCCCACACTGTCCCTCTTATGGTACATGCTCTTCACATTGCCCTCTCCTTACCGTACTGGGCCCCGTCTTCACACTGTCCTCTCACACTGTGTCCCCCCTATGGAGCCCATTCTCTATACAGTGGCCCCTCATCACACTCCCCCTCCCTGGCATACTGTCTATTCCTGGATGTGCCCTTACACTGTACCCCCATACTACACCCCCAACACTATTCAGTCTCTATTCTGTGCCCTCTCACACTTTTCTCCCACCATTATTTCCCCCTCCCCTCCTCCTCCTCATACTGTCTTCTCTCACATTCCACTGCTAACCATACGGTCTCCTCATATATTTAACTTCACACTTCCCCCCCAATTCTCCATACTGGGTGTGCACACATCGCATCACCCACGCTCCCCATACTGTGTCCGTATACATTCCCCTCCTTCGCTCCCCATATTCCGTACGCACCCATTCTCCCCATTCTGTGTTCACACCAATAACCCACACACAAAATCTCTCCCACCCCTCTCCCCACACTAAATCTCCCCCCAGCCATACAATACATCTAACCCCATAGTAAATCTCTCCAAGCCATACCATAAATCACCCCCCATAGTAAATCTCCCCCAGCCATACAATAAATCTCCCCTATAGTAAGTCTCCCCAGCCATATTCAAAATAACCCCCATAGTAAATCTCCCCTAGCCATACAAAAAATCACCACCCATAGTAAATCATCACCCATAGTAAATCACCCCCCAGCCATACCATAAATCATCCTCCATTGTAAACCTCACCCAGCCATACAATAAATCTCCCCCAAAAATACAATAAATTTCCCCTATAGTAAGTCTCCCCAGCCATATTCTAAATCACCCCATAGTAAATCTCCCCTAGCCATACAAAAAATCACCACCCATAGTAAATCATCACCCATAGTAAATCACCCCCCAGCCATACCATAAATCACCCTCCATAGTAAATCATCACCCATAGTAAATCACCCCCCACCCATACCATAAATCAGTCCCCATAGTAAATCATCATCCATAGTAAACCACCCCCTAGCCATGCCATAAACACACCCAGCCATACAATCAATCACCTCGCAGTCATATCATAAATCACCCCCCATAGTAAATCCCCCACAGCCATACCATAAATCACCCCCCATAGTAAATCACCCCCCCAGTCATAGAATAAATCACCCCCAACCATACAAAAAATCACTTCCCATAGTAAATCAATCCCCTTAGTAAATCACCCTCAGCCATACCAAAAATCACCAGCCATAGTAAATCACCCCAAGCCATACCATAAATCAACCCCAAGCAATACAATAAATCACCCTCATGGTAAATCACCCCAAAGCCATACAATAGATCACCCTCATAGTAAATCACCCCCTAGCCATACCATAAATCACCCCCGAAGTAAATCAACCCCTAGCCATACCATAAAACACCCCCAGCCATATGATCAATCACCCCCCAGCCATATCATAAATCACCCCCCATAGTAAATCTCCCCCAGCCATACAATAAATCTCCCCCAAAAATACAATAAATCTCCCCTATAGTAAGTCTCCCCAGCCATATTCTAAATCACCCCATAGTAAATCTCCCCTAGCCATACAAAATATCACCACCCATAGTAAATCATCACCCATAGTAGATCACCCCCCAGCCATACCATAAATCACCCTCCATAGTAAATAATCACCCATAGTAAATCACCCCCCACCTATACCATATATCAGTCCCCATAGTAAATCATCATCCATAGTAAATCACCCCCTAGCCATACCATAAACACACCCAGCCATACAATCAATCACCTCCCAGCCATATCATAAATCACTCCCCATAGTAAATCCCCCACAGCCATACCATACATTACCCCCCATAGTAAATCACTCCCCAGCCATACCATAAATCACCCCCCAGCCATACCATAAATCACCCCCCATAATAAATCACCCCTAGTCATACCATTAATCCCCCCCTAGTCATACAATAAATCACCCCCATAGAAAATCACCCCCCTACCATACCATAAATCACCCACCATAGTAAATCACCCCCTAGCCACACAATAAATCAGCACCCCATCCATACAATAAATCATCCCCCAATAGTAAATCACCCCCAGCCTTACCATATATCACCCTCCATAGTAAATCACCCCCCAGCCATACCATTAATCACCCTCCCAGAGTAAGTCCCACCAGCCATACAATAAATCACCCTCCATAGTAAATCATCCCCCACAGTAAATTACCCCACAGCCATATCATAAATCACCCCCTTAGTATATTACCCCCTAGACATACCATAAATCACGCGCCAGTCATACAATAAATCACCCCCCCCATGGTATATCACCACCCAGCCATAGCATAAATCACCCCCAGCCATACAATAAATCTTCCCCCAGCGATACCATAAATCACCCCCCAGCAATACCATAAATCACCCCCCAGCCATACAATAAATCACCTCCCATAGTAAATCACCCCCCAACCATACCATAAATCACCCACAGCTACACCATAAATCACCCCCAAAGTCAATCACCTTAAAGCCATACAATAAATCACCCCACATAGTAAATCACCCCCCGCCATACCATAAATCACCCCCATAATAAATCACTCCTAGTCATACCATAAATCACCCCCCAGCCATACCATAAATCATCCACCATAGTAAATCCCCCCCAGCTATAGCATAAATCACTCCCATAGTGAATCTCCCCCCAGCCATATCATAAATCGCCCCCATGGTAAATCACCACCCAGCCATTCAATAAATCAACCCCCATAGTAAATCACCCCCCAGCCATACCATAAATGACCCCCCATAGTAAATCACCCCCAAGTCATACCATAAATCACCACCCAGCAGTACAATAAATCACCCCCAAACTAAATCAACCCAAAGCTATACCATAAATCATCTTCCATAGTAAATCACCCCCCAGCCATACAATAAATCACCCCCCCATAGTAAATCCCAGCTATACCATAAATCACCCCCCAGCCATGCCATAAATCATCCACCATAGTAAATCACCCCCTACCATACCATAAATCACCCACCATAGTAAATCACCCACTAGCCACACAATAAATAACCCCCCATCCATACAATAAATCATCCCCCCATAGTAAATCACCCCCCAGCCATACAATAAATCACCCCCCATAGTAAATCCCAGCTATACCATAAATCACCCCCCAGCCATGCCATAAATCATCCGCCATAGTAAATCCCCCCCAGCCATACCATAAATCACCCCCCAGCCATATCATAAATCACCCTCCAATAATAAATCACCCCCTAGCCTTACCATAAATCACCCCCAGCTATACAATAAATCAACCCCCCTTAATAAATCACTCCCCAGCCATACCATAAATCATTCCCAGGCACACCATAAATCATCCGCCATAGTAAATCACCCCCCAGCCATACCATAAATCACCCCCCATAGTAAATCAACCCAAACCCATACAATATATCATCCCCTTAGTAAATCACCCCCCGCCATACCATAAATCACCCCCCATAATAAATCACCTCTAGTCATACCATAAATCCTCCCCTAGCCATACAATAAATCACCCAATAGTAAATCACCCCTACCATACCATAAATCACCCACCATAGTAAATCACCCCCTAGCCACACAATAAATAATCCCCCATCCATACAATAAATCATCCCCCCATAGTAAATCAAGACCAGCCATACCATAAATCACCCCCCATAGTAAATCACCTCCCAGCCATACCATAAATCACCCCCATAGTGAATCGCCCGCCAGCCATAAAATAAATCACCATCCATAGTAAATCATCCCCTATAGTTTATTACCCCCCAGCCATACCATAAATCATCCCCCATAGTAAATCACCCTCTAGCTATACCATAGATCACCCGCCAGCCATTCAATAAATCACCCCCCATAGTAAATCACCCCCCAGCCATACCATAAATCACCCCCCCATAGTAAATCACCCCCAAGCCATACCATAAATCACCCCCCAGCCGTACCATAAATCACCTCCTAAAGTCAATCACCCCAAAGCCATACAATAAATCACCCCCCATAGTAAATCACTCCCCCACCATACCATAAATCACCCCCATAATAAATCATTCCTAGTCATACCATAAATCACCCCCTAGCCATACAATAAATCACCCCCCATAGTAAATCACCGCACAGCCATATCATAAATCACCCCCATAGTAAATCACCCCCTAGCCATACTATAAATCACCCCCAGCCATACAATAAATCACCCCCCCATAGTAAATCACTCCCCAGTTAAACCATAAATCACCCCCCAGCCATACCATAAATCATCCGCCATAGAAAATCCCCCCCAGCCATACCATAAATCACCCCCATAGTAAATCACTCCCCAGCCATACCATAAATCGCCCCCCAGCCATATCATAAATCACCCCCCATAATAAATCACCCCCTATCCATACCATAAATCACTAGCCAGCCATACAATAAATCACCCCCCATAGTTAATCACTCCCCAGCCATACCATAAATCACCCCCCAGCCATACCATTAATCATCCGCCATAGTAAATCACCCCCAGCCATACCATAAATCACCCCCCATAGTAAATCACCCTCTAGTCACAAAATAATTCACCCCCATCCATACAATAAATCATCCCCCATAATAAATCACCCCCAGCCATACCATAAATCAACCCCCATAGTAAATCACCTCCCAGCC
Source organism: Phyllobates terribilis (assembly GCF_046119375.1). Taxonomy (NCBI): domain Eukaryota; kingdom Metazoa; phylum Chordata; class Amphibia; order Anura; family Dendrobatidae; genus Phyllobates; species Phyllobates terribilis. The sequence continues at coordinate 18,461,360 of NW_027362771.1, forward strand.
ATACCATAAATCACCTCCATAGTGAATCACCCGCCAGCCATACAATAAATCACCCTCCATAGTATCTCATCCCCAATAGTAAATTACCCCCCAGCAATACCATAAATCACCCCCGTAGTAAATTACCGCCCAGACATTCCATAAATCATCCCCCATAGTAAATCACCCCCTAGCTGTACCCTAGATAACCCCCCAGCCATACAATAAATCACCCCCAATAGTAAATCACTCCCCAGCTATACCATAAATCACCCCCCAGCCATATCATAAATCACCCCCCATAATAAATCACCCCCTATCCATACCATAAATCACTAGCAAGCCATACAATAAATCACCCCCCATAGTTAATCACTCCCCAGCCATACCATAAATCACCCCCCAGCCATACCATTAATCATCCGCCATAGTAAATCACCCCCAGCCATACCATAAATCACACCCCATAGTAAATCACCCTCTAGTCACAAAATAAATCACCCCCATCCATACAATAAATCATCCCCCATAGTAAATCACCCCCTAGCTGTACCATAGATAACCCGCCAGCCATACAATAAATCACCCAAATAGTAAATCACTCCCCAGCTATACCATAAATCACCCCCCAGCCATATCACAAATCACCCCCCATAATAAATCACCCCATATCCATACCATAAATCACTAGCAAGCCATACAATAAATCACCCCCCATAGTTAATCACTCCCCAGCCATACCATAAATCACCCCCCAGCCATACCATTAATCATCCGCCAGAGTAAATCACCCCCAGCCATACCATAAATCACCCCCCATAGTAAATCACCCTCTAGTCACAAAATAAATCACCCCATCCATACAATAAATCATCCCCCATAGTAAATCACCCCCAGCCATACCATAAATCAACCCCCGTAGTAAATCACCTCCCAGCAATACCATAAATCACCTCCATAGAGAATCACCCGCCTGCCATACAATAAATCACCCTCCATAGTAAATCATCCCCAACAGTAAATTACCCCCCAGCCATACCATAAATCACCCCCATAGTAAATTACCCCCCAGACATACCATAAATCATCTCCCATAGTAAATCACCCCCTAGCTGTACCATAGATCACCCGCCAGCCATAAAATAAATCACCCCCAATAGTAAATCACCCCCCAGCTATACCATAAATCACCCTCATAGTAAATCACCCCCCAGCCATAGCATAAATCACCCCGAGCCATAGCATAAATCACCCCCAGCCATACAATAAATCACCCCCCATAGTAAATCACCCCCCAGCCATACCATAAATCATCCCCCAGCCATCCAATAAATCACCCCCCATAGTAAATCACCTCCTAGCCATACCATAAATCTCCCATCAGTCATACAATAAATCACCCCAATAGTAAATCTCCCCACAGCCATACCATAAATCAACCCCCAGCCATACCATAAATCACCCCCCATAGTAAATCACCCCAAAGCCATACAATAAATCACCCCCCATAGTAAATCACCCCATAGCCATGCCATAAATCACCCCCCATAGTAAATCACCCTCTAGCCATACAATAAATCACCCCCCATAGTAAATCATCCCCCAGCCATACCATAAATCACCCCCATAGTAAATCACTCCTAAGCCATACCATAAATCACCCCACCATAGTAAATCCCCCCAGCCATACCATAAATCACCCCACCATAGTAAATCACCCCCCAGCTATACCATAAATCAACCCCATAGTAAATCACCCCCCAGCCATAGCATAAATCACCCCCAGCCATAGCATAAATCACCCCCAGCCATACAAAAAATCACCCCCCATAGTAAATCACTCCTAAGTCATACCATAAATCACTTCACCATAGTAAATTACCCCCCAGCCATACAACAAATCACCCCACCATAGTAAATCACCCCCCAGCTATACCATAAAGCAACCCCATAGTAAATCACCCCCAGCCATAGCATAAATCACCCCCAGCCATTCAATAAATCACCCCCCATAGTAAATCACCCCCCAGCCATACAATAAATCACCCCCCCATAGTAAATCACTCCACAGCCATACCATAAATGTCCCCCCAGTCATACAATAAATCACTCCCCATAGTAAATCACCCCAAAGTCATACAATAAATCACCCCCATAGTAAATCATCCCATAGCCATGCCATAAATCACCCCCCATAGTAAATCACCCTCTAATTATACAATAAATCACATCCCAAACATACAATAAATCACCCCCATAGTAAATCATCCCCCAGCTACTCTATAAATCACCCCCATAGTAAATCACTCCTAAGCCATACCATAAATCACTCCACCATAGTAAATCACCCCCCAGCCATACAACAAATCACCCCCAGAGTAAATTACCCCCCAGTCATGCCATAAATCACCCCTATAGTAAATCACCTCGTAGCCATACCATAAATCATCCCCCAGCCATACAATAAATCACCCCCCATAGTAAATCACTCCCCAGCTATACCATAAATCTCCCGTCAGTCATACAATAAATCACCCCCATAGTAAATCTCCCCCCAGCCATACCATAAATCACCCCCCAGCCATACCATAAATCACCCCCCATAGTAAATCACCCCAAAGCCATACAATAAATCACCCCCATAGTAAATCACCCCATAGTCATGCCATAAATCACCCCCCATAGTAAATCACCATCTAGCCATACAATAAATCACCTCCGAGCCATACAATAAATCACCCCCATAGTAAATCATCCCCCAGCCATACCATAAATCACCCCCATAGTAAATCATTCTTAAGCCATACCATAAATCACCCTACCATAGTAAATCCCCCCAGCCATACCATAAATCACCCCACCATAGTAAATCACCCCCCAGCTATACCATAAATCAACCCCATAGTAAATCACCCCCCAGCCATAGCATAAATCACCCCCAGCCATAGCTTAAATCACCCCCAGCCATACAAAAAATCACCCCTCCCATACTAAATCACTCCTAAGTCATACCATAAATCACTTCACCATAGTAAATTACCCCCCAGCCATACAACAAATCACCCCACCATAGTAAATCACCCCCCAGCTATACCATAAATCAACCCCATAGTAAATCACCCCCAGCCATAGCATAAATCACCCCCAGCCATACAATAAATCACCCCCCATAGTAAATCACCCCCAGCCATACAATAAATCACCCCCCATAGTAAATCACTCCCCAGCCATACCATAAATGTCCCCCCAGTCATACAATAAATCACCCCCATAGTAAATCTCCCCACAGCCATACCATAAATCACCCCCAGCCATTCCATAAATCACTCCCCATAGTAAATCACCCCAAAGCCATACAATAAATCACCCCCATAGTAAATCATCCCATAGCCATGCCATAAATCACCCCCCATAGTAAATCACCCTCTAATTATACAATAAATCACCTCCCAAACATACAATAAATCACCCGCATAGTAAATCATCCCCCAGCCATACTATAAATCACCCCCATAGTAAATCACTCATAAGCCATACCATAAATCACTCCACCATAGTAAATCACCCCCCAGGCATACAACAAATCACCCCCAGAGTAAATTACCCCCCAGTCATGCCATAAATCACCCCTATAGTAAATCACCTCGTAGCCATACCATAATTCATCCCCCAGCCATACAATAAATCACCCCACATAGTAAATCACTCCCCAGCTATACCATAAATCTCCCGTCAGTCATACAATAAATCACCCCCATAGTAAATCTCCCCACAGCCATACCATAAATCACCCCCCAGCCATACCATAAATCACCCCCCATAGTAAATCACCCCAAAGCCATACAATAAATCACCCCCCATAGTAAATCACCCCATAGCCATGCCATAAATCACCCCCCATAGTAAATCACCCCCAACCATACAAAAAATCACTGCCCATAGTAAATCAATCCCCTTAGTAAATCACCCTCAGCCATACCAAAAATCACCAGCCATAGTAAATCACCCCAAGCCATACCATAAATCAACCCCAAGCAATACAATAAATTACCCTCATGGTAAATCACCCCAAAGCCATACAATAGATCACCCTCATAGTAAATCACCCCCTAGCCATACCATAAATCACCCCCGAAGTAAATCAACCCCTAGCCATACCATAAAACACCCCCAGCCATATGATCAATCACCCCCCAGCCATATCATAAATCACCCCCCATAGTAAATCTCCCCCAGCCATACAATAAATCTCCCCCAAAAATACAATAAATCTCCCCTATAGTAAGTCTCCCCAGCAATATTCTAAATCACCCCATAGTAAATCTCCCCTAGCCATACAAAAAATCACCACCCATAGTAAATCATCACCCATAGTAAATCACCCCCCAGCCATACCATAAATCACCCTCCATAGTAAATAATCACCCATAGTAAATCACCCCCCACCTATACCATATATCAGTCCCCATAGTAAATCATCATCCATAGTAAATCACCCCCTAGCCATACCATAAACACACCCAGCCATACAATCAATCACCCCCCAGCCATATCATAAATCACCCCCCATAGTAAATCCCCCACAGTCATACCATATATTACCCCCCATAGTAAATCACTCCCCAGCCATACTATAAATCACTCCCCAGCCATACCATAAATCACCCCCCATAATAAATCACCCCTAGTCATACCATTAATCCCCCCCTAGTCATACAATAAATCACCCCCATAGAAAATCACCCCCCTACCATACAATAAATCACCCACCATAGTAAATCACCCCCTAGCCACACAATAAATCAGCACCCCATCCATACAATAAATCATCCCCCAATAGTAAATCACCCCCAGCCTTACCATATATCACCCTCCATAGTAAATCACCCCCCAGCTATACCATAAATCACCCTCCCAGAGTAAGTCCCACCAGCCATACAATAAATCACCCTCCATAGTAAATCATCCCCCACAGTAAATTACCCCACAGCCATATCATAAATCACCCCCTTAGTATATTACCCCCTAGACATACCATAAATCACGCGCCAGCCATACAATAAATCACCCCCCCATGGTATATCATCACCCAGCCATAGCATAAATCACCCCCAGCCATACAATAAATCTCCCCCCAGCCATACCATAAATCACCCCCCAGCAATACCATAAATCACCCCCCAGCCATACAATAAATCACCTCCCATAGTAAATCACCCCCCAACCATACCATAAATCACCCACAGCTACACCATAAATCACCCCCAAAGTCAATCACCTTAAAGCCATACAATAAATCACCCCACATAGTAAATCACCCCCCGCCATACCATAAATCACCCCCATAATAAATCACTCCTAGTCATACCATAAATCACCCCCTAGCCATACAATAAATCATCCCCCCATAGTAAATCACTCCCCAGTTATACCATAAATCACCCCCCAGCCATACCATAAATCATCCGCCATAGTAAATCCCCCCCAGCTATAGCATAAATCACTCCCATAGTGAATCTCCCGTCAGCCATACAATAAATCACCCTCCATAGTAAATCATCCCCTATAGCAAATTACCCCCCAAAGCCATACCATAAATCACCCTCATAGTAAATCACCCCCCAGCTATACCATAAATCACCCCTACAATAAATCACCCCCCATAGTATATCACTCCCCAGCCATACCATAAATCTCTCCCAGTCATACAATAAATCACTCCCCATAGTAAATCTCCCCACAGCCATACCATAAATCACCCCCAGCCATACCATAAATCGCTCCCCATAGTAAATCATCCCCCAGCGAAACCATAAATCACCCCCATAATAAATCACTCCTAAGCCATACCATAAATCACCCTCCACAGTAGATCCCCGCAGCAACACCATTAATCACCCCCATATTAAATCATCACCCAGTCATACCATAAATCACCCCCCATAGTAAATCACTCCCAAGCCATACAATAAATCACCCCCAGCCATACAATAAATCATCCCCCCATAGTAAATCACCCCCAGCCATAACATAAATATCCCCCATATTAAATCCCCCCAGCCATATCATAAATCGCCCCCATGGTAAATCACCACACAGCCATTCAATAAATCAACCCCCATAGTAAATCACCCCCCAGCCATACCATAAATGACACCCCATAGTAAATCACCCCCCAGCCATACCATAAATCACCACCCAGCCATACAATAAATCACCCCCAAACTAAATTAACCCAAAGCTATACCATAAATCACCCTTCATAGTAAATCAGCCCCAGCCATACAATAAATCACCTCCCCATAGTAAATCCCAGCGATACCATAAATCACCCCCCAGCCATGCCATAAATCATCCGCCATAGTAAATCCCCCCCAGCCATACCATAAATCACCCCCCAGCCATATCATAAATCACCCTCCAATAATAAATCACCCCCTAGCCTTACCATAAATCACCCCCAGCTATACAATAAATCAACCCCCCTTAATAAATCACTCCCCAGCCATACCATAAATCATTCCCAGGCACACCATAAATCATCCGCCATAGTAAATCACCCCCCAGCCATACCATAATTCACCCCCCATAGTAAATCAACCCAAACCCATACAATATATCACCCCCTTAGTAAATCACCCCGCGCCATACCATAAATCACCCCCCATAATAAATCACCTCTAGTCATACCATAAATCCTCCCCTAGCCATACAATAAATCACCCAATAGTAAATCACCCCTACCATACCATAAATCACCCACCATAGTAAATCACCCCCTAGCCACACAATAAATAATCCCCCATCCATACAATAAATCATCCCCCCATAGTAAATCAACACCAGCCATACCATAAATCACCCCCCATAGTAAATCACCTCCCAGCCATACCATAAATCACCCCCATAGTGAATCGCCCGCCAGCCATAAAATAAATCACCCTCCATAGTAAATCATCCCCTATAGTTTATTACCCCCCAGCCATACCATAAATCATCCCCCATAGTAAATCACCCGCTAGCTATACCATAGATCACCCGCCAGCCATTCAATAAATCACCCCCCATAGTAAATCACCCCCCAGCCATAACATAAATCACCCCCCCATAGTAAATCACCCCCAAGCCATACCATAAATCACCCCCCAGTCGTACCATAAATCACCCCCTAAAGTCAATCACCCCAAAGCCATACAATAAATCACCCCCATAGTAAATCACTCCCCCACCATACCGTAAATCACCCCCATAATAAATCATTCCTAGTCATACCATAAATCACCACCTAGCCATACAATAAATCACCCCCCATAGTAAATCACCCCACAGCCATATCATAAATCACCCCCATAGTAAATCACCCCCTAGCCATACTATAAATCACCCCCCAGCCATACAATAAATCACCCCCCCATAGTAAATCACTCCCCAGTTAAACCATAAATCACCCCCAGCCATACCATAAATCATCCGCCATAGAAAATCCCCCCCAGCCATACCATAAATCACCCCCATAGTAAATCACTCCCCAGCCATACCATAAATCGCCCCCCAGCCATATCATAAATCACCCCCCATAATAAATCACCCCCTATCCATACCATAAATCACTAGCCAGCCATACAATAAATCACCCCCCATAGTTAATCACTCCCCAGCCATACCATAAATCACCCCCCAGCCATACCATTAATCATCCGCCATAGTAAATCACCCCCAGCCATACCATAAATCACCCCCCATAGTAAATCACCGTCTAGTCACAAAATAATTCACCCCCATCCATACAATACATCATCCCCCATAATAAATCAAACCCAGCCATACCATAAATCAACCCCCATAGTAAATCACCTCCCAGCCATACCATAAATCACCTCCATAGTGAATCACCCGCCAGCCATACAATAAATCACCCTCCATAGTATCTCATCCCCAATAGTAAATTACCCCCCAGCCATACTATAAATCACCCCCGTAGTAAATTACCGCCCAGACATTCCATAAATCATCCCCCATAGTAAATCACCCCCTAGCTGTACCATAGATAACCCCCAGCCATACAATAAATCACCCCCAATAGTAAATCACTCCCCAGCTATACCATAAATCACCCCCCAGCCATATCATAAATCACCCCCCATAATAAATCACCCCATATCCATACCATAAATCACTAGCAAGCCATACAATAAATCACCCCCATAGTTAATCACTCCCCAGCCATACCATAAATCACCCCCCAGCCATACCATTAATCATCCGCCATAGTAAATCACCCCCAGCCATACCATAAATCACACCCCATAGTAAATCACCCTCTAGTCACAAAATAAATCACCTCCATCCATACAATAAATCATCCCCCATAGTAAATCACCCCCTAGCTGTACCATAGATAACCCGCCAGCCATACAATAAATCACCCCCAATAGTAAATCACTCGTCAGCTATACCATAAATCACCCCGCAGCCATATCACAAATCACCCCCCATAGTAATTCACCCTCTAGTCACAAAATAAATCACCTCCATCCATACAATAAATCATCCCCCATAGTAAATCACCCCCTAGCTGTACCATAGATAACCCGCCAGCCATACAATAAATCACCCCCCATAGTTAATCACTCCCCAGCCATACCATAAATCACCCCCCAGCCATTTCATTAATCATCCGCCATAGTAAATCACCCCCAGCCATACCATAAATCACCCCCCATAGTAAATCACCCTCTAGTCACAAAATAAATCACCCCATCCATACAATAAATCATCCCCCATAGTAAATCACCCCCAGCCATACCATAAATCAACCCCCGTAGTAAATCACCTCCCAGCAATACCATAAATCACCTCCATAGAGAATCACCCGCCTGCCATACAATAAATCATCCTCCATAGTAAATCATCCCCAACAGTAAATTACCCCCCAGCCATACCATAAATCACCCCCATAGTAAATTACCCCCCAGACATACCATAAATCATCTCCCATAGTAAATCACCCCCTAGCTGTACCATAGATCACCCACCAGCCATAAAATAAATCACCCCCAATAGTAAATCACCCCCCAGCTATACCATAAATCACCCTCATAGTAAATCACCCCCCAGCCATAGCATAAATCACCCCGAGCCATAGCATAAATCACCCCAGCCATACAATAAATCACCCCCCATAGTAAATTACCCCCCAGCCATACCATAAATCATCCCCCAGCCATCCAATAAATCACCCCCCATAGTAAATCACCTCCTAGCCATACCATAAATCTCCCGTCAGTCATACAATAAATCACCCCAATAGTAAATCTCCCCACAGCCATACCATAAATCAACCCCCAGCCATACCATATATCACCCCCCATAGTAAATCACCCCAAAGCCATACAATAAATCACCCCCCATAGTAAATCACCCCATAGCCATGCCATAAATCACCCCCCATAGTAAATCACCCTCTAGCCATACAATAAATCACCCCCCATAGTAAATCATCCCCCAGCCATACCATAAATCACCCCCATAGTAAATCACTCCTAAGCCATACCATAAATCACCCCACCATAGAAAATCCCCCCAGCCATACCATAAATCACCCCACCATAGTAAATCACCCCCCAGCTATACCATAAATCAACCCCATAGTAAATCACCCCCCAGCCATAGCATAAATCACCCCCAGCCATAGCATAAATCACCCCCAGCCATACAAAAAATCACCCCCCATAGTAAATCACTAATAAGTCATACCATAAATCACTTCACCATAGTAAATTACACCCCAGCCATACAACAAATCACCCCACCATAGTAAATCACCCCCCAGCTATACCATAAAGCAACCCCATAGTAAATCACCTCCCAGTTATACCATAAATCACCTCCATAGTGAATCAACCGCCAGCCATACAATAAATCATCCTCCATAGTATCTCATCCCCAATAGTAAATTACCCCCCAGCCATACTATAAATCACCCCCGTAGTAAATTACCGCCCAGACATTCCATAAATCATCCCCCATAGTAAATCACCCCCTAGCTGTACCATAGATAACCCCCCAGCCATACAATAAATCACCCCCAATAGTAAATCACTCCCCAGCTATACCATAAATCACCCCCCAGCCATATCATAAATCACCCCCCATAATAAATCACCCCATATCCATACCATAAATCACTAGCAAGTCATACAATAAATCACCCCCATAGTTAATCACTCCCCAGCCATACCATAAATCACCCCCCAGCCATACCATTAATCATCCGCCATAGTAAATCACCACCAGCCATACCATAAATCACACCCCATAGTAAATCACCCTCTAGTCACAAAATAAATCACCCCCATCCATACAATAAATCATCCCCCATAGTAAATCACCCCCTAGCTGTACCATAGATAACCCGCCAGCCATACAATTAATCACCCCCAATAGTAAATCACTCCCCAGCTATACCATAAATCACCCCCCAGCCATATCACAAATCACCATCCAAAATAAATCACCCCATATCCATACCATAAATCACTAGCAAGCCATACAATAAATCACCCCCCATAGTTAATCACTCCCCAGCCATACCATAAATCACCCCCCAGCCATACCATTAATCATCAGCCATAGTAAATCACCCCCAGCCATACCATAAATCACCCCCCATAGTAAATCACCCTCTAGTCACAAAATAAATCACCCCATCCATACAATAAATCATCCCCCATAGTAAATCACCCCCAGCCATACCATAAATCAACCCCCGTAGTAAATCACCTCCCAGCAATACCATAAATCACCTCCATAGAGAATCACCCGCCTGCCATACAATAAATCACCCTCCATAGTAAATCATCCCCAACAGTAAATTACCCCCCAGCCATACCATAAATCACCCCCATAGTAAATTACCCCCCAGACATACCATAAATCATCTCCCATAGTAAATCACCCCATAGCTGTACCATAGATCACCCGCCAGCCATAAAATAAATCACCCCCAATAGTAAATCACCCCCCAGCTATACCATAAATCACCCTCAAAGTAAATCACCCCCCAGCCATAGCATAAATCACCCCGAGCCATAGCATAAATCACCCCCAGCCATACAATAAATCACCCCCATAGTAAATCACCCCCCAGCCATACCATAAATCATCCCCCAGCCATCCAATAAATCACCCCCCATGGTAAATCACCACCCAGCCATACCATAAATCATCCCCCAGCCATCCAATAAATCACCCCCCATAGCAAATCACCTCCTAGCCATACCATAAATCTCCCGTCAGTCATACAATAAATCACCCCAATAGTAAATCTCCCCACAGCCATACCATAAATCAACCCCCAGCCATACCATAAATCACCCCCCATAGTAAATCACCCCAAAGCCATACAATAAATCACCCCCCATAGTAAATCACCCCATAGCCATGCCATAAATCACCCCCCATAGTAAATCACCATCTAGCCATACAATAAATCAGCCCCCATAGTAAATCATCCCCCAGCCATACCATAAATCACCCCCATAGTAAATCACTCCTAAGCCATACCATAAATCACCCCACCATAGAAAATCCCCCCAGCCATACCATAAATCACCCCACCATAGTAAATCACCCCCCAGCTATACCATAAATCAACCCCATAGTAAATCACCCCCCAGCCATAGCATAAATCACCCCCAGCCATAGCATAAATCACCCCCAGCCATACAAAAAATCACCCCCCATAGTAAATCACTAATAAGTCATACCATAAATCACTTCACCATAGTAAATTACCCCCCAGCCATACAACAAATCACCCCACCATAGTAAATCACCCCCCAGCTATACCATAAAGCAACCCCATAGTAAATCACCTCCCAGTTATACCATAAATCACCTCCATAGTGAATCAACCGCCAGCCATACAATAAATCACCCTCCATAGTATCTCATCCCCAATAGTAAATTACCCCCCAGCCATACTATAAATCACCCCCGTAGTAAATTACGCCCAGACATTCCATAAATCATCCCCCATAGTAAATCACCCCCTAGCTGTACCATAGATAACCACCCAGCCATACAATAAATCACCCCCAATAGTAAATCACTCCCCAGCTATACCATAAATCACCCCCCAGCCATATCATAAATCACCCCCCATAATAAATCACCCCATATCCATACCATAAATCACTAGCAAGCCATACAATAAATCACCCCCATAGTTAATCACTCCCCAGCCATACCATAAATCACCCCCCAGCCATACCATTAATCATCCGCCATAGTAAATCACCACCAGCCATACCATAAATCACACCCCATAGTAAATCACCCTCTAGTCACAAAATAAATCACCCCCATCCATTCAATAAATCATCCCCCATAGTAAATCACCCCCTAGCTGTACCATAGATAACCCGCCAGCCATACAATTAATCACCCCCAATAGTAAATCACTCCCCAGCTATACCATAAATCACCCCCCAGCCATATCACAAATCACCATCCAAAATAAATCACCCCATATCCATACCATAAATCACTAGCAAGCCATACAATAAATCACCCCCCATAGTAAATCACTCCTAAGTCATACCATAAATCACTTCACCATAGTAAATTACCCCCCAGCCATACAACAAATCACCCCACCATAGTAAATCACCCCCCAGATATACCATAAAGCAACCCCATAGTAAATCACCCCCAGCCATAGCATAAATCACCCCCAGCCATACAATAAATCACCCCCCATAGTAAATCACCCCCCAGCCATACAATAAATCACCCCCCATAGTAAATCACTCCCCAGCCATACCATAAATGTCCCCCCAGTCATACAATAAATCACCCCCATAGTAAATCTCCCCACAGCCATACGATAAATCACCCCCAGCCATACCATAAATCACTCCCCATAGTAAATCACCCCAAAGCCATACAATAAATCACCCCCATAGTAAATCATCCCATAACCATGCCATAAATCACCTCCCATAGTAAATCACCCTCTATTTATACAATAAATCACCTCCCAAACATAAAATAAATCACCCGCATAGTAAATCATCCCCCAGCCATACTATAAATCACCCCCATAGAAAATCACTCCTAAGCCATACCATAAATCACTCCACCATAGTAAATCACCCCCAGCCATACAACAAATCACCCCCAGAGTAAATTACCCCCCAGTCATGCCATAAATCACCCCTATAGTAAATCACCTCGTAGCCATACCATAAATCATCTCCCAGCCATACAGTAAATCACCCCACATAGTAAATCACTCCCCAGCTATACCATAAATCTCCCGTCAGTCATACAATAAATCACCCCCATAGTAAATCTCCCCACAGCCATACCATAAATCACCCCCCAGCCATACCATAAATCACCCCCCATAGTAAATCACCCAAAAGCCATACAATAAATCACCCCCCATAGTAAATCACCCCATAGACATGCCATAAATCACCCCCCATAGTAAATCACCCTCTAGCCATACAATAAATCACCTCCGAGCCATACAATAAATCATCCCCATAGTAAATCATCCCCCAGCCATACCATAAATCACCCCCATAGTAAATCACTCCTAAGCCATCCCATAAATCACCCCACCATAGTAAATCCCCCCAGCCATACCTTAAATCACCCCACCATAGTAAATCACCCCCCAGCTATACCATAAATCAACCCCATAGTAAATCACCCCCCCCAGCGATAGCATAAATCACCCCCAGCCAAAGCATAAATCACCCCAGCCATACAATAAATCACCCCCCATAGTAAATCACCCCCCAGCCATACAATATGTCACCCCCCCAAAGTAAATCACTCCCAAGCCATACCATAAATGTCCCCCCTGTCATACAATAAATCACCCCCATAGTAAATCTCCCCACAGTCATACCATAAATCACCCCCATCGATACCATAAATCACTCCCCAAAGGAAATCACCCCAAAGCCATACAATAAATCACCCCCCATAGTAAATCATCATGATCTGTTCATGCTGGTGGCGTCCCTCTGACTCTGAGGTCAGAGCTTCAATTGTACTCGTGTCAGAAAGACAAGAGTACGGTTGAATGCTGGGAGCCGGTATGCTGCAGCTTCTCTGAGCAGGTTGTTAGATGGACACCCTGCTCAGAAAACTGCCGACTCTCAGTCTGGGGGGCGGTAGAATGCAGCCACTGGGGAAAACACACTGGACCGCCATATTAGGCGGCCCAACTGTGTCCCCCTGCCAGCTGCGCCAGGGGCACAATGCCCCGGATGACCCCCCTAGACACGCCTGTGCAGGTCAGTCATAACATTTCAATCACAAATCTAATGACCATTCAATGCATGGATTTCATAACACATATGAATGTGTTCTATTGCAGCAGGCACTCTTTGTAACATTCCTAAATTCATTACTGAAAACTTTTTGCAGTGTGGCCAGAGGAATTATCTTGCTGAAATATTCCCTTACCATTACAGTATAGTTACCATGAAAAAGTGTATTTAATTTTCAACAATGTTCAGGTAGGTGATGTCAATGTAACATCCACGTAAATGCCAGGATTTAAATATTGAAGCATGTAGTATAAGATACCAATGAATAAGGTTACATCTTTTATTTAATGGCTTAAAAGACAACATGTTTCATGGACATCCTGTCCACTTCATCAGGTAAAAAGTCTATCACAAAACTATGGCTCTGTCTCTATATATACACACCTCAAATTAAAAAAATGGTGGCCAAACAGACTTTTCTCCTCCCAGCTGCAGTTACTTTAAAAAAAAGCACAAAAAGAAGAGGGGAAAAAAAAAAAGAAAATCAGCGCTATGTTTATATTGTTGTTATCAAACATCAGAGTTAGTACATATTTGTTATCACTATTGAGTGCAGTTATTAAGCAACCCTGTATACTTATCTCTTTGTGAATATAAACCTTATTAAAATTTACTCAATCTGATTGCGACTGAACCTGTTGGGATTAGAACCCGTCAACTATTATTCTTTCTATATTTAAAGGGCTGTATGGACATAAACCGCTGGGCTATCAAACCACATACACTGTTGGGTGTGTAAAATGCCTTCTAAGAAACTGTATTCTTCTTACAAGTACAGAACGTTTGTCTTTCAAACATAAATCTTTTGTTTTAGCTGGGTTATCTTTTGTTTTGAAAAATATTTTTTTTAATTTTATAAATTAAACGTACCATCAGGTGAAGGGCACAGCAATGGGCTCGAAGGTAGCACCTATGTTTGGAAATATTTTTATGGGGGTGTTTGAAGAAATATTTATATAAGATGGGGCTTTCAATAGGGGCATCATTTTTTATAAACGATATATTGATGACTTATTTTTTATTATAGATAGGGACATCGTTGACCCTATATCTTTTATCAGATTTTGAAACACCAACAATTGGGGCATAACTTTTAATTCAGATATCAACGAAGAGAAAATTAACTTTTTGGACCTAACTCTGTTTGTAAGAGATGAAAAAATTTATACTAAGACCTTCAAAGAGGTGGATGCTAATAGTTATATCCACTATAGCAGTGGTCATGATAGAAAATGCCTTAATAATATTCCTCACAATCAGCTCCAGAGAATCAGTAGAAATTGCACTACGAAAACAGATTTTATAGAACAATCTAACATTCTGAAACAGAGGTTTTTAAAACAAAAATACCCAAGAGGTTTGGTACATAAATCACTTTTGAGTGTCAAAGAGAACAGCAATCAGAACTCTCTTCTTACAGGTGCTGATAAAAAAGACGATGAGGCTTTTGAACATGACTTAAAGTTCATCAGAACTTACAACCACCAACATAATGAAATCAGAGACGTTTTACAGAAAAACTGGTATATCCTTAAGAATCCAATTTTACTGCAGATCTTACCTAAAAAACCGTCCCTTATCTTCAGAAGAGCCTCTACATTAAGGAACATTCTAGCCCCCAGTAAACTGCACAGCCCACATGTTTATTCTGGAAATAATGACAATAAGGTCAAAAAGAGTATCACCAAATGCGGAAAAAGGGGAAGCATGTGTTGTAAATCTATAACACATAATATCGACAGTTTCACTTCAGTGGCCACTGGAGAGAATTTTAAAATCACAAGCCACAGGACCTGTGAAACAGATTTTGTCATTTATGTTATTGAGTATAGTTGCCCGAAACAATATGCTGGCAGGACCCCTCAGCCCCTGCATACAAGGTTATATTCTCATAGACACAATGTGACCATTGGCTTTCTTAAACATAGTCTAAGCATGGTCTATCTAGACACATGCATACACAACGCAGAAAAGACTTTGGGAGTTTAAAGATATCGCCCATTGAGAATGTCTCTATCGAGAACACTAAAAGAGCCCAATCCTTAAACTGTAAAAAGGTTTATTGGATATATAAATTGAAAACTTTGAAGCCACAGGGTCTTGATTGATTTTCTGAACCACGTTGTGCTATATAGCAAGTGTTCACCTTATAGAGATGCAACAATTTTTATTTATATATTTTTTGCATATAGGTTTAAATTTTTTATTGATGAGCTCATGATTTAATGCAAAGGATTAACAGGAGTTTGATCAATTACAATCACTATAAGAAAAAGAGCAAAGGATGTTCCCTAGCTATTTTATTTTCATTATCAAAAAATGACAGTAGGTATTTCCAAAATTCATTATTAATCCATTTTAACTATTGTTTTGTTGTATGCATCTAATTCTTTCAGACAATTTTTATAAGGGTGTGCAAATCTTGTATGTAATAATTTTTTATCTTGTAAGAAGAATACAGTTTCTTAGAAGGCATTTTAAACCCCCATAAGGGCATGTGGTTTGACAGCCCAGTGGTTTATGTCCATACAGCCCTTTAACTAGAGAAAGAATAATGGTAACAGGTTCAATCCCAGTCAGAGTGAGCACATTTTATTAAGGTTTATATTCACAAACAACGAAATAAGTATACGGGATTGCTTAATAATTGCACTCAATAGTGATAACAAATATGTAATAACTGATGTTTGATAACACAAACATAGTGCTGTTTTTCTTTTTCTTTTTTTTTCCCCCCTCTCCTTTTTTTATTTTTGCTTTTTGTTTTAAATTAACTGCCGCTGGGAGGATCAAAGTCTGCTTGACGCTCATTTTTTTAATTTGAGGTGTGTATATATAGAGACAGAGCCATAGTTTTGTGATAGGCTTTTTACTAGAGATGAGCGGTGTTCGACTAGAACTGTTTGTCAATCTCAAATTCGAGCTGTTTTGGGCGGTGTTCCAGACGTTCGACGAACGCGAACCATTTGCAAAAAATTCGGCTGTTCGAGGTTATGTTCGATAACTGTTCGTACACCAAAAGCGTAACTGGATTTTTTCACATCATGCAGGGATTGTCTGCAACTCACTGTAATGTCACAGCCATGGTGGTTGTGGCATTACAGTGGTTGCCCAAATCAATGGGAACAGTGCTCACAGTGAAACATGAAAAGCCGGCAATTCAGCAGCGGCATACACCGGTACCTGACAATTTAGAACAGAAAGAATAGAGCATCACACATAGATTAGATAGATAGAAACATGTCAGTCACATATATAAGAAGAACAGTGACAGTGTTGGTTACTGTACTTGTCATTTAGTGTTAAAGGATTTATTAAAAAAATAATAGTGTTTTCATGCACCGTCTCTTTAAAAAAGCCAGTCGGCAATTCAGCATCGGTACCCGACAATTTAGAACAGAAAGAATAGAACATCACACAGAGATTAGATAGATAGAAACATGTCAGTCACATATATAAGAAGTACAGTCATAGTGTTGATTACTGTACTTGTCATTTAGTGTTAAAATAAAGGATTTATTAAAAAAAAATTGGCGTGGGGTTCCCCGTAATTTTAGTCTCTAGCGGAGGTTAAGCAGATGGCTGGGGAATAGTTTGAAGCCTGGGAAAGGGGGAAACACCCACGGAGCTTCCCAGGCTACTAATATCAGCCCCCAGCTGAATACCTAGCCTTTGCTAGCTATTAAAATGGGGGACCCCCCAAAAAAATGACGTGGGGTCCCCCCTATTTTAATAGCTAGCAAAGGCTAGGCAGACAGCTGGGGGCTGATATTAATAGCCCAGGAAGGGTGCCATGAATATTGGCCCCCTCCCAGGCTAGAAACACCAGCCGTCAGCAGCCCCAGAAAAAGCGCATCCAGAGGATGTGCCAATTCTGGCACTTAGCCTCGCTCTTCCCACTGCCCTGTAGCGGTGGAAGTGGGGTAATAGGGTTGGGGTTGATGTCAGCTTATAATGCCAGCTGACATCAAGCCCAGGTTAGTAATGGAGAGTCGTCTATAAGACACCCCCATTACTAACCCCATAGTCAAAGTTAAAAAAAACACAAACACCCAGAATTAAGTCCTTTAATTGAAATAAAGACACAATTCTTTATTGTTCTAAATTAAACCATACTTACCATCACGCCCATTCCAGCTGAAGCCAACGATCTCCTGCAATAAAAGTAAAATAATAAAGCAACATCATCCTTACCCTTCCATGGTTCCCAGGACGGCTCCAGCTCTGCTACATTGAGATGACAGGCTGGATCGCAGCAGAAAGCTGTCATCCAGCTTGCCATGTTGCAGACACTGAGAAGCGCAGGCATGCTTGCGCTTCTCAGTATCTGGCTGTGACTTCATCCAGATAAGCAGAGTTCATGTCCAATGAACTCAGCTCACCTCATGCACGTCACTGACAGCATGGGAGAATTCTACATGAACTCGGCTCATCTGGATGCCGTCACAGCCAGACACTAAGGAACTCAATCATGCCTGCCCTTCTCAGTGTCTGCGCCATGGCAAGCTGGATGGCAGCTTTCGGCTGCGATCCAGCCTGTCATGTGAATGTAGCAGAGCTGGAGCCGTCCTGGGAACCATGGAATGGTAAGGATGATGTTGGTTTATAATTTTACTTTTATTGCAGAAGACATTGGCTTCAGCTGGAATGGGCGTGATGGTAAGTATGGTTTAATTTAGAACATTAAAAAATTGTGTTTTAATTTAAATTAAAGAACTTTATTCTGGGTGTTGTGTTTTTTTTAAATGCTTTACTAGAATTTCATGGCGGTCATGTCTAATATTGGCGTGACCCCATAAATTTCAGGCTTAGGGCCAGCTGATAATACCAAGCTGGCCATAACCCCTTTATTAACCAGGGAGCCACCGCACCAGGGCCCTGGATGAGTTGGGTACAGCGCCAGAAGATGGCGCTTCTATGAACTTTGGGCCTCCCTGCACTGCGGATTCCAGCCCCCAGCTGCCTAGTTGTACCTGGCTGGACACAAAAATAGGGCGAAGCCCCACGTATTTTTATTTTTAATTATTTCATGAAATTCATGAAATAATTTAAAAAAAAAGGGCTTCCCTATATTATTGTGTCTGGCCAGGTACAAATAGGCAGCTGGTGGTTGGGGGCAGCCCGTTCCTGCCTGCTGTACCTGGCTGGACACAAAAATAGGGCGAAGCCCCACGTCAATTTTCTTTTAATTATTTCATGAATTTCAGCTGGGGGCTGGAATCCGCAGCGCAGGGAGACCCAAGCTTTCTTGGCCCCCCCCCTCCGCTGCAAATTGCAGTCTGCAGCCACCCCAGAAAATGGCGCTTTCATCCTATCCTATTTCTGGGGTGGTCGATGGCTGGTGTTTCTAGCCTGGGAGGGGGCCAATATTCATGGCACCCTTCCTGGGCTATTAATATCAGCCCCCAGCTGTCTGCATAGCCTTTGCTAGCTAATAAAATAGGGGGGACCCCACATAATTTTTTTGGGGGGTCCCCCATTTTAATAGCTAGTAAAGGCTAGGTATTCAGCTGGGGGCTGATATTAGTAGCCTGGGAAGCTCCGTGGGTATTACCCCCTTCCCAGGCTTCAAACATCTGCCCAAGTCGTCTGCTTAACCTCCACTAGAGACTAAAATTACGGGGAACCCCACGGCAATTTTTTTTTAATAAATCCTTTATTTTAACTGTAAATGACAAGTACAGTAATCAACACAATCACTGTACTTCTTATATATTTGACTGACATGTTTCTATCTATTTAATCTATGTGTGATGCTCTATTCTTTCTGTTCTAAACTGTCGGGTACCGATGCTGAATTGCCGGCCGGCTTTTTTAAAGAGAGTGTCTTCTGAGCAGTTTGTCAGCTTTTGGACTCCTTTGAAGGTGTTTTCTATGTGTTTTTATTTGCCTGCCATTGGTTTTAACGGTGTTCGACGGTGTTCAACAGTGTTCTAAGGTGTTCGACGAACAGTTCCATGAACATCCCAGTGTTCGACGAACCGAACCCGAAAACTACGGGGGTGGCTTAACACTACTTTTTACCTGATAAAGTGGACAGGACGCGTTGTATTTTAAGCGCGTTGTATTTTAAGCCATTAAATAAAAGATGTAACCTTATTCATTGGTATCATCATCATTGGAGGAGCGCAGACTGTACTTACAAAATCATATCTTATACTACATGCTTCAAGATTCCCTGCAGATCGGTGTTTCCTGCAGCCCTCCAATACGCTGTTAATATGATTTGTGCATCATCAAAACTCAATAAGATGAGCAGATTTTAATCACATCACGAATGTGTTACTGGGTAACAGCGCTATTTGCGCCCCTCTCCCTACTTTTTTCAGGATTTAAATATTGTCCTGAGCATAAACCCCATATGTGCCTTCTAGTAAAAAATATCTTACACAAAAAATGGACTAAAAGAGACTATTAGAAAAATTCACAAAAATTCTTTACTTGAACACATAAATCAGAGACATGTTAAAACGTGTGATACAGAGAAAAGAAACACACATCACAGCAGAAGGATAAACCATTGACAAATCAGACAGTACATACAGTGACATATAAAAGTTTGGACACCTCTAGTAAAAATTACTGTTATTGTGAACAGTTGGACAAGTTGAAGATGAAATAATCTCCAAACGGGCTAAAGTTAAAGATGACACATTTACTTTGTATTTTAGGTAAAGAAAAAAATAATAATTTTTTGTTTACATATTAAAAATTACAAAAAGGAAAATGGGTAAATGCAAAATTTTTAGCACCCTGCATGATTAGTACCTAGTAGTAGCCCTTTTTGCAAGTATCACAACTTGTAAATACTTTTTGTAGCAAGCCAAGTGTCTTTCAATTCTTGTTTGAGGGATTTTCATCTATTCTTTCTTGGGAAATTCTTCCAGTTCTGTGAGATTCCTGAGTCATCTTGCATGTACTGCTCTTTTGAGGTCTAGCAACAGATTATCAATGATGTGCAGATCAGGGGACTGTGAGGGCCATTGTAAAACCTTCAGCTTGCGCCTTTTGAGGTAGTCTATTGTAAATTTTGACCTGTGTTTAGGATCATCATTATCCATTTGTAGAAGCCTTCCTCTTTTCAACTTCAGCTTTTTAACAGATGGTGTTATGTTTGCATCAAGAATTTGTTGAAATTTCATTCAATCCATTCTTCCCTCTAATTGTAAAATATTCCCTGATGGGTGGCTGATCCACCCCCATGCGTAATGGTTGGCGAGATGTTCTTTTCCTGAAATTCTGTGCCTTTTTTTCTCCAGACATACCTTTGATCATTGTGGACAAAGAGTTCTATTTTAACCTCATTGGTCCACGGGACCAAAATCGAAAATGCATCAGGCTTGTTTAGATGTTCTTTTGCATATTTCTGATGCTGAATTTTATGGTGAGGATGCAGGAGAGGTTTTCTTCTGAAGACTTTTCCATGAAGGCCATATTTGTGCAGGTGTCTCTGAACAGTAGAACAATGTACCACAACTCCAGAGTATGATAAATCTTTCTGAAGGTATTTTGCAGTCAAGCTCGGTTTCTGATCTGCCTTTCTAGCAATCCTACGAGCAGCTCCCACTGAGATTTTGCTTGGTCTTCCACCACTGTTCCAGTTAACTACCATTTCTTAATCACATTTCGAACTGAGGATGGGCCAAATTGAAAACATTTTGCTATCTTCTTATAGCTTTATCCTGCTTTGTGGGCCTCCACCATTTTCATTTTCGTAGTACTATGCAGCTGCTTAGAATAACACATGACTGCTGTTTTTTTGGCACAAGGCTAGAGGAGACTAGGTTTTTATAATGCTGGGAAATTTGCATCACCTGGATTTTCCTAATGATGATAGTGAATAGTCCATAACCCTAACAGGCAAATTAAGGTCTAAAACCTTGATCAACGTTATCTGAGCACACAAATCTCCAAGTGTGCCCAAACGCAACAACCCATTTCCTTTTTGTAATTTTTAAACTGTAAAAAATGACATTATACTTTTTTGTGCCTAAAATACAAAGAAAATGTGTCATCTTGAACTTTAGGCCTTTTAGAGATCATTTCATCTTCAACTTGCTTAACTGTTCACAATAACAGTAATTTTGACAAGGGGTGCCCAAACTTTTACATGCCACTGTAAGACTATATAGAGCCAGTGATAAGATAAGGGATATAGATGATGGTAACAAATAGACAATATAATAAACCACAATATACAATGGGATAAATGACAATAAATCTTAAAAAGTAAAACTTACATATACCAATGGAGACTTCTTCCGCTTGTATGGTGCCCATGCCAATGCACATTTCAGCGCACAGGCTTTATCTAGGGCCTATTAATGATCTATTGTTATTTTTCCCATGGTTTACAACATTGTCTACTTTTTATCCCCCTCTACAACCCTCCAGTACACCTTATTACTATTTTTACTTATCAATATAGATATAAAGAGCAGCAAAGGCAACTTGAAGATGGACATGGGAAGAGCAAGTAAATTCGGTTTGTTTTTTAAAACAAATTGCAGTCTGGGAATAGGGGCATTCAAAAATCAGAAAGCCCTTAAAGATTTTTCAGTGATTTGTGCTACTGTAGCTCTTTTGTGACATGGGAAAATAAGGACATCATTGAGCCTTGGCGATCATGGCCCTTGCACCGTGGAAACATGCTATAGCCCCTGTATACTGAAAAAATACTCCAAAATTATGTAAATGCTTTGATCCAGTCAAAGTAATTTGGTTATTGTCAAAATCACTCAGATCTTTATACTTGCCCATTTTGCCTAACTCTAACAGATCCAATTGAAAAACTGACTGCTCACCCAATAAATCTGCCTCCTGCTATTGTTATGAGATGATCTATGTTAACCATCTTGCCTGTCAGTTGTTTAAATGAAACTGATTAAAAGAGGAGGAGGTTAGAGCTGAGGAACAATATGCAGGGCGGCATAGACCCTACTGTTGTCTGTGGTATATTGGCCGCACAATTCCATATTTGCACTTATGTGAAGGTAATATGATGGGGAATGGGAAATAATGACTATGAATGTAAATATAAAAAACACAGGGATTGGAGTAATTAAATTAATCATGCTGTTTTTCAGAAGCTAATGAGGGTAAGAGCAAATTTTATAAAATTAATGAAACTCATCCATTTTTTCAGTTACAAAAAAGCTGAATAAATCTAGATTGATTGGCCTTTTTGGTCTTTAAGAAGGATTTTATCTACTCTATAATATTCCATATTTTGCGGACTATAAGACACTTGGCCATTAGACACACAAATTTTGGGGAGGAAAATTTGTGTGTCTCGGGACGACGAGATCTCATCTCCTGAGATCTTATTCTGCTTATGCGCCACCTGCGGTGGCCATTTTCCCAATGTCCACCGCAGAGTAATTAATTGAAAGGAGGACTCCGCTCAGTGTCGATATCTTAGAAGAGCCCAGGGCCCACAGCCTCACAGTGCCAGGACACCACCTCCTCCTAGACTGGGGCCACAGCATCGCCCCACTCCTGCTGCCATTGGCCTCCTGAAGTAGCGACCCAGCCTCCTTTGACCCTGCTCCACTGTAGCTGCCCCCTGTAAGCTAGCATCAGATTATAAGAGGTATATAATAGTATAATAGAAAATAAATCATCTCTATATAATACCTAAGAAATAATTACAATGATTAGTCACATGAACTTTTTTTGTTTTAGCAATTTATTTTAACCCTGAATGGTCTTGAGATCCCAGCAGCACTAGCAATATCCTTTGTATACAGTTCAATTAATCCTCTTCGCAACATTTCATTGACAATTTTACTAGAGGTAAACTAGAAATTATGTAGAAATCAGTGCATTGACACATACTTGACTCAGTCTCTCAAGCCTATTGCTTTCTTCACTTACCAATGACCAACTGTACTACGCTAACAATTTTTCTGGATCTTTTCTTTTTTTCACATAAGTTACAATCAAAAATGTAAACTAAAAATGATGCTCATGCCCTAACCATAAACCTAATGGACTAGTAGTAATAACCTCCTCAGTGACGTCTGTGCAATCTTTATGCCTCTCTTCTTCTACTAGCTAGTCCATTAAACATTCCCACACCTTTCAGGTACAACCTAAAGCCTCACCTTTCACACAACCACAAAATCTGTCACAATCATATATAATCAATACTACATTCAAAATATTTAATAGAGATTGTAGGATACTATCCCTTCAACATCCTTCTATTCCTCTCGCCCACAAATAATTTTGTGCAGATTTAGGGACAATAAGTAAAGAGGGTGTAAAATACATTCACAAAATGGGATGTGATTGACAATAGAGACCAATCAAGTGAAAAAAATATTACACTCTTCTTTTCTTTGACAGGCTGCAAATGTAAGCAAATAGTTTTTACAGTACATGCCTCAAATTTTATGACAGCTATATAACATTGCTTTTGATAGAGCTATGAAGAACTGCTTTATTTGGATGATGAACATGTCATTACCTTTTTATTTTTCCTTGAAGAAGAATAATCCTTTAAATGGATCAGTCACAATATAATTGCTAATCGTGCCGTGAGGAAAAGCACTGTAACACTCGTATCTG
The DNA here is from genome assembly GCF_046119375.1 of Phyllobates terribilis. Lineage (NCBI taxonomy): Eukaryota > Metazoa > Chordata > Amphibia > Anura > Dendrobatidae > Phyllobates > Phyllobates terribilis. The sequence continues at coordinate 18,486,262 of NW_027362771.1, forward strand.
TATAATAGTATTTCTTCTTAACATGTAAGCAGTAACACATGTGCCGGCTAATAAATATTTAATATTCTTTGATTTTCCATTTCAAATTAATGCACTTTTTAGTGCCACAAGGCCAAAAAAAAGCTGTTCAGTTGTGCTGCAGTCAATTCCTGCTGGTTTCTTATCAAACAGAATACCAACTGAACACCTCAGCTGGGTTTCCCGCATGTATATGTCCTTTTTCACATCTCATAATCGACAGCAATGTGGCCAAACATCTGGCACTGACAAGCAGACGTCTTTGATTTATTGGCTAATATCACAGCTTGTTAGTGGATGGTTGAGCAGGAGACTAAAGGAGCAGAAAATCACAGAGAATAAATTATAAAGGTAGCAAACTGTGCCATTGTATACCCTAGCTTGTCACAGTTGTGACACCTCATAGGAGATGCAGAGTGACAGGGGCACACCCTGCAATAGCTTGTTCACTTTTACTATTAAACCTTAAGATTTAAGACATTAGCACATTCAACTTTGAGATACACTATCAGTTTTACATTTTTTCATTTATATATTTACTTACAGTTTTAATTAAATAAAAAGCAATGGTAGTTTTTTTTTTCATACTATAGATCTTGCTATAATAAAAAAAATGAAGACTAACGTAAATAAATGTTTAACACTAACTTTTCTGCACTCCAAATGTATGGCTTCAAGACTCCAACTTGAAAAGAACATTTACGGCTATGAAAATGCTTAAAATGTCTATGATACTTACAAATCATTAGACTATATAATATATTTTCTGTATTACAGCTACTGTATACTGGACATTATTAATACTTTAGACCCTAATGAGATTGGTGTACTTATTTTTAAAGTTCATAATAGTATAGCTAAGTATAATCCTTCTTGACTAATAGCGCTAGCTGGAATAATAAATTGTCCATTTTACTATCAAGGGGGGGAAGTTTTAGATTGGATTATAATAAAACAATTCTAATATAGATTTTCAAAATAAACACACATACACACAAAAAAATTTAAATGTAAAGTTAACAAAAGCATGTAATGTTTTTAGCACCAAATTTGCTTAGTGGTTTAACTGATTAAAATCTGAGGCCTAGGACAGTTAATTGAAGAGTAATCAGCTTTATTAAATCACATCACCTCTCATTTATTAAGTAATACATCATCGGTAATGGCAGAGGTTCCTAATTTAACCACCTATCAAGCACAGATTTCTATAGTCTTTATTAATACAATTAGTAGATGTATATCTGAATAATACAAAACTTGACTAAGAGTTATTCGCTTGTTAGTATCATGCTGAATTTTGATTAATATATTTAGTGAATTATGAGTTACCATCTTCCTTTAAAAAATGCCATGAAATTATAAAAAGAAGCACTCCAATCAAAGTTTTTATCCTTTTAATGTATTGAAATTATCATATTTTAAAGTGAAGGAAATAATTATTTGATCCCTTGCTGTTTTTGTAAGTTTGCCCACTGATAAAGACATGAACAGTCTATAATTTTAAGGGTAGGTTAATTTTAACATTGAGAGATAAAATATCCCAAAACAAATATCAAGAAATCACATTGTATAAATTAGATAAATTTATTTGCATTTTGCAGTGAGAAAAAAGTATTTGATGCCTCTGGAAAACAACACTTAATACTTGGTGGCAAAACACTTGTTGGCAAGCACAGCAGTCAGACAATTTTCGTAGTTGATGATGAGGTTTGCGCACATGTTAGGAGGAATTTTGGTCCACTCCTCTTTGCGGATGATCTTTAAATCAATAAGATTTTGAGGCTGTCGCTTGGCAACTCGGAGCTTCAACTCCCTCCATAAGTTTTCTATGGGATTATGGTCTGTAGACTGGCTAGGCCACTCCATGACCTTAATGTGATTCTTTTGGAGCCACTCCTTTGTTGTCTTGGCTGTATGTTTTGGGTCATTGCCTGCTAGAAGACACAGTCACGACCCGTTTTTAATGTCCTGGTGGAGGGAAGGAGGTTGTCACTCAGGAGTTTACGGTACATGGCTACATCCATTCTCCCATTGATGCGGTGAAGTAGTCCTGTGCCCTTAGTAGAGAAACACCCCCAAAACATAATATTTCCACCTCCATGCTTGACAGTGGGGACGATGTTCTTTGGGTCATTGAGCAACATTTCTCTTCCTCCAAACACGACGAGTTGAGTTAATGCCAAATTTTTGTCTCATCTGACCACAGCACCTTCTCCCAATAACTCACGAAATCATCCAGGTGTTCATTGGCGAACTTCAGACTGGCCTGCACATGTTCCTTATTGAGCAGGGGGACCTTGCGGGCAGTGCAGGATTTTAAACCTTTAGGACGTAACCAATGGTTTTCTTGGTGACTGTGGTCCCAGCTGCTTTGAGATCATTAACAAGTTCCCCCTGTGTAGTTTTAGGCTTCCTCAAGATCAAGGATACCCCACGAGGTGAGATTTTTCATGGTGTCCCAGATCGATGTTGATTGACAGTCATTTTGTATTTCTTAAATTTTCATACTATTACACCAAAAGTTGTCTCCTTCTCACTCAGCATCTCACTTATGGTTTTGTAGCCCATTCCATCTTTGTGCAGGTCTATGATCTTGTCCCTGACATCCTTAGAAAGCTCTTTGGTCTTGACCATGTTGCAGAGGTTAGAGTTTGACTGATTAATTGAGTCTGTGGAAAGGAGTCTTTTATACAGGTGACTATGTAAGACAGCTGTCTTTAATGCAGGTAAGGAGTTGATTAGGAGTGTCTAACTGGTCTGTAGGAGCCAGAACTCATAATGGTTTGTAGGGGATTAAATATTTATTTCTCACTGCAAAATGCAAATAAATTGATCTAATTTAGACAATGTAATTTTCTTGATTTTTTTGGGATATTCTATCTCTCAATGTTAAAATTAACCCACCCTTAAAATTATAGACTGTTCATGTCTTTGTCAGTGGGTAAACTTACGAAAACAGCAAGGGATCAAATAATTATTTCCTTCCTTGTATATAGTAGCACTGTGTACTTACAATTGCTTATTTTGCCCTTCTACCCAGCTAATTTTTATCTTTTCTCTGCTCTTTCTAGAAACAGGAAGTCTCCTGTCCCTGCATTTATCATTATTCTCTTCAGCTCCTGACCCAGCTGATCTCCCTCCTTCCCCTGCCAGGGACTTTTGCAGTTTCAGCTTCTCAGTTTTTAATTTTGTAATGTCATAATGGAAAAGAGAAGATTTAGCTGGAAAGAAGGGCAAAATGAGCAATTGTAAGTACACAGTGCACTATAATATGATGATTGCAATATATTAAGAGGATAAAATTTTGATGGGAGTGCTTCTTTGCATGTTGAATTAAAAATATTTTCATCTGACAATTGTCATTTACATGCAATTACATCTGTCAAGATTTATCGCAGGTCGGGAAGGTCACGCAGAACCCCCCTTCCCCGGTGATATCTTGAGCAAACAGCTCTCTGCTGCCCCCTATCTTCTGGACAACTACACGATTGGCCGATGATCAACAGAGGAGGCCGTAGGCTGTTCGCACTACTATTTATTGGACAACTAACAGTAAGCGGATGGTATATACACCTCCGGTTTCCAACACATGGAGTATGTGTATATACTCCCATATGCTCACCGCTAACTCCACGATAACCCCAGACTACTCACTGCCACCATCAGTCAGTTTTTTAAATACAGGCTGACTGGAGGACTGGTTTCTAGTATGTCTTCGAGGCACGGTTGCAGAACAAAAGGAACAGAACTATTACATTTTATATTTAATCCAAAAGCGGGCAGCATTTATAAAAAATATACAAGACATTTTACAAAGGGGACAAAACAATACAGCATATACAGTTACAGAAAATAAAAGGGAATAACAAAGGAAACTTACTACGCTGCTCAAGAGATGACTCAACTTAGCCGAAGGAGAGTGCTTCGCTTGGGGACATTCAGAGAATGGGCTTCATGCATACACGAGTTGTATAACTCTCTACAGGAACACTGATCATAATTTGGCTTGATCTTTTATGAACCCCTGATTTACACCCACACAACCTCATTGTGATGACCTTACGTTGGATGGGTTGTGGGATGTCGCCAGCCCCAACTTATGTGACAACTTCACTCCTGATGGTCATAGAAGTTTGAGATTTCCGCCATATTTTCCATCAGGATTTTACCTTTCCATAGATTGTAAACATGGCATAGCTGTTGTCAGTTATCGGTTCACTGTGGATTTGTGGCTCATAGGCAGGGGTTACAGTTATGAAAAGTTATGCATCCTCTTCTCATATTAGCCCCGGCGCTGAAAATGTAAATTTAATCAATATTGGATTCATATAAATTTCGATATTTAATATTTCCTTTCAGAGACATTAAGTCTGATCTGGCTTATTGTAACATTTCCCTTGCAGGAAACCACAGTGTTACTTGAATCCAACCTGCATCTCCTGTGGACAAAAGGGCTTCTATTGCCCTGTTTATGTATAAACACATGTATCCTTTTGTTGTCCAACTCTTTGAAAACAGTTCTCCTTGTGTATTTTAAATCTCTTTGTCTATGAACCAAAAGTCATCCTCCTTGGCACTTGGCTTTAAAAGGTTGTCTTTATGCCCCTTTTTCAGTCTTTTTCTAGATTGCCAGCTCTTGTCTTACTGGAAATATGTGTGATAAGAAAAAGGAGAGAGGGGGGGGTGAGTGACTTCATAGATTTTTTATATTTTCTGTGATAACATTTTAGTTATGTGTCTGTTTATTATGGGAGATTATAATCTCTTTTTGATTAGAATTTGTATGAGACTTAAAGATATTGTCCGCCCTGGTGACATTTTCGGCAAGCACTGCAGCTTGCTAGATCCTAACGATGTGTAATGCACACAGTTAGCTTTCAGCTCCACTTGCAAGTTCCAGCCTTCATAAGATGACTGTAAGTATGCAACTTGCACACTTGCAGTCACATGCCAACAAATGTCTCTGCCACATATCTTAATAGAACATTGTGAGACGCAGCTGAGATTCTAGCTGATATATTATCACAAGTATTCAAATATAATACTTACGGTCACATGAAGAACTCTGGAGTTGGCAAGCGGAGCCAAATCCTAACAGTTTGTTTGTTTCACAATGTTAGGATTTGGCAATCTGTAGAGCTTGCCAAATATTTCACCAGGGGTGGCCAACAATTTTGAAGGGATTGTCCAATGCTATTTTTTTTCATAGCAACAGCGGTACACTCACCTTTTATCAGTGGTTCTTTTGACATCCAGATGGTGCATACTTCTGGTGGTTTTCTACACTGGATCCACGTGCGGAAGCAGAAATTTTTTTTGAGAGTTTGAGAATGCTTTTAAAAGATGCAGCATTTTTCCTCTATATGTTTCGCAAGCCATCCTTTTTTTTATTTTTCCATTAGCATTACTGTATGAGGGTTTATTTCTTATGAAATGAGTTGCATTTTTAATGTCACCATTTTGGAGTACAGTTAATTTACTGAATAATTATTTTTTATTTTATAGGGGGCAGGAGAAAAATGTACAAATTTCACTCTTTGGGGGTGGGACTGATTCTTTTTATGGCATTCACTGCAACTGCATGGTATAATTAATATGTTTACAATTATGCTGTTACGAGTCCAGATGGTGGAACCTCTGTGCTTTGGTGCAAGGAGGGAACAGAGGGGCATGACTAAGTGCCTACGAGACCTGACCAAAGTCGCACGGCGGCTCAATCGACTACGTGAACCAGGGAGGGACCGGGCAGTTGGGTCAGGTGCCACTCTGGGACCGACCTTGCGTGATAGCAGGTGACTCCCATGGGTCAGATGGCAGGAACTGACCAGTACAGTGAATGAGCATGGCAGGAAGGCTGACAAGTGGACCGGGTAGATAAGCAGACTGGTTCGGCAGATAGCCAGACGGGTGCTCCGGGTAGGCTAGCAGGCGGGCACGGCAGGTAACTGGCAGGTGATCCAGGTAGGCTGGATGGCGGGCACGACAGGTAACAGGCAGGTGCTCTAGGTAAGCAAGCTGGCGGGCACGGCAGGTTACAGACAGGTGCTCCAGGTAAGCAGGCTGGCGGGCACAACTGTAGACAGATTGGAGAACAGAACTGTTAGACAAGCTGGCGGGCTAGACTGACAGAAGACTGGCAGGAAAGACTGGCAGGCTGCGGGACCTGAGGGATGGAGCAAGTGTTTAGCACATGGAACAACAACCTTGCACAGGCACCTCCACATTGGAAAAGGGGCCTAATATAGGGGAAGTCCTCCCGCCATTGGCCGAGGACTATATAGAACGGCACGCGAGGCCCCTTTAAGAGGGAAGCACAGAGCCCAGGAAATTGCGCGCAGAGTGTACCACAGCAGCAGGGGAGCGGGAGGACACCGGACCTGGACCGCGGCAGTGAGGGGAACGGTGTCTCTGCCCGGCTGGAGGCAGAGACGCCGATGCTACCCAACTCTTTCCCTGATATCGATACCCAGGCTTGGTTCCTTCCCCTGGGTCCTCTACCCTCTGTGTCAGGTTTTGAAAGTTGCCTGGAATGGATCATTGTCATCATTTCCCTAGACCTGTTTAAGGCCCATTCAGACACACTTGTGTCTTGTGATTGAGATTACAGTGTTCCATGTTTTCTTTGCTCCATTATTAAAAACAGCTCACAAAAAAGGATATGAATTCAAAAACATCACAGAAATGTAGCAGGGCTTACCAACACCAGGTCAGGTTATCAATGCACAAGCAAGATGCAGCAAGCGCAGGTGCAAAATACTAATGCGACAGCCAGCCCCACCATGAATTGGATTTCATGTTTTTAATGTTGTGAGCTGTTTTTAACTTTCGAGTAGGGACTAGCAAGGTAATGAGGTTGTGAGCTTGTGCATTTTGGTCAAAATATATACCAATACCTAATGTAATGTATTTATCTTATACATTATTTTTCATCTTTTTATTGCACATTTTTCCTCATTCGCAGGATGCAGCCAGGCATTTTAGTGTTGGTTGGGTGAATTGGGGTTTCTGTCTTGTCAGGTGCACGTATATAGTGCTGGACAGTCTGCTTGACTAAAAATTATGGGAGTGATTAATAGGCTATAAGTCAGACACTGTGCATCACACCTATGTGTGTGACTGGAGTCCTATGCAACCCCCATCAGTGTGCAAATGTAGTTCTACACAACCACTCACAAATTTGCCAATTCATGGCGGGGGTATTCTGCACCTGTTCTTGCCTCTGCCTTTATCATTCAGGTCTGCTGCATCTTGCTTGTGCATTGGTATTCTGACCTGGTGTTGGCAAGGCTGTTTCTTTTCTGTGATGTTTTGCTCCATTACTTGTGCCTGCTGTGATTTTAAGATTCTTGTATGTAGTAATTCTTTGCTGCTCACATGCCTCTCTGCTTGCTGAATCAATGGCCATGTACCCAACCAGACCTAAGGCTTAGATGATTCAGCTGACCTGGTGAGCCTAACCTATACCAAATTGTGTACTTACTCTTTTCTTCTCAATAATGATCTTTTTAGAGGGGGGATTTTTGCTTCAACTTGTCAAAACATTTTGTTTGGTGTTGGTGCTGATGGGCTTACAGAGCTCTCTTTCTCACTCTCTCTGTAAAGCAACAGCTTCTGTAATATTAAAGGGATTGTCTGGGCAAAACTAAAATTTTACCTATAGATTAGTATAGAAAAAAAATAACAAACAAATCTATAGTCACCAACCAGCACTTACCTGAATTCTCTCCAGACCACTTTGTGGACTGTGTTTACTCTGGAAGTGAGGCATCATCTTTCCAGCAGTAAAATAACCAATGTGCCCTGTGATTGCTTGCCATGGTCAGGTGAATTTAGTAGCGCATTGTTGACTAGTGTTGAGCCACCCCAGTAGTGTTCGAGTTCGGTTCGGTTCGTCGAACACCCGTATGTTCGCCGAACTGTTCGTCGAACTGTTCGTCGAACACCGTCGAACACCGTTAAAACCAATTAAAGGGATTGTCTGGGCAAAACTCAAATTTTACCTATAGATTAGTATAGAAAAAAAATAACAAACAAATTTATAGTCACCAACCAGCACTTACCTGAATTCTCTCCAGACCACTCTGTGGACTGTGTTTACTCTGGAAGTGAGGCATCATCTTTCCAGTAGTGTTGAGCCACCCCCGTAGTGTTCGAGTTCGGTTCGTCGAACACCCGTGTGTTCGCCGAACTGTTCGTCGAACACCTTCGAACACCGTTAAAACCAATGGCAGGCAAACAAAAACACATAGAAACACATAGAAAACACCTTCAAAGGTGTCCAAAAGCTGACAAACTGCTCAGAAGACATAACTAACACATGGAAAAGTGACAAGTACATATAGTCATGCGAAAATAAAAGAGGTGGAGGAGTAAAAGGAGGGGGAGACACAGATATAGGCATGTCATGCCCTTCTAAAATCCAAAAAGTGAGAAACCGACACGGCCAGTCCGCTCCTGCCCGTGCCACCTCCGTGTCGCCGGGTTTGTGCCAGAGCCGCGGTGAACCCTGACGGCCAGCCCCCCTCTCCCAATACTGGTGCCTGTCCGCTGGTGGGTCGAGCGAGCCCCCCTGTGGTGGAGGCAGCTCTAAGCTTTTTAATTTAAATTGTCTCTCTAATTTGAATGAATACACTTTAAATCCATTTACAAGGATCTATTGGAGGGCAAGTCTCATGCCAGCAGCCGCGTAATTCCAGCTCCAGTAGCGTCCACTAAAGCTGCTGCAGTTAAAAAGCTTTTATAAGGATCGAGCTCGGCTGTCCACCGCAAGGCATCCTACTGCCAGTCCCAGCCCCTATGCCTTGGGGTGCCTCCTGATGCTCTTCACTAAGTATCCCATGGTCCCGAATCATTTCCTTTGAAAAAATTAAGTGTCTAAACTACAGGTGGTGTAGCTTGCTTAACAGCCGGGATAATCCGCTGACTAGCAGACACTGCTACTAGGCACAAAGTATTTCCTGGGCTAGATGCAGTTAAAAATTTGTAATTAGATACTCTCGTTGGATGCTGAGAAAGCATTTCATAGAGTCTCCTGGCACGCCATACATGATTCTCTTAAAAAGCTTGGGGTAGGGGTCTAGGGGACCCATTTATAGCCAAAATCACGGCCCTGTATCGCAATACGTTACCTAGGCTGAAGATAAATGGAACTGTAGCACCCTGAGGGCTCGGTTGCTACAGACGTATTGCACCTCACCCAGAGGAGTGATATCTCACTCTCAGGTAAGGATGGAGTGTGGATCAGGACCCGACACCTGCATGCATTACACCACATTGCCGTGGGGCAGGGCGACCAATATGCCCCTGAGATGGGCACGACAGTCCCTGTCCCTGGCTGGAGTGGGGGGAAGGAACACTGAGGAAGGGGAACCCTGTAGTGCAGGAGCAGGGAGGAAGCAGTTCCTGGGTGCATTGAGAAGGGAGTATAAAAGGTGGGCACCATCTTAGTTCAGTGCAGAGAAGTCTGAGCAGAAGTGGCAGGGAGCAGGGGCTCTGCATGAGCTCTGCTCCGGAGGCGGGCCTAGTAACAGAGGCCCAGGCCTGGAAGAGGGAGAAGGAAGGAAGAGGAGCGGAGAAGGCTCCAGGAACGAGGAATGAAGGGATCCCAGGGGTGCGGACGGGCGAGTCGCCACCGCACGCCCGAATCCACCTGCGTGGAGGGGTCAGGCCAAAGGGGGAGACCGGTCCCCGAACTAGTGGAGGCAAGAAACGACACTCAGCTAGAAACCGGAGGCTCTGACATTTTATGTGGCGTAGCCCCTTGCTACACCCGCTAGGAAGGCACCACATAGGGTCAGGGAAACTGGCGCCAAGTTTACCAAGAGGAAGCCCGAGGCAGCCGGACAGAAGTGTTGGTAAGAAAGGCCAGACAAAGGACACACAAAGGGGGTCCTGTGAAGTGCTCCAAAGTTATCTGGGAGTTGTCTGAGCCCCTCACCTGGTGATCACAGTATGACGTGGGCAGCCGTTACCTGCAGACGTGGTCTGGATAATAAGAACTGTGAGTAAAGGCCCTGGACTGCATCACTGACTCCGTGTCGTTACTGCTGCTGCCCTGCACCATCACCCCCATCCTCCGCATACACTGCCCTGAGGCTATACTCCTCCCATGGGGAGTTATGCTACGCTCTGCTGCACCCACAACACCAGCCTCAGCGGTCTGCCCTGTAGCAGCGGTTCACTCTGACCGCAATCCACGGGTGGCGTAGTCGGACATTTAAACATCAAAACCACATAAATAGTTCCGCCACTGGTTTGACCGCCCTGAGCCACGGAACCGGGTCGCCGCCACGAAGACTACAACCACCAGCATCCACCAAAAAGGGTCCGGCTCCGGGTGTCCCAAGGCCCAGGGGGTGAGTCAGAACATTTTCATCACCTTTCACAATCACCAATGGGACAAGGCAGGGATGTCCTCTGTCCCCTCTCTTATACATCCTAGTGACGGAGCACCTGCTCTCATCAATTCGCCATAACCCCAATATTAGGTGGATTGAGGTGGGAGGCACCGAGTACAAGTGCTCTCTATTTGCTGATGATGTCCTAGTATATATCACTCAATCACATATATCCATCCCTGCTGTTATGGCTGAAATAGATCACTTTGTTACATGGTCAAATTTTAAAATCAATGCAGCGAAGTCTGAGGCCCTCGATGTCTCCCTCCCCAAATCCATATAGGATTCCATCCAGTCCAAGTTTCCCTTTGCCTGTCCCTCACAGGGTATCAAATACTTAGGAATTCCTATTCATAGAGACCTCTCCCATCTATGTTATCTTAATTTTGGGCCCTTTATTGAACAACTCCATACAGAACACGGTTGGCAAGTTAGAACTGTAAGATTCACTACGTGAACCGCTGGTGTTTTGTGGAAAAGCACATGTACACTGCGTTCCAAATTATTATGCAAAAAGTGTTTAGGAGTGATAAGGGAAGAATTTGTTTGTTTGTCAGTTAAACTCATTGATGGTGATGTGTGTCAGGGCTCTTTATATCACTGTAAGCAATTGCAGACACCTGTGCTAATTAGTTTGGCAGGTGTGTCCAATGAAAGGCAAGACTACTTAAGAAGGCTCTCTCACATTATTAAGCAGCCTACATTTTCTGCCAAAATGGGAAAGAAAAAGGATGTGTCGGCTGCTGAGAAGCAAAAAATTGTGGAGTGTTTAGGTCAAGGCATGACTACAATCAACATTGTGCGATGATCAGGATGAAGTGTCTTGGCAATCAAGAAGTATGTAGCTGATTCACAGTACACACGTGTGCGTGCTGATAAGGGCAAATTGAGGACTCTTTCCTACAGGCAATTACGTCAGGTTGAAAGAGCAGCGGCAAAAAAGCCTTGTCATAGCAGCAGACAAGTTTTTGAAGCTGCTTGTGCCTCCAACGTCCCCCGAACAACAAGATGCAGGGTCCTTCAGAGGTTTGCAGCTGTGCATACGCCATCCTGTCGACCTCCTCTATCCACTTCACACAAGCAGAAACGGCTCCAGTGGCCAAACATTACATGAAGACTGATTTCAAAACAGTTTTGTTCACGGATGAGTGCCGTGCAGCGCTCGTTGGTCCAGATGGATGGAGTGGAGGATGGCTGGTTGATGGACACCCCACGCAAACACGGCTACAGCGCCAACAAGGAGGAGGTGGAGTAATGTTTTGGGCTGGAATCATGGGGAGAGAGATTGTCGGCCCCTTTAGGATCCCTGAAGGGATAAAGATGAACTCCATAATGTATGTGGATTTTCTCAAACAGCACTTCCTGCCATGGTTCAAGAAGAAGAACCGTATATTTCACAGCAAGATCATTTTTCTGCATGATAATGCACCATCTCATGCTGCACATAAAACATCTGCATCTCTGGCTGATATGAGCATAAAAGGGGACAAATTTATGGTGTGACCCATATGCTCCCCTGACCTCTACCCCATTCAGAACCTTTGGAGCATCATTAAAAGGAGTGTCTATGATGGCGGGAGGCAGTTCACATCTAAGCAACAGCTCTGGGAGGGTATTCTGTCCTCATGCAAAACAATTGAAGCAGAAACCATCCAAAACCTGACAAATTCAATGGACGAGAGAGTTCAGAAGCTCCTTTCGAACAAGGGGTCCTATGTGAAAATGTAACATCACCTAGAATAAAGTTTTGAGTTGAAAACTGTTTGATTTCAGTTTCTAACAACCTGCTAATGCTTATAATTTCAAAAATGACCATTTTTTTGGTCTTTATTAAAATGAAAAGGTTGATCGAAAAGTTTGGGGGATCTAAGAGTGTGGCAACCCAGTAGTCATGATTACTTCGAATTCTGACAATATGAGGGTCATGCTGCAGGTAGTGCAGCAAGAAGGCACTTATGTGTCTTGCGCATCTCGGAGCCCCAAAATTATTTTCCGGGCTAGATGCAGCTAAAAATTATTTTTAATTTTAAATCTGGTGAAGCTTTAGTATAGATGGCCTAATAGGATCAGTGCTGCACACTGCTACAAAGCCCAAATTATTTTCCAGTCAAGATACAGATAAACATGATTAGTAATTTGAAAGCTTAAAACGGTTGGTAGGGTGATTTTAACCAATCATCAAGCTTTTACTCTCCCCAGGATGACACAGGGGTAGAAAAGTCGTTTCGGATCCATGATTTGTTCATCTTTATGAACGTGAGTCTGTCTACATTATTAGTGGAGAGCCGCGTGTGCTTATCTGTCAGCACACCACCAGCAGCGCTGAACACACGTTCAGACAGAACGCTGGCTGTGGGGAATGACAAGATCTCCAAGGCGTAAGTGGCTAGCTCCGGCCATTTATCCAGATTGGAAGCCCAAAAAGAGCAAGGGTCCAGTGACACAGTCGTGGCTTCAATGTTTACTTGGAGATACTCCTGTACCATCGTCTCTAGGCGTTGACTATGTGTCAGACTTCTTGTCTCCTGTGGCCTTGCAAAGGATGGGCTAAAAAAGTGGTGAAATGATTCCGCAAAATTGATGTTACCAGCAGATACTGTGGTTCTGTTACGGTTTGAGTGCTGAACACTTGACGGTCCCACGGTTGGCAAGTTGGAACTGTGAGATTCACTACGTGCACCACTGGTATTTTGTGGAAAAGCACATGTAAGATTCTGCAACAGTCTCTGCTGATACTCCTGCATGCGTGCATCCCTTTCTATGGCAGGAATAATTTCTGCAAATTTACTTTTGTACCGGGGATCTAAGAGTGTGGCAACCCAGTAGTCAGGATTATTTCTAATTCTCACAATTCGAGGGTCATGTTGCAGGTAGTGCAGCAAGAAGGCACTCATGTGTGTTGCGCATCCAGGAGCACCAAGTCCCTGTTGTGTTGGTGGCGAGGTAACAATCATGCTTCCTTCCTCTGTCCTCTCCCCCCAACCTCGCACAACAGAAATGTGATCAAGGTCTCCCTCATCTGATGAGTCTTCCATCAGTTCGTCCTCCACTTCTTCCTGGGCTCCTGCACCTTCCTCACTAGTTTGGCTGCTACCATGCGCCCTGGTAAAACCATCTCCCCCACCCTCACATGCCTGCCGCCTTGGTGCTGCCGACCGTCTGGACCTTGCAGATGTTAGCCCTTCCGCATACAACTCCTCCTCCTCTACTTCCTCCACCTCCTCTTGTGCCACCACCTGACTCCGAATTCTGTTTAACATGTGCTCCAGCATGTAAATCACCGGAATAGTCATGCTGATAATGGCATCGTCAGCACTAAACATCTTCGTCGCCATTTCAAAACTGTGCAGAAGGGTGCATAGGTCCCTGATCTGAGACCACTCCTCCAGCGTGATTTGCCCCACCTTTGAATCTCGTTGGCCCAGGCTATACGTCAGAACATATTGCACCAGGGCTTGTCGGTGCTGCCACAGTCGCTGCAACATGTGCAGAGTTGAATTCCACCGGGTAGGCACATCGCATTTTAGCCGGTGAAGTGGCAGGCCCAACGACTTCTGTAGAGATGTAAGTCGCTGAGCTGCGGGATGCGAACGGCGGAAGTGAGCACACAGCGACCGTGCCCTCTGCAGAAGGCCATCTAGTCTGGGATAGTGGGCTAAAAATTGCTGGACAACCAGGTTCAACACGTGAGCCATACAAGGCACGTGTGTGACATTGCCCCGGCGAAGGGCCGCACCCAGGTTTGCAGCATTGTCGCACACGGCCTTCCCTAGTTTCAGGTCCAGTGGAGACAACCATTCATGAAATTGGTTCTCCAGAGCTGACCACAACTCCTCAGCTGTGTGACTCACATTTCCCAGACATTTCAATGTAAAAACCGCCTGATGACGTTGAGCCCTACTGCCAGCATAGTAAGGAGGTGTGCAGGATCCCTTCTGCGCAGTTAGAAAGCTTGTGGCATGACCAGACAGGCTTTGGGTGCAGGTGGAAGACCGAGAGGAGGTTGAGGAGGCAGAAGCAGTGGAGGAACTTTGACATAAAGAGGATTGACTTACAACTCGTGGGGACGGCAAGACTTGGACAGCAGCCCCTTGTCCTGCTGTCACCATAGTTACCCATTGCCCAGTCAGTGACATGTAACGCCCCTGTCCATGCCTACTCGTCCAAGTGTCTGTGGTGAAATGCACCCTGTCACACACAGAGTTTCTCAAAGAAGCGGTGATGTTGTGTGCGACATGCTGGTGGAGCGCAGGCACACCTTTCTTTGAGAAGTAGTGCCGACTGGGCATCTGGTACTGGGGCACTGCGACGGACATAAGGTCTCGAAAATCCTCTGTGTCCACCAGGCGGAAAGGCAGCATTTCTGTAGCCAAGAGCTTGCAGATGGTGAAATTCAACCTCTTAGCTTTCTCATGGCTAGGAGGAAATGGTCTTTTACTTGTCCACATCTGAGGGACCGACGGCTGGCTATTGTGCTTAGACGGGGTTGATAAGGGTGTCCCCGGCAAACTGCCGGTCTGTGAGGAAGATGCAGGCGGACATGTTAGGTTGCCTTGATCCAAAGGTGGTGCTATCGATGTCGGACAGCGCTCAACACCAGCTGGTGTTCCCACCTCCAAAGAAAATGATGACCTGCCAATCACGCTGGCTGTTGCGGGTAAAGAGGTGGCAGGTCTGCGCCCCAAAACAGGTGTGACTGCTGTCCCCCCAGTCACAGAGGATATAGAGGCCGCAGATGCACAAGATATGGCAGACGGTGGTTGGCCCAGCCGGCTAGGCCGCATTGTAGCACACTGAGCTTCCCATTGCAACTTATGCTTCATGTCCTTGTGCCGGTTCATGCATGAAGTACTCAAACTATGTATTTTTTGGCCTCTACTTAGCTTTTGCTGACAAATGTTACAGATAACATGAGTTGGGTCATCTTTATCGATCTGAAAAAATGCCCAGGCTATGCAAGGCTTAGCACCCATGCGACCTGAAGAGCCACCACGACTTGTGGTGAGAGGCAGAGTTGTGTTTGAGGATGCAGTTGTTGACGTGCTTCCAGTACTACATCTCTGTCCAGGAAGGCGCAACCTGACCTCGTCGTCACTAGCATCTTCCTCCACCTCCTCTGCTGACCTCATCTCTTGGCTGACTGTGGGTTGACAGTAAGTGGGATCTCCAACCTCATCATCATCACCCTGTGTGTTATCACACCCGTCGTCCTCAGAGCCAACCTGTTCCTGCCCTGACAAAAAACTAAAGTTGTCGCTCCAATCAGGTATTTGAGTCTTATCATTGTCTTCCTCATTGTCTCCACCAACAGGAGTTACAGTTTGGGAATGAGGGTCTACATTATGGTCAGAACCTTCTGCGTCTGGTCCTGGATCCGACTCATAAAGATTCTGGGCATCAGTGCAGATCATTTCCTCGTCTGGATTCACAGAAGCGTTGGAGTCGACCTCTGATTCCCAGGCTATAGTATGAGTAAACAGCTCTGCAGACTCAACCATCTGTTCTACCTCATACTCAGACGGGCAGCTGGAGATTTGGGAGCTGTGAGGAAGCAAGTGCGATTTGGGTGACACCTTTGAGGACTGGAGTATTTGTGATGTTGAAGTTGATGTGGAGGAGAGCCCACTTAAAGGAGCACTTGATATCCGTTGAAGCACCTGCTGTTTTTGTGCCTCATCTGGAATTTGTAGCGATTGGCGTGGCCGTAAGAAAGGGATCTTATCACATTGTCCGCTAAAAGAAGTAGACATTTTAGTTTGGCTGGAAGATGGTCTTTCTTCTGCAGATGTTACTGTTGCTTTAACACCTACCCCACGGACACAACCTTTTTTCCCCTTCCCAACACGCCTATTCCCCTTTCCACCAGCAGCAGGCCTTTTTCCACTCATTTTGGTGGTTAACTAATTCACAACTCTGGAGTTGTTTGCACAAAAAAACAATGGTTGGTAACCGAGCAGAGCTGAGTGGCCAAACTGTGGTATTAGGCCAAAACTATTGGCTGGGTTAGATGCAGAAAAAAATTATATTCAATTTGCAACCTGATGGAGGTCAGTACAGATGGACTAATACAACAAGTCCCACACACAGCTAGAAGCCCAATATTTTTTCAGAGGTAGATGCAGAAAAAAATATATTCAGTTTGCAACCTGATGGAGGTCAGTATAGATGGACTAACAGAGAAAGTCCCACACACTACTAGAAGGCCAAATATTTTTTCAGAGCTAGATGCAGAAAAAAATTATATTCAGTTTGCAACCTGATGGAGGTCTGTATAGATGGATTAATAGAACAAGACCCACACACAGCTAGAAGCCCAATATTTTTTCAGAGGTAGATGCAGAAAAAAATATATTCAGTTTGCAGCCTGATGGAGGTCAGTATAGATGGACTAATACAACAAGTCCCACACACAGCTAGAAGCCCAATATTTTTTCAGAGGTAGATGCAGAAAAAAATATATTCAGTTTGCAACCTGATGGAGGTCAGTATAGATGGACTAATACAACAAGTCCCACACACAGCTAGAAGCCCAAATATTTTTCAGAGGTACTGTAGATGCAGATAAAAATTATTTTTAATTTGCAACCTGATGGAGGTCAGTATAGATGGACTAATAGAGAAAGTCCGACACACTACTAGAAGGCCAAATATTTTTTCAGAGCTAGATGCAGAAAAAAATTATATTCAGTTTGAAACCTGATGGAGGTCTGTATAGATGGATTAATAGAACAAGACCCACACACAGCTAGAAGCCCAATATTTTTTCAGAGGTAGATGCAGAAAAAAATATATTCAGTTTGCAACCTGATGGAGGTCAGTATAGATGGACTAATACAACAAGTCCCACACACAGCTAGAAGCCCAATATTTTTTCAGAGGTAGATGCAGAAAAAAATATATTCAGTTTGCAACATGATGGAGGTCAGTATAGGTGGACTAATAGAACAAGTCCCACACACTGCTAGAAGGCCAAATATTTTTTCAGAGCTAGATGCAGAAAAAAATTATATTCAGTTTGCAACCTGATGAAGGTCAGTATAGATGGATTAATAGAACAAGACCCACACACAGCTAGAAGCCCAATATTTTTTCAGAGGTAGATGCAGAAAAAAATTATATTCAGTTTGCAACCTGATGGAGGTCAGTATAGATGGATTAATAGAACAAGACCCACACACAGCTAGAAGCCCAATATTTTTTCAGAGCTAGATGCAGAAAAAAATTATATTCAGTTTGCAACCTGATGGAGGTCAGTATAGATGGATTAATAGAACAAGACCCACACACAGCTAGAAGCCCAATATTTTTTCAGAGGTAGATGCAGAAAAAAATATATTCAGTTTGCAACCTGATGGAGGTCAGTATAGATGGACTAATACAACAAGTCCCACACACAGCTAGAAGCCCAATATTTTTTCAGAGGTAGATGCAGAAAAAAATATATTCAGTTTGCAACCTGATGGAGGTCAGTATAGATGGACTAATACAACAAGTCCCACACACAGCTAGAAGCACAAATATTTTTTCAGAGGTACTGTAGATGCAGATAAAAATTATTTTTAATTTGCAACCTGATGGAGGTCAGTATAGATGGACTAATAGAGAAAGTCCGACACACTACTAGAAGGCCAAATATTTTTTCAGAGCTAGATGCAGAAAAAAATTATATTCAGTTTGCAACCTGATGGAGGTCAGTATAGATGGATTAATAGAACAAGACCCACACACAGCTAGAAGCCCAATATTTTTTCAGAGGTAGATGCAGAAAAAAATATATTCAGTTTGCAACCTGATGGAGGTCAGTATAGATGGACTAATACAACAAGTCCCACACACAGCTAGAAGCCCAATATTTTTTCAGAGGTAGATGCAGAAAAAAATATATTCAGTTTGCAACCTGATGGAGGTCAGTATAGATGGATTAATAGAACAAGACCCACACACAGCTAGAAGCCCAATATTTTTTCAGAGCTAGATGCAGAAAAAAATTTGATTCAGTTTGCAACCTGATGGAGGTCAGTATAGATGGACTAATAGAATGATGCTATGCCCAAAAGATTTTACTTCACTAGGTGCAGTAAAAAAATTGGTATTCTATACACAGGTGGTATATCTTGCAACACAGATAGGCTACTCCACTGACTAACACACTCTGCAATAGGCCAAAAAGGATTAGCTTTGCTAGATTCAGCCAAATGCTGTGAAAAAAACTTGCACAGCACTGGCACAGACCTGCCTGGCAAAAACTGATAGGAACTGATGTAACCTAGTCCTGAAAAGGACTCCAATTACAATTAGTCTTTACTCCCACAACCTATCTATTTAAGAGCACAGACAAGCCTGATAAAAGTCGTAGGAAATGCTGTAACCTAGTCCTTAAAAGGACTGCAATCACAGCTATTCCCTACTCCCAAGCTATCTGTATATTTGTGCGAAAATTGGCTTGAAATTAACAAGGTATAGTGCACACAGCAACAGCGGTGCCGTCTAACACACAGCTGCAGCAGTGAGAAAATGGTGGCGACGGGGAAAATGGCTTGGTCTTATAGGGCAAGGACATGTGACATACACTGCCAATGACACATGCCCTTGCTTGTGTGAAAAAAAACACTTCGCTCCGTGTGTGCGCTGCTTATAGGCTGACAGATTGCACCTCCCCACTGTAAATGCAGGAAAGAGAAAAAAAAATGGAGATCTTCATTGTTCCTGCAGAGATCCATCCCCTGCCCCTCCCCCCACCCCACTGTACACTCAAACTGCGTATTAACATTAATTTTCATCATTACTGAGAAAAAATCCAGTTATGATTTTGGTGCACGAACAGTTATCGAACATAACCTCGAACAGCCGAATTTTTCTCAAATTGTTCGTGTTCGCCGAACGGCTCGAACACCGCCCAAAACAGCTCGAATTTGAGATTGGCGAACAGTTCGAGTAGAACAACGCTCATCTCTACTTTCCAGCAGTAAAATAACCAATGTGCCCTGTGATTGCATGCCATGGTCAGGTGAATTTAGTAGCGCATTGTTGACTAGTGTTGAGCCACCCCCGTAGTGTTCGAGTTCGGTTCGGTTCGGTTCGTGGAACACCCGTATGTTCGCCGAACTGTTCGTCGAACTGTTCGTCGAACACCGTCGAACACCGTTAAAACCAATGGCAGGCAAACAAAAACACATAGAAACACATAGAAAACACCTTCAAAGGTGTCCAAAAGCTGACAAACTGCTCAGAAGACACAACAAACACATGGAAAAGTGACAAGTACATATAGTCATGCGAAAAGAAAAGAGGTGGAGAAGTAAAAGGAGGGGGAGACACAGATATAGGCATACCCTTCTAAAATCCAAAGAGTGAGAAACCGACACGGTCAGTCCGCTCCTGCCCGTGCCACCTCCGTGTCGCCGGGTTTGTGCCAGAGCCGCGGTGAACCCTGAGGGCCAGCCCCCCTCTCCCAATACTGGTGCCTGTCCGCTGGTGGGTCGAGCGAGCCCCCCTGCGGTGGAGGCAGCTCTAAGCTTTTTAATTTAAATTGTCTCTCTAATTTGAATGAATACACTTTACATCCTTTTACAAGGATCTATTTGAGGGTAAGTCTCATGCCAGCAGCCGCGTAATTCCAGCTCAAGTAGCGTCCACCAAAGCTGCTGCAGTTAAAAAGCTTTTATAAGGATCGAGCTCGGCGGTCCACCGCAAGGCGTGCTGCCGCCAGTCCCAGCCCCTATGCCTTGGGGTGCCACCCCGATGCTCTTCACTGTGTGTCCCGGGGGCCCAAACCATTTCCTTTGAAAAAATTAAGTGTCCAAACTACAGGTGGTGTAGCTAGCTTAACAGCTGGGATAATCTGCTGACTAGCAGACACGGCTACTAGGTACAAAGTATTTCCTGGGCTAGATGCAGTTAATAATTTGTAATTAGATACTCTCGTTGGATGCTGAGAAAGAATTCCATAGAGTCTCCTGGCACGCCATATATTATTCCCTTAAAAAGCTTGGGGTAGGGGTCTAGGGGACCCTTTTATAGGCAAAATCACGGGCCTGTATCGCAATACGTCACCTAGGCTGAAGATAAATGGAACTGTAGCACACTGTGGGCTCGGTTGCAACAGAGGTATTGCACCTCACCCAGAGGTGTGATATCTCACTCTCAGGTAAGGATGGAGTGTGGATCAGGACCCGACACCTGCATGCATTACACCACATTGTCGTGGGGCAGGGCGACCAATATGCCCCTGAGATGGGCACGACAGTCCCTGTCCTTGGCTGGAGTGGGGGGAGGGAACACTGAGGAAGGGGAACCCTGTAGTGCAGGAGCAGGGAGGAAGCAGTTCCTGGGTGCATTGAGAAGGGAGTATAAAAGGTGGGCACCATCTTAGTTCAGTGCAGAGAAGTCAGAGCAGAAGAGACAGGGAGCAGGGGCTCTGCATGAGCTCTGCTCCGGAGGCGGGCCTAGTAACAGAGGCCCAGGCCTGGAAGAGGGAGAAGGAAGGAAGAGGAGCGGAGAAGGCTCCAGGAACGAGGAACGAAGGGATCCCAGGGGTGCGGACGGGCGAATCGCCACCGCACGCCTGAACCCACCTGCGTGGAGGGGTCAGGCCAAAGGGGGAGACCGGTCCCCGAAACTAGTGGAGGCGGGAAATTACCCTCAGCTAGAAACCAGATGCTGTAACATTTTATGTGGCGCAGCCCCTCGCTACACCCGCTAGGAAGGAACCACATAGGGTCAGGGAAACTGGCGCCAAGTTTACCAAGAGGAGGCCCGAGGCAGCCGGACAGAAGGGTTGGTAAGAAAGGCAAGACAAAGGACACACAAAGGGGGTCCTGTGAAGTGCTCCAAAGTTGTCTGGGAGTAGTCTGAGCCCCTCACCTGGTGAGCACAGTACGACGTGGGCAGCCGTTACCTGCAGACATGGTCTGGATAATAAGAACTGTGAGTAAAGGCCCTGGACTGCATTGCTAACTCCGTGTCGTTACTGCTGCTGCCCTGCACCATCACCCCCATCCTCCGCATACACTGCCCTGAGGCTATACTCCTCCTGTGGGGAGTTATGCTATGCTTTGCTGCACCCACAACACCAGCCTCAGCGGTCTGCCCAGCAGCGGCGGTTCACTCTGACCGCAATCCACGGGTGGCATAGTCGGACATTTAAACATCAAAACCACATAAATAGTTCCGCCACTGGTTTGACCACCCTGAGCCACGGAACCGGGTCGCCGCCATGGAGACTACAACCACCAGCATCCACCAAAAAGGGTCCGGCTCCGGGAGTCCCAAGGCCCAGGGGGCGCGTCGGAACATTTTCATCACCTTTCAGAATCACCAATGGGACAAGGCAGGGATGTCCTCTGTCCCCTCTCTTATACATCCTAGTGACGGAGCACCTGCTCTCATCAATTCGCCATAACCCCAATATTAGGTGGATTGAGGTGGGAGGCACCGAGTACAAGTGCTCTCTATTTGCTGATGATGTTCTATTATATATCACTCAATCACATATATCCATCCCTGCTGTTATGGCTGAAATAGATCACTTTGTTACATGGTCAAATTTTAAAATCAATGCAGCAAAGTCTGAGGCCCTCGATGTCTCCCTGCCAAAATTCATACAGGATTCCATCCAGTCCAACTTTCCCTTTGCCTGGCCCTCACAGAGTATCAAATACTTAGGAATTCCTATTCATAGAGACCTCTCCCATGTATGTTATCCTAATTTTGGGCCCTTTATTGAACAACTCCATACAGACCACGGTTGGCAAGTTAGAACTGTAAGATTCACTACGTGAACCACTGGTGTATTGTGGAAAAGCACATGTACACTGTGTTCCAAATTATTATGCAAAAAGTGTTTAGGAGTGATAAGGGAAGAATTTGCTTGTTTGTCAGTTAAACTCATTGATGGTGATGTGTGTCAGGGCTCTTTATATCACTGTAAGCAATTGCAGACACCTGTGCTAATTAGTTTGGCAGGTGTGTCCAATGAAAGGCAAGACTACTTAAGAAGGCTGTCCCACATTATTAAGCAGCCTACATTTTCTGCCAAAATGGGAAAGAAAAGGATGTGTCGGCTGCTGAGAAGCAACAAATTGTGGAGTGTTTAGTCAAGGCATGACTACAATCAACATTGTGCAATGATCAGGATGAAGTGTCTTGGCAATCAAGAAGTATGTAGCTGATTCACAGTACACACGTGTGCATGCTGAAAAGGGCAAATTGAGGACTCTTTCCTACAGGCAATTACGTCAGGTTAAAAGAGCAGCGGCAAAAAAGCCTTGTCATAGCAGCAGACAAGTTTTGAAGCTGCTGTTGGCTCCAACGTCCCCCGAACAACAAGATGCAGGGTCCTTCAGAGGTTTGCAGCTGTGCATACGCTATCCTGTCGACATCCTCTATCCACTTCACACAAGCAGAAACGGCTCCAGTGGGCCAAACTTACATGAAGACTGATTTCAAAACTGTTTTGTTCACGGATGAGTGCCGTGCAACGCTCGATGGTCCAGATGGATGGAGTGGAGGATGGCTGGTTGATGGACACCCCACGCAAACACGGCTACAGCGCCAACAAGGAGGAGGTGGAGTAATGTTTTGGGCTGGAATCATGGGGAGAGAGATTGTCGGCCCCTTTAGGATCACTGAAGGGGTAAAGATGAACTCTATTATGTATGTGGAGTTTCTCAAACAGCACTTCCTGCCATGGTTCAAGAAGAAGAACCGTGTATTCCACAGCAAGATAATTTTTATGCTTGATAATGCACCGTCTCATGCTGCACATAACACATCTGCATTTCTGGCTGATATGGGCATAAAACGGGACAAACTTATGGTGTGACTCCCATGGTCCCCTGACCTCTACTCCATTCAAAACCTCTGGAGCATCATCAAAAGGAGTGTCTATGATGGCGGGAGGCAGTTCACATCTAAGCAACAGCTCTGGGAGGGTATTCTGTCCTCATACAAAACAATTGAAGCAGAAACCATCCAAAACCTGACAAATTCAATGGACGAGAGAGTTCAGAAGCTCCTTTCAAACAAGGGGTCCTATGTGCAAATGTAACATCACCTAGAATAAAGTTTTGAGTTGAAAACTGCTTGATTTCAGTTTCTAATAACCTGCTAATGCTTATAATTTCAAAAATGACCATTTTTTGGTCTTTATTAAAATGAAAAGGTTGATCGAAGAGTGTGGGGGATCTAAGAGTGTGGCAACCCAGTAGTCAGGATTACTTCGAATTCTGACAATCTGAGGGTCATGTTGCAGGTAGTGCAGCAAGAAGGCACTTATGTGTCTTGCGCATCTCGGAGCCCCAAAATTATTTTCCGGGCTAGATGCAGCTAAAAATTATTATTAATTTTAAATCTGGTGGAGCTTAGTATAGATGGCCTAATAGAATCAGTACTGCACACTGCTACAAAGCCCAAATTATTTTCCAGCCAAGATACAGATAAACATGATTAGTAATTTTAAATCTGGTGGAGCTTAGTATAGTAGATGGCCTAATAGAATCAATACTGCACACTGCTACAAAGCCCAAATAATTTTCCAGCCAAGATACAGATAAACATGATTAGTAATTTGAAAGCTTAAAATGGTTGGTGAGGTGATTTTAACCAATCATCAAGCTTTTACTCTCCCCAGGATGACACAGGGGTAGAAAAGTCGTTTCGGATCCATGATTTGTTCATCTTTATAAACGTGAGTCTGTCTACATTATCAGTGGAGAGCCGCGTGCGCTTATCTGTCAGCACACCACCAGCAGCGCTGAACACACGTTCAGACAGAACGCTGGCTGCGGGGCATGACAAGATCTCCAAGGCGTAAGTGGCTAGCTCCGGCCATTTATCCAGATTGGAAGCCCAAAAAGAGCAAGGGTCCAGTGACACAGTCATGGCTTCAATGTTTACTTGGAGATCCTCCTGTACCATCGTCTCTAGGCATTGACTATGTGTCAGACTTCTTGTCTCCTGTGGCCTTGCAAAGGATGGGCTAAAAAAGTGGTGAAATGATTCCGCAAAATTGATGTTACCAGCAGATACTGTGTTTCTGTTACGGTTTGAGTGCTGAATACTCGACGGTCCCACGTTTGGCAAGTTGGAACTGTGAGATTCAGTACGTGCACCACTGGTGTTTTGTGGAAAAGCACATGTAAGATTCTGCAACAGTCTCTGCTGATACTCCTGCATGCGTGCATCCCTTTCTATGGCAGGAATAATTTCTGCAAATTTACTTTTGTACCCGGGATCTAACAGTGTGGCAACCCAGTAGTCAGGATTATTTCTAATTCTTACAATTCGAGGGTCATGTTGCAGGTAGTGCAGCAAGAAGTCACTCATGTGTGTTGCGCATCCAGGAGCACCAAGTCCCTGTTGTGTTGGTGGTGAGGTAACAATCATGCTTCCTTCATCTGTCCTCTCCCCCCAACCTCGCACAACAGAAATGTGATCAAGGTCTCCCTCATCTGATGAGTCTTCCATCAGTTCGTCCTCCACTTTTTCCTGGGCTCCTGCACCTTCCTCACTAGTTTGGCTGCTACCATGCACCCTGGTAAAACCATCTCCCCCACCCTCACATGCCTGCCGCCTTGGTGCTGCTGACCGTCTGGACCTTGCAGATGTTAGCCCTTCCGCATACAACTCCTCCTCCTCTACTTCCTCCACCTTCTCTTGTGCGACTACCTGACTCCGAATTCTGTTTAACATGTGCTCCAGCATGTAAATCACCGGAATAGTCATGCTGATAATGGCATCGTCAGCACTAAACATCTTCGTCGCCATTTCAAAACTGTGCAGAAGGGTGCACAGGTCCCTGATCTGAGACCACTCCTCCAGCGTGATTTGCCCCACCTCTGGATCTCGTTGGCCCAGGCTATACGTCAGAAAGTATTGCACCAGGGCTTGTCGGTGCTGCCACAGTCGCTGCAACATGTGCAGAGTTGAATTCCACCGGTTAGGCACATCGCATTTTAGCCGGTGAAGTGGCAGGCCCAACAACTTCTGAAGAGATGTAAGTCGCTGAGCTGCGGGATGCGAACGGCGGAAGTGAGCACACAGCGACCGTGCCCTCTGCAGAAGGCCATCTAGTCCGGGATAGTGGGCTAAAAATTGCTGGACAACCAGGTTCAACACGTGAGCCATGCAAGGCACGTGTGTGACATTGCCCCGGCGAAGGGCCGCACCCAGGTTTGCAGCTTGTCGCACACGGCCTTCCCTGGTTTCAGGTCCAGTGGAGACAACCATTCATGAAATTGGTTCTCCAGAGCTGACCACAACTCCTCAGCTGTGTGACTCACATTTCCCAGACATTTCAAAGTAAAAACCGCCTGATGATGTTGAGCCCTACTGCCAGCATAGTAAGGAGGTGTGCAGGATCCCTTCTGGCAGTTAGAAAGCTTGTGGCATCACCAGACAGGCTTTGGGTGCAGGTGGAGGACGGAGAGGAAGTTGAGGAGGCAGAAGCAGTGGAGGAACTTTGAGATAAAGAGGATTGACGCACAACTCATGGGGACGGCAAGACTTGGACAGCAGCCCCTTGTCCTGCTGTCACCATAGCTACCCAGTGCCCAGTCAGCGACATGTAACGCCCATGTTCATGCCTACTCATCCAAGTGTCTGTGGTGAAATGCACCCTGTCACACACAGAGTTTCTCAAAGAAGCGGTGATGTTGTGTGCGACATGCTGGTGGAGCGCAGGCACACCTTTCTTTGAGAAGTAGTGCCGACTGGGCATCTGGTACTGGGGCACTGCGACGGACATAAGGTCTCGAAAATCCTCTGTGTCCACCAGGCGGAAAGGCAGCATTTCTGTAGCCAAGAGCTTGCAGATGGTGAAATTCAACCTCTTAGCTTTCTCATGGCTAGGAGGAAATGGTCTTTTACTTGTCCACATCTGAGGGACCGAGGGCTGGCTATTGTGCTTAGACGGGGTTGATAAGGGTGTCCCCGGCAAACTGCCGGTCTGTGAGGAAGATGCAGGCGGACATGTTAGGTTTCCTTGACCCAAAGGTGGTGCTATCGATGTCGGACAGAGCTCAACACCAGCTGGTGCTACCACCTCCATTGAAAATGATGTCCTGCCAATCACGCTGGCAGTTTCGGGTAAAGAGGTGGCAGGTCTGCGCCCCAAAACAGGTGTGACTGCTGTCCCCCCAGTCACAGAGGATGAAGAGGCCGCAGATGCACAAGATATGGCAGACGGTGGTTGGCCCGGCCGGCTAGGCCGCATTGTATAACAGTGAGCTTCCCACTGCAAGTTATGCTTCATGTCTATGTGCCGGTTCATGCATGAAGTACTCAAACTATGTATTTTTTGGCCTCCACTTAGCTTTTGCTGACAAATGTTACAGATAACACGAGTTGGGTCATCTTTATCGATCTGAAAAAATGCCCAGGCTATGCAAGGCTTAGCACCCATGCGACCTGAAGAGCCACCACGACTTGTTGTGAGAGGCAGAGTTGTGTTTGAGGATGCAGTTGTTGATGTGCTTCCAGTACTACGTCTCTGTCCAGGAAGGCGCAACCTGACCTCGTCGTTACTAGCATTCTCCTCCACCTCCTCTGCTGACCTCATCTCTTGGCTGACTGTGGGTTGACAGTAAGTGGGATCTCCAACCTCATCACCATCACCCTGTGCATTATCACACCCGTCGTCCTCAGAGCCAACCTGTTCCTGCCCTGACAAAAAACTAAAGTTGTCGCTCCAATCAGGTATTTGAGTCTCATCATCGTCTTCCTCATTGTCTCCACCAGCAGGAGTTACAGTTTGGGAATGAGGGTCTACATTATGGTCAGAACGTTCAGCGTCTGGTCCTGGATCCGACTCATAAAGATTCTGGGCATCAGTGCAGATCATTTCCTCGTCTGGATTCACAGAAGCGCTGGAGCCGACCTCTGATTCCCAGGCTATAGTATGAGTAAACAGCTCTGCAGACTCAACCATCTGTTCTACCTCATACTCAGACGGGCAGCTGGAGATTTGGGAGCTGTGAGGAAGCAAGTGCGATTGGGGTGACACCTTTGAGGACTGGAGTATTTGTGATGTTGAAGTTGATGTGGAGGAGAGCCCACTTAAAGGAACACTTGATATCCGTTGAAGCACCTGCTGTTTTTGTGCCTCATCTGGAATTTGTAGCGATTGGCGTGGCCGTAAGAAAGGGATCTTATCACATTGTCCGCTAAAAGAAGTAGACATTTTAGTTTGGCTGGAAGATGGTCTTTCTTCTGCAGATGTTACTGTTGCTTTAACACCTACGCCACGGACACAACCTTTCCCCCCCCCCCAACACGCCTATTCCACTTTCCACCAGCAGCAGGCCTTTTTCCACTCATTTTGGTGGTTAACTAATTCACAACTCTGGAGTTGTTTGCACAGAAAAACAATGGATGGGAACAGAGCAGAGCTGAGTGGCCAAACTGTGGTATTAGGCCAAAACTATTGGCTGGGTAAGATGCAGAAAAAAATTATATTCAATTTGCAACCTGATGGAGGTCAGTATAGATGGACTAATAGAACAAGTCCCACACACAGCTAGAAGCTCAAATATTTTGTCAGAGGTAAATTCAGAAAAAAATTATATTCAGTTTGCAACCTGATGGAGGTCAGTATAGATGGACTAATAGAACAAGTCCCACACACTGCTAGAAGGCCAAATATTTTTTCAGAGCTAGATGCAGACAAAAAATTATTTTGAATTTGCAACCTGATGGAGGTCAGTATAGATGGACTAGTAGAACAAGTCCCACACACTGCTAGAAGGACAAATGTTTTTTCAGAGCTAGATGCAGAAAAAAATTATATTCAATTTGCAACCTGATGGAGGTCAGTATAGATGGACTAATAGACCAAGTCCCACACACTGCTAGAAGGCCAAATATGTTTTCAGAGCTAGATGCAGACAAAAAAATATTTTTAATTTGCAACGTGATGGAGGTCAGTATACATGGACTAATCGAAAAAGTCCCACACACAGCTAGAAGCCCAAATATTTTTTCAGAGGAAGATGCAGAAAAAAATTATAGTCAGTTTGCAACCTGATGGAGGTCAGTATAGATGGACTATTAGAACAAGTCCCACACACTGCTAGAAGGCCAAATATTTTTTCAGAGCTAGATGCAGACAAAAAATTATTTTGAATTTGCAACCTGATGGAGGTCAGTATACATGGACTAGTAGAACAAGTCCCACACACTGCTAGAAGGACAAATATTTTTTGAGAGCTAGATGCAGAAAAAAATTATATTCAATTTGCAACCTGATGGAGGTCAGTATAGATGGACTAATAGACCAAGTACCACACACTGCTAGAAGGCCAAATATTTTTTCAGAGGTAGATGGAGAAAAAAATTATATTCAGTTTGCAACCTGATGGAGGTCAGTATAGATGGACTAATAAAACAAGTCCCACACACTGCTAGAAGCCCAAATATTTTTTCAGAGGTAGATGCAGAAAAAAATGATATTCAGTTTGCAACCTGATGGAGGTCAGTATAGAAGGACTAATAAAACAAGCCCCACACACTGCTAGAAGCACAAATATTTTTTCAGAGGTAGATGCAGAAAAAAATTATATTCAGTTTGCAACCTGATGGAGGTCAGTATAGATGGACTAATAGAACAAGTCCCACACACTGCTAGAAGGCCAAATATTTTTTCAGAGCTAGATGCAGACAAAGAATTATTTTGAATTTGCAACCTGATGGAGGTCAGTATAGATGGACTAGTAGAACAAGTCCCACACACTGCTAGAAGGACAAATATTTTTTCAGAGCTAGATGCAGAAAAAAATTATATTCAATTTGCAACCTGATGGAGGTCAGTATAGATGGACTAATAGAACAAGTCCCACACACTGCTAGAAGGCCAAATATTTTTTCAGAGCTAGATGCAGATAATAATTATTTTTATGTGCAACCTGATGGAGGTCAGTATAGATGGACTAATAAAACAAGTCCCACACACTGCTAGAAGCCCAAATATTTTTTCAAAGGTAGATGCAGAAAAAAATTATATTCAGTTTGCAACCTGATGGAGGTCAGTATAGATGGACTAATAGAACAAGTCCCACACACTGCTAGAAGGCCAAATATTTTTTCTGAGCTAGATGCAGACCAAAATTATTTTGAATTTGCAACCTGATGGAGGTCAGTATAGATGGACTAATAGAAAAAGTCCCACACACTGCTAGAAGGCCAAATATTTTTTCAGAGCTAGATGCAGATAAAAATTATTTTTAATTTGCAACCTAATGGAGGTGAGTATAGATGGACTAATAGAAAAAGTCCCACACGCTGATAGAAAGCCAAACATTTTTTCAGAGCTAGATGCAGATAAAAATTATTTTTAATTTGCAACCTGATGGAGTTCAGTATAGATGGACTAATAGAACAAGTCCCAGACACTGCTAGAAGCCCAAATATTTTTTCAGAGATAGATGCAGATAAAAATTATTTTTATGTGCAAACTGATGGAGGTCAGTATAGATGGACTAATAGAACAAGTACCACACACTGCTAGAAGGCCAAATCTTTTTTCAGAGCTAGATGCAGACAAAAAATTATTTTTAATTTGCAACCTGATGGAGGTCAGTATAGATGGTCTAATAGAACAAGTCCCACACACTGCTAGAAGCCCAAATATTTTTTCAGACGTAGATGCAGAAAAAAATTATATTCAATTTGCAACCTGATGGAGGTCAGTATAGATGGACTAATAGAACAAGTCCCACACATTGCTAGAAGGCCAAATATTTTTTCAGAGCTAGATGCAGACAAAAAATTATTTTTAATTTGCAACCTGATGGAGGTCAGTATAGATGGTCTAATAGAACAAGTCCCACACACTGCTAGAAGCCCAAATATTTTTTCAGAGCTAGATGCAGATAAAAATTATTTTTAATTTGCAACCTGATGGAATTCAGTATAGATGGACTAATAGAACAAGTCCCACACACAGCTAGAAGCCCAAATATTTTTTCAGAGCTAGATGCAGATAAAAATTATTTTTATGTGCAACCTGATGGAGGTCAGTATAGATGGACTAATAGAACAAGTCCCACACACTGCTAGAAGGCCAAATATTTTTTCAGAGCTAGATGCAGACAAAAAATTATATTTAATTTGCAACCTGATGGAGGTCAGTATAGATGGACTAATAGAACAAGTCCCACACACTGCTAGAAGCCCAAATATTTTTTCAGAGGTAGATGAAGAAAAAAATTATATTCATTTTGCAACCTGATGGAGGTCAGTATAGATGGACTAATAGAAAAAGTCCCACACACTGCTAGAAGGCCAAATATTTTTTCAGAGCTAGATGCAGACCAAAAATTATTTTGAATTTGCAACCTGATGGAGGTCAGTATAGATGGACTAATAGAAAAAGTCCCACACACTGCTAGAAGGCCAAATATTTTTTCAGAGCTAGATGCAGATAAAAATTATTTTTAATTTGCAACCTAATGGAGGTCAGTATAGATGGACTAATAGAAAAAGTCCCACACGCTGCTAGAAGGCCAAATATTTTTTCAGAGCTAGATGCAGATAAAAATTATTTTTAATTTGCAACCTGATGGAGTTCAGTATAGATGGACTAATAGAACAAGTCCCACACACTGCTAGAAGCCCAAATATTTTTTCAGAGCTAGATGCAGATAAAAATTATTTTTATGTGCAACCTGATGGAGGTCAGTATAGATGGACTAATAGAACAAGTCCCACACACTGCTAGAAGTCCAAATCTTTTTTCAGAGCTAGATGCAGACAAAAAATTTTTAATTTGCAACCTGATGGAGGTCAGTATAGATGGTCTAATAGAACAAGTCCCACACACTGCTAGAAGGCCAAATATTTTTTCAGAGCTAGATGCAGACAAAAAATTATTTTTAATTTGCAACCTGATGGAGGTCAGTATAGATGGTCTAATAGAACAAGTCCCACACACTGCTAGAAGCCCAAATATTTTTTCAGAGCTAGATGCAGAAAAAAATTATATTCAATTTGCAACCTGATGGAGATCAGTATAGATGGTCTAATAGAACAAGTCCCACACACTGCTAGAAGCCCAAATATTTTTTCAGAGCTAGATGCAGAAAAAAATTATATTCAATTTGCAACCTGATGGAGGTCAGTATAGATGGACTAATAGAACAAGTCCCACACACTGCTAGAAGGCCAAATATTTTTTCTGAGCTAGATGCAGACCAAAATTATTTTGAATTTGCAACCTGATGGAGGTCAGTATAGATGGACTAATAGAAAAAGTCCCACACACTGCTAGAAGGCCAAATATTTTTTCAGAGCTAGATGCAGATAAAAATTATTTTTAATTTGCAGCCTAATGGAGGTGAGTATAGATGAACTAATAGAAAAAGTCCCACACGCTGATAGAAGGCCAAACATTTTTTCAGAGCTAGATGCAGATAAAAATTATTTTTAATTTGCAACCTGATGGAGTTCAGTATAGATGGACTAATAGAACAAGTCCCACACACTGCTAGAAGCCCAAATATTTTTTCAGAGATAGATGCAGATAAAAATTATTTTTATGTGCAACCTGATGGAGGTCAGTATAGATGGACTAATAGAACAAGTCCCACACACTGCTAGAAGGCCAAATCTTTTTTCAGAGCTAGATGCAGACAAAAAATTATTTTTAATTTGCAACCTGATGGAGGTCAGTATAGATGGTCTAATAGAACAAGTCCCACACACTGCTAGAAGCCCAAATATTTTTTCAGACGTAGATGCAGAAAAAAATTATATTCAATTTGCAACCTGATGGAGGTCAGTATAGATGGACTAATAGAACAAGTCCCACACATTGCTAGAAGGCCAAATATTTTTTCAGAGCTAGATGCAGACAAAAAATTATTTTTAATTTGCAACCTGATGGAGGTCAGTATAGATGGTCTAATAGAACAAGTCCCACACACTGCTAGAAGCCCAAATATTTTTTCAGAGCTAGATGCAGATAAAAATTATTTTTAATTTGCAACCTGATGGAATTCAGTATAGATGGACTAATAGAACAAGTCCCACACACAGCTAGAAGCCCAAATATTTTTTCAGAGCTAGATGCAGATAAAAATTATTTTTATGTGCAACCTGATGGAGGTCAGTATAGATGGACTAATAGAACAAGTCCCACACACTGCTAGAAGGCCAAATATTTTTTCAGAGCTAGATGCAGACAAAAAATTATATTTAATTTGCAACCTGATGGAGGTCAGTATAGATGGACTAATAGAACAAGTCCCACACACTGCTAGAAGCCCAAATATTTATTCAGAGGTAGATGAAGAAAAAAATTATATTCATTTTGCAACCTGATGGAGGTCAGTATAGATGGACTAATAGAACAAGTCCCACACACTGCTAGAAGGCCAAATATTTTTTCAGAGCTAGATGCAGACCAAAAAATATTTTGAATTTGCAACCTGATGGAGGTCAGTATAGATGGACTAATAGAAAAAGTCCCACACACTGCTAGAAGGCCAAATATTTTTTCAGAGCTAGATGCAGATAAAAATTATTTTTAATTTGCAACCTAATGGAGGTCAGTATAGATGGACTAATAGAAAAAGTCCCACACGCTGCTAGAAGGCCAAATATTTTTTCAGAGCTAGAAGCAGATAAAAAATATTTTTAATTTGCAACCTGATGGAGTTCAGTATAGATGGACTAACAGAACAAGTCCCACACACTGCTAGAAGCCCAAATATTTTTTCAGAGCTAGATGCAGATAAAAATTATTTTTATGTGCAACCTAATGGAGGTCAGTATAGATGGACTAATAGAACAAGTCCCACACACTGCTAGAAGGACAAATCTTTTTTCAGAGCTAGATGCAGACAAAAAATTATTTTTAATTTGCAACCTGATGGAGGTCAGTATAGATGGTCTAATAGAACAAGTCCCACACACTGCTAGAAGGCCAAATATTTTTTCAGAGCTAGATGCAGACAAAAAATTATTTTTAATTTGCAACCTGATGGAGGTCAGTATAGATGGTCTAATAGAACAAGTCCCACACACTGCTAGAAGCCCAAATATTTTTTCAGAGCTAGATGCAGAAAAAAATTATATTCAATTTGCAACCTGATGGAGATCAGTATAGATGGACTAATAGAACAAGTCCCACACACTGCTAGAAGGCCAAATATTTTTTCAGAGCTAGATGCAGATAACAATTATTTTTAATTTGCAACCTGATGGAGTTCAGTATAGATGGACTAATAGAATAAGTCCCACACACTGCTAGAAGCCCAAATATTTTTTCAGAGCTAGATGCAGATAAAAATTATTTTTATGTGCAACCTGATGGAGGTCAGTATAGATGGACTAATAGAACAAGTCCCACACACTGCTAGAAGGCCAAATATTTTTTCAGAGCTAGATGCAGACAAAAAATTATTTTTAATTTGCAACCTGATGGAGGTCAGTATAGATTGACTAATAGAACAAGTCCCACACACTGCTAGAAGCCCAAATATTTTTTCAGAGGTAGATGCAGAAAAAAATTATATTCATTTTGCAACCTGATGGAGGTCAGTATAGATGGACTAATAGAACAAGTCCCACACACTGCTAGAAGGCCAAATATTTTTTCAGAGCTAGATGCAGACAAAAAATTATTTTGAATTTGCAACCTGATGGAGGTCAGTATAGATGGACTAGTAGAACAAGTCCCACACACTGTTAGAAGGACAAATATTTTTTCAGAGCTAGTTGCAGATAAAAATTATATTCAATTTGCAACCTGATGGAGGTCAGTATAGATGGACTAATAGAACAAGTCCCACACACTGCTAGAAGGCCAAATATTTTTTCAGAGGAGATGCAGACAAAAAATTATTTTAATTTGCAACCTGATGGAGGTCAGTATAGATGGTCTAAAAAAACAAGTCCCACACACTGCTAGAAGCCCAAATATTTTTTCAGAGGTAGATGTAGAAAAAAATTATATTCAGTTTGCAACCTGATGGAGGTCAGTATAGATGGACTAATAAAACAAGTCCCACACAATGCTAGAAGTCCAAATATTTTTTCAGAGGTAGATGCACAAAAAAATTATATTCAGTTTGCAACCTGATGGAGGTCAGTATAGATGGACTAATAGAACAAGTCCCACACACTGCTAGAAGGCCAAATATTTTTTCAGAGCTAGATGCAGACCAAAAATTTTTTTGAATTTGCAACCTGATGGAGGTCAGTATAGATAGACTAGTAGAACAAGTCCCACACACTGCTAGAAGGACAAATATTTTTTCAGAGATAGATGCAGAAAAAAATAATATTCACTTTGCAACCTGATGGAAGTCAATATAGATGAACTAATAGAAAAAGTCCCACACACTGCTAGAAGGCCAAATATTTTTTCAGAGCTAGATGCAGACAAAAAATTATTTTGAATTTGCAACCTGATGGAGGTCAGTATAGATGGACTAATAGAACAAGTCCCACACACTGCTAGAAGCCCAAATATTTTTTCAGAGCTAGATGTAGAAAAAAATTATATTCAATTTGCAACCTGATGGAGGTCAGTATAGATGGACTAATAGAACAAGTCCCACACACTGCTAGAAGGCCAAATATTTTTTCAGAGTTAGATGCAGATAAAAATTAGATTTAATTTGCAACCTGATGGAGTTCAGTATAGATGGACTAATAGAACAAGTCACACACACTGCTAGAAGCCCAAATATGTTTTCAGAGCTAGATGCAGACAAAAAAATATTTTTAATTTGCAACCTGATGGAGGTCAGTATAGATGGTCTAATAGAACAAGTCCCACACACTGCTAGAAGCCCAAATATTTTTTCAGACGTAGATGCAGAAAAAAATTATATTCAATTTGCAACCTGATGGAGGTCAGTATAGATGGACTAATAGAACAAGTCCCACACATTGCTAGAAGGCCAAATCTTTTTTCAGAGCTAGATGCAGACAAAAAATTATTTTTAATTTGCAACCTGATGGAGGTCAGTATAGATGGTCTAATAGAACAAGTCCCACACACTGCTAGAAGCCCAAATATTTTTTCAGAGCTAGATGCAGATAAAAATTATTTTTAATTTGCAACCTGATGGAATTCAGTATAGATGGACTAATAGAACAAGTCCCACACACAGCTAGAAGCCCAAATATTTTTTCAGAGCTAGATGCAGATAAAAATTATTTTTATGTGCAACCTGATGGAGGTCAGTATAGATGGACTAATAGAACAAGTCCCACACACTGCTAGAAGGCCAAATATTTTTTCAGAGCTAGATGCAGACAAAAAATTATATTTAATTTGCAACCTGATGGAGGTCAGTATAGATGGACTAATAGAACAAGTCCCACACACTGCTAGAAGCCCAAATATTTTTTCAGAGGTAGATGAAGAAAAAAATTATATTCATTTTGCAACCTGATGGAGGTCAGTATAGATGGACTAATAGAACAAGTCCCACACACTGCTAGAAGGCCAAATATTTTTTCAGAGCTAGATGCAGACCAAAAATTATTTTGAATTTGCAACCTGATGGAGGTCAGTATAGATGGACTAATAGAAAAAGTCCCACACACTGCTAGAAGGCCAAATATTTTTTCAGAGCTAGATGCAGATAAAAATTATTTTTAATTTGCAACCTAATGGAGGTCAGTATAGATGGACTAATAGAAAAAGTCCCACACGCTGCTAGAAGGCCAAATATTTTTTCAGAGCTAGATGCAGATAAAAATTATTTTTAATTTGCAACCTGATGGAGTTCAGTATAGATGGACTAATAGAACAAGTCCCACACACTGCTAGAAGCCCAAATATTTTTTCAGAGCTAGATGCAGATAAAAATTATTTTTATGTGCAACCTGATGGAGGTCAGTATAGATGGACTAATAGAACAAGTCCCACACACTGCTAGAAGTCCAAATCTTTTTTCAGAGCTAGATGCAGACAAAAAATTTTTAATTTGCAACCTGATGGAGGTCAGTATAGATGGTCTAATAGAACAAGTCCCACACACTGCTAGAAGGCCAAATATTTTTTCAGAGCTAGATGCAGACAAAAAATTATTTTTAATTTGCAACCTGATGGAGGTCAGTATAGATGGTCTAATAGAACAAGTCCCACACACTGCTAGAAGCCCAAATATTTTTTCAGAGCTAGATGCAGAAAAAAATTATATTCAATTTGCAACCTGATGGAGATCAGTATAGATGGTCTAATAGAACAAGTCCCACACACTGCTAGAAGCCCAAATATTTTTTCAGAGCTAGATGCAGAAAAAAATTATATTCAATTTGCAACCTGATGGAGGTCAGTATAGATGGACTAATAGAACAAGTCCCACACACTGCTAGAAGGCTAAATATTTTTTCTGAGCTAGATGCAGACCAAAATTATTTTGAATTTGCAACCTGATGGAGGTCAGTATAGATGGACTAATAGAAAAAGTCCCACACACTGCTAGAAGGCCAAATATTTTTTCAGAGCTAGATGCAGATAAAAATTATTTTTAATTTGCAGCCTAATGGAGGTGAGTATAGATGAACTAATAGAAAAAGTCCCACACGCTGATAGAAGGCCAAACATTTTTTCAGAGCTAGATGCAGATAAAAATTATTTTTAATTTGCAACCTGATGGAGTTCAGTATAGATGGACTAATAGAACAAGTCCCACACACTGCTAGAAGCCCAAATATTTTTTCAGAGATAGATGCAGATAAAAATTATTTTTATGTGCAACCTGATGGAGGTCAGTATAGATGGACTAATAGAACAAGTCCCACACACTGCTAGAAGGCCAAATCTTTTTTCAGAGCTAGATGCAGACAAAAAATTATTTTTAATTTGCAACCTGATGGAGGTCAGTATAGATGGTCTAATAGAACAAGTCCCACACACTGCTAGAAGCCCAAATATTTTTTCAGATGTAGATGCAGAAAAAAATTATATTCAATTTGCAACCTGATGGAGGTCAGTATAGATGGACTAATAGAACAAGTCCCACACATTGCTAGAAGGCCAAATATTTTTTCAGAGCTAGATGCAGACAAAAAATTATTTTTAATTTGCAACCTGATGGAGGTCAGTATAGATGGTCTAATAGAACAAGTCCCACACACTGCTAGAAGCCCAAATATTTTTTCAGAGCTAGATGCAGATAAAAATTATTTTTAATTTGCAACCTGATGGAATTCAGTATAGATGGACTAATAGAACAAGTCCCACACACAGCTAGAAGCCCAAATATTTTTTCAGAGCTAGATGCAGATAAAAATTATTTTTATGTGCAACCTGATGGAGGTCAGTATAGATGGACTAATAGAACAAGTCCCACACACTGCTAGAAGGCCAAATATTTTTTCAGAGCTAGATGCAGACAAAAAATTATATTTAATTTGCAACCTGATGGAGGTCAGTATAGATGGACTAATAGAACAAGTCCCACACACTGCTAGAAGCCCAAATATTTATTCAGAGGTAGATGAAGAAAAAAATTATATTCATTTTGCAACCTGATGGAGGTCAGTATAGATGGACTAATAGAACAAGTCCCACACACTGCTAGAAGCCCAAATATTTTTTCAGAGCTAGATGCAGATAAAAATTATTTTTATGTGCAACCTGATGGAGGTCAGTATAGATGGACTAATAGAACAAGTCCCACACACTGCTAGAAGGCCAAATATTTTTTCAGAGCTAGATGCAGATAAAAATTATTTTTATGTGCAACCTAATGGAGGTCAGTATAGATGGACTAATAGAACAAGTCCCACACACTGCTAGAAGGACAAATCTTTTTTCAGAGCTAGATGCAGACAAAAAATTATTTTTAATTTGCAACCTGATGGAGGTCAGTATAGATGGTCTAATAGAACAAGTCCCACACACTGCTAGAAGGCCAAATATTTTTTCAGAGCTAGATGCAGACAAAAAATTATTTTTAATTTGCAACCTGATGGAGGTCAGTATAGATGGTCTAATAGAACAAGTCCCACACACTGCTAGAAGCCCAAATATTTTTTCAGAGCTAGATGCAGAAAAAAATTATATTCAATTTGCAACCTGATGGAGATCAGTATAGATGGACTAATAGAACAAGTCCCACACACTGCTAGAAGGCCAAATATTTTTTCAGAGCTAGATGCAGATAACAATTATTTTTAATTTGCAACCTGATGGAGTTCAGTATAGATGGACTAATAGAACAAGTCCCACACACTGCTAGAAGCCCAAATATTTTTTCAGAGCTAGATGCAGATAAAAATTATTTTTATGTGCAACCTGATGGAGGTCAGTATAGATGGACTAATAGAACAAGTCCCACACACTGCTAGAAGGCCAAATATTTTTTCAGAGCTAGATGCAGACAAAAAATTATTTTTAATTTGCAACCTGATGGAGGTCAGTATAGATTGACTAATAGAACAAGTCCCACACACTGCTAGAAGCCCAAATATTTTTTCAGAGGTAGATGCAGAAAAAAATTATATTCATTTTGCAACCTGATGGAGGTCAGTATAGATGGACTAATAGAACAAGTCCCACACACTGCTAGAAGGCCAAATATTTTTTCAGAGCTAGATGCAGACAAAAAATTATTTTGAATTTGCAACCTGATGGAGGTCAGAATAGATGGACTAGTAGAACAAGTCCCACACACTGTTAGAAGGACAAATATTTTTTCAGAGCTAGTTGCAGATAAAAATTATATTCAATTTGCAACCTGATGGAGGTCAGAATAGATGGACTAATAGAACAAGTCCCACACACTGCTAGAAGGCCAAATATTTTTTCAGAGGAGATGCAGACAAAAAATTATTTTAATTTGCAACCTGATGGAGGTCAGTATAGATGGTCTAAAAAAACAAGTCCCACACACTGCTAGAAGCCCAAATATTTTTTCAGAGGTAGATGTAGAAAAAAATTATATTCAGTTTGCAACCTGATGGAGGTCAGTATAGATGGACTAATAAAACAAGTCCCACACAATGCTAGAAGTCCAAATATTTTTTCAGAGGTAGATGCACAAAAAAATTATATTCAGTTTGCAACCTGATGGAGGTCAGTATAGATGGACTAATAGAACCAGTCCCACACACTGCTAGAAGGCCAAATATTTTTTCAGAGCTAGATGCAGACCAAAAATTTTTTTGAATTTGCAACCTGATGGAGGTCAGTATAGATAGACTAGTAGAACAAGTCCCACACACTGCTAGAAGGACAAATATTTTTTCAGAGATAGATGCAGAAAAAAATAATATTCACTTTGCAACCTGATGGAAGTCAATATAGATGAACTAATAGAAAAAGTCCCACACACTGCTAGAAGGCCAAATATTTTTTCAGAGCTAGATGCAGACAAAAAATTATTTTGAATTTGCAACCTGATGGAGGTCAGTATAGATGGACTAATAGAACAAGTCCCACACACTGCTAGAAGCCCAAATATTTTTTCAGAGCTAGATGCAGAAAAAAATTATATTCAATTTGCAACCTGATGGAGGTCAGTATAGATGGACTAATAGAACAAGTCCCACACACTGCTAGAAGGCCAAATATTTTTTCAGAGTTAGATGCAGATAAAAATTAGATTTAATTTGCAACCTGATGGATTACAGTATAGATGGACTAATAGAACAAGTCACACACACTGCTAGAAGCCCAAATATGTTTTCAGAGCTAGATGCAGACAAAAAAATATTTTTAATTTGCAACGTGATGGAGGTCAGTATACATGGACTAATAGAAAAAGTCCCACACACAGCTAGAAGCCCAAATATTTTTTCAGAGGAAGATGCAGAAAAAAATTATATTCAGTTTGCAACCTGATGGAGGTCAGTATAGATGGACTATTAGAACAAGTCCCACACACTGCTAGAAGGCCAAATATTTTTTCAGAGCTAGATGCAGACAAAAAATTATTTTGAATTTGCAACCTGATGGAGGTCAGTATAGATGGACTAGTGGAACAAGTCCCACACACTGCTAGAAGGACAAAATATTTTTTCAGAGCTAGATGCAGAAAAAAATTATATTCAATTTGAAACCTGATGGAGGTCAGTATAGATGGACTAATAGACCAAGTCCCACACACTGCTAGAAGGCCAAATATTTTTTCAGAGGTAGATGCAGAAAAAAATTATATTCAGTTTGCAACCTGATGGAGGTCAGTATAGATGGACTAATAAAACAAGTCCCACACACTGCTAGAAGCCCAAATATTTTTTCAGAGGTAGATGCAGAAAAAAATTATATTCAGTTTGCAACCTGATGGAGGTCAGTATAGATGGACTAATAGAACAAGTCCCACACACTGCTAGAAGGCCAAATATTTTTTCAGAGCTAGATGCAGACAAAGAATTATTTTGAATTTGCAACCTGATGGAGGTCAGTATAGATGGACTAGTAGAACAAGTCCCACACACTGCTAGAAGGACAAATATTTTTTCAGAGCTAGATGCAGAAAAAAATTATATTCAATTTGCAACCTGATGGAGGTCAGTATAGATGGACTAATAGAACAAGTCCCACACACTGCTAGAAGGCCAAATATTTTTTCAGAGCTAGATGCAGATAATAATTATTTTTATGTGCAACCTGATGGAGGTCAGTATAGATGGACTAATAAAACAAGTCCCACACACTGCTAGAAGCCCAAATATTTTTTCAAAGGTAGATGCAGAAAAAAATTATATTCAGTTTGCAACCTGATGGAGGTCAGTATAGATGGACTAATAGAACAAGTCCCACACACTGCTAGAAGGCCAAATATTTTTTCTGAGCTAGATGCAGACCAAAAATTATTTTGAATTTGCAACCTGATGGAGGTCAGTATAGATGGACTAATAGAAAAAGTCCCACACACTGCTAGAAGGCCAAATATTTTTTCAGAGCTAGATGCAGATAAAAATTATTTTTAATTTGCAACCTAATGGAGGTCAGTATAGATGGACTAATAGAAAAAGTCCCACACGCTGCTAGAAGGCCAAATATTTTTTCAGAGCTAGATGCAGATAAAAATTATTTTTAATTTGCAACCTGATGGAGTTCAGTATAGATGGACTAATAGAACAAGTCCCACACACTGCTAGAAGCCCAAATATTTTTTCAGAGCTAGATGCAGATAAAAATTATTTTTATGTGCAACCTGATGGAGGTCAGTATAGATGGACTAATAGAACAAGTTCCACACACTGCTAGAAGGCCAAATCTTTTTTCAGAGCTAGATGCAGACAAAAAATTATTTTTAATTTGCAACCTGATGGAGGTCAGTATAGATGGTCTAATAGAACAAGTCCCACACACTGCTAGAAGCCCAAATATTTTTTCAGACGTAGATGCAGAAAAAAATTATATTCAATTTGCAACCTGATGGAGATCAGTATAGATGGACTAATAGAACAAGTCCCACACATTGCTAGAAGGCCAAATATTTTTTCAGAGCTAGATGCAGACAAAAAATTATTTTGAATTTGCAACCTGATGGAGGTCAGTATAGATGGACTAATAGAACAAGTCCCACACACTGCTAGAAGCCCAAATATTTTTTCAGAGCTAGATGCAGAAAAAAATTATATTCAATTTGCAACCTGATGGAGGTCAGTATAGATGGACTAATAGAACAAGTCCCACACACTGCTAGAAGGCCAAATATTTTTTCAGAGCTAGATGCAGATAAAAATTAGATTTAATTTGCAACCTGATGGAGTTCAGTATAGATGGACTAATAGAACAAGTCACACACACTGTTAGAAGCCCAAATATGTTTTCAGAGCTAGATGCAGACAAAAAAATATTTTTAATTTGCAACGTGATGGAGGTCAGTATACATGGACTAATAGAAAAAGTCCCACACACAGCTAGAAGCCCAAATATTTTTTCAGAGGAAGATGCAGAAAAAAATTATATTCAGTTTGCAACCTGATGGAGGTCAGTATAGATGGACTATTAGAACAAGTCCCACACACTGCTAGAAGGCCAAATATTTTTTCAGAGCTAGATGCAGACAAAAAATTATTTTGAATTTGCAACCTGATGGAGGTCAGTATAGATGGACTAGTGGAACAAGTCCCACACACTGCTAGAAGGACAAAATATTTTTTCAGAGCTAGATGCAGAAAAAAATTATATTCAATTTGCAACCTGATGGAGGTCAGTATAGATGGACTAATGGACCAAGTCCCACACACTGCTAGAAGCCCAAATATTTTTTCAGAGGTAGATGCAGAAAAAAATTATAATCAGTTTGCAACCTGATGGAGGTCAGTATAGATGGACTAATAAAACAAGTCCCACACACTGCTAGAAGCCGAAATATTTTTTCAGAGGTAGATGCAGAAAAAAATTATATTCAGTTTGCAACCTGATGGAGGTCAGTACAGATGGACTAATAGAACAAGTCCCACACACTGCTAGAAGGCCAAATATTTTTTCAGAGCTAGATGCAGACAAAGAATTATTTTGAATTTGCAACCTGATGGAGGTCAGTATAGATGGACTAGTAGAACAAGTCCCACACACTGCTAGAAGGACAAATATTTTTTCAGAGCTAGATGCAGAAAAAAATTATATTCAATTTGCAGCCTGATGGAGGTCAGTATAGATGGACTAATAGAACAAGTCCCACACACTGCTAGAAGGCCAAATATTTTTTCAGAGCTAGATGCAGATAATAATTATTTTTATGTGCAACCTGATGGAGGTCAGTATAGATGGACTAATAAAACAAGTCCCACACACTGCTAGAAGCCCAAATATTTTTTCAAAGGTAGATGCAGAAAAAAATTATATTCAGTTTGCAACCTGATGGAGGTCAGTATAGATGGACTAATAGAACAAGTCCCACACACTGCTAGAAGGCCAAATATTTTTTCTGAGCTAGATGCAGACCAAAAATTATTTTGAATTTGCAACCTGATGGAGGTCAGTATAGATGGACTAATAGAAAAAGTCCCACACACTGCTAGAAGGCCAAATATTTTTTCAGAAGCTAGATGCAGATAAAAATTATTTTTAATTTGCAACCTAATGGAGGTCAGTATAGATGGACTAATAGAAAAAGTCCCACACGCTGCTAGAAGGCCAAATATTTTTTCAGAGCTAGATGCAGATAAAAATTATTTTTAATTTGCAACCTGATGGAGTTCAGTATAGATGGACTAATAGAACAAGTCCCACACACTGCTAGAAGCCCAAATATTTTTTCAGAGCTAGATGCAGAAAAAAATTATATTCAATTTGCAACCTGATGGAGGTCAGTATAGATGGACTAATAGAACAAGTCCCACACACTGCTAGAAGGCCAAATATTTTTTCAGAGTTAGATGCAGATAAAAATTAGATTTAATTTGCAACCTGATGGAGTTCAGTATAGATGGACTAATAGAACAAGTCACACACACTGCTAGAAGCCCAAATATGTTTTCAGAGCTAGATGCAGACAAAAAAATATTTTTAATTTGCAACGTGATGGAGGTCAGTATACATGGACTAATTGAAAAAGTCCCACACACAGCTAGAAGCCCAAATATTTTTTCAGAGGAAGATGCAGAAAAAAATTATATT
Source organism: Phyllobates terribilis (assembly GCF_046119375.1). Classification (NCBI taxonomy): domain Eukaryota; kingdom Metazoa; phylum Chordata; class Amphibia; order Anura; family Dendrobatidae; genus Phyllobates; species Phyllobates terribilis. Next base: position 18,530,215 of record NW_027362771.1, read on the forward strand.
CAGTTTGCAACCTGATGGAGGTCAGTATAGATGGACTATTAGAACAAGTCCCACACACTGCTAGAAGGCCAAATATTTTTTCAGAGCTAGATGCAGACAAAAAATTATTTTGAATTTGCAACCTGATGGAGGTCAGTATAGATGGACTAGTGGAACAAGTCCCACACACTGCTAGAAGGACAAAATATTTTTTCAGAGCTAGATGCAGAAAAAAATTATATTCAATTTGAAACCTGATGGAGGTCAGTATAGATGGACTAATAGACCAAGTCCCACACACTGCTAGAAGGCCAAATATTTTTTCAGAGGTAGATGCAGAAAAAAATTATATTCAGTTTGCAACCTGATGGAGGTCAGTATAGATGGACTAATAAAACAAGTCCCACACACTGCTAGAAGCCCAAATATTTTTTCAGAGGTAGATGCAGAAAAAAATTATATTCAGTTTGCAACCTGATGGAGGTCAGTATAGATGGACTAATAGAACAAGTCCCACACACTGCTAGAAGGCCAAATATTTTTTCAGAGCTAGATGCAGACAAAGAATTATTTTGAATTTGCAACCTGATGGAGGTCAGTATAGATGGACTAGTAGAACAAGTCCCACACACTGCTAGAAGGACAAATATTTTTTCAGAGCTAGATGCAGAAAAAAATTATATTCAATTTGCAGCCTGATGGAGGTCAGTATAGATGGACTAATAGAACAAGTCCCACACACTGCTAGAAGGCTAAATATTTTTTCAGAGCTAGATGCAGATAATAATTATTTTTATGTGCAACCTGATGGAGGTCAGTATAGATGGACTAATAAAACAAGTCCCACACACTGCTAGAAGCCCAAATATTTTTTCAAAGGTAGATGCAGAAAAAAATTATATTCAGTTTGCAACCTGATGGAGGTCAGTATAGATGGACTAATAGAACAAGTCCCACACACTGCTAGAAGGCCAAATATTTTTTCTGAGCTAGATGCAGACCAAAAATTATTTTGAATTTGCAACCTGATGGAGGTCAGTATAGATGGACAAATAGAAAAAGTCCCACACACTGCTAGAAGGCCAAATATTTTTTCAGAAGCTAGATGCAGATAAAAATTATTTTTAATTTGCAACCTAATGGAGGTCAGTATAGATGGACTAATAGAAAAAGTCCCACACGCTGCTAGAAGGCCAAATATTTTTTCAGAGCTAGATGCAGATAAAAATTATTTTTAATTTGCAACCTGATGGAGTTCAGTATAGATGGACTAATAGAACAAGTCCCACACACTGCTAGAAGCCCAAATATTTTTTCAGAGCTAGATGCAGATAAAAATTATTTTTATGTGCAACCTGATGGAGGTCAGTATAGATGGACTAATAGAACAAGTTCCACACACTGCTAGAAGGCCAAATCTTTTTTCAGAGCTAGATGCAGACAAAAAATTATTTTTAATTTGCAACCTGATGGAGGTCAGTATAGATGGTCTAATAGAACAAGTCCCACACACTGCTAGAAGCCCAAATATTTTTTCAGACGTAGATGCAGAAAAAAATTATATTCAATTTGCAACCTGATGGAGATCAGTATAGATGGACTAATAGAACAAGTCCCACACATTGCTAGAAGGCCAAATATTTTTTCAGAGCTAGATGCAGACAAAAAATTATTTTGAATTTGCAACCTGATGGAGGTCAGTATAGATGGACTAATAAAACAAGTCCCACACACTGCTAGAAGCCCAAATATTTTTTCAGAGCTAGATGCAGAAAAAAATTATATTCAATTTGCAACCTGATGGAGGTCAGTATAGATGGACTAATAGAACAAGTCCCACACACTGCTAGAAGGCCAAATATTTTTTCAGAGCTAGATGCAGATAAAAATTAGATTTAATTTGCAACCTGATGGAGTTCAGTATAGATGGACTAATAGAACAAGTCACACACACTGCTAGAAGCCCAAATATGTTTTCAGAGCTAGATGCAGACAAAAAAATATTTTTAATTTGCAACGTGATGGAGGTCAGTATACATGGACTAATAGAAAAAGTCCCACACACAGCTAGAAGCCCAAATATTTTTTCAGAGGAAGATGCAGAAAAAAATTATATTCAGTTTGCAACCTGATGGAGGTCAGTATAGATGGACTATTAGAACAAGTCCCACACACTGCTAGAAGGCCAAATATTTTTTCAGAGCTAGATGCAGACAAAAAATTATTTTGAATTTGCAACCTGATGGAGGTCAGTATAGATGGACTAGTGGAACAAGTCCCACACACTGCTAGAAGGACAAAATATTTTTTCAGAGCTAGATGCAGAAAAAAATTCTATTCAATTTGCAACCTGATGGAGGTCAGTATAGATGGACTAATAGACCAAGTCCCACACACTGCTAGAAGGCCAAATATTTTTTCAGAGGTAGATGCAGAAAAAAATTATATTCAGTTTGCAACCTGATGGAGGTCAGTATAGATGGACTAATAAAACAAGTCCCACACACTGCTAGAAGCCCAAATATTTTTTCAGAGGTAGATGCAGAAAAAAATTATATTCAGTTTGCAACCTGATGGAGGTCAGTATAGATGGACTAATAAAACAAGTCCCACACACTGCTAGAAGCCCAAATATTTTTTCAGAGGTAGATGCAGAAAAAAATTATATTCAGTTTGCAACCTGATGGAGGTCAGTACAGATGGACTAATAGAACAAGTCCCACACACTGCTAGAAGGCCAAATATTTTTTCAGAGCTAGATGCAGACAAAGAATTATTTTGAATTTGCAACCTGATGGAGGTCAGTATAGATGGACTAGTAGAACAAGTCCCACACACTGCTAGAAGGACAAATATTTTTTCAGAGCTAGATGCAGAAAAAAATTATATTCAATTTGCAACCTGATGGAGGTCAGTATAGATGGACTAATAGAACAAGTCCCACACACTGCTAGAAGGCCAAATATTTTTTCAGAGGTAGATGCAGAAAAAAATTATATTCAGTTTGCAACCTGATGGAGGTCAGTATAGATGGACTAATAAAACAAGTCCCACACACTGCTAGAAGCCGAAATATTTTTTCAGAGGTAGATGCAGAAAAAAATTATATTCAGTTTGCAACCTGATGGAGGTCAGTACAGATGGACTAATAGAACAAGTCCCACACACTGCTAGAAGGCCAAATATTTTTTCAGAGCTAGATGCAGACAAAGAATTATTTTGAATTTGCAACCTGATGGAGGTCAGTATAGATGGACTAGTAGAACAAGTCCCACACACTGCTAGAAGGCCAAATATTTTTTCTGAGCTAGATGCAGACCAAAAATTATTTTGAATTTGCAACCTGATGGAGGTCAGTATAGATGGACTAATAGAAAAAGTCCCACACACTGCTAGAAGGCCAAATATTTTTTCAGAAGCTAGATGCAGATAAAAATTATTTTTAATTTGCAACCTAATGGAGGTCAGTATAGATGGACTAATAGAAAAAGTCCCACACGCTGCTAGAAGGCCAAATATTTTTTCAGAGCTAGATGCAGATAAAAATTATTTTTAATTTGCAACCTGATGGAGTTCAGTATAGATGGACTAATAGAACAAGTCCCACACACTGCTAGAAGCCCAAATATTTTTTCAGAGCTAGATGCAGATAAAAATTATTTTTATGTGCAACCTGATGGAGGTCAGTATAGATGGACTAATAGAACAAGTTCCACACACTGCTAGAAGGCCAAATCTTTTTTCAGAGCTAGATGCAGACAAAAAATTATTTTTAATTTGCAACCTGATGGAGGTCAGTATAGATGGTCTAATAGAACAAGTCCCACACACTGCTAGAAGCCCAAATATTTTTTCAGACGTAGATGCAGAAAAAAATTATATTCAATTTGCAACCTGATGGAGATCAGTATAGATGGACTAATAGAACAAGTCCCACACATTGCTAGAAGGCCAAATATTTTTTCAGAGCTAGATGCAGACAAAAAATTATTTTGAATTTGCAACCTGATGGAGGTCAGTATAGATGGACTAATAAAACAAGTCCCACACACTGCTAGAAGCCCAAATATATTTTCAGAGCTAGATGCAGAAAAAAATTATATTCAATTTGCAACCTGATGGAGGTCAGTATAGATGGACTAATAGAACAAGTCCCACACACTGCTAGAAGGCCAAATATTTTTTCAGAGCTAGATGCAGATAAAAATTAGATTTAATTTGCAACCTGATGGAGTTCAGTATAGATGGACTAATAGAACAAGTCACACACACTGCTAGAAGCCCAAATATGTTTTCAGAGCTAGATGCAGACAAAAAAATATTTTTAATTTGCAACGTGATGGAGGTCAGTATACATGGACTAATAGAAAAAGCCCCACACACAGCTAGAAGCCCAAATATTTTTTCAGAGGAAGATGCAGAAAAAAATTATATTCAGTTTGCAACCTGATGGAGGTCAGTATAGATGGACTATTAGAACAAGTCCCACACACTGCTAGAAGGCCAAATATTTTTTCAGAGCTAGATGCAGACAAAAAATTATTTTGAATTTGCAACCTGATGGAGGTCAGTATAGATGGACTAGTGGAACAAGTCCCACACACTGCTAGAAGGACAAAATATTTTTTCAGAGCTAGATGCAGAAAAAAATTATATTCAATTTGCAACCTGATGGAGGTCAGTATAGATGGACTAATAGACCAAGTCCCACACACTGCTAGAAGGCCAAATATTTTTTCAGAGGTAGATGCAGAAAAAAATTATATTCAGTTTGCAACCTGATGGAGGTCAGTATAGATGGACTAATAAAACAAGTCCCACACACTGCTAGAAGCCCAAATATTTTTTCAGAGGTAGATGCAGAAAAAAATTATATTCAGTTTGCAACCTGATGGAGGTCAGTATAGATGGACTAATAAAACAAGTCCCACACACTGCTAGAAGCCCAAATATTTTTTCAGAGGTAGATGCAGAAAAAAATTATATTCAGTTTGCAACCTGATGGAGGTCAGTACAGATGGACTAATAGAACAAGTCCCACACACTGCTAGAAGGCCAAATATTGTTTCAGAGCTAGATGCAGACAAAGAATTATTTTGAATTTGCAACCTGATGGAGGTCAGTATAGATGGACTAGTAGAACAAGTCCCACACACTGCTAGAAGGACAAATATTTTTTCAGAGCTAGATGCAGAAAAAAATTATATTCAATTTGCAACCTGATGGAGGTCAGTATAGATGGACTAATAGAACAAGTCCCACACACTGCTAGAAGGCCAAATATTTTTTCAGAGCTAGATGCAGATAATAATTATTTTTATGTGCAACCTGATGGAGGTCAGTATAGATGGACTAATAAAACACGTCCACACACTGCTAGAAGCCCAAATATTTTTTCAAAGGTAGATGCAGAAAAAAATTATATTCAGTTTGCAACCTGATGGAGGTCAGTATAGATGGACTAATAGAACAAGTCCCACACACTGCTAGAAGGCCAAATATTTTTTCTGAGCTAGATGCAGACCAAAAATTATTTTGAATTTGCAACCTGATGGAGGTCAGTATAGATGGACTAATAGAAAAAGTCCCACACACTGCTAGAAGGCCAAATATTTTTTCAGAAGCTAGATGCAGATAAAAATTATTTTTAATTTGCAACCTAATGGAGGTCAGTATAGATGGACTAATAGAAAAAGTCCCACACGCTGCTAGAAGGCCAAATATTTTTTCAGAGCTAGATGCAGATAAAAATTATTTTTAATTTGCAACCTGATGGAGTTCAGTATAGATGGACTAATAGAACAAGTCCCACACACTGCTAGAAGCCCAAATATTTTTTCAGAGCTAGATGCAGATAAAAATTATTTTTATGTGCAACCTGATGGAGGTCAGTATAGATGGACTAATAGAACAAGTTCCACACACTGCTAGAAGGCCAAATCTTTTTTCAGAGCTAGCTGCAGACAAAAAATTATTTTTAATTTGCAACCTGATGGAGGTCAGTATAGATGGTCTAATAGAACAAGTCCCACACACTGCTAGAAGCCCAAATATTTTTTCAGACGTAGATGCAGAAAAAAATTATATTCAATTTGCAACCTGATGGAGGTCAGTATAGATGGACTAATAGAACAAGTCCCACACATTGCTAGAAGGCCAAATATTTTTTCAGAGCTAGATGCAGACAAAAAATTCTTTTTAATTTGCAACCTGATGGAGGTCAGTAATGATGTTCTAATAGAACAAGTCCCACACACTGCTAGAAGCCCAAATATTTTTTCAGAGGTAGATGCAGAAAAAAATTATATTCATTTTGCAACCTGATGGAGGTCAGTATAGATGGACTAATAGAACAAGTCCCACACACTGCTAGAAGGCCAAATATTTTTTCAGAGCTAGATGCAGACCAAAATTTATTTTGAATTTGCAACCTGATGGAGGTCAGTATAGATGGACTAATAGAAAAAGTCCCACACACTGCTAGAAGGCCAAATATTTTTTCAGAGCTAGATGCAGATAAAAATTATTTTTAATTTGCAACCTAATGGAGGTCAGTATAGATGGACTAATAGAAAAAGTCCCACACGCTGCTAGAAGGCCAAATATTTTTTCAGAGCTAGATGCAGATAAAAATTATTTTTAATTTGCAACCTGATGGAGTTCAGTATAGATGGACTAATAGAACAAGTCCCACACACTGCTAGAAGCCCAAATATTTTTTCAGAGCTAGATGCAGATAAAAATTATTTTTATGTGCAACCTGATGGAGGTCAGTATAGATGGACTAATAGAACAAGTCTCACACACTGCTAGAAGGCCAAATCTTTTTTTAGAGCTAGATGCAGACAAAAAATTATTTTTAATTTGCAACCTGATGGAGGTCAGTATAGATGGTCTAATAGAACAAGTCCCACACACTGCTAGAAGCCCAAATATTTTTTCAGACGTAGATGCAGAAAAAAATTATATTCAATTTGCAACCTGATGGAGGTCAGTATAGATGGACTAATAGAACAAGTCCCACACATTGCTAGAAGGCCAAATATTTTTTCAGAGCTAGATGCAGACAAAAAATTATTTTTAATTTGCAACCTGATGGAGGTCAGTATAGATGGTCTAATAGAACAAGTCCCACACACTGCTAGAAGCCCAAATATTTTTTCAGAGCTAGATGCAGAAAAAAATTATATTCAATTTGCAACCTGCTGGAGATCAGTATAGATGGACTAATAGAAAAAGTCCCACACACTGCTAGAAGGCCAAATATTTTTTCAGAGCTAGATGCAGATAAAAATTATTTTTAATTTGCAACCTGATGGAGTTCAGTATAGATGGACTAATAGAACAAGTCCCACACACTGCTAGAAGCCCAAATATTTTTTCAGAGCTAGATGCAGATAAAAATAATTTTTATGTGCAACCTGATGGAGGTCAGTATAGATGGACTAATAGAACAAGTCCCACACACTGCTAGAAGGCCAAATATTTTTTCAGAGCTAGATGCAGACAAAAAATTATTTTTAATTTGCAACCTGATGGAGGTCAGTATAGATGGACTAATAGAACAAGTCCCACACACTGCTAGAAGCCCAAATATTTTTTCAGAGGTAGATGCAGAAAAAAATTATTTTCATTTTGCAACCTGATGGAGGTCAGTATAGATGGACTAATAGAACAAGTCCCACACACTGCTAGAAGGCCAAATATTTTTTCAGAGCTAGATGCAGACAAAAAATTATTTTGAATTTGCAACCTGATGGAGGTCAGTATAGATGGACTAATAGAACAAGTCCCACACACTGCTAGAAGCCCAAATATTTTTTCAGAGGTAGATGCAGATAAAAATAATTTTTATGTGCAACCTGATGGAGGTCAGTATAGATGGACTAATAGAACAAGTCCCACACACTGCTAGAAGGCCAAATATTTTTTCAGAGCTAGATGCAGACAAAAAATTATTTTGAATTTGCAACCTGATGGAGTTCAGTATAGATGGACTAATAGAACAAGTCCCACACACTGCTAGAAGCCCAAATATTTTTTCAGAGGTAGATGCAGAAAAAAATTATATTCATTTTGCAACCTGATGGAGGTCAGTATAGATGGACTAATAGAACAAGTCCCACACACTGCTAGAAGGCCAAATATTTTTTCAGAGCTAGATGCAGACAAAAAATTATTTTGAATTTGCAACCTGATGGAGGTCAGTATAGATGGACTAGTAGAACAAGTCCCACACACTACTAGAAGGACAAATATTTTTTCAGACCTAGTTGCAGATAAAAATTATATTCAATTTGCAACCTGATGGAGGTCAGTATAGATGGACTAATAGAACAAGTCCCACACACTGCTAGAAGGCCAAATATTTTTGCAGAGGAGATGCAGACATAAAATTATTTTTAATTTGCACCCTGATGGAGGTCAGTACAGATGGTCTAATAAAACAAGTCCCACACACTGCTAGAAGCCCAAATATTTTTTCAGAGGTAGATGTAGAAAAAAATTATATTCAGTTTGCAACCTGATGGAGGTCAGTATAGATGGATTAATAAAACAAGTCCCACACAATGCTAGAAGCCCAAATATTTTTTCAGAGGTAGATGCACAAAAAAATTATATTCAGTTTGCAACCTGATGGAGGTCAGTATAGATGGACTAATAGAACAAGTCCCACACACTGCTAGAAGGCCAAATATTTTTTCAGAGCTAGATGCAGACCAAAAATAATTTTTTTCAATTTGCAACCTGATGGAGGTCAGTATAGATAGACTAGTAGAACAAGTCCCACACACTGCTAGAAGGACAAATATTTTTTCAGAGATAGATGCAGAAAAAAATTATATTCACTTTGCAACCTGATGGAGGTCAATATAGATGAACTAATAGAAAAAGTCCCACACACTGCTAGAAGGCCAAATATTTTTTCAGAGCTAGATGCAGACAAAAAATTATTTTGAATTTGCAACCTGATGGAGGTCAGTATAGATGGACTAATAGAACAAGTCCCACACACTGCTAGAAGCCCAAATATTTTTTCAGAGCTAGATGCAGAAAACAATTATATTCAATTTGCAACCTGATGGAGGTCAGTATAGATGGACTAATAGAACAAGTCCCACACACTGCTAGAAGCCCAAATATTTTTTCAGACGTAGATGCAGAAAAAAATTATATTCAATTTGCAACTTGATGGAGGTCAGTATAGATGGACTAATAGAACAAGTCCCACACATTGCTAGAAGGCCAAATATTTTTTCAGAGCTAGATGCAGACAAAAAATTCTTTTTAATTTGCAACCTGATGGAGGTCAGTAATGATGTTCTAATAGAACAAGTCCCACACACTGCTAGAAGCCCAAATATTTTTTCAGAGGTAGATGCAGAAAAAAATTATATTCATTTTGCAACCTGATGGAGGTCAGTATAGATGGACTAATAGAACAAGTCCCACACACTGCTAGAAGGCCAAATATTTTTTCAGAGCTAGATGCAGACCAAAATTTATTTTGAATTTGCAACCTGATGGAGGTCAGTATAGATGGACTAATAGAAAAAGTCCCACACACTGCTAGAAGGCCAAATATTTTTTCAGAGCTAGATGGAGATAAAAATTATTTTTAATTTGCAACCTAATGGAGGTCAGTATAGATGGACTAATAGAAAAAGTCCCACACGCTGCTAGAAGGCCAAATATTTTTTCAGAGCTAGATGCAGATAAAAATTATTTTTAATTTGCAACCTGATGGAGTTCAGTATAGATGGACTAATAGAACAAGTCCCACACACTGCTAGAAGCCCAAATATTTTTTCAGAGCTAGATGCAGATAAAAATTATTTTTATGTGCAACCTGATGGAGGTCAGTATAGATGGACTAATAGAACAAGTCTCACACACTGCTAGAAGGCCAAATCTTTTTTTAGAGCTAGATGCAGACAAAAAATTATTTTTAATTTGCAACCTGATGGAGGTCAGTATAGATGGTCTAATAGAACAAGTCCCACACACTGCTAGAAGCCCAAATATTTTTTCAGACGTAGATGCAGAAAAAAATTATATTCAATTTGCAACCTGATGGAGGTCAGTATAGATGGACTAATAGAACAAGTCCCACACATTGCTAGAAGGCCAAATATTTTTTCAGAGCTAGATGCAGACAAAAAATTATTTTTAATTTGCAACCTGATGGAGGTCATTATAGATGGTCTAATAGAACAAGTCCCACACACTGCTAGAAGCCCAAATATTTTTTCAGAGCTAGATGCAGAAAAAAATTATATTCAATTTGCAACCTGCTGGAGATCAGTATAGATGGACTAATAGAAAAAGTCCCACACACTGCTAGAAGGCCAAATATTTTTTCAGAGCTAGATGCAGATAAAAATTATTTTTAATTTGCAACCTGATGGAGTTCAGTATAGATGGACTAATAGAACAAGTCCCACACACTGCTAGAAGCCCAAATATTTTTTCAGAGCTAGATGCAGATAAAAATAATTTTTATGTGCAACCTGATGGAGGTCAGTATAGATGGACTAATAGAACAAGTCCCACACACTGCTAGAAGGCCAAATATTTTTTCAGAGCTAGATGCAGACAAAAAATTATTTTTAATTTGCAACCTGATGGAGGTCAGTATAGATGGACTAATAGAACAAGTCCCACACACTGCTAGAAGCCCAAATATTTTTTCAGAGGTAGATGCAGAAAAAAATTATATTCATTTTGCAACCTGATGGAGGTCAGTATAGATGGACTAATAGAACAAGTCCCACACACTGCTAGAAGGCCAAATATTTTTTCAGAGCTAGATGCAGACAAAAAATTATTTTGAATTTGCAACCTGATGGAGGTCAGTATAGATGGACTAATAGAACAAGTCCCACACACTGCTAGAAGCCCAAATATTTTTTCAGAGGTAGATGCAGATAAAAATAATTTTTATGTGCAACCTGATGGAGGTCAGTATAGATGGACTAATAGAACAAGTCCCACACACTGCTAGAAGGCCAAATATTTTTTCAGAGCTAGATGCAGACAAAAAATTATTTTGAATTTGCAACCTGATGGAGTTCAGTATAGATGGACTAATAGAACAAGTCCCACACACTGCTAGAAGCCCAAATATTTTTTCAGAGGTAGATGCAGAAAAAAATTATATTCATTTTGCAACCTGATGGAGGTCAGTATAGATGGACTAATAGAACAAGTCCCACACACTGCTAGAAGGCCAAATATTTTTTCAGAGCTAGATGCAGACAAAAAATTATTTTGAATTTGCAACCTGATGGAGGTCAGTATAGATGGACTAGTAGAACAAGTCCCACACACTACTAGAAGGACAAATATTTTTTCAGACCTAGTTGCAGATAAAAATTATATTCAATTTGCAACCTGATGGAGGTCAGTATAAATGGACTAATAAAACAAGTCCCACACACTGCTAGAAGGCCAAATATTTTTGCAGAGGAGATGCAGACAAAAAATTATTTTTAATTTGCATCCTGATGGAGGTCAGTATAGATGGTCTAATAAAACAAGTCCCACACACTGCTAGAAGCCCAAATATTTTTTCAGAGGTAGATGTAGAAAAAAATTATATTCAGTTTGCAACCTGATGGAGGTCAGTATAGATGGATTAATAAAACAAGTCCCACACAATGCTAGAAGCCCAAATATTTTTTCAGAGGTAGATGCACAAAAAAATTATATTCAGTTTGCAACCTGATGGAGGTCAGTATAGATGGACTAATAGAACAAGTCCCACACACTGCTAGAAGGCCAAATATTTTTTCAGAGCTAGATGCAGACCAAAAATAATTTTTTTCAATTTGCAACCTGATGGAGGTCAGTATAGATAGACTAGTAGAACAAGTCCCACACACTGCTAGAAGGACAAATATTTTTTCAGAGATAGATGCAGAAAAAAATTATATTCACTTTGCAACCTGATGGAGGTCAATATAGATGAACTAATAGAAAAAGTCCCACACACTGCTAGAAGGCCAAATATTTTTTCAGAGCTAGATGCAGACAAAAAATTATTTTGAATTTGCAACCTGATGGAGGTCAGTATAGATGGACTAATAGAACAAGTCCCACACACTGCTAGAAGCCCAAATATTTTTTCAGAGCTAGATGCAGAAAACAATTATATTCAATTTGCAACCTGATGGAGGTCAGTATAGATGGACTAATAGAACAAGTCCCACACACTGCTAGAAGGCCAAATATTTTTTCAGAGCTAGATGCAGATAAAAATTAGATTTAATTTGCAACCTGATGGAGTTCAGTATAGATGGACTAATAGAACAAGTCACACACACTGCTAGAAGCCCAAATATTTTTTCAGAGCTAGATGCAGATAAAAATTATTTTTATGTGCAACCTGATGGAGGTCAGTATAGATGGACTAATAGAACAAGTCCCACACACTGCTAGAAGGCCAAATATTTTTTCAGAGCTAGATGCAGACAAAAAAATATTTTTAATTTGCAACCTGATGGAGGTCAGTATAGATGGACTAATAGACCAAGTCCCACACACTCCTAGAAGGCCAAATATATTTTCAGAGCTAGATGCAGAGAAAAAAATATTTTTAATTTGCAACCTGATGGAGGTCAGTATAGATGGACTAATAGAACAAGTCCCACACACTGCTAGAAGCCCAAATATTTTTTCAGAGCTAGATGCAGACAAAAAATTATTTCGAATTTGCAACCTGATGGAGGTCAGTATAGATGGACTAGTAGAACAAGTCCCACACACTGCTAGAAGGACAAATATTTTTTCAGAGCTAGATGCAGAAAAAAATTATATTCAATTTGCAACCTTATGGAGGTCAGTATAGATGGACTAATAGAATGATGCTATGCCCAAAAGGTTTTACTTCACTAGGTGCAGTAACAAAATTGGTATTCTATACACAGGTGGTGTATCTTGCAACACAGGTAGGCTTCTCCACTGACTAACACACTCTGCAATAGGCCAAAAAGGATTAGCTTTGCTAGATTCAGCCAAATGCTGTGAAAAAAACTTGCACAGCACTGGCTCAGACCTGCCTGGCAAAAACTGATAGGAACTGATGTAACTTAGTCCTGAAAAGTACTGCAATTACAATTAGTCTTTACTCCCACAACCTATCTATTTAAGAGCACAGACCAGCCTGATAAAAGTCGTAGGAAATGCTGTAACCTAGTCTTTAAAAGGACTGCAATCACAACTATTCCCTGCTCCCAAGCTATCTGTAGATTTGTGCGAAAATTGGCTTGAAATTAACAAGGTATAGCCACACTGCAACAGCGGTGCCGTCTAACACGCAGCTGCAGCAGTGAGAAAATGGTGGTGACGGGGAAAATGGCTGGGTCTTATAGGGCAAGGACATGTGACATACACTGCCAATGACACATGCCCTTGCTTGTGTGAAAAAAAGCACTTCGCTCCGTGTGTGCGCTGCTGATAGGCTGACAGATTGCACCTCCACACTGTAAATGCGGGAAAGAGAAAAAAAAATGGAGATCTTCATTATTCCTGCAGAGATCCATCCCCTGCCCCTCCCCCCGCCCCGCTGTACACTCAAACTGCATAGTAACATTAATTTTCAGCATTACTGAGAAAAAATCCAGTTATGATTTTGGTGCACGAACAGTTATCGAACATAACCTCGAACAGCCGAATTTTTCTCAAATTGTTCGTGTTCGCCGAACGGCTCGAACACCGCCCAAAACAGCTCGAATTTGAGATTGGCGAACAGTTCGAGTCGAACAACGCTCATCTCTAGTCCTCATGCAAAACGATAGAAGCAGAAACCATCCAAAACCTGACAAATTCAATGGACGAGAGAGTTGAGAAGCTCCTTTCGAACAAGGGGTCCTATTTGCAAATGTAGCATTACCTAGACTAAAGTTTTGAGTTGAAAACTGTTTGATTTCAGTTTGTAATAACCTGCTAATGCTTATAATTTCAAAAATGACCATTTTTTTGTTCTTTATTAAAATGAAAAGGTTGATCGAAGAGTGTGGGGGATCTAAGAGTGTGGCAACCCAGTAGTCAGGATTACTTCGATTCTGACAATATGAGGGTCATGTTGCAGGAAGTGCAGCAATAAGGCACTCATGTGTCTTGCGCATCTAGGAGCCCAAAAATTATTTTCCGGGCTAGATGCAGCTAAAAATTATTATTAATTTGAAAAGAGGTGGAGCTTAGTATAGATGGCCTAATAGAATCAGTACTGCAAACTGCTACAAAGCCCAAATTATTTTCCAGCCAAGATACAGATAAACATGATTAGTAATTTTAAATCTGGTGGAGTTTAGTATAGATGGCCTAATAGAATCTGTACTGAACATTGCTACAAGTCCCAAATTATTTTCCAGCCAAGATACAGATATACATGATTAGTAATTTTAAATCTGGTGGAGCTTAGTATAGATGGCCTAATAGAATCAGTACTGCACACTGCTACAAGGCCCAAATTATTTTCCAGCCAAGATACAGATAAACATGATTAGTAATTTTAAAGCTTAAAACGGTTGGTGAGGTGATTTTAACAAATCATCAAGCTTTTACTCTCCCCAGGATGACACACGGGTAGAAAAGTCTTTTCGGATCCATGATTTGTTCATCTTTATCAACGTGAGTCTGTCTACATTATCAGTGGAGAGCCGCGTGCGCTTATCTGTCAGCACACCACCAGCATCGCTGAACACACGTTCAGACAGAACGCTCGCTGCGGGGCATGAAAAGATCTCCAAGGCGTAAGTGGTGAGCTCCGGCCATTTATCCAGATTGGAAGCCCAAAAAGAGCAAGGGTCTAGTGACACAGTCATTGCTTCAATGTTTACTTGGAGATAATCCTGTACCATCGTCTCTAGGTGTTGACTATGTGTCAGAATTCTTGTCTCCTCTGGCCTTGCAAAGGATGGGCTAAAAAAGTGGTGAAATGATTCCGCAAAATTGACGTTACAGATACTGTGTTTCTGTTACTTTTTGAGAGCTGAACACTCGACGGTCCCACGGTTGGCAAGTTGGAACTGTGAGATTCACTACGTGCACCACTAGTGTTTTGGGGAAAAGCACATGTAAGATTCTTCAACAGTCTCTGCTGATACTCCTGTATGCGTGCATCTCTTTCTATGGCAGGAATAATTTCTGCAAATTTACTTTTGTACTGGAGATCTAACAGTGTGGCAACCCAGTAGTCAGGATTATTTCTAATTCTCACAATTCAGGGGTCATGTTGCAGGTAGTGCAGCAAGAAGGCACTCATGTGTCTTGCGCATCCAGGAGCACCAAGTCCCTGTTGTGTTGGTGGCGAGGTAACAATCATGCTTCCTTCCTCTGCCATCTCTCCTCCAACCTCGCACAACAGAAATGTGATCAAGGTCTCCCTCATCTCATGAATCTTCCATCAGTTTGTCCTCCACTTCTTCCTGGGCTCCTGCACCTTCCTCACTAGTTTGGCTGCTACCATGCACCCTGGTAAAACCATCTCCCCCACCCTCACATGCCTGCCGCCTTGGTGCTGCCGACCGTCTGGACATTGCAGATGTTAGCCCTTCCGCATACAACTCCTCCTCCTCTACTTCCTCCACCTCCTCTTGTGCGACCACCTGACTCCGAATTCTGTTTAACATGTGCTCCAGCATGTAAATCACCGGAATAGTCATGCTGATAATGGCATCGTCAGCACTAAACATCTTCATCGCCATTTCAAAACTGTGCAGAAGGGTGCATAGGTCCCCGATCTGAGACCACTCCTCAAGCGTGATTTGCCCCACCTCTGGATCTCGTAGGCCCAGGCTATACATCACAACGTATAGCACCAGGGCTTGTCGGTGCTTCCACAGACGCTGCAACATGTGCAGAGTTGAATTCCACCGGGTAGGCACATCGCATTTTAGCCAGTGAAGTGGCAGGCCCAACGACTTCTGTAGAGATGTAAGTCGCTGAGCTGCGGGATGCGAATGGCGGACGTGAGCACACAGCGACCGTGCCCTCTGCAGAAGGCCATCTAGTCCGGGATAGTGGGCTAAATATTGCTGGACAACCAGGTTCAACACGTGAGCCATAGAAGGCACGTGTGTGACATTGCCCCGGCGAAGGGCCGCACCCAGGTTTGCAGCATTGTCGCACACGGACTTCTCTGGTTTCAGGTCCAGTGGAGACAACCATTCATGAAACTGGTTCTCCAGAGCTGACCACAACTCCTCAGCTGTGTGACTCACATTTCCCAGACATTTCAAAGTAAAAACCGCCTGATGACGTTGAGCCCTACTGCCAGCATAGTAAGGAGGTGTGCAGGATCCCTTCTGTGCAGATAGAAAGCTTGTGGCATGACCAGACAGGCTTTGGGTGCAGGTGGAGGACCGAGAGGAGGTTGAGGAGGTAGAAGCAGTGGAGGAACTTTGAGATAAAGAGGATTGACGCACAACTCGTGGGGACGGCAAGACTTGGACAGCAGCCCCTTGTCCTGCTGTCACCATAGTTACCCAGTGTCCAGTCAGCAACATGAAACGCCCCTGTCCATGCCTACTCGTCCAAGTGTCTGTGGTGAAATGCACCCTGTCCCACACAGAGCTTCTCAAAGAAGAGGTGATGTTGTGTGTGACATGCTGGTGGAGCACAGGCACACCTTTCTTTGAGAAGTAGTGCCGACTGGGCATCTGGTACTAGTGCACTGCGACGGACATAAGGTCTCGAAAATCCTCTGTATCCACCAGGCGGAAAGGAAGCATTTCTGTAGCCAAGAGCTTGCAGATGGTGAAATTCAACCTCTTAGCTTTCTCATGGCTAGGAGGAAATGGTCTTTTACTTGTCCACATCTGAGGGACCGAGGGCTGGCTGTTGTGCTTAGACGGGGTTGAGAAGGGTGTCCTGGCAAACTGCCGGTCTGTGAGGAAGATGCAGGCAGACATGTTAGGTTGCCTTGATCCAAAGGTGGTGCTATCGATGTCAGACAGCGCTGAACACCAGCTGGTGTTTCCACCTCCAAAGAAAATGATAACCTGCCAATCACGCTGGCTGTTGCGGGTAAAGAGGTGGCAGGTCTGCGTCCCAAAACTGGTATGACTGCTGTCCCCCCAGTCACAGAGGATGAATAGGCCGCGGATGCACAAGATGTGGTAGACGTGTTTGGCCCGGCCGGCTAGGCCGCATTGTAGCACAGTGAGCTTCCCACTGCAACTTATGCTTCATATCCATGTGCCGGTTCATGCATGAAGTACTCAAACTATGTATTTTTTGGCCTCTACTTAGCTTTTGCTGACAAATATTATAGATAAAACGAGTTGGGTCATCTTTATCGATCTGAAAAAATGCCCAGGCTATGCAAGGCTTAGCACCCATACGACGTGAAGAGCCACCACGACTTGTGGTCAGAGGCAGAGTTGTGTTTGAGGATGCAGTTGTTGACGTGCTTCCAGTACTACGTCTCTTTCCAGGAAGGCGCAACCTGACCTCGTCATCACTCATCATCGTCTTCCTCATTGTCTCCACCAACAGGAGTTACAGTTTGGGAATTAGGGTCTACATTATGGTAAGAACATTCTGCGTCTGGTCCTGGATCTGACTCATAAAGATTCTGGGCATCAGTGCAGATCATTTCCTCATCTGTATTCACAGAAGCTCTTGAGCCTACCTCTGATTACCAGGCTATAGTATGAGTAAGCAGCTCTGCAGACTCAACCATCTGTTCTACCCCATACTCAGACGGGCAGCTGGAGACTTGGGAGCTGTGAGGAAGCAAGTGTGATTGGGATGACACCTCTGAGGACTGGAGTATTTGTGATGTTGAAGTTGAGGTGGAGGAGAGCCCACTTAAAGGAGCAATTGATATCCGTTGAAGCACCTGCTGTTTTTGTGCCTCATCTGGAATTTGTAGCGATTGGCATGGCCGTAAGAAAGGGATCTTATCACATTGTCCACTAAAAGAAGTAGACATCTTAGTTTGGCTGGAAGATGGTCTTTCTTCTGCAGATGTTACTGCTGCTTTAACACCTACCCCACGGACACAACCTTTTTTTCCCTTCCCAACACGCCTATTCCCCTTTCCACCAGCAGCAGGCCTTTTTCCACTCATTTTGGTGATTAACTAATTCACAACTCTGGAGTTGTTTGCACAAAAAACAATGGATGGGAACCTAGTTGAGCTGAGTGGCCCAACTGTGGTATTAGCCCAGAAGTATTGGCTGGGTTAGATGCAGATAAAAAGTCCCACCCACTGCTAGAAGCCGAAATAGTTTTTCAGAGCTAGATGCAGAAAAAAATTATATTGAATTTGCAACCTGATGGAGGTTAGTATAGATGGACTAATAGAATAAGTCCCAACACTGCTATAAGCCGAAATAGTTTTTCAGAGCTAGATGCATAAAAAAATTATATTGAATTTGCAACCTGATAGAGGTTAGTATAGATGGACTAATAGAACAAGTCTCACACACTGCTAGAAGCCGAAATATTTTTTCAGAGCTAGTTGCAGAAAAAAATTATATTGAATTTGCAACCTGATGGAGGTTAGTATAGATTGACTAATAGAACAAGTCTCACACACTGCTAGAAGCCGAAATATTTTTTCAGAGCTAGATGCAGAAAAAAATTATAGTGAATTTGCAACCTGATGGAGGTTAGTATAGATGAACTAATAGAACAAGTCCCACACACTGTTATAAGCCGAAGCCCAAATATTTTTTCAGAGCAAGATGCAGATAAAAATTATTTTGAATTTGCAACCTGCTGGAGGTTAGTATAGATGGACTAATAGAACAAGTCCCACACACTGCTAGAACCCGAAATATTTTTTCAGAGCTAGATGCAGAAAAAAATATATTGAATTTGCAACCTGATGGAAGTTAGTATAGATGGACTAATAGAACAAGTCCCACACACTGCTAGAAGCCAAAATAGTTTTTCAGAGCTAGATGCAGAAAAAAATTATATTGAATTTGCAACCTGCTGGAAGTTAGTATAGATGTACTAATAGAACAAGTCCCACACACTGCTAGAAGCCGAAATATTTTTTCAGAACTAGATGCAGAAAAAAATTATATTGAATTTGCAACCTGATGGAAGTTAGTATAGATGGACTAATAGAACAAGTCCCACACACTGCTAGAAGCCGAAATAGTTTTTCAGAGCTAGATGCAGAAATTTTTTTTATTGAATTTGCAACCTGATGGAGGTTAGTATAGATGGACTAATAGAACAAGTCCCACAGACTGCTAGAAGTCTAAATAGTTTTTCAGAGCTAGATGCAGAAAAAAATTAGATTGAATTTGCAACCTGGTGGAGGTTAGTATAGATGAACTAATAGAACAAGTCCCACACACTGCTACAAGCCGAAGCCCAAACATTTTTTCAGAGCTAGATGCAGATTTAAATTATTCTGAATTTGCAACCTGCTGGAGGTTAGTATAGATGGACTAATAGAACAAGTCCCACACACTGCTAGAAGCCAAAATATTTTTTCAGAGGTAGATGCAGAAAAAAAATATATTGAATTTGCAACCTGATGGAAGTTAGTATAGATGGACTAATAGAACAAGTCCCACACACTGCTAGAAGCCGAAATAGTTTTTCAGAGCTAGATGCAGAAAAAAATGTTATTGAATTTGCAACCTGCTGGAGGTTAGTATAGATGGACTAATAGAACAAGTCCCACAAACTGCTAGAAGCCGAAATATTTTTTCAGAGCTGGATGCAGAAAAAAATTATATTGAATTTGCAACCTGACGGAGGTTAGTATAGATGGACTAATAGAACAAGTCCCACACATTGCTACGAGCCGAAATAGTTTTTCAGAGCTAAATGCAGAAAAAAATTATATTGAATTTGCAACCTGGTGGAGGTTAGTATTGATGGACTAATAGAATGATGCTATGCCCTAAAGGTTTTACTTCACTAGGTGCAGTAAAAAAAATTGTATTCTATACACAGGTGGTGTAGCTTGCAACACAGATAGGCTTTTCCACTGACTAACACACACTGCAAGAGTACAAAAAGGATTAGCTTTGCTAGATTTAGCCAAATGCTGTCAAAAACACTTGCACAGCACTGGCACAGACCTGCCTTGCCAAAAGTGATAGGAACTGATGTAACCTAGCCCTGAAAAGGACTGCAATTACAATTAGTCTTTACTCCCAACCTATCTATTTAAGAGCACAGACCTGCCTGATAAAAGTCATAGGAAATAATGTAACCTAGTCCTTAAAAGGACTGCAATCACAACTCTTCCCTACTCCTAAGCTATCTGTAGATTTGTGCGAAAATTGGCTTGAAATTAACAAGGTATAGCGCACACAGCAACGGCAGTGCCGTCTAATATGCAGCTGCAGCAGTGAGAAAATGGTGGCAATGGGGAAAATGGCTGGGTCTTAAAGGCAAGGACATGAAACATACACTGCCAATGACACATGCCCTTGCTTGTGTGAAAAAGCTGTTCGCTCCGTGTGTGCGCTGCTGATAGGCTGACAGACTGCACCTCCCCACTGTAAGTGCGGGAAAGAGATAAAAAAATGTAGATCTTCATTATTCCGGCAGAGATCCATCCCCTGCCCCTCCCCCCGCCCCGCTGTACACTCAAACTGCGTATTAACATTAATTTTCAGCATTACTGAGAAAAAATCCAGTTATGATTTTGGTGCACGAACAGTTATCGAACATAACCTTGAACAGTCGAATTTTTTTCAAATCGTTCGTGTTCGCTCAACGGCTCGAACACCGCCCAAAACAGCTCGAATTTGAGATTGGTGAACAGTTCGAGTCGAACACCGCTCATCTCTATTGTTGACATCACCAGTTACCTGTTGCTACTAGAACAGTGAAATCTCTTTCCGAGTTTATATGCTGGATCTAGGTTGCTGCCTGTAGGTGAGTATTGCTTTATTATTTTTAATATACTAAGCCACTGGTAAAGTTTTAATTTTGCCCAGACAACCCCTTTAAGTTATCTTAATCCTCATAAGTAACATACCCTACTGTGACAAGGTATGCATCTTTAGATCTCAGTTTCCAGTTAAACTCTGTGGTAATTTTTTTTTTTGAGACTATATGGGTGACATATTGTACTGCATATATATTCAGGGACATAGGTTCCAAGTTTCAGATAGAGATATAAAATGGCAAAAGCAAAGATGGATCTAAGCCAGCATGACAGTGTATGCCTGTACAGTTTAGATGTCTGCCATTAATTCTCATTTACATAAAAAAGTAGACTTGTATACCAGTCAAATATATTCAAAATGCACTGTATGGACGCTTCCTGATGCCAAAATAATGCTGTAATATGTTGCTAACTCTTTAGGAATGTAGTGGATATCTTTTTATGTTAGAGTGACTAAAATTACGTTTTAATGGCTTTTGCCACTTTCAACCTTTTTTTAATTTCTCCAATGCATTTATAATGACAAATTAAAAAGGTGATAAAGCACCAATATATACCTTAAATATAGCTCATCAACATAAGATGAGTTGAGGGTCTGACACCCTAGTTTTACATGTGAATTCAACTCTTGAAGTTTTCAAAAGTTACCTGACAATTTTGGATTACTTTTATTTCTAAGGAAAAAAATCTAAGTGGTCATACTGATCTGTTGTCCCATAGAGTAAATACTTTTCCTTTAAATGTTTCTTTCTGGTGTGACTTTTTTTCAATAAAAGTTCAATTTGATATTGATGTAAAATACCCTGGATAGTCAGAAAAGAAACATGTTGAATTTTACTCAGTTTAAAAAAAAACTTAACAAAATTAAAACAATTATAAGTTATTTTCAGTTTGGTTGATGAACTGTAAAAGTCTCATTTGTAAGAAGCCAATCAAGTATAAAATATTTTGTAATAATATGATTAAATGCATCTATAAAAATAGCACAAATGGATTATGACAGACTATATTATCATCTCTGTTCACTGAAGAACATTATCATCCAACATATCCTAATGCACATCTTGTGTTAACATAATAAGAGGAGTTTAATTGCTTAAATGCTCTTGTCATGTACTACTTTGCTTCAAAACAGATCTATAAGCCACTATGGTATTTAAATCTGTCTTGTATAATAGACTATAAGTCAATAACATTGACGTACAACACAGCTGTGTATTCTTTATGATGTCAATCTTAAAAACAGCCTTGTAATAAAGTATAAATATCCTAAATCAGGTATTTTGTTGTTGTAATGACCTCAAAGAATAGAGGAAAATAATTTTATTTGACTTATGAAGAGATAAACAGAAGGTTTAATGAATTGGAAGGGAGATATTCTATAGAAAGGATACATCATCATCTTAATAGAAATTCATCAATTTTTAAGAATATATTATCTGTAAGAGCAATAATATATGTATGAATTGAATACATTATATGTTTTGTGGGGATAATGTTTTTTAATTAATATTTAATAAATACATCCATAATATTTTGAACTTTAGTTACATTTAAAGGTGTAAAATTTGGAAGTTTAGTTTATAAAGCACACATAGTAAACATGTGCATAATGTACATGGTATGTTTTAAAGTAAAAAGGAAATCTTTCCTAGTTTATGCTTAATGTGTTTTCAACCTGGTAATCTGGTATGTAAGAAAAAGACAGGCCATCATTACTCTAAGAAATCCATGTTGGTCAATGCACAAAATTGCAAGACCTATTTTTTTTACACTGGCAAAAGCCATTATGAATTGTGATTAAACAGGGTCTAGTAAGGATTGCAATATGTAAAGCAATGGTTTCTGCATAGTTCCAGTTCCATTTGGTTCAAGAACCTTTGATTCGGACTATGTATAGGTTTAGGGGCTGACACTGACTCAACGGTCTGTGAATAAAAATTGTCTGGCCATTGCACCTCCATTAGGCCTCCCATGTATATGCACCTGCACTTTCATGCATTAGGCACACATACTGTATGTAAAATATGCACATTCTGAACATTAATCACACATTTACAAATCATGCATACATATATATAAGACAGATATGTGCACAAGCATATAAATAAAATTTACACATGAATATAACACATGCATATACATACTTACTTTTTTTCTGATGCACTTGTTCTGGTGAACAGACATTTTTTATTCATTCTTTCATAGTTATAGCAGCCATAATATTTTTATTTTTATGTAAGCTTCACTGTATGGGATCTTGTTTCTTTCCAAGACAAGCTGTAGATTTTTTAAGTGCAATTTTGTCAAATGAGCATAAAAGCATTGTACATGTGTTAACTTTTTTACGTGTTCAATAAAGGAAAAAAAAACATTCATTTTTTTTCTACATTTGCCAATTACCATAAATAAAGTGTTCACTGCACGGTATAAGATGTTGCGATTATAGGGATTCCAAATATGTCTGCTATTTACTAATTTGTTATATTTATTTTTAAAAAAGTACATTAAAAATCTATTCATTTTAAATTCTTTTCTTTATTTTTTAGTAATGTTATAGGGAAAAAAATCTACTACAGTGTAGGTTGATAATATTGGCTAATATTTTTTTGGGAATATTCCTGAAGCAACGTCTTGTCAACATCTTGGAAAGAAGACAGAGATTGATTTCCAATTGATCTTTTTAATTTTTAGCTGCTGAACTGTCAAGAGGTTTGGTTTGTCAATAGTTTTATCCTGGTGCAAGCAGGTTGTAGAGGGAAAGTTCTTTTTGTAGCAAGTTATCTTACAGCCAGACACAAGTAATGAAGACGATAAAAAGATAGAGACAAATCTGAATGAGCTGCTGCTTGATCAGAAAGTAAGGACTTCTTACACATAAATGAAATGCCTGTCCATGTAACGAAAATATTGCCAGCAAGACTTGTTAGAATTTTCCATTCTAACAAGTAAGTCAATTGGTCATTGGTTGTCTTCTTGATACAACCCTTTTAGTCAAATAAGGGTGAGTGTAACTGACCATAAGAGTAAGCATAACAATTATTTGAACAGGCAGGATTAAAGTTACTAGTGAGTTACCATAGCTGCCAATGGGCTGAGCTATGTGAAACATAGTTCTATTTTTTAATTTCTCCTCTCTGTTGCAGAGTTATTAGCTTGTAAAGTTTGCTATAATTTATGATAGCCCAACTAGGCATTGCCAAGATTCATCTCTGGGTTTGTGTACCACTACCACCTCATGACATTGACCAATCATAATCAGGCAGTGTTACGCTTCTAGCTGGCGCACGTGATCCATGGACACACTGTGCCATGAACCGGACTTACCCTGGAGGGGCATGACTAAGCAGCTACCTTGGTGTTCACTGGAGCCTCTAGTGGTGAGGTTAGGCTTGTGCGGCAGGTAGCTACCAGGTGCCACTCTGGGGTGGCATCCGGCTGTAGCTGCTGACTCCAAAGGGCAGAGACGTACTTTAATTTCACAATAGGCCAAGGTGGACACTTGGGGCAAGTTCAGATTGTGCTGGCACACACAGTGCAGGCAGGACAGCCACTGGGACAGCATCACACGGTGCAGGCAGGACGGCCACTGGGACAGGTTCACAATGTACAGGTATGATGGTCACTGGGACAGGTTCACAAGGTGTAGGCGGGACTGCCACTGGGACAGGTTCACAAGGTGTAGGCGGGATAGCCACTGGGGCAGGTTCAGGCTGTGCCAAAGTATGGCCACCGGGACAGAGTTCAGAGTTTGAACCTGGGTATTCAGCCCCCAGGGTGGCAGACAGGTACCACAGATGCGATTTCAGGATCACAGGCAACTAGACTGGACAAAGGGACTCAGGATATGGGACATGGGAAAGCTTAAACAGGATAGGGACAGGGGACCTGGCAACATATAGTTGCAATCACAAACCACCTAACAGAAACTTTAGTGGTTGCTCAGGGACCTCCCTATTGGGGAGGGTGCCTTTTATTCAAAATGTCTTCTAGCTATTCAGTAGAAGACACCTTGCAGGTGAACCCATATTTGACTAAATGCCTCCTAGCTGCTGCTGGGAGCATTTATCATGAGTGCGCACTGCCCCTTCAGGAGCAGGGGAGAGCGCGTATGCGCACACTAGCAACGCTGCCAAGATGCAGTGCGGCGTGCACGGAGGAGGAGATAGGAGATACTAGCAGGAGCACGCCAGGGACAGGGAACGTGCCACAGGCAGGGGAGGTGAGTAACCGGTGTCCCTGCATGGAGGGAGAAGGGGACAGTGTGCAGGGGAAAATGATGCTGGACATAGCGTTACAGGCAGCAGCATACAGGGAAAAAAGAACATGCCACCACAATAATCTAGAATGTTTTCTTTTTCTGTGAAACATGCAATAACAATCTTCTCACTGATCTCAGATCAAAGCAGTTTCTGATTACAACAGTAAAGCAGAGATAAGGGGGTAAAGTAGAGCTGACAGCTGTGTGAGAGGAGAGCTGCCAGAAGTGGTTGTAATGAGACAAAGCTCAGCTCTGCGGTGCTGCCCCTCTCCCCTACACTGACTGCACTGAGCTGATGGGTGTATGTAATCACACTCATCTCTGGTTTACTTCTGGCACTTTATTATCACACACAGCTTAGCAATGTGACCAGTGAGAAAAGACTCTCTGTCATTAGATATCATAGGAGAAAGCTTGTTCTATGCTATTTTGGAGACGGGTTCTTATTTCCACTATATGTTGCTGCCTGCTTATGATTGGTCAATGTCATGCATGAAAATAAGCACTTGCTCCTCAGAGACGGATCTCTGGTAATGCCTTGTTGGGCCTATGATAAATTCTAGCCGGAACTTTAAAAACTAATATCTCTAAAACAGAGAGGAGAAATTATAAAAAAAAAATAAAAACTACATGTTCTTCAGTTCTGCAGCCGATATTCCATGAGGTGATCAGTTTAACTAAAACTGATGAAAAGCCCTCTTTAAAGTAAATCATTTACAATACAAACTGCATATCCTGATAATAAAAAGCATTATACTTCATCTTAAAAATCTGAGACCTCATGAGTCTAAGTGTATTCAATCTCTGCCCACCCAGCCTGACTGACAACTGCAGCAGTGTGAGATTTCAGCAGCAGCTTGGAGGAGGAACACATAGGAGCCTGTCAATCAGATTATGTGGGTGAATTGAGTTTAAACTTTAAAAAAGGCTTATACAGTCACACTGACCTGAATTTGCCAAATAAATACACAAGCCTAATCAGATCTGATATATGTATTTATTAACGCGTACAGTTCACATTGTGAAATCTGATGACTGTAGGGGGTGCTACTCAATTGAGTGCATCGGGAGGGAAAACAGGAAGCGTTTCCATTTAAATGTCCATGTAGGTTTATTGCTCCATAAAACATCCACAAAGCAAAAGGGAAAATAAACGGCCTTCAGTGCAGGCAAAAAAAAGTAAACAGTTCTTTAGACAAAGTCTCAGATTAGTCAATACTTGCTTGACACGACAGTCTTGATAGCATCCAGTACACCAGCTCAGTCTGCATATCAAACAGGAGTCCTTTTCTCGCCACACAAAGACCATGTGTCAAACAAAGGACTCCATTTTAACCTCTTAACCAGACCCAGAGGTGAGGTATGTGGGCATCCTGACCCACCTGTCTCTCAGGCTACCTGTAAAACCTGCGCCCGGATGCACCAAACAATCCTCTTAATGCTATGATCACTAGAGGAACACTCTAGGATTAGACCACAGATGACAACCATCTCTGTGACACATACCTCCCATCAACTTAATGTCCGGTAGCAGCCTTACATGATAAATAATATTTTTATTAACAATCTGCCAATTGTGAACCTAGGGTGTAAAATAAGAAGATCATTTTATGAATAAAAAAAGATTTTGCAACAAGAGGTTGAAAAAACTTGAAATGAGAAGTGAAAATGTAGCGCCCCGAGGGTTCGGCCGCTACAGGGGTATTGCACCTCAGTCCAGAGGTGTGATATCCCACTCCCAGGTAAGGATGGAGCATGGACCAGGGCTCAGTTAGCTGCATACAGCACACACACCCCATTTCCGAGGGACAGCTCAACGGTGCTCCCGCTAGACAGAAGTGCAGGCACGACCGACTATGTCCCTGTCTGGAGTGGGGAGGGGGGTGGAACACCCAGTGCTGTAGGGGCAGATAGGGGTTGGTTCCTGAGCGTAGGTAGGAGCCCATTGGTTGCTGGTCACCTGGGCTCATGGTCAGAGGGAGGTATAAAAGGTGGGCACCATCTTAGAACAGTGTTCAGTCTGTGAGGAGAGGAGAGCTGACAGGGAGCAGCAGCTCAGGCTGAGTGCTGCTCCAGAGGCAGGCCTAGAGAAGAGGCCGGAGCCTGAGAGGAGAAGGAGAAGTGGGCCTGGAGAAGAGGCCAAGGGAAGGAGGAGAAGACAGAACAGGAAAGAAGGAGAAGAGAGAGAGAAACAGAAGGGCTCAGGAACAAGAAGGTGGAAGGGACCCTAAGAACGCACTAGAATCCAGGGTGCAGGGTCAGGCAGATTAAGGGTACCGGATCCCAAGTTGGTGGAGGAGAAACTACCCTCAGGAAAGACCGGTCGTCGTGATCATTTATTGGTGCGACACCTCATCAAACCTGCTAGGAAGGCACCATATAGGACAGCGGAGGACGGGGCCCACGTTTAACCGCACAAATCTGCGGCAGCTGGACAAAAGTGGGTCACTGGTGAGGCAGGCCAGAGAAAGGATTAAAGGGGGTCCTGTGCCATGCTCCTGAACTGCTTGGAAGTTGACCGAGCCCCACACCTGGTGGACGCAGTACGGCTCGGGCGGTCACTACCTGTACAGAAGTGACCCGGAACAAATGAACTGTGAGTAAAGACCCTGGGCTGTAACTTGTTGTCTGTGTGCTCCTTCGCGCCTCCAGCACTACCGGTAATGGGATTCTCACCACCATCACTCCCACCATCCACTACACTGCCCTGGGGCCGCACTCTTCCTGTGGGGAGTCACACCATCCCAGCTGCATTCATCATCAGCCCCAGCGGACTGCCTTGCAGCGGCGGTTCTTAATAACCACAATCCACGGGTGGCGTAGTCGGAGATTATCTGAAGCACGTAGCAGACTACCATTGGCCTGACCACCCTGAGCCGCGGGACCGGGCCGCCACTACTACCCCCATCATTCCCCTATCGCCTGGATCCGCGTGCCCCACGGCCCAGGGGGCGGGTCAGGTTTGGCGTAGTCGGCAGGATTTCGTGCCCGCTAACCACAGGTACTGCGCGCCTGAAAAGTGACTGTTTCACTGTACTAAAGATGGCGCCCGCCCCAGAAGAACGAGCGCCATAATGTGCGCGCCAAAAGACCACAGGAGGCCGCCTACCATCGTGGGCCGGGTCCCAGAATGGCGCCAAAGAGGAAGCCCGCCCCCGACAACCATGAGCACTGCTGTGGAAATGTCCGTCAACGTGGGGGGGCTGCCCCTGAGAGTGATTGTCAGCAGAATGCCCCAGGACCACCCCCCATGGGGGCGGAAAGAGAAGAAAACTGTGGGGCAGGGGGTGGTCTGGATCAGTCCAGACAGACCACACCCGGGGATGGACACCCTCAGCAGCACCAGCCTCCTGGCCCGAAGCCTGCTGCAGGCCGAACCGCTCTGCAGCCTAGCAGAAGTCCTAGCGCAGCTCCCCAGAGACCCGGAACGTGCGCAAGCTGCACTGGAGGACCTGGAGCGGAGGATGGTCCGGGCGCAGCGGGGTGCACTGGAGAGGAACTGGCCCGGCAGGCCGAAACCCACCAGCGACAGGCCTCAACCGCACCCCCGAGTCTGCCTGCCTCAGAGGACGGCGCAGGAGGAGAGAGGACCGGAGGCGACGCCGCGGAGGAAGCCATGAGGACTGAGGCAAGTGAAGGGGATATCACCACCCCAGGCCCAGCAACCGCAAGCCTGCCCCAGCCTCCCATCGCAGCACCCGAAGCCCCACTCACCGCAACTGTTGCCGCGCCGCCACTGCTCCCAGCTAGGCCTCAAGCGGCGAGCTCCGCAGCCACGCCCCGCCTGGCGCGACGCCCCTTGACCCCGGGCGCCGTAAAGCAAGAAGCATCATCGGCCCGGTCGCAAGGCCTGGATGACCCGGGCGCCATTGCTAAGCCTGCGCCCCTGTCCTGGACTGCCACCTAGTGCAGCTGAGAGACCCCCGGCCTGGTCGCAAGGCCGAGTGCCCCCGGGCGCTGCTCCCAGATCAGGTCCCTCTACTATACCACGGCTGGGTGTCGACCTGATTGCCCATCATATCGGTCCGGATGGACTGCCGCTGGAGTGGCTGGCTGAAGTGATCAGCAGTCAGCCATGGAGGGCCCAGCCCCCGCGCGAGCCTCTGATACCAGCTCCAGAACCCGTAGAGGTTACCCTACCCCCACTGGAGGACGTCCAATTTGCGTGGGACCCCACCAGCGAGAACTTGATGGGGTTCTCTCAAGAGACCCGGGCAGACGCGGTCCGTCGTCTGGAGGCCTGTCATCAGCAACTGGCGACCTTTGAGCGGGAACGACGAGAGAGGCGCGTCAGAGAGGAGCGGCTGCAGGCCCAGAGTGCTGAACATAAACGCAAGGCCCGCCAAGACCACCGAGCAGCCCGTGGTCCCCGAATCACCGGGACCATAGTCAAATTCCACATGGAGAACGGCTGGGGGTTCATCAGGGGCCCAGAAACCGCAGGCGACGTCTTTGTGACCCGCAGGGACGTTGAGAGTCATCTACCTGAGGGACATCGTGGCCGTGACCTATACCCTGGTGATGTGGTCGCCTTTACCCGCCACGTCGGTGCAAAAGGACCATACGCCCTACATGTTCATCGGCTCACTGAGGAGGAGCTACAATACCACGGCTATGAGGAGAGCCAAGAGGACCCGGACGGGTCTGAAGAACCATATGAGGAGGAAGAAGGAGCATATGGAGGACACCGCTACTAGTAAGTAGCAAAGTACCTGTGTACATAGTTACCCGTCAGGGTATCAGAACTGTTTTTGGGACTGTTAAGAGACTGTTACCTGTGTGCCCCTCATCCCCTATCAGGCTGAGGACTGTGAGCAGCCATTCCCTTCCCAAAACTGGCCGAGGACTGAGAGCGGTCAATCCCTTGAATATAGTTGCGCTTCCTAAAGCGCCCCCTACTGGTTTTATAAAAAGACTACCACGTCTACCTCGGGACAGCAAGTCCCTCGTGTTTACAAGTTTGCCAAAGTTCCTGCACTTACAAGAAGAGTGCACACCTGGTCGCAAGTTGCACCGCGGCCATGATCCAAGAATACAAGAATGTGTTTTGCCTAAAGATGTTTTACATGAGAAAGTTTTATATGCTGCTAGGTGATAATGCAAATGTTTTATATGATGTTTTATATGATAAAAGAGTTCCGGTAGTATTAACAATGACAAAGAAAAGTGTTTCCCATAAAGGGGATTGAACAATGTCGTCCGTTTCTGATGTAAAAAGTTATTGAAAAAGTTTTGCATGTCCTGTAATTAACTGTTTTTGCTCTTTTCCAGCCCGAGGATGTGCTGTGGTTTACCAGGGGGGAATGTAGCGCCCCGAGGGTTCGGCCGCTACAGGGGTATTGCACCTCAGTCCAGAGGTGTGATATCCCACTCCCAGGTAAGGATGGAGTATGGACCAGGGCTCAGTTAGCTGCATACAGCACACACACCCCATTTCCGAGGGACAGCTCAACGGTGATCCCACTAGACAGAAGTGCAGGCACGACCGACTATGTCCCTGTCTGGAGTGGGGAGGGGGGTGGAACACCCACGAGAATCCAGGGTGCAGGGTCAGGCAGATTAAGGGTACCGGATCCCAAGTTGGTGGAGGAGAAACTATCCTCAGCCAAAGACCGGTCGTCGTGATCATTTATTGGTGCGACACCTCATCAAACCTGCTAGGAAGGCACCATATAGGACAGCGGAGGACGGGGCCCACGTTTAACCGCACAAGTCCGCGGCAGCTGGACAAAAGTGGGTCACTGGTGAGGCAGGCCAGAGAAAGGATTAAAGGGGGTCCTGTGCCATGCTCCTGAACTGCTTGGGAGTTGACCGAGCCCCACACCTGGTGGACGCAGCACGGCTCGGTGGTCACTACCTGTACAGAAGTGACCCGGAACAAATGAACTGTGAGTAAAGACCCTGGACTGTAACTTGTTGTCTATGTGCTCCTTTGCGCCTCCAGCACTACCGGTACTGGGACTCTCACCACCATCACTCCCACCATCCACTACACTGCCCTGGGGCCGCACTCTTTCCGTGTGGAGTCACACCATCCCAGCTACATTCATCATCAGCCCCGGCGGACTGCCTTGCAGCGGCGGTTCCTAATAACCGCAATCCACGGGTGGCGTAGTCGGACATTATCTGAAGCACGTAGCAGACTACCATTGGTCTGACCACCCTGAGCCGCGGGACCGGGCCGCCACTACTACCCCCATCGTTCCCCTATTCTTCCGGATCCGCGTGCCCCACGGCCCAGGGGGCGAGTCAAAAACATAATTAAGTGTTATAGGAAACCTATCACTATGGAAAACAGTATATACAGTTGAAAACAGAAGTTTACATACGCTATATGAAAAGACACATATGCAAAGACATATCTGACATGAAATCAGAATAAACCTTTCCCGTTTTAGGTCAATTACTATAATTTTTAATATTTGCCAAATGCCAGAATAATGAGAGAGAATGTTTTAAGGCATTTTTATTACTTACTGTAAAGTCAAAAGTTTACATATACTAAGATTACTATGCCTGTGAATAATTCTGGACTGCCCATATGATGATATGATGTGTTTGGAAGCTTCTGATAAGTTTTTTGGCAACATCTGAGTTAATTAGAGACACAACTGTGGATGTATTTTAATGTACACTTTAGGATTGCTGACAGACATGACCTTGAGGGGAGATATGTGTCGCTGAGGTTGGCAGCTGTGATGTAAAGCTGGGAAAGCATGCTCCAGCACACATAGTGCTGAGAGGGTTAATAGGGCATATCAGGGCCGCTTTTTACGAGCAGTCATATGAGATGGGTGGTAGTGGCTGCTCACATATCCCCACCCTGGGGCGTGGTTTGTGGTAAATAAAATGGAGGCCAAGTGTCTCATTTGGTGTCTGTATCTGGAGACATGTGGATCTCCAGTGTGTTGGTCTGTGCTAAGGTCATGAGAACTGGACACTGACCTCTGGCAGGTGAACCTGCACCATTGCATGGACATTTTGCTTGTGTTTTCTTTTTGTGCCGGAAAAGCCTGTCTTTTTGTTTGCCTATGCTATGAAGTCAAAATAAAGCTGCCTGAACATTTTTATGAAAATATTTCCTGTTTCAACCTGAACCGTGGCTGGGTGAGTACCAAACCCCTAAAACACCTGAAACACGCTGCTTCCTTGTGTAGCATCATGGGAAAGTCAAAAGAAATCAGCCAAGATATCAGGAAGAGAATTGTGGACTTGCATAATGCTGGCTCATCCTTGGGAACAATTTCAAGATTGCCTCGCTCATCTGTACAAACAATTATACCCTAGTACAAACAAGATGGGAATGTCCAGCCATCAGATTGCTAAGGAAGGAGATAGATGGGTTCTGTGTCTCAGAGATGAACGTACTTTGGTCTGACCTGTGCATATTAACCCAAGGACAAAAGCAAAAGACCTTGTGAAGATGATGGCTAAAGCTGGTAAGATTGTGTCAATATTGACAGTGAAACGAGTACTGTATCAACATGAAAGGCCACTCTACTAGGAAGAAGCCATTACTCCAAAAGAAACATAAAAAAGCCAGATTAATGTTTGAAAATACACACAGGAACACAGACTTAATCTGAGACACGTCCTGTGGTCTGATGAAATTAAAATTAAACTTTTTGGGAATAATGATGATTGTTACGTTTGGAGGAAAAAGGGAGAAGCTTAGAAGCCTAAGAACACCATCCCAACTGTGAAACACCGGGGTGGCAGCATCATGTTGTGGGGTTGATTTGCTGCAGGAGGTACTGGTGCACTTCACAAAATAGATGGCATCATGAGAGAAGAAGATTATGTGGCAATACTGAAGCAACATCTGAAGACATCAGCCAGGAAGTTAAAGATTGAGCGGAAATGGGTCTTCCAAATGGACAATGACCTGAAGCATACTGCCAGAATGGTAACAAAGTGGCTTACAGATAACAAAGTCAATGTTTTGGAGTGGCCATCACAAAGCCCTGATCTCAATGCTATTGAAAATTTATGGGCAAAGCTGAAATGGCAGGTGCAAGCAAGGCGACCTACAAACCTGGATCAGTTACACCAGTTTTGTCAGGAAAAATGGGCCCAAATTCTGACCAACTATTGTGAGAAGCTTGTGCAAAGATATCCCAAACGTTAGTCATTCAGTTTAAGGGCAATGGTACCAAATACTAATGAAATGTATGTAAACTTTTGAGTTTACTTTGCAGTAAGTAATAAAAATGCCTTAAAACATTCTCTCTCTCATTATTCTGGCATTTGGCAAATATTAAAAAATATTGTAATCCTAATTGACCTAAAACAGGAAAGGTTTATTCTGATTTTATTTCAGATATTGAGAAAAACATGCATATGTGTCTTTTTATATAGTGTATGTAAACTTCTGGTTTTAACTGTACTTACAAAAAAGGGGTAATTCAACAGGTAAGTAGTGTTAAAATGCTGCCCAAACAGCTTACGCTGAAACTTATTCCTTCCCAAAAACTGATGGCTTCCAGTTATAGGGGAGGACATGGAGAATTTACATTCACAGTTCAGAGCACCGCTCACAATACTGTGAGAGTGACTGTTCTAAGCACACCCTCCCACTGTAATTGACAGCTTGTTCTGCTGCACCATTGTGCACTGTGCGAGATATCAATCAAAGAGCCAGGGAGTGTTTACTAAGGCGTGCTGTATAGTGAACAGTGCTGTGAAGGTTGACTGAAGTTTCTTTGTGCAATCATATAACTTAAAGTTGGATGTTCCAGGGAGGAAATAAGTTAATTTTCTCCCAGTAGCCACACTTTCAGTAAGTTGGCTGAGCAGCATTGTAATGCTATTTACCTTCTGATTATCCCTATATCACAAGGTAAATAATGTTTTTAAAGGTGAGCGTAATACTTTAAATGTGAAGTCAGGCAATGAGCATGATAAACAAATCTTACCAATACAAATGAAATGGCTTATTGGTACAAAAAGTAAGAACGTGGGACAATTGGTGCTTTATGTATGGTTTAGGCACTGATATATAAGAAAGTTATAACTAGAGTTGAGCCACCCCCGTAGTGTTCGAGTTCGATTCGGTTTTCGAACACCCGTATGTTCGTCGAACTGTTCGTCGAACACCTTCGAACACAGTTAAAACCAATGGCAGGCAAACAAAAACACATAGAAACACATAGAAAACACCTTCAAAGGTGTCCAAAAGCTGACAAACTGCTCTGAAGACACAACTAACACATGGAAAAGTGACAAGTACATATAGTCATGCGAAAAGAAAAGAGGTGGAGGAGTAAAAGGAGGGGAGACACAGATATAGGCATGTCTTGCCCTTCTAAAACCAAAAAAGTGCGAAGCTGACACGGCCAGTCCGTTCCTGCCCGTGCGACCTCCATGTCGCCGGGTTTGTGCCAGAGCTGCGGTGGACCCTGACGGCCAGCCCCCCTCTCCCAATACTGGTGCCTGTCCGCTGGTGGGTCGAGCGAGCCCCCCTGTGGTGGAGGCAGGTCTAAGCTTTTTAATTTAAATTGTCTCTCTAATTTGAATGAGTACACTTTAAATCCTTTTACAAGGATCTATTGGAGGGCAAGTCTGATGCCAGCAGCCGCGGGAATTCCAGCTCCAGTAGCGTCCACTAAAGCTGCTGCAGTTAAAAAGCTTTTATAAGGATCGAGCTTGGCGGTCCACCGCAAGATGTCATACCAGCCACTGTGCCTTGGGGTGCCTCCCCGATGCTCTTCACTGAGTGTCCCGGGGGCCCGAAGCATTTCTTTTGAAAAAATTAAGTGTCCAAACTACAGGTAGTGTAGCTTGCTTAACAGGTGGGATAATCCACTGACTAGCAGACACTGCTACTAGGTCCAAATTATTTCCTGGGCTAGATGCAGTTAAAAATTTGTAATTAGATCTACAGGCGGTGGCTACTCCGCTGACTAGCAGACACTGCTACCAGGCCCAAAGTATTGCCTGGGCTAGATGCAGTTAAAAATTTGTAATTAGATACTCTAGTTGGATGCTGAGAAAGCATTCCATAGAGTCTCCTGGCACGCTATATGTTATTCTCTTAAAAAGACTGGGGTAGGGGTCTAGGAGACCCTTTTATAGCCAAAATCATGGCCCTGTATCGCAATCAGTCAGCTAGGCTGAATATAAATGGAACATTTTCATCACCTTTCATAATCACCAATGGGACAAGGCAGGGGTGTCCTCTGTCCCCTCTCTTATACATCCTAGTGATGGAGCACCTGCTCTCATCAATTCGCGATAACCCCAATATTAGGTGGATTGAGGTGGGAGGCACCGAGTACAAGTGCTCTGCTTTTGCTGATGATGTCCTAGTATATAACACTCAATCACATATATCCATCCCTGCTGTTATGGCTGAAATAGATCACTTTGTTACATGGTCAAATTTTAAAATCAATGCAGCGAAGTCTGAGGCCCTCGATGTCTCCCT
Source organism: Phyllobates terribilis (assembly GCF_046119375.1). NCBI lineage: Eukaryota > Metazoa > Chordata > Amphibia > Anura > Dendrobatidae > Phyllobates > Phyllobates terribilis. The sequence goes on from NW_027362771.1 coordinate 18,565,759, forward strand.
CCCCAAATCCATACAGGATTCCATCCAGTCCAACTTTCCATTTGCCTGGCTCTCACAGGGTATCAAATACTTAGGAATTCATATTTATAGAGACCTCTCCCATCTATTTCATCTTAATTTTGGGCCCTTTATTGAACAACTCCATAAAGATCTTACTTCTTGGACGGTGAAGGATTTTTCCTGGTTCGGCAGAATAAGTATACTAAAAATGAGCGTCCTACCTAAACTCTTATACCTCTTCCAAACCATTCCCGTGGTAATTCCCTCAAATTTTTGGAAAAGACTATGCAGTAGCTTTTAGTCTCCCCAGGATGACACAGGTGGGGCAGATGGTGGCTGTCCCGGCCCGCTAGGCCGCATTGTAGCGCAGTGAGATTCGCACTGCAACTTATGCTTCATATCCATGTGACGGTTCATGCATGAAGTGCTCAAACTATGGATTTTTTGGCCTCTACTTAGCTTTTGGTGACAAATGTTACAGATAACACGAGTTGGGTCATCCTTAGCGATCGGAAAAAATGCACAGGCTATGCAAGGTTTAAAGCCCATAAGACTCTGCTACTAGCAATACTATCAAATGATTGGCTGGGTTACATGCAGAGCGTCTGGGTTTGGTTGGGGGTCCCCACAGTCTGCCTAGGCTAGATGCAGTTAAAAATTCTCACTAGATACACAGGCGGTGCAGCTTGCTTCGCAGCTGGGCTAAATGGCCCAAAGTATTGGTAGACTCTATACTAAATAAGGAAGGATTCACTGACTGTGGTGGCTCCTCCGTGGGCCGTGACGATTGGTGGAGATTTGGTGGATGATTATAGGAGAAAGCTCCTTAATAGAGAAAGTTGATGGATTTATACTTTAAATACACGTGTACCAGCAGGTTTAAACATCAGACATGATTTGATGTATCATTATGAGTGATCATTTATAGATTATTATTATATATGTTCCTTTTTTCTACTTTTCTTTTTCTTTTTGATTATTTACATTTATGTGCATTGTTTCTATGATATACGATTTTAACATGGTATGGGTGTTTAAATTTCTGATTAACTCAGCCTTGAACAGGTGCATAGCAGGACATGACATATAAATACCACTTCCTTGCTGTTTTTTTGCTATGCAATGATTAAGAACTCGTATATATATTGTGCAGAAAGAAGAGTGAAAGTCCGCCCAGGCGGGAGGAATTTGGAGTTTCATAACACATATTTGAACTGGAGAGGTATTAGAGGCCTGCAATGGCCACAGGAACTAATGGAGGTAATCAAGGTAGGGAGAGAGGCAAGAGGTCTGGTCATCTTAGTTATACAGGCCGGGAGAAATCACATAGCTTATCACAACAGCGCATAACTAATGGCAATAATGAAACTAGACACTGAGCGCTTCAGAGAATTTTTCACAAAACTAACTATAGTATGGTCAGAGATTGTGCCGAGAACGGTATGGCAAGGTGCGTGAGACATTACGGCCATCGAACGGACAAGGCAGGTAATAAATATTCGGATGGCAAAATTTATAAGAGACAGAGGCTGTGTAGTGATACGACACCGACAACTGGAAGGAGATAAAGCAGGCCTCATATGGCCCGACGATGTTCACTTAATGGATATTGGACTGGACATATTCCTGTCAGAACTCCAGGACGGAGTGGAACAAGCGTTAAGAGTGATGGATGGGGGTCGGAGTCCTGCATACGAGTAAGCAGGATCCTCCGTGGTCTGGAAAGAGAAAGGACATGTTGGAGAGTTACACTTGTTGGCCAACTTGCCGTTGTGGAGACTGGAGACACAGGGCATGCTGCAACAAGCTGAATTATTTTAGAAATAAAATGCATTTCTAATGGAATGAGTATAAACAGTTAATAAAGCTGTGACCGATCCTCACCCATCCAGTTGTAAGAGTTACATGATTGTATTGTCAATGAAAGGGGGGCGTTAGGGGGCTGAGCGTCTGGGATGGTTAGGGGTCCCCTCAGTCTGCCTAGGCTAGATGCATTTAAAAATCATTATTAGATACACAGGCGGTGCAGCTTACTTCATAGCTGGGTTACTACGCTGACTAGCAGACACTGAAGTTTTGGTGCAGACCTCTGAGTAAACAGCTCTTCAGGCTCAACCATCTGTGTTACCCCAAGCCATAGTGTATGTATTTTCTTACGGTTAAAAGGGGGGGGGGGGGGACCCAACCCACATCTAATTGACGATGGCAACGTCACGTAAAACAAAGCAAGGGGACTCTGAAAAGAGTCTCCATTTTTTCCAAAAATTTGTGGCACAGACACCACTTAAGTGGCATCAATTGTCCAAGTGTTGCTTAAAACGGTTGGTTAGAATGAGTACCACACACTGCTACTATGCCCAAAATTATTTTCCAGACAAGATGCAGCTAAAAATTATAAGTAATTAGCAAGCTGGTGGAGCTAAGTATAGATGGCATAATAGAATGAGTAAAGCACACTGCTACAGGTCCATAATTATTTTCCAGACAAGATGCAGCTAAAAATTATTAGTAATTTGAAAGCTTAAAACGGTTGGTGAGGTGATTTTACGAAATCCTCAAGCTTTTACTCTCCCCAGGATGACACAGGGGTAGAAAAGTCCTTGCGGATCAATGATTTGTTCATCTTTATGAACGTGAGTCTGTCTACATTCTCAGCGCTTATCTGTCAGCACACCACCAGCAGCGCTGAACACACGTTCAGACAGAACGCTGGCTGCAGGGCATGACAAGATCTCCAAGGCGTAAGTGGCGAGCTCCGGCCATTTATCCAGATTGGAAGCCCAAAAAGAGCAAGGGTCTAGTGACACAGTCATGGCTTCGATGTTTACTTGGAGATACTCCTATACCATCGTCTCTAGGCGTTGACTATGTGTCCGATTTCTGGTCTCCTGTGGCCTTGCAAAGGATGGGCTAAAAGAGCTGTGAAATGATTCCGCGAAATTGCTGTTACCAACAGATACTGTGTTTCTGTTACGGTTTGAGTGCTGAACACTCGACGGTCCCACGGTTGGCAAGTTAGAACTGTGAGATTCACTACATACACCACTGGTGTTTTGTGGAAAAGAACATGTAAGATTCTGCAACAGTCTCTGCTGATACTCCTGCATGCGTGAATCCCTTTCTATGGCAGGAATTATTTAGGTAAATTTACTTTTGTACCGGGGATCTAAGAGTGTGGCAACCCAGTAGTCAGGATTATTTCGAATTCTGACAATTCGAGGGTCATGTTGCAGGTAGTGCAGCAAGAAGGCACTCATGTGTCTTGCGCATCCAGGAGCACCAAGTCCCTGTTGTGTTGGTGGCGAGGTAACAATCATGCTTCCTTCCTCTGCCCTCTCCCCCAACCTCGCACAACAGAAATGTGATCAAGGTCTCCCTCATCTGAATAGTCTTCCATCAGTTCATCCTCCACTTCTTCCTGGGCTCCTGCACCTTCCTCACTAGTTTGGCTGCTACCATGTGCCCTGGTAAATCCATCTCCCCCACTCTCACATGCCTGCTGCCTTGGTGCTACCGACCCTCTGGACCTTGCAGATGTTAGCCCTTCCGCAAACAACTCCTCCTCCTCTACTTCCTCCATCTCCTCTTGTCCCAGCACCTGACTCCGAATTCTGTTTAACATGTGCTCCAGCATGTAAATCACCAGAATAGTCATGCTGATAATGGCATCGTCAGCAATAAACATCTTCGTCGCCATTTCAAAACTGTGCAGAAGGGTGCATAGGTCCCTGATCTGAGACCACTCCTCCAGCGTGATTTTCCCCACCTCTGGATCCCGTTGGCCCAGGCTATAAGTAACAATGTATTGCACCAGGGCTTGTCGGTGCTGCCACAGTCGCTGCAACATGTGCAGAGTTGAATTCCACTAGGTAGGCACATCGCATTTTAGCCGGTGAAGTGGCAGGCCCAACGACTTCTGTAGAGATGTAAGTCGCTGAGCTGCAGGATGCGAACCGCGGAAGTGAGCACACAGCGACCGTGTCCTCTGCAGAAGGCCATCTAGTCCGGGATAGTGGGCTAAAAATTGCTGGACAACCAGGTTCAACACGTGAGCCATACAAGGCACGTGTGTGACATTGCCCCGGTGAAGGGCCGCACCGAGGTTTGCAGCATTGTCGCACAATGCCTTCCCTTGTTTCAGGTCCAGTGGAGACAACCATTCATGAAACTGGTTCTCCAGAGCTGACCACAACTCCTCAGCTGTGTGACTCACATTTCTCAGACATTTCAAAGTAAAAACCACCTGATGACGTTGAGCCCTGCTGGCAGCATAGTAAGGAGGTGTGCAGGATCCCTTCTGCGCAGTTAGAAAGCTTGTGTCTTGACCAGGCAGGCTTTTGGTGCAGGTGGAGGACCGAGAGGAGGTTGAGGAGGCAGAAGCAGTGGAGGAATTTCGAGATAAAGAGGATTGACGCACAACTCGTGGGGACGGCAAGACTTGGACAGTAGCCCCTTGTCCTGCTGTCACCATAGTTACCCAGTGCCCAGTCAGCGACAAGTAACGCCCCTGTCCATGCCTACTCGTCCAAGTGTCTGTGGTGAAATGCACCCTGTCACACACAGAGTTTCTCAAAGAAGCGGTGATGTTGTGTTAGACATGATGGTGGAGCGCAGGCACACCTTTCTTTGAGAAGTAGTGCCAACTGGGCATCTGGTAATGGGGCACTGCGACGGACATAAGGTCTCGAAAATCCTGTGTCCACCAGGCGGAAAGGCAGCATTTCTGTAGCCAAGAGCTTGCAGATGGTGAAATTCAACCTCTTAGCTTTCTCATGGCTAGGAGGAAATGGTCTTTTACTTGTCCACATCTGAGGGACCGAGGTCTGGCTGTTGTGCTTAGACGGGGTTGAGAAGGGTGTCCCCGGAAAACTGCCGGTCTGTGAGGAAGATGCAGGCGGACATGTTAGGTTGCCTTGATCCAAAGGTGGTGCTCTCGATGTCGGAGAGCGCTCAACACCAGCTGGTGTTTCCACCTCCAAAGAAAATGATGACCTGCCAATCACGCTGACTCTTGCTGGTAAAGAGGTGGCAGGTCTGCATCCCAAAACAGGTGTGACTGCTGTCCCCCCAGTCACAGAGGATGAAGAGGCTGCAGATGTACAAGATGGGGCAGACAGTGGTTGGCCCGGCCCGCTAGGCCGCATTTTAGCACAGTGAGCTTCCCACTGCAACTTATACTTCATATCCATGTGATGGTTCATGCATGAAGTACTCAAACTATGGATTTTTTGGCCTCTACTTAGCTTTTCGTGACAAATGTTACAGAAAAAACGAGTTGGGCCATCCTTATCGATCTGAAAAAATGCCCAGGCTATGCAAGGCTTAGCACCCATGCGACCTGAAGAGCCACCACGACTTGAGGTCAGAGGCAGAGTTGTGTTTGAGGATGCAGTTGTTGACCTGCTTCCAGTGCTACGTCGCTGTCCAGGAAGGCGCAACCTGACCTCGTCGTCACTAGCATCCTCCTCCACCTCCTGTGCTGACCTCATCGACTGACTGACTGTGGGTTGACAGTAAGTGGGATCTGCAACCTCATCATCATCACCCTGTGTGTTATCACACCCGTCGTCCTCAGAGCCAACCTGTTCCTGCCCTGACAAAAAACTCAAGTTGTCGCTCCAATCAGGTATTTGAGTCTCATCATCGTCTTCCTCATTGTCTCCACCAACAGGAGTTACAGTTTGGGAACAAGGGTCTACATTATGGTCAGAACCTTCTGCGCCTGGTCCTGGATTCTGGGCATCAGTGCAGATCATTTCCTAGTCTGGATTCACAGAAGCTCTGGAGCCGACCTCTGATTCCCAGGCTATAGTATGAGTAAACAGCTCTGCAGACTCAACCATCTGTTCTACCCCATACTCAGACGGGCAGCTGGAGACTTGGGAGCAGTGAGGAAGCAAGTGCGATTGGGGTGACACCTCTGAGGACTGGAGTATTTGTGATGTTGAAGTTGAGGTGGAGGAGAGCCCACTTAAAGGAGCACTTGATATCCGTTGAAGCACCTGCTGTTTTTGTTCCTCATCTGGAATTTGTAGCGATTGGCATGGCCGTAAGAAAGGGATCGTATCACATTGTCCGCTAAAAGAAGTAGACATCTTAGTTTGGCTGGAAGATGGTCTTTCTTCTGCAGATGTTACTGTTGCTTTAACACCTACCCCACGGACACAACGTTTTTTCCCTTCCCAACACGCCTATTCCGCTTTCCACCAGCAGCAGGCCTTTTTCCACTCATTTTGGTGGTTAACTAATTGACAACTCTGGAGTTGTTTGCACAAAAAATGATGAATTTGAATCAAGCAGAACTGAGTGGCTAAACTGTGGTATTAGCCCAAAAGGATTGGCTGGGTTAGATGCAGCAAAACTATTTTATTACATACACAGGTGGTGGAGCTTAGTATAGATGGACTAATAGAATGAGTCCCACACACTGCTACAAGCCCAAAATTATTTTCCGAGCTAGATGCAGATAAAAATTATTTGTAATTTGCAAGCTGGAGGAGCTTAGTATAGATGAACTAAGAATAAGTCCCACACACTGCTACAAGCCCAAAATAATTTTCCGTACTAGATGCAGATAAAAATTATTTGTAATTTGCAAGCTGGTGGAGCTTAGTATAGATGGCCTAATACAATGAGTCCCACACACTGCTACTATGCCCAAAATTATTTTCCAGGCAAGATGCAGCTAAAAATTATTATTAATTTCAAAGCTGGTGGAGCTTGGTATAGATGGCCTAATACAATGAGTACCACACACTGCTACTATGCCCAAAATTATTTTCCAGGCAAGATGCAGCAAAAAATTATTAGTAATTTGAAAGCTGGTGGAGCTTAGTATGGATGGCCTAATAGAATGAGTACCATACACTGTTAACATGCCCAAAATTATTTTACAGGCAAGATGCAGCTAAAAATTATTATTAATTTCAAAGCTGGTGGAGCTTGGTATAGATGGCCTAATACAACGAGTACCACACACTGCTACTATGCCCAAAATTATTTTTCAGGCAAGATGCAGCTAAAAATTATTATTAATTTGAAAGCTGGTGGAGCTTAGTATAGATGACCTAATAGAATGAGTACCACACACTGCTAATATGCCCAAAATTATTTTACAGGCAAGATGCAGCTAAAAATTATTAATAATTTCAAAGCTGGTGGAGCTTGGTATAGATGGCCTAATACAATGAGTACCACACACTGCTACTATGCCCAAAATTATTTTCCAGGCAAGATGCAGCTAAAAATTATTAATAATTTCAAAACTGGTGGAGCTTGGTTTAGATGGCCTAATACAATGAGTACCACACACTGCTACTATGCCCAAAATTATTTTCCAGGCAAGATGCAGCTAAAAATTATTACTAATTTGAAAGCTGGTGGAGCTTAGTATAGATGGCCTAATAGAATGAGTACCACACACTGCTAATATGTCCAAAATTATTTTACAGGCAAGATGCAGTTAAAAATTATTATTAATTTGAAAGCTGGTGGAGCTCAGCATAGATGGCCTAATAGAATGAGTACCACACACTGCTAATATGCCCAAAATTATTTTACAGGCAAGATGCAGCTAAAAATTATTAATAATTTCAAAGCTGGTGGAGCTTGGTATAGATGGCCTAATACAATGAGTACCACATACTGCTACTATGCCCAAAATTATTTTCCAGGCAAGATGTGGCTAAAAATTATTAATTTCAAAACTTGTGGAGCTTGGTATAGATGGCCTAATAGAATGAGTACCACACACTGCTACTATGCCCAAAATTATTTTCCAGGCAAGATGCAGCTAAAAATTATTATTAATTTCAAAGCTGGTGGAGCTTGGTATAGAAGGCCTAATACAACGAGTACCACACACTGCTACTATGCCCAAAATTATTTTCCAGGCAAGATGCAGCTAAAAATTATTAGCAATTTGAAAGCTGGTGGAGCTTAGTATAGATGGCCTAATAGAATGAGTACCACACACTGCTAATTTGCCCAAAATTATTTTACAGGCAAGATGCAGCTAAAAATTATTAATAATTTCAAAGCTGGTGGAGCTTGGTATAGATGGCCTAATACAATGAGTACCACACACTGCTACTATGCCCAAAATTATTTTCCAGGCAAGATGCAGCTAAAGATTATTAATAATTTCAAAACTGGTGGAGCTTGGTTTAGATGGCCTAATACAATGAGAACCACACACTGCTACTATGCCCAAAATTATTTTCCAGGCAAGATGCAGCTAAAAATTATTAGTAATTTGAAAGCTGGTGGAGCTTAGTATAGATGGCCTAATAGAATGAGTACCACACACTGCTAATATGTCCAAAATTATTTTACAGGCAAGATGCAGTTAAAAATTATTATTAATTTGAAAGCTGGTGGAGCTCAGTATAGATGGCCTAATAGAATGAGTACCACACACTGCTAATATGCCCAAAATTATTTTACAGGCAAGATGCAGCTAAAAATTATTAATAATTTCAAAGCTGGTGGAGCTTGGTATAGATGGCCTAATACAATGAGTACCACATACTGCTACTATGCCCAAAATTATTTTCCAGGCAAGATGTGGCTAAAAATTATTAATTTCAAAACTCGTGGAGCTTGGTATAGATGGCCTAATACAATGAGTACCACACACTGCTACTATGCCCAAAATTATTTTCCAGGCAAGATGCAGCTAAAAATTATTATTAATTTCAAAACTGCTGGAGCTTGGTATAGATGGCCTAATACAATGAGTACCACACACTGCTACTATGCCCAAAATTATTTTCCAGGCAAGATGCAGCTAAAAATTATTAGCAATTTGAAAGCTGGTGGAGCTTAGTATAGATGGCCTAATAGAATGAGTACCACACACTGCTAATATGCCCAAAATTATTTTACAGGCAAGATGCAGCTAAAAATTATTATTAATTTCAAAGCTGGTGGAGCTTGGTATAGATGGTCTAATACAATGAGTACCACACACTGCTACTATGCCCAAAATTATTTTCCAGGCAAGATGTAGCTAAAAATTATTAATTTCAAAACTCGTGGAGCTTGGTATAGATGGCCTAATACAATGAGTACCACACACTGCTACTATGCCCAAAATTATTTTCCAGGCAAGATGCAGCTAAAAATTATTAATAATTTCAAAACTGCTGGAGCTTGGTATTGATGGCCTAATACAATGAGTATCACACACTACTACTGTGCCCAAAATTATTTTCCAGGCAAGATGCAGCAAAAAATTATTAGTAATTTGAAAGCTGGTGGAGCTTAGTATGGATGGCCTAATAGAATGAGTACCACACACTGCTAATATACCCAAAATTATTTTACAGACAAGATGCAGCTAAAAATTATTATTAATTTCAAAGCTGGTGCAGCTTGGTATAGATGGCCTAATACAATGAGTACCACACTCTACTACTATGCCCAAAATTATTTTCCGAGCTAGACGCAGATAAAAATTATTTGCAATTTGCAAGCTGGAGGAGCTTAGTATAGATGGACTAAGAATAAGTCCCACACACTGCTAGAAGCCGAAAATTATTTTCTGAGCTAGATGCAGATAAAAATTATTACTAATTTGCAAGCTGGAGGAGCTTAGTGTAAATGGCCTAATAGAATGATACTATGACCCAAAGGTTTTACTTGGCTAGGTGCAGTAAAAAAAATTGTATTCTATACACAGGTGGTGCAGCTTGCAACACAGATACGCTACTCCACTGACTAACACACACTGCAAGAGGCCAAAAAGGATTTGCTTAGCTAGATTTAGCCAAATGCTGTGAAAAACACTTGCACAGCATTGGCACTGACCTGCCTGGCAAAAAGTCCTAGGAAATGCTGTAAAATAGTACTCAAAAGGACTGCAATTACAATTAGTCTTTACTCCCACAATCTATCTATTTCAGAGCACAGACCTGCCTGCTAAAAGTCGTAGGAAATGCTGTAACCTAGTCTTCAAAAGGACTGCAATCACAACTATTCCCTACTCCCAAGCTATCTGTATATTTCAGAGAAAATTGGCTTGAAATTAACACTGAAAGTATAGCGCACACAACAACAGCGGTGCCTTCTAACACGCAGCTGCAGCAGTGAGAAAATGGTGGCGACGGGGAAAATGGCTGGGTCTTATAGGGCAAGGACATGTGACATAAACAGCTAATGACACATGCCCTTGCTTGTGTGAAAAAAAGCAGTTCGCTCCATGTGTGCGCTGCTGATAGGCTGACAGATTGCACCTCCCCACTGTAAATTTGGGAAAAAGAAAAAAAAAATGGAGATCTTCAATATTTCTGCAGAGATCAATCCACTGCTCCTCCCCCCGCCCCGCTGTACACTCAAACTGCGTATTAACATTGATTATCAGCATTACTGTGAAAAAATCCAGTTATGATTTTGGTGCACGAACAGTTATCGAACATAACCTCGAACAGCCAAATTTTTTTCAAATCGTTCGTGTTCGCCGAACGGCTCGAACACCGCCCAAAACAGCTCGAATTTGAGATTGGCGAACAGTTCGAGTCGAACACCGCTCATCTCTATTGTTGACATCACCAGTCACCTGTTGCTACTAGAACAGTGAAATCTCTTTCCGAGTGTATATGCTGGATCTAGGTTGCTGCCTGTAGGTGAGTATTGCTTTATTATTTTTAATATACTAAGCCACTGGTAAAGTTTTAATTTTGCCCAGACAACCCCTTTAAGTAATCTTAATCCTCATAAGTAACATACCCTACTGTGACAAGGTATGCATCTTTAGATCTCAGTCTCCAGTTAAACTCTGTGGTAAATTTGTTTTTTTGAGACTTTATGGGTGACATATTGTACTGCATATATATTCAGGGACATAGGTTCCAAGTTTCAGATAGAGATATAAAATGGCAAAAGCAAAGATGGATCTAAGCCAGCATGACAGTGTATGCCTGCACAGTTTAGATGTCTGCCATTAATTCTCATTTACATAAAAAAGTAGACTTGTATACCAGTCTAATATATTCAAAATGCACTGTATGGATGCTTCCTGATGCCAAAATAATGCTGTAATATGTTGCTAACAACGCTCATCTCTAGTTATAACAGAGCCAAGAAAATGCAGAGCCAGCCAGGATAATGGTTCCAAAAAAGAAATTATAAAATGTAGGTAATTTGAAAGAAACAAAAGTCTATTAATATAACATAGTTTTAAGGTTGAAGGAAGCCTAAGTCCATCTAGTTCAACCCATAGCCTAACATGTTGATCCAGAGGAAGGCAAAAAAAAAAACATGTGGCAAACACTAAACTCCACATTGGGGAAAAAAATTCCTTCCCGACTCCATACGACAATCAGACTAGTTCCCTGGATCAACGCCCTATCAAGGAATCTAGTATATATAACCTGTAATATTATACTTTTCAAGAAAGGCATCCATTCCCTTCTTAAATGTTAGAAGTGAATCACTCATTACAACATCATGCGGCAGAGAGCTCCATAGTCTCACTGCTCTTACAGTAAAGAAACCCCGTCTGTGATTATGATTAAACCTTCTTTCCGCCAGACGTAAAATATGCCCCCTTGTCCCCGTCTCTGGCCTCAGAGTAAAAAGATCAGTAGAAAGGTCTTTGTGCTGTCCCCTCATATACTTGTACATAGTAATTATTATTATTATTATTTATTATTATAGCGCCATTTATTCCATGGCGCTTTACATGTGATAGGGATATACATAACAAAAGCATTTACATAATCTTAACAAAACGAGTCAGCGACTGGTACAGGAGGAGCGAGGACCCTGCCCGCGAGGGCTCACAGTCTACGAGGGATGGGTGAGGATACAGTAGGTGAGGGTAGAGCTGGTCGTGCAGTGGTGTTTACTGCAGGTTGTAGGCTTGTCGGAAGAGGTGGGTCTTCAGGTTCCTTTTGAAGGTTTCCACGGTCGGCGAGAGTCTGATATGTTGGGGTAGAGAGTTCCAGAGTAGGGGGGAAGCACGGGAGAAATCTTGTATACGAGTGTGGGAGGAGGAGATAAGAGGGGAGTAGAGCAGGAGATCTTGTGAGGATCGGAGGTTGCGTGCAGGTAAGTACCGGGAGACTAGGTCACAGATGTATGGGGGAGACAGGTTGTGGATGGCTTTGTATGCCATGGTTAGAGTTTTGAACTGAATTCTCTGGGCAATGGGGAGCCAGTGAAGGGATTGACAGAGAGGAGAGGCCGGGGAATAGTGGGGGGACAGGTGGATTAGTCGAGCAGCAGAGTTTAGGATAGATTGGAGAGGTGCAAGAGTGTTGGAAGGGATGCCACGGAGCAGGAGGTTGCAGTAGTCGAGGCGGGATATGATGAGGGCATGCACTAGTGTTTTTGCAGAGTCTTTGCTGAGGAATGCACGGATCCGGGAGATGTTTTTGAGTTTGAGTCGGCAGGAGGTGGAAAGGGCTTGAATATGTGGCTTGAAGGAGAGATCAGAGTCCAGGGTTACCCCAAGGCAGCGAGCTTGTGGGACTGGGGAGAGTGAACAGCCATTGACGTTGATGGATAGGTCGGATGGGGGATGTGAATGAGAGGGTGGAAAGATGATGAACTCTGTTTTATCCATGTTGAGTTTTAGAAACCTGTCGGAGAAGAAGGATGAGATGGCGGACAGACATTGTGGGATTCTGGTTAGTAGGGAGGAGATATCGGGTCCAGAGAGGTAGATCTGTGTGTCGTCAGCATAGAGGTGATACTGAAAGCCGTGAGACTCTATGAGCTGTCCCAGGCCGAAGGTGTAGATGGAGAAGAGCAGGGGTCCTAGAACTGAACCTTGGGGGACACCGACAGATAGGGGGCGAGATGAGGAGGTGGTGCGTGAGTGGGAGACGCTGAATGTCCTGTCTGTTAAGTATGAGGAGATCCAAGATAGAGCCAAGTCCGTGATGCCAAGAGATGAGAGAATCTGGAGTAAGAGGGAATGGTCCACTGTGTCAAAGGCAGATGACAGGTCCAGAAGGAGGAGGATGGAGTAGTGTCGCTTGGATTTGGCATTTAGTAGGTCGTTGGTGACTTTGGTCAGGGCAGTTTCAGTCGAGTGATGCGGTCGGAAGCCAGATTGTAGACGGTCGAAGAGGGAGCAGGAGGAGAGGTGGGAGGACAGTTCAAGGTGGACATGTTGTTCTAGAAGTTTTGAGGCAAAGGGGAGAAGTGATATGGGGCGGTAGCTGGTCAGAGAGGAAGGGTCAAGGGAGGGCTTTTTGAGGATGGGTGTGATTGCGGCATGTTTGAAACATGAGGGGAAGACTCCGGTTGTTAGTGATAGATTGAAGAGGTGGGTTAGGGTTGGGATGAAGACTGAGGTGAGGTTAGTGATGAGGTGGGATGGGATTGGGTCAAGTTTGCAGGTGGTGAGGTGTGATTTGGAGAGTAAAGAGGAGACTTGACCTTCTGTAATGGTGGAGAAGTGGGGTTTGGAGGAGGATGGTTGAGTAGATATGAGGAGGGGTTGTGTGGACTTTAGGCCAAAGTTTTGTCTGATGGTGTCAATCTTCTGTTTGAAGAATGAGGCAAAGTCGTCGGCTGAGATGAGAGAAGAGGGAGGAGGTGCTGGGGGATGAAGGAGAGAGTTGAAAGTGTTAAATAGCTGTTTAGGGTTGTGAGATAGGGAGGATATGAGAGATGAGAAGTAGGTTTGTTTTGCTGTAGTGAGTGCGGACTTGAAATTAGTGAGGGATTGCTTGAATGCGATGAAGTGCTCGATGGAGTGAGACCTTTTCCATCTCCGCTCCGCAACCCTGGAGGCCCGGCGCAGTTCTTTGGTAAGTTTAGTGTGCCAGGGTTGCCTGTTGAATGTGCGAGGTGTGGTGTGTGTGAGAGGGGCGATCGAGTCTAGAGCTGCAGCTATTGTGGTGTTATATGAAGCAGCAGCAACGTCTGCATCGTGCAAGGAATTTATGTCTGTGAGAGGAAGGAGGGATTCAGAGAGAGAGTGTAGGTCAAGGTGTTTGAGATTTCTGCGAGGGTGTGTGAGTTTGTGGAGTGGGGATTGTGCACCCGGAGAGGAGAGGGTAGAGAATGTGAGGAGGTTATGGTCAGAGAGAGGGAGTGGTGAGTTAGAGAGGTTAGATAGGGAACAGAGGCGGGTGAAGATGAGGTCCAGTGTGTGGCCATCTTTGTGGGTGGGTGTGGAAGACCATTGAGTGAGTCCAAAGGAGGAGGTGAGGGATAGGAGCTTAGAGACAGACGAGTGGGGAGTGTCAATGGGGATGTTGAAGTCACCCATTATGATAGTGGGGATGTCAGTGGAAAGGAAGTGAAGCAGCCAGGTAGTGAAATGGTCTAAGAAGGTGGTGGCTTGCCCTGGGGGTCGGTAAACGACGGCCAGTTGGAGGTTGGAGGGGGAATAGATGCGCACACAGTGCACCTCAAAAGAGGGGAGTGTAATGGAGGGTGGCAGTGGGATTTTGGTGAAAGCGCAGAGTTCCGATTGGAGGAAACCTACGCCTCCACCATGTTTGCCATTGGGGCGGGGGGTGTGGGAAAGGGGGAATCCGCCATATGAAAGGGCAGCTGGGGAGGCTGTGTCAGAGGGGGTGAGCCAGGTTTCAGTGATGGCGAGGAAGGAGAGTTTGTTTGTAATGAAAAGATCGTGGATGAAGGAAAGTTTGTTGCAGACAGAGCGAGCGTTCCATAGAGCTCCTGTTAGTATAGCTGAGGAGGTGGGTATTAGTTGGATGGGTATGAGGTTAGAAGGGTTGCGACAGTTTGAGGAAGGTCGTGGATAGGAGGTAGAAGTGACTGTGGGGATATGGCGAGGAGGACCAGGATTTGGAGAGATATCTCCAGCAGTGAGGAGGAGCAGAGAAAGTGTTAGCAGGTGGGAGCAAGAGAGAGCATGAGGTGGCTGTCTGTGTTTGGAGATCCAGGATTGAATGCTGAGGAATAATTTGGAGGAGGAGGTGAGATGAATGGGGAGAATAGAGGGAGAGATGATGAGTTTCTTACTTGGTGTAGGGATTTGAGGGGTTATTAGAAAGTGGAGGACTATAGAGGAAAAAGTGAGAGCTAACAGAAACATAGTTAAAAGAGACTAAGTGGTCAAAGTGTGGGTTACCTGACTCCTGCCCTGACTAACTGCCTCTGAAATAACTGCCACTTCTCTCCGAAGCCACTTTGCACAAGAAGACGCGTGCACACCCCAGCACGCGTGCACCCCTTACAGAGAGTCTAAATATATAGGCCACATTAAACTATATCAGGTGTAGGGCATTGTGGGAACGGCTTGTGGATAAATTAACAAGATAAATTAATAAGATCACCCCTAAGCCTTCTTTTTTCCACAGTAAATAACCCCAAGTGTAATAACCTGTCTTGGTATTGCAGACCCCCCAGTCCTCTAATAACCTTGGTCGCTCTTCTCTGCACCCTCTCTAGTTCAGCTATGTCTTTCTTATACACTGGAGACCAAAACTGTACACAGTATTCTAAGTGTGGTCGCACTAATGACTTGTATAGAGATAAAATTATGTTCTCCTCATGAGCATCTATGCCTCTTTTAATGCATCCCATTATTTTATTTGCCTTTGCAGCAGAAGCCTGACACTGGCCACTAAATGTGAGCTTGTCGTCCACCAATACACCCAGGTCGTTTTCAGTTACAGTTTTGCCCAGTGTTTTACAATTAAGCATATAATTATACATTTTATTTCCTCTGCCCAAGTGCATTACCTTACATTTATCCCCATTAAAGCTCATTTGCCATTTATCAGCCCAAGCTTCTAGTTTACATAGATCCTCCTGTAATATAAAATTGTCCTCCTCTGTATTGACTACCCTGCAGAGTTTAGTGTCATCTGCAAATATTGAAATATTACTCTGTATGCCCCCTACAAGGTCATTAATAAATATGTTAAAAAGAAGGGGGCCCAATACTGACCCCTGTGGTACCCCACTGTTAACCGAGACCCAGTCTGAGTGTTTTCCATTAATAATCACCCTTTGTTTCCTATCACTGAGCCAATTCTTAACACACAAACATATATTTTCCCCTATCCCCATTGTTCTCATTTTATGTATCAACCTTTTGTGTGGAACTGTATCAAAAGTTTTTGAAAAGTCCATATACACAGTATCCACTGCATTTCCTTGGTCCTGTCCAGAACTTGCCTCCTCATAAAAACTGATCAGATTAGTTTGACAGGAATGGTCCCTCGTAAACCCATGTTGATATTGTGTCATGAAGTTATTCTTCTTCAGATACTCTAGTATAGCATCTCTTAGGAAACCCTCCAGGATTTTACCCACAGTAGAGGTTAAGCTTACTGGCCTATAATTTCCAAGCTCAGTTTTTGTCCCATTTTTGAATATTGGCACCACATTTGCTATACGCCAGTCGTGTGGTACAGACCCTGTTATTATGGAATCTTTAAAGATTACAAATAATGGTCTATCTATGACGTTACTTAATTCCAGCAGTACTCGCGGGTGTATCCCATCCGGGCCCGGGGATTTGTCAACTTTAGTGATTTTTAGACGCCGCCGTACTTCCTGCTGGGTTAAGCAAGTGACATTTAATGGAGAATTTTTGTTATCACTGATCATGTTTTCTGTCATGCGATTTTCTTGTGTAAATACGGTTGAAAAAAAATAATTTAGCATATTGGCTTTTTCCTCATCCTCATCCACCATTTCACCCAGACTATTTTTAAGGGGGCCAACACTATCATTTTTTAGTTTTTTACTATTTATGTAGTTAAATAATATTTTGGGGTTATTTTTACTTTCTCTGGCAATGATTCTCTCTGCCTCAATCTTTGCTGCCTTGATTTGTTTTTTACATAATTTATTTAATTTTCTATATTTATTTAATGCCTCATCACTACCTACTTGCTTTAGTTCTCTGAATGCTTTCTTTTTGTCACTTATTGCGCCCCTTACAGCTCTATTTAGCCATAGTGGTTTCCTCCTATTTCTAGCATGTTTATTCCCAAAGGGTATATATTGTGCACAGGTCCTATTCAGGATGCTAATAAATGTCTCCCATTTGCTTTGTGTAGCTTTATGTCTCAGGATATCATCCCAGTTTATTGCACAAAGATCATCTCTCAACCGTTGGAAATTTGCCTTCCTGAAGTTTAGTGTCCTTGTAACCCCTCTACTACACATCTTATTAAACCATACATGAAAACGTATTATTTTGTGATCACTATTACCCAAGTGACCCCAACTCGTATATTTGATATACGGTCTGGCCTATTGGTTAATATTAGGTCTAGCAGTGCCCCCCTTTTTGTTGGGTCCTGAACCAGTTGTGAAAGGTAATTGTCTCTCATAGTTGTCAAAAACCTATTACCTTTGCTTGAACTACATGTTTCTGTCCCCCAATGTATTTCAGGGTATTTGAAGTCTCCCATAATAATGACTTCTCCTTGAGTCGCTGCTTCATCTATTTGCTTTACGAGGATATTCTCCACTACTTCCATTATTTTTGGAGACTTATAGCAAATCCCTATCAGTAATTTATTATTTTTTCCCCCTCCCCTTATCTCCACCCACAGGGACTCTACATTTTTATTAGATTCACATATATCCTCCCGCAAGACGGGTTTTAAGGATGATTTTACATATAAACACACACCCCCCCTCGCTTGTTTGTACGGTCATTTCTGAACAGACTATAGCCCTGTAAATTAACTGCCCAGTCATGGCTCTCGTCCAGCCACGTCTCAGATATCCCTACCATGTCATAATTATTTTCCAACAAAATTAATTCTAATTCCTCTATTTTGTTGGTGAGGCTTTTGGCATTAGTGTACATGCATTTTATGTATCTCTCTGTACCTCTATTCCTTCTTACTTTATTGACTGTTCTAACCCCACCCCCAATTTCTTTATTTGTGCCCAGGTCACTTTCTGCACTATCTTCCCCACCTATAAAATGAACACCCTCCCCCCCAATCCCTAGTTTAAACACTCCTCCAACCTTCTAGCCATTTTCTCCCCCAGCACAGCTGCACCCTCCCCATTGAGGTGCAGCCGGTCCCTAGCGCAGAGTCTGTAGCCAACTGAGAAGTCAGCCCAGTTCTCCAGTAACCCAAATCCCTCCTTCCTACACCAGTTCTTGAGCCACTTATTTATCTCCCTAATCTCCCGTTGCCTCTCTGGCGTGGCACGTGGTACCGGTAGTATTTCAGAGAATACCACCTTGGAGGTCTTTGCTTTCAGCTTGCTGCCTAATTCCCTGAAATCATCTTTAAGGACCTTCCACCTACCTCTAACTTTGTCATTTGTGCCAATGTGCACCATGACCGCTGGGTCCTCACCAGCCCCTCCCAGTAATCTGTCAACCTGTTCAGCAATGTGCCGGACTCGAGCGCCAGGTAGGCAGCACACTGTTCGACGATTCCTGTCTTTGTGACAGATAGCCCTATCTGTTCCCCTAATAATTGAGTCCCCCACTACCAGCACCTGCCTGGCCTGCCCTGTTCTCCTATTTCCCTCTTTACTGGAGTTGACACTCCTCCGGCTTTCAGGGGACATGCCTTGCTGCAGTAGTGCTACCCCTGTACTGTCACTCCCCTCATCTGCCAACTTTGCAAACTTATTGGGGTGTGCCAGATCAGGACTCACCCCCCTGGCACTCTTCCCTCTACCCCCCTTCTAACTGTCACCCAACTAGTGGCCTCACTGTCCTGCAGCTCCCGACTACCTCCCTCCCCCACATCTACCCCAGTGAGCAGCTGTTCAGTGAGCAGCAGACTCCTTTCTATATTGTCAATGGATCTCAGTGTTGCCAGCTGCTCATTTAGATCCAGTACCTGGGCTTCCAAACGCACAATGTGCACACATCTCGCGCAGCAGTAAGCAACCCCGACCGGCTGTTCAAGGAATGCATACATGTGGCAAGATGTACACTGGATAGCATTGTCAATAATGGAGCTCATTTCCTAATGGGGATTGCAATAGACAGAATGTTAAGTAAAAAGAAAAGTAAAGAGTTAATAAAATACAGACAGCAATTCAGTCCAAAGTCCTCCCTTCCAAACTCCCTGAATCGAAAGTCACTGAAAAACAAGTCACACACTTACTTTCGCTCGCACTTACGCGCCGGTCACACTCAGCTCGTTCACACTCACAAACTAAGAGATTTAAAGAGGTTTTTTTTATCCCCTTTTCCAGCAATGCACCCTACAGCTCAATGCACTTCCAAAAAATGTTCAAATCTATTCAATAATCATTTATTTTACATCTAATTGTGCCAAAATAGTAGAGCATCTTGTAATTCTAAAGAAAAGTAGTTTTTTTGTTTTTTATTTATTGTAAATGCATTAAGGCTAAAGAGCTCTTTGTAACTGAAAGCTGGTATGAAGCCTTCTCCTCATTTCTAGACAATATTGGTTTGAGGTGAAAAGGGTAGCCTTTCAGTCTCAGAAGTTCAATAAGCACTATAAATGTTTTATATGGAAAAAAGAAATGGTGAACAACATTAAGTAAAATTGTTATTTAGTCCAGAAATATGCTGAGAGTGCTTCTTGAAACAAAATAATGTTTTCTTTGGAGTAAAAAAGAGCTTCATGATCAAAAACAAACCAAACAATGTTTTAGCAAAAAAGG
Organism: Phyllobates terribilis; assembly: GCF_046119375.1. Taxonomy (NCBI): domain Eukaryota; kingdom Metazoa; phylum Chordata; class Amphibia; order Anura; family Dendrobatidae; genus Phyllobates; species Phyllobates terribilis. The sequence goes on from NW_027362771.1 coordinate 18,585,316, forward strand.
CAGTTTTACCATATCAAAAGCATAAAAGAACTGTTTCAAATCTGCAGTATGTCAATTTTTGCAGCATTTTTGCAGCATTTTTCATCCATTCTAATTAATGCAAATAAACACATAAAAAAAAAGTTTCAAAAACATGACGAAATCTAACAAAAAAAAAACAAATTATATTTAAAGCAGCATTTTTCCTGTCAAGAGACGGATTTTTGATGCAGAAATGTCAGCAGCAAATACTTAATGTGTGCACATACTCCTAGACTTTCAGGAGGCGTCAGGTCCTGTTTATGGCAGAACCTTTCAGGCTACCACAGCTGGTTAACCCTGCAGCCTTTACTTGGCCTAGCTTCACCATGGTGACCATCGGCGCTGCACGATCGCAATTGTGGAGAGTTTCAAGGGAAAAAGGGGAGCCCCCTCCCTCAGATAAGCAGATAAATGATGCTGTCACTATTGAGAATAGCATCTAAGCTGTTAAACAGCTATGATATCTATTTTCATCTGCTTATTATTTTTCAGGGTTTGCTTGTGAGCTGGCAAAATTATAGCGCTGTGCCTGCACAGAGGTTTCCAGGAGCGCATTTGCCATTGTGTCATACATATGTGGCAGAAGTCAGGAAGTGATTAAAAGGGTTGACTACTTTCAGGAAAGTGGGCCCCAAACTGTGTAAGGCTATGTGCCCATGATGCCGAAATGCTCCGGATTTTTTCCTGAGCGTGTCTGCATCTCCCCGGCAGAAAAAACGCATGCGGATTGTACATGTGGATTGTACATGCGGATTGTACATGCGTTTTCCTGCCAGGGACATGCGGATGTGAAGCGTTCTTCACTTGCATTTCCGCATGCGGGTTGACAAGCGCTTTCCAAGTGATTTTAGCATCACTTGGAAAGTGCTTGACAACTTGGTCACACTATATATATAAACCCATGCAAACGGCATGGATTTATATACTGTGACCGAAAGAATGTAAAAAATAAAAAATAAATCTATACTTACCATCCGATGGCCCCCGCAGTCTTGCTTCACTCCGTCCTGGCTTGCCGGCAGCTCGCGGTACACTGAAGGACCTGCCATCACATGACAATGACGTCAGCCCAGGTCCTTCAGTCCACCGCGAGCTGCCAGCAAGCGAAGACAAGGAGACTGGGGGCCATCAGAAGGTAAATATAATAATTATTTTTGATTTTATTCTTTTTTTTTACAGGTACTATGGTACCCGGGTCTGGAGGAGAGTCTCCTCTTCTCCACACCCGGGTACGATCCGCACATTGAAACGCATGTAATCCGCATGTACAGATGCAGTGATGCGGAATCCAAGCATTCCAATGCAAGTCAATGGCGGCGAAAACGCAGGAAGTGCTGCGTTTTTTTCCGCAGCAGGAATTTCCGCAGCATGTGCACAGCACATGCGGATTATCCTTGGGGAACATGGCAGGCCTTCTACCATGCGTTTCTGCAGCATAATTGCCGCTGCTGAGACGCTTAAAAAATGCATCGTGGGCACACAGCCTAAAATACATAAAATATACTCAACAGGTACTCCCACTCCCTGGTTCTTGCACTGACTCCTCAACTCCAGTACTGATGCTTTGACTACTGGGGTGATTTGATGCCAATATGTGACAACTCTAACCAGTTGCTGAGCTCAAAGCTCATGCTATGTGAAAGGCACGTGACTCTGAGCTCAGTGCATGTGCTGCTGAGCTCAGTGACTGCCTGGCTAGAGTGGTGTCATCATAACAACTGTGTGTATCACCGCTCTAGTCAGTCACTGAGCTGAGAAGCTCTGTGGCTTGCTTTTGGGAAGTTATAGTCAGTTCAAAACTAAATTATTACAAGGGTTGGAAGGTCATTCCTATAATGAAGTGTTAGAAAAGGTGGAATTGCTTAGCTTAGAAAAAAGACGTCTCAAAGGAGATCTCAACTTATTACTTCTAAGAACCTTACAAAGGACCAGAGGACATTTATTTTGAGTGTTGGAATAGCGATTCCACAGCTAAATAGGAAAGAGTTCTATGCAGTTGGAGCGGTAAGACTGGAATGCAAGAGGTAGTAATGGCAGTCATTATATCAGTATTTAAGAAAGGACTGGACGATTTAAAAACAAAAATGACATTGTGGGTATAAATAATCTAACAATAGATAATGCATAACAGTTGGGGAAAGATTGAATTTCATGGATCTAGGTCTTTTTTCAACCTTTGTAGCTATGTAACTATGCTGGCTACTATGATGGCTACTATTGGTAACAATGTAACTTTTGGTTAGTATGTTTTTGAACATGAGGACAATAATAGCTTCAGCAGTAAGGGTGCTTTTACATTGCGTTCTGTGTCCCTGTCGGGGCATACGTCTGAAATCACACGCAAAACGAGGTCCGGACACCTCTTGTAGGTGTACACTTCTGAAAAAAGTGCACGACAGAGCACACGTTCGCTCTGCAGTCACCATTGCAATCTATCGCCCCATCGGCGCATATGTCCGGACCCCGTTTTGAGGGTGATTTCGGACGTATGACCTCTGTTGTAACACTACATCCGCTTCCAAGCTTTCCCCGCAGCACTGCTGATCATATAACTCTGCTAGCGGTTCCTGGCAATATAGGCCCCATGCAAATAATTTTTGGTAGAATTGTTCTGCCATATGTCTGTTTACTTCAACAAATGGAATACATTTTGACACAAGGTATAAGAATAACATTCACTAAGTAAATTTGGGGAACATTTCTCATCTATTTTGGGCTAAGATTGTGCCCCCCCCCATTTCCTTATAGACTGCAAGCATGCGAGCAGGGTCCTTACTCCTCCTATAACTGTTGAATTATGTATGTTTGTATTGTTTTTATCGACTGTGCATGTCCTCGTTTAATTGTAAAGTACTGCGGAATATGCTAGCGGTATATAAATAAAATTATTATTATTATAATGGAGACGTTTTCCTAAGCTTGAGGTGCACAAATCTTTATGCATCAGCTAAGTTGAATGGACATTTGTTGTTATTTAGCAGTAAAATAGAATCATGCACATGCTAAGACACAATATTTCTATGAAATATATTTTTTTCTATTTATAAAAAAAAAAATGCATGCTATTAAAGAGTTGTCTACTTAATCCTTTTTTTTAAATGTGTTGGGAACTGGATTGTGTTTTACTTACAATAAAGTGTTTATATAAGTTTTTCTCTCACACTTATTAGCGCTGCCTTCTTCACAGACCTAACAGCTTTTCTGTTCTCAAATTGGCTGCTCATGGAGGGGTATATGACCAGACCTGTCCATCAATCCCCATGAACTGATGTACGCTTTGTCATTTGATTTCCGGATGGAAGAGGCTGATGGGTAGGTCTTGTCAAATGATGTTTTATCAGTTGCCATTGTGAGAACAGATGAGTTGCTCTCACAGTAGCCCCAGTTCATTTTCTAGTTAAAGAAGCATTCGTCCCATCAAAGTTTTTACCCTCTTAATATATTGCAATTGTCATATTATATGGCACTGTGTACTTACAATTGCTCATTTTGCCCTTCTACCTTGCTAATTCTTCTCTTTTCCATTAGGCCTTTGATATCACATGACGAAAGACAGACTAACTGAATCATTCTAAGCTCTATGTAGAAAAAGGAAATGTATTTTCCCTGTATGACTCATGAGTCACTGCAAAAGTTCCTGGCAAGGGGAGGATGGAGCAGCTGCGTCAGGAGTTGAAGAGAGGAATGATAAATGCAGGGACAAGAGACTTCCTGCTTCTATATAGAGCAGAGAAAATGAGCAATTGTAAGTACATAGTGCTATATAATATGATGATTGCAACATACTTAAAGCATCGCGGAGGCTCATGGTTAGCTCTGTTACTTTTCAGCGTTGTTGTCCTGGATTCAAATCCCACCAAGGGCAACATCTGCAAAGAGTTTGTATGTTCTCCCCGTGTTTGCATTGGTTTCCTCCGGGTTCTCCGGTTTCCTCCCACACTTCAAAGACATACTGATAGGGAATTTAAATTGTGAGCCCCAATGAGGACAGTGATGATAATGTCTGTAAAGTGCTGTGGATTTACTGGTGCTATATAAGCAAGTAAAATAAATAAATAAAACTTTGATGGGAGTGCTTCTTTAAGGATGTTAGAGAGGTGCAGTGTGCTTCTGAGGTCCATTGATTTCAATGTAAGATAGCCTGAGCATAGCACTGTCATTTGATGTAGTGACATGCTGTGTAAAGGGGAGACAGATAACAAAGATCAAACTGTGGCCCCATGTTGGTAATGATTTTTTCTACCAACTAATAGAGTTCAGTGTTTTTATTCCACCATAATCTTTTGGGTGAATTATGCATATTGCTGGAATGCAGGTATTTTGGCATAGAAAATCCTGCATAGGTTTTTGCCCAGCCACCTAATAGTAAAGAGTCTGGGACCGGCCACAGCAGGCCTCCTGTCTCCAAGGCCAGGGCACCATGTTCTGTTTAAGAATTCTGTAACTGAATAATTGGATTCTTCTAATATAATCCTTGATTTTCCTTATATTAATACATCCAATCCTGAAACTATGTACCTGTCTTTTCTGCTCAACCACTGTACATGACTTTATCACTCAAAGTATAGTGGTGATTTGTCTTTCATTTATCTATCTATCTATCTATCTATATATCTATCTATCACCTATCTATCTATCTATCTATCTATCACCTATCTATCTATCTATCAATCTATCTATCACCTATCTATCTATCTATCTATCACCTATCTATCTATCTATCAATCTATCTATCACATATCTATCTATCTATTTATCTATCTATCTATCTATCACATATCTATCTATCTATCTATCTATCTATTTATCTATCTATCAATCTATCTATCACATATCTATCTATCTATCTATCTATTTATCCCATATCTATCTATCTATCTATCTATCTATCTATCTATCTATCCCATATCTATCTATCTATCCCATATCTATGTATCTATCTATCCATCTATCTATCATCTATGTATGCATGTATCTATCTATCTATCCATCTATCTATCTATCTATCAATCACCTATCTATCTATCTATCTATCTATCTATCCCATATCTATCTATCTATCTATCCCATATCTATCTATCTATCTATCTATCTATCCCATATCTATCCATCTATCTATCTACCTATCTATCCATCTATCTATCTATTCCATATCTATCTATCTATCTATCTATCTATCCCATATCTATCTATCTATCTATCTAATCCATATCTATCTATCCCTCTATCTATCTATCTATCTATCTATCTATCCCATATCTATCTATCTATCTATCTATCTATCTATATATCCCATATCTATCTATCTATCTATCCCATATCTATCTATCTATCTATCTATCTATCTATCTATCTATCTATCTATCCCACATCTATCTATCTATCCCATATCTATCTATCTATTTATCTATCTATCTATCTATCTATCTATCTCTCTATCTTACATCTATTTATCTATCTATCTATCCCATATCTATCTATCTATCCCATATCTATCTATCTATCTATCTATCTACCTATCTATCCATCTATCTATCTATCCCATATCTATCTATCTATCTATCTATCTATCTATCTATCTATCTATCCCATATCCATCTATCTATCTATCTAACCCATATCTATCTATCCCTCTATCTATCTATCTATCTATCTATCTATCTATCTATCCCATATCTATCTATCTATCTAACCCATATCTATCTATCCCTCTATCTATCTATCTATCTATCTATCTATCTATCTATCTATCCCATATCTATCTATCTATCTATCTATCTATCTATATATCCCATATCTATCTATCTATCTATCCCATATCTATCTATCTATCTATCTATCTATCTATCCCATATCTATCTATCTATCTATCTATCTATCCCACATCTATCTATCTATCCCATATCTATCTATCTATTTATCTATCTATCTATCCTACATGTATCTATCTATCCCATATCTATCTATCTATCTATCTATCTATCTATCTATCTATCTATCTATCCCATATCTATCTATCTATCTATCCCACATCTATCTATCTATCCCATATCTATCTATCTATTTATCTATCTATCTATCCCATATCTATCTATCTATTTATCTATCTATCTATCCTACATCTATCTATCTATCTATCCTATATCTATCTATCTATCTATCTCATATCTATCTATCTATCTATCTATCTATCTATCTATCTATCTATCTATCTATCTATCCCATATCTATCTATCTATCTATCCCATATCTATCTATCTATCTATCTATTATAAAAATATCATAAAAATATAAATATGTATCTGAATTTAACTTGAAACTGTAACTGTTTGGCTATGTACATTATATTTCAGTTCTGAAGGATCCAATATGTGTCAGAGATGCTAACCTGTCATAAGTTGCAAACATTAACAAGATAAAAGGCAGCGTTTGATGTGGCTAAATATGGTGAACTTTTGATCTATAATGCAACATATATATTCTATGATCAGATGCATAATCTGTTTTTTCAATTCTTTTTACTTTGATGACAATATGTGCAACCAATCTGCTCAAGGCTATTTCTCTTTAATCTTTTTAAATTGAAACTTAATATTTAAATATTTAATATTAAGAAAACTTCCTTATAAAGCAGACACTATATTAAACCATACTTCATCAAATTACATTCCATTTGTTTATACATTTCTTAGTCTGTGCTTCTAACAAAAATATTATTCATTATTAAACTTTTTAAAGTTCGGGTATAACTCCTTAAGCACACAGCTATTTTGGGCACAAGATTTTTTCATAACTGAGTTCTGAAAGCTATAATTTTTTAATTTGTCTATGAATACAGCAATACAATGGCTTGTTTTTTTGCTGATCATTTTTGCATTTTTTTGCAAGTGTTTTGGGATACACATTTTGTTTATTTAGCATTTTGGAGTAAGGAAGAATTACTATTTTGTGAAGGAATAATGATCAAAAAATGTGTTTTCATTATTTTTTATTTATATATCTGTCAACCTTATAAGATGAATATACTTGATTTAAGGTACACCTAGATATTAGAGTTGTCTGGATAGCGATTGCATTTTTTTCCCATAATAAAGCCAAGGTAAAACATTTTCATTTAATGTTTTACTTTTACAATTTCCTTTAGTTGTATTAATGAGGTGGGCCACTATTGATGACTTACCTTTGATGACCTATCTATAACTGAAGCACTATAGAAGTTTAATATAGTAGTCTGCAAATAATGCAGAGATTCAATTGATAGGGGAGAGAAACATAGACATCCCAAACTTAGTGTGTTTGATCAGTGATATGGTTTACTTGGCATCTGTCTATGATATGAATTTTTGTTAGATGTCACATGCAGGGTTTATGGAGCAGGCTCAGGAGCTGGGATCACTCCATACTGGAGAGACGTTGGCTATCAGTACAAAACTAATAGGCATGAATAATTTGATCTGCAATGTACAAGACAAAGGGATTATACAGCTACATTGACATCTGAGTAAAACAACTTTTTAAACAGCAATAATCAGAAGATGGGATCATCTTTACTCACTAGCTTACCTGCTCTGTCTTATCTGCTTGAGCTTAAATTCTGAAATTGTTCGATTAGCCCTTTAAAGATATAAATATATATTGTATTCTTTAATAAAGTGGAATAAGTGGTTAAAAAGAAGGGATCCTACTAAATAGTCAGCAGTAAAAATGAATTGGGTTTTCTCAAATAATCCTGGTACTCTAACTGGGAAAAAGTGAGATTGTTAGTATAAGATCGAGTTGTAATATTATCTGGAAACAATATAATTGTAATAAATTACTTTTCAATTAAATAGCCATATATAAAATAATTCCTTGTAATGTCCTAACACTCTGATCCTGTTTATGTTGATATTGAATCAGCGAAGCGTTAGCCGGCAATATTTATAAATATATTCCGAAACATGAGAATGGGAACATTGATTGATTAAAATGGGCATCAATTCTCTAATTATGCTCCTGAGGGCAATGAACCTCTATTTTCCATTGTTTATATTCCTTTTCAATCCACTTGTCATGCTTTGATGTTATTTCCCTGTACAATTTGTGTAAATTACTTGGAACAATGTTTGCACTATATGACTAATGATATAGAGAATGATATTCATACATTCATTACGTGTTTTAAAAAGATGTCAAACTGCCTAATTAAATGCCTGATACGGTAATTAGGTGTCAGTTTCCTTGATTAGCTTTCCATTGAAATGCATCAGGAAATATTTTGTACCACTATGGAGAGAGTAGTATACAATATGCATATTAGTGCAGAAGAGTCAAACGCAGAATATTTTAACTGTGCAATCGGCAAACATTTTAAATAGTATGCCAAAATTCACAATCAGTTTTCATTTTTTTTCCCAGCAACAGGATGCCAGATAACAGTGACAGTCAGGAACATAAAAATATGGAAGACATACGTATTTCGTACAAATATAGAATATTCCAGCTTTTGTGTGGAACACAGTTATGTGGTCAGAATGGATTGGATGGGTCACAATGTGTAATAAATAGATAATGCAGGCAGTTATTAAAAGGGAAATGTCAAGAGTGTTAGGTTCACCAGGTGAGGTGGATCCTCTAAGCCAGGGGTCTCAAACTCGGCTGGGTATATGGGCCGCACATGGAAAAAATTTGAATTTGGGGGGCCGCATTCTTTGTTCAATGTGACATTTTTAGTGATACCATTTTTTTTGTATACACCTTTTGAACATTTTTGCCGTGTTTATTTTTTTATGGCTTGGGTCGTTATGGATGTGGCGATAATAAACGTGCACTTTTTTGTGTTTACTTTAGTTTACATATAAAACAGCATTTTTAGTGCCCAATATTTTTTCATGCTTTATTTTATTTTTTATTTTTTTTACAATTTTATTTCCCCCAATTGGCCACATACAGTAATATTGTCTTACAATTAGCATCATATAGTAATAATGGAAAACATCTTGTAGTAATGTTCCCCATCCAAGTCCCCATCTTGTATTAATGTGCCCCATCCAGGTCCCCATCCTGTGGCAACGTTCCCCATCCTGGCGCCCATCTTGTACTAATGTGCCTCATCCAGGTCCCCATCTTGGGGCTATGTGCCCCATCCAGGTCCCCATCCTGTGGCAATATTCCCCATCCAGGTCCCCATCTTGTGGCTCTGGTCCCCATCTTGTGGCTCTGTGCCCCATCCAGGTCCCCATCCTGTGGCAACGTTCCCCATCCTGGCGCCCATCTTGTACTAATGTGCCTCATCCAGGTCCCCATCCTGTGGCAATGTTCCCCATCCAGGTCCCCATCTTGTGGCTCTGTGCCCCATCCAGGTCCCCATCTTGTGGCTCTGTGCCCCATCCAGGTCCCCATCTTGTGGCTCTGTGCCCCATCCAGGTCCCCATCTTGTGGCTCTGTGCCCCATCCAGGTCCCCATCTTGTGGCTCTGTGCCCCATCCAGGTCCCCATCTTGTGGCTATGTGTCCCATCCAGGTCCACATCTTGAGGCTATGTGCCCCATCCAGGTCCCCATGTTGTGGCTCTGGTCCCCATCTTGTGGCTATGTGCCCCATCCAGGTCCACATCTTGAGGCTATGTGCCCCATCCAGGTCCCCATCTTGAGGCTCTGTGCCCCATCCAGGTCCCCATCCTGTGGCAATGTGCCCCATCCAGGTCCCCATCTTGTGGCTGTGTGCCCCATCCAGGTCCCCATCTTGTGGCTATGTGCCCCATCCAGGTCCCCATCTTGTGGCTATGTGCCCCATCCAGGTCCACATCTTGAGGCTCTGTGCCCCATCCAGGTCCACATCTTGAGGCTCTGTGCCCCATCCAGGTCCACATCTTGAGGCTCTGTGCCCCATCCAGGTCCCCATCTTGTGGCTCTGTGCCCCATCCAGGTCCCCATCTTGTGGCTATGTGCCCCATCCAGGTCCCCATCTTGTGGCTATGTGCCCCATCCAGGTCCCCATCTTGTGGCTATGTGCCCCATCCAGGTCCCCATCTTGAGGCTATGTGCCCCATCCAGGTCCCCATCTTGAGGCTATGTGCCCCATCCAGGTCCACATCTTGAGGCTCTGTGCCCCATCCAGGTCCCCATCCTGTGGCTATGTGCCCCATCCAGGTCCCCATCCTGTGGCTATGTGCCCCATCCAGGTCCCCATCCTGTGGCTATGTGCCCCATCCAGGTCCCCTCTTGTGGCTATGTGCCCCATCCAGGTCCCCTCTTGTGGCTATGTGCCCCATCCAGGTCCCCTCTTGTGGCTATGTGCCTCATCCAGGTCCCCATCTTGTGGCTATGTGCCTCATCCAGTCCCCATCTTGTGGCTATGTGCCCCATCCAGGTCCCCTCTTGTGGCTATGTGCCCCATCCAGGTCCCCGTCCTGTGGCTATGTGCCCCATCCAGGTCCCCTCTTGTGGCTATGTGCCCCATCCAGGTCCCCATCTTGTGGCTATGTGCCCCCTGTGCTGTTCTTCACACACATAAAATAGAAAAAAAAAAGATGATTCTCACCTGTCCTCCGTTCCCTTGGCGGCCTTCCTGCAGATGTGGCCCGCAGGCACCACAGAGTCCGACCCCTTGACGATCCCGACCTGGTCCAGGAGGAGCCGCCGACAGCAGCGCTGCATTGCCGCACAGAGACCGTCTCCCAGCACTGCATTTCCAATGTCAGCCGCCGGCCAATCAGAGGCCAGCAGCTGACATCTGCATATGGCAATGACGTCATACTCGCTGCGCCGACACGCAGATATCAGCTGCTGGCCTCTGATTGGCCAGCGGCTGGCATTGGAAATGCAGTGCTGGGAAACAGTCTCTGTGTGGCAATTCAGCGCTGCTGTCGGCGGCTCCTCCTGGACCAGGTCGGGATCGTCAAGGGGTCTGTGCCTGCGGGCCGCATAAAGCAGCCTCAGGGGCCGCATGCGGCCCGCGGGCCGCATGTTTGAGACCCCTGCTCTAAGCCATAGGTTCAGATGGGCACACAGACCCCAGTCTTTAATGCAGCAAGCAGGGAGGCACGTGCATAGCGAGGACTTGGCAGACACAGGAATTTCAGAAGCAGCAGGATGGATGAAGTGGACCCCAGCAGGGATGAATGTAAGCACAAACACAAAAAGCACACTTGATGGAGCACACCAAACCTAGGACTAGAGCATTGCTTTGTGTAGCACAGGCAATCGGATGATCAAAACTTCTAGTCTCTTAAGGGGACTATTAAATACAGTAAAAAGTAATAAAAAAGTTTTTTAAATAAAAGAAAAAAAAAACTCAAAAGCCCCATTAAAAATGTAACAATTAAAAAAAATTCACATATTTGGTATCGCTGCTCTCAGAAATGTCGGATCTATCAAAATATAAAATACCGTATTTTTCGGACTATAAGATGAACTTTTTTCCTCCAAAATTTTGGAGGAAAGTCGGGGGTGCGTCTTATAGTCTGAAAACTATATTATTGTATGGCCGCATGGTGGTGGGTGTGGGAGAGCGGCAGTGGGGGATCAGCGGGGCACAGGATGCAGCATCCGCCTGCTGCAGCCTGCGCTGTGCCCCCTACTAAAGAAAATGAATATTCCCTGCTCCCCACACCCATGGGCGTGGAGAGCAATGAATATTCATTTCTCTTAATAGCCGACACACTGGAGCCGCAGCGCGGCTCCTGCTGCTGCTCTGCTGTCAATGTGCCCGCTATTAAAGCTCATGAATATTCGCTATAACCCACTCCCATGGGTTGCAGTGAATGTCCATGCTCTTTAATAGCAGGCACACTGACCACAGAGCGGCAGCAGGAGCCGCGCTGCGGTACAGTGTACCTTCTATTGTACAGACTGATTGGTCACTGCTCCCCATGCACATAGTCCCGGCGTGGGGAGCAGTGACTATTCCAGCACAGTGTCTCACACTGTGTGAGAGCGCATGGCAGGGACGCCATGCGCGCCCTGCCATGCGCCGCTCACACAGTGAGAGTGTGAGAGTGTCAGCAGTAGAGAGGGACAGCCCTGGAGGAGAGAGGAGGTGAGTATGATTGTTCATTTTTTTTTGTAGGCAGCATGGCTCAGAGGGTGCCATACATACCAGGATGGGGGCTCAGAGGGGTGCCATGCATACCAGGATGGGGGCTCAGAAGGGTGCCATGCATACCAGGATGGGGGCTCAGAAGGTGCCATGCATACCAGGATGGGGGCTCAGAGGGTGCCATGCATACCAGGATGGGGGCTCAGAGGGTGCCATACATACCAGGATGGGGCTCAGAGGGGTGCCATGCATACCAGGATGGGGGATCAGAAGGTGCCATACATACCAGGATGGGGGCTCAGAGGGTGCCATGCATACCAGTATGGGGGCTCAGAGGGTGCCATGCATACCAGGATGGGGGCTCAGAAGGTGCCATACATACCAGGATGGGGACTCAGAGGGTGCCATGCATACCAGGATGGGGGCTCAGAAGGTGCCATACATACCATGATGTGGGCTCAGAAGGTGCCATAAATACCAGGATGGGGGCTCAGAAGGTGCCATACATACCAGCATGGGGGCTCAAGGGGTGCCATGCATACCAGGATGGGGGCTCAAGGAGTGCCCTGCATACCAGGATGGGGGCTCAAGGGGTGCCATGCATACCAGGATGGGGGCTCAAGGAGTGCCATGCATACCAGGATGGGGGATAAAGGGGTGCCATACATACCAGGATGAGGGATAAAGGGGTGCCATACATACCAGGATGGGGGCTCAGAGGGTGCCATGCTTACCAGGATGGGGGCTCAAGGGGTGCCATACATACCAGGATAGGGGCTCAAGGAGTGCCATGCATACCAGGATGGGGGCTCAAGGGGTGCCATGCAAACCAGCATGGGGGCTCAAGGGGTGCCATGCATACCAGGATGGGGGCTAAAGGGGTGCCATGCATACCAGGATGGGATGGGGGCCACTTATTCCAGGAAGGAGGGGCCATACATACCAGGATGGAGGATGTTAACAGAATTGGGGGACATTACCCCAATACCATTGTCAGCAGTAGACCCCCTCCCGCATAACAGGGCATCATGACCACATTTTTTGCTTAAATTTTTTTATCCTACTTTCCTCCTTTAAAACCTAGATGCGTCTTATGGTCCGGTGCATCTTATAGTCCGAAAAATACGGTAAATGAATCCAACAAGTAAACGTCATAGGGAAAAAAAATCAAAACACCAGAATTACGACTTCTTGGTTGTTGCAACATTGCAATAAAATGCAATAAAAGGCGATTAAAACATTGTATTTATGATAAAATAGCATCAGTAAAAATGTCAGATCAGAGAGTAAAAATAAGCCCTCATCCAGCCCAAGATGCTAAAAAATAAGAACATACGGGTCTCGGAAAATAACAAGAAAAGAGAAAAAATAATTTTCTACAAATTTCAGATTTTTTTTTCACCACAGAAATAAAAAAAATCTATACATGTTTGGTATCCTGTGTACTTGTATTGACCTGGGGAATCATATTGATAGGTCACTTTTATCATATACTGTATTGAACATGGTAAACAAATAAATAAAAAAAAACAAAAAACATTGTGGGATTACACTTTTTTTTGCAATTTCTTCACACTTGGAATTTGTTTCCTGTTTTCTAGTACGCTATGTGGCAGAATGAATGGTGTCATTCAAAATTACAACTCGTCTCGCAAAAAACAAGCCCTCATATGTCTTGAAAAATAAATAAGTTATGGCTCTTGGAAGAAGGGGAAGAAAAAAACTATAACAAAAAATGGAAAATTGCCCAGGGGTGAAGGGGTTAAAGTAAAATTTCCTGAAACTCGCCGGTCCCCATGAATTTGAACACCCTGCTATTTGATTAGATGAGGATTGGCAAAAAAAATTTTGGTGCCACTTCGTACACTGCTGAAGACTCAGAGAGTGGCTAAAGGCGTGAAGTGAGGCCATGTTGGCGTAACATAATACCCTGCAGGTATCACATGTCACGGTCTACAACAGCCTCAGCTGGGGGGGCTCTCACAGCTAGTATAAAAGATGGGGGCTGGTGAATGAGACCCATTTTATGCGTGTATAGTGTTGGGATGAAGGTTAGAGCGCACAGCTCATTCCACAAGGGAATAGAAAGTGACAATCTTGATTGCGGCATAATACTTCAGTGTTTTGGGTCAGATTGATAATGGAAATGGTGTTCTCAGTCTGAGAAAAATAATCCAAGTGGTATATAGGGAAGTGCTGTAGCTGTACAGTCACTCAATGTGTCTGTGAATTCATTGATCAGAGGAATATTGCAGTCACAGTCCCTTAATAACAGCCTATTCATTATTCACAAACTGACAAACAAGGGGGACAGTATTAATCTCTCTGTTCTCTTTTTCTCTCTCTCAACCTCTCTTTCCCTCTCTATCTGTCTCTTGACATTTTCTCTAGGCAATTACTGGCTTTTCAATATTGTGACTAGAGGTAAATTGATTTCATATTAATCGATTTTTTATGGAGAAAATTCGGGCAATGGGGCAATTTCGGATTTAAGAATATTCATAGATCTTTACTCTGGAATCATACACTAACTCAAAATGTCATGTGATGTGAACTTCATTCAAACATCACAGACATGCACATTATGCTTAGGGTTAATGTTCTCATTTAGTAACTTTTTTATAGTCATAATCGATATAACCTCTTCTTGACGTATGTCATATGTCAGATTCTTGTCTTTATGGCAGGTTCAGAATCTGAGCCCACATTATTGCTGGCAGATGATAGTTGTATTATATAGTTACAATCTACCTCTAACAGCAGCGGCAGTGAATTCCTTAAATGCTGCTATTTACAGCATGCAGGCTGGAGACATTATTGTTCTGGTTGCTTTCTCCAATACTGCATGCAGAGACAGCTTTGGTCTCATGTGATTGAGTATAAAACCATGGTATAGACTAACATCAATGGTGAAGGTGTTCTCCTTTTTTCACTTTATTATAAAAAATGTTATTTACTTTTGAACAATTCTTATATTTACACTTTTTATTATAAGTAATTGATCATATCGGTTTTACTGTTATGCAGATTGTGTTTTATTTAATTATGAGCTGAATTGATTTATTACATGTTAAGTGCATATAATCAAGATTGTAGATTAAATTGTTTATAAGTTTGGTGATTATTCACACGGCAATTTTTGGTCTGCTGGTTTAATGGTTAATTGTATTGAAGTACAGCAGACACTTTCAATGAGAATATAACAAATATGTGTACGCATTAGTGTTAATCGAGCACTAAAATGCTCGGGTGCTCGAAGCTCGGGCCGAGCTCACCGTGATACTCGGGTGCTCGACCCGAGCAACGAGCCCCCGGCAGTCTGTAGAAAGCCTAAAAAGTGCCCAAAATGATAGTGACAGTGCTCAAATTACATGGGGACAGCATGGGGATCGCCCCAGGAAGCATTTCTGACCCCCAGGCCACTGCTGTCAACAACGTGGCCAGAGGTATTAAGCAACTTTTACGGGCTCACAATAAAACGTTCAAAAACGAAACTGAAACTGCTTTCCTGTGAAATATGTTAAGGAACATCCTTTCCAGGGTAAAGACTTGTGTATAAGGTAAAATAAATAACCCAAAATAAAAATATTCCTCCACACCTTGGGCTATGTTCACAAGTAGCATTTTTTATGCGTTTTTGCACTTTTGTATTGCTTTCAACCGTGACAAATGCATTCACCGGGAAATGTAATTTTAACATTTTACAACCTTATCTGGCCATGTGCTGTGTGACACATGCATACAGTGCTGAAAAGACATGGGAACAGCATGGGGAAGACCCCTGGAAGAATCTCTGACACCCAGGTCACTGCCTAAAAGTGTGCCCATCAGAAGTGATCCTTGCCGCATCAGAAGATGCACACTTGCAACTATCCCCATGCAAGTCCTTGTCCCAGGGCAGTGTTCAATTGTACCTCCCCCAGTCCTTGCAATTCAAGCGCAAGTATGCAGCCTGCCACCCACCCACCCCCAGGCTGCAATACCATACTGCTTGCTTGCACTTGAAATTGGGCCTTTTAGGCATGTGGAGGCGGAATCTGGCCACCAAGTCATGGCTGTGTCAGTGGCCTGGTATCCATACTTAGTGCCCAGCCGCCCGGCGGCCGGGTGTCCAATCTTGGTCCCCAGGTGCCAGAGGGTGGCCAGGTGTCCATATTCGGTCCCCAGCCGCCTCGCGGCAAGGTGCCCACACAAGGTCCCCAGCCGCCTGAGGGCAGCCGGGTGTCCATAAATGGTCCCCAGCCGCCCCTATTTGTCCCGGTGCACCTTATACACAAGCGCGCATACCAAAACATTACCTGTGCCCTCCCCAGTGCATTTAGTGGGAAGGACAGCCTAACCACAAACACGTGGACAAGTGAATGTGGCCAGGGATGGTCCATCTCACTGACGCCTTCACACTGGGTTAATATTGTGGAAGCCAGGACACAGTTGGACAATGGGATGCAACACGTCCTCCCGACATAGAGGATTGCGGGTCCTGGGTCAATCAGGCTTCAACACAAAGTTCAGAAGGTAGACAGCAGCAGTGGTCGGCCTTCTACACAAAGAGTAAATTATTCATGATCATGAGGCCATCCAACTCCTTAGCTTTCTGTTCCTTGGAATACAAGTGCATGTATGTAGTAGCGGCTAGGCCTGAGGTGGTCAGCGTTTTGGCACATATCCTACCTCCTCCAAGGATTGTTGGATGCTTTCCTGCTACTATCCCAGTTCTATGACTCCCGTTAAAACAAAGCTTCAGGTGATGAATGATGGATGAGGTGGTGGCAAAGGAGAAAGAGCAGGAGGAACAGAGACCATTCACATCAACATCAGGCCAGTCAACCAAACATGTCTTGTAGGACATGTTTCTGTACCAAAAGGATCGGTTCGGCTACACAGTTATAGGGCATACAGTGAGTGCAATGCCTAGCAAAAATTTCGAGGCACTCCAATGCCCCTTGGAAGTGACATGGAGGTCAGAGGGCTTTAACTAAACCGTTTTTTCCATTTATAGCAACTGGGTCTCCTGTACACTGTTGGCCTAAGCAGTGAATGGAAGGCTTTCCAAAATTTATAAGGAACTGCAATGCCCCTTGAAACAGACATGGATTACAGCATACTAAAAACCTTCTACCCATTATTGGGGAGTGGTTCTCACTTCGTGTTCGCCTATGCATTGAAAAGCAAAAGCTGACTAAAATTAGGAGGAAATGCAATGCCCGTTGGAAGAGTCGTGGAGGTTAGAGGTAATTAAAAACAAAATTTTAATGCACCTTGGAAGAGCTGTGGAGTTCAGAATGGTTTAATAAGACGGTTTTAATGCCCCTTGGATGAGACGTGGAGGTCAGAGTAGCTTAACAAGACGGGTTTAATGTCCCTTGGAAGAGACGTAAAGTTCAGAGTGGTTTAACAAGAAGGTTTTCATGCCCCTTGGAAGAGACGTGGAGGTCCCAGTGGAATAAAAAGACAAAATCAATGCCCCTTGGTGGAGTGGTAGAGGTTACAGTGGAATAAAAAGACAATATCAATCCCCCTTGGAAGAGTGGTGGAGGTCGCAGTGGAATAAAAAGACAATATCAATGCCCCTTGGAAGAGACATGGAGGTCACAGTACCTTAGCAAGATGATTTTAATGTCCCTTGTAAGAGACCTGGAGTTCAGAGTGGTTTAACAAGAATGTTTTAATGCCCCTTAGAAGAGACGTGGAGGTCACAGTGGAATAAAAAGACTATATCAATGCCCCTTGGAAGAGTGGTGGAGGTCGCAGTGGAATAAAAAGACAATATCAAAGCCCCTTGGAAGAGTGGTGGAGGTTGGAGTGGAATAAAAATACAATATTAATGACGCTTGGAAGAGTGGTGGAGGTCCCAGTGGAATAAAAAGACAATATTAATGACCCTTGGAAAAGACGTGGAGGTCACAGTAGCTTAACAAGACAATTTTAATGCCCCTTGGAAGAGACGTGGAGTTCAGAGTGGTTTAACAAGAAGGTTTTAATGCCCCTTGGAAGAGACGTGGAGGTCAGAGTAGCTTAACAAGACGGTTTTAATGCCCCTTGTAAGAACGTGGAGAACAGAGTGGTTTAACAAGACGGTCTTAATGCCCCTTGGAAGAGACGTGGAGGTCCCAGCAGCTAAACAAGATGGTTGTAATACCCCTTGGAAGAAACGTGGAGTTCAGAGTGGTTTAACAAGATGGTTTTAATGCCCCTTGTAAGAGACGTGGAGGGCTCAGTGGAATAAAAAGACAATATCAATGCCCCTTGGAAGAGTGGTGGAGGTCTCAGTGGAATAAAAAGACAATATCAATGCCCCTTGGAAGATTGGTGGAGGTTACAGTGAAATAAAAAGACAATATCAATGCCTCTTGGAAGAGTGGTGGAGGTCCCAGAGGAATAAAAAGACAATACCAATGCACCTTGGAAGAGTGGAGGAGGTTACAGTGGAATAAAAAGACAATATCAATGACCCTTGGAGTAGACGTGGAGGTCACAGTAGCTTAACAAGTTGATTTTAATGCCCTTTGGAAGAGACGTGGAGTTCAGAGTGGTTTAACAAGACGGTTTTAATGCCCCTTGGAAGAGACGTAGAGTTCAGAGTGGTTTAACAAGACGGTTTTAATGCCCCTTGGAAGAGATGTGGAGGTCACAGCAGCTTAACAAGACGGACTTAATTCCCCTTGGAAGAGACGTGGATTTCAGTGTGGTTTAACAAGACGGTTTTAATACCTCTTGCAAGAGACATAGAGGTCCCAGTGGAATAAAAAGACAATATCAATGACCCTTGGAAGAGTGGTGGAGGTTACACTGGAATAAAAAGACAATATCAATGCCCCTTGGAAGAGTGGTGGAGGTTACAGTAGCTTAACAAGACAATTTTAATGCCCCTTACAAGAGCCATGCAGTACACCATATTAAAAACATTATTCCCATTATTGGGGAGTGGGTCCCCCAAAGACTTTGCCTATGCCTTCCAAGCAAAAGCTGAGAAAAATTAGGATGGAGTAACTTGCAATTAGAGATGAGCGGTGTTCGACTCGAACTGTTCGCCAATCTCAAATTCGAGCTGTTTTGGGCGCTGTTCGAGCCGTTCGGCGAACACGAACGATTTGAAAAAAATTCGGCTGTTCGAGGTTATGTTCGATAACTGTTCGTGCACCAAAATAATAACTGGATTTTTTCTCAGTAATGCTGAAAATTAATGTTAATACGCAGTTTGAGTGTACAGCGGGGGGAGGGGCAGGGGATGGATCTCTGCAGGAATAATGCAGATCTCCATTTTTTTTTCTCTTTCCCACATTTACAGTGGGGAGGTGCAGTCTGTCAGCCCATCAGCAGCGCACACATAGAGCGAACTGCTTTTTTTCACACAAGCAAGGGCATGTGTCATTGGCAGTGTATGTCACATGTCCTTGCCCTATAAGACCCAGCCATTTTCTCACTGCTGCAGCTGCGTGTTAGACGGCACCGCTGTTGCTGTGTACGCTATACTTTGTTAATTTCAAGCCAATTTTCGCACAAATCTACAGATAGCTTGGGAGTAGGGAAGAGTTGTGATTGCAGTACTTTTAAGGACTAGGTTACATCATTTCCTACGACTTTTATCAGGTTGGTCTGTGCTCTTAAATAGATAGGTTGTGGGAATAAAGACTAATTGTAATTGCAGTCCTTTTCAGGGCTAGGTTACATCAGTTCCTATCACTTTTTGCCAGGCAGGTCTGTACCAGTGCTGTGCAAGTTTTTTTTCACAGCATTTGGCTAAATCTAGCAAAGCAAATCCTTTTTGGCCTATTGCAGAGTGTGTTAGTCAGTGGATTAGCCTATCTGTGTTGCAAGCTACACCACGTGTGTATAGAATGCAAATTTTTTTACTGCACGTAGTGAAGTAAAACCTTTTGGGCACAGCATCATTCTATTAGTCCATCTATACTAACCTCCACCCGGTTGCAAATTCAATATAATATTTTTCTGCACCGAGCTCTGAAAAAATATTTAGGCTTCTAGCAGTGTGTCGGACTGGTTCTATTAGTCCATCTATACTAACCTCCATCAGGTTGGAAATTCAATCTAATTTTTTTCTGCATCTAGCTCTGAAAAAATATTTCAGCTTCTAGCAGTGTGTGGGACTTGTTCTATTAGTCCATCTATACTGACCTCCATCAGGTTGCAAATTCAATCTAATTTTTTTCTGCATCTAGCTCTGAAAATATTTAGGCTTCTAGCAGTGTGTGGGACTTGGTCTATTAGTCCATCTATACTGACCTCCATCAGGTTGCAAATTCAATCTAATTTTTTTCTGCATCTAGCTCTGAAAAAATATTTCAGCTTGTAGCAATGTGTGGGACTTGTTCTATTAGTCCATCTATACTGACCTTCATCAGGTTGCAAATTCAAAATAATTTTTATCTGCATCTAGCTCTGAAAATATTTAGGCTACTAGCAGTGTGTGGGACTTGGTCTATTAGTCCATCTATACTGACCTCCATCAGGTTGCAAATTCAATCAAATTTTTTTCTGCATCTAGCTCTGAAAAAATATTTCAGCTTGTAGCAGTGTGTGGGACTTGGTCTATTAGTCCATCTATACTGACCTCCATCAGGTTGCAAATTCAATCAAATTTTTTTCTGCATCTAGCTCTGAAAATATGCAGGCTTCGAGCAGTGTGTGGGACTTGGTCTATTAGACCATCTATACTGACCTCCATCAGGTTGCAAATTCAATTTAATTTTTTTCTGCATCTATCTCTGAAAATATTTAGGCTTCTAGCAGTGTGTGGGACTTGGTCTATTAGTACATCTATACTGACCTCCATCAGGTTGCAAATTCAATATAATTTTTTTCTGCATCGAGCTCTGAAAAAATATTTCAGCTTGTATCAGTGTGTGTGACTTCTACTATTAGTCCATCTATACTGACCTTCATCAGGTTGCAAATTCAGTATAATATTTTTCTGCATCTAGCTTTGAAAAAATATTTCAGCTTGTAGCAGTGTGTGGGACTTGTTTTATTAGTCGATCTATACTAACGTCCACCAGGTTGCAAATTAAAAATAATTTTTATCTGTATGTAGCTCTGAAAAAATATTTAGGCTTCTAGCTGTGTGTTGGACTTTGTCTATTAGTCCATCTATACTGACCTCCATCAGGTTGCAAATTCAATCTAATTTTTTTCTGCATCTAGCTCTGAAAAAATATTTAGGCTTCTAGCAGTGTGTGGGACTTGGTCTATTAGTCCATCTATACTGACCTCCATCAGGTTTCAAATTCAATCTATTTTTTTTCTGCATCTAGCTCTGAAAAAATATTTCAGCTTGTATCAGTGTGTGGGACTTGTACTATTAGTCCATCTATACTGACCTCCATCAAGTTGCAAATTCAATATAATATTTTTCGCCGTCTAGCTTTGAAAAAATATTTCAGCTTGTAGCAGTGTGTGGGACTTGTTCTATTAGTCCATCTATACTTACCTCCACCAGGTTGCAAATTAAAAATAATTTTTATCTGCATCTAGCTCTGAAAAATATTTAGGCTTCTGGCAGTGTATGGGACATGGTCTATTAGTCCATCTATACTGACCTCCATCAGGTTGCAAACTCAATCAAATTTTTTTCTGCATCTAGCTCTGAAAAAATATTTAGGCTTCTAGCAGTGTGTGGGACTTGGTCTATTAGTCCATCTATACTGACCTCCATCAGGTTGCAAATTCAATCTAATTTTTTTCTGCATCTAGCTCTGAAAAAATATTTCAGCTTGTAGCATTGTGTGGGACTTGGTCTATTAGTCCATCTATACTGACCTCCATCAGGTTGCAAATTCAAGCTAATTTTTTTCTGCATCTAGCTCTGAAAATATTTAGGCTTCTAGCAGTGTGTGGGACTTGGTCTATTAGTCCATCTATACTGACCTCCATCAAGTTGCAAATTCAATATAATTTTTTCTGCATCTAGCTCTGAAAAAATATTTCAGCTTGTAGCAGTGTGTGGGACTTGTTCTATGAGTCCATCTATACTGACCTCCATCAGGTTGCAAATTCAATCTAATTTTTTTCTGCATCTAGCTCTGAAAAAATATTTAGGCTTCTAGCAGTGTGTGGGACTTGGTCTATTAGTCCATCTATACTAACCTCCACCAGGTTGCAAATTAAAAGTAATTTTTATCTGCATCTAGCTCTGAAAAAATATTTAGGCTTCTAGCAGTGTGTGGGACTTGTTCTATTAGTCCATCTATACTGACCTCCATCAGGTTGCAAATTCAATCTAATTTTTTTCTGCATCTAGCTCTGAAAAAATATTTAGGCTTCTAGCCGTGTGTGGGACTTGGTCTATTAGTCCATCTATACTAACCTCCACCAGGATGCAAATTAAAATTAATTTTATCTGCATCCAGCCCTGAAAAAATATTTAGGCTTCTAGCAGTGTGTGGGACTTGTTCTATGAGTCCATCTATACTGACCTCCATCAGGTTGCAAATTCAATCTAATTTTTTTCTGCATCTAGCTCTGAAAAAATATTTAGGCTTCTAGCAGTGTGTGGGACTTGGTCTATTAGTCCATCTATACTAACCTCCACCAGGTTGCAAATTAAAAGTAATTTTTATCTGCATCTAGCTCTGAAAAAATATTTAGGCTTCTAGCAGTGTGTGGGACTTGTTCTATCAGTCCATCTATACTGACCTCCATCAGGTTGCAAATTCAATCTAATTTTTTTCTGCATCTAGCTCTGAAAAAATATTTAGGCTTCTAGCCGTGTGTGGGACTTGGTCTATTAGTCCATCTATACTAACCTCCACCAGGATGCAAATTAAAATTAATTTTATCTGCATCCAGCCCTGAAAAAATATTTAGGCTTCTAGCAGTGTTTGGGACTTGTTCTATTAGTCCATCTATACTGACCTCCATGAGGTTGCAAATTCAATCTAATTTTTTTCTGCATCTAGCTCTGAAAATATATTTAGGCTTCTAGCAGTGTGTGGAACTTGGTCTATTAGTCCATCTATACTGACCTTCATCAGGTTGCAAATTCAATATAATTTTTATCTGCATCTAACTCAGCCAATACTTTTGGTCTAATACCACAGTTTGGCCACTCAGCTCTGCTCGGTTCCCATCCATTGTTTTTTTGTGCAAACAACTCCAGAGTTGTGAATTAGTTAACCACCAAAATGAGTGGAAAAAGGCCTGCTGCAGGTGGAAATTGGAATAGGCGTGTTGGGAAGGGGAAAAATGGTTGTGTCTGTGGGGTAGGTGTTAAAGCAACAGTAACATCTGCAGAAGAAAGACCATCTTCCAGCCAAACTAAAATGTCTACTTCTTTTAGCGGACAATGTGATAAGGTCCCTTTCTTACGGCCACGCCAATCGCTACAAACTCCAGATGAGGCACAAAAACAGCAGGTGCTTCAACGGATATCAAGTGCTCCTTTAAGTGGGCTCTCCTCCACCTCAAATTCAACATCACAAATACTCCAGTCACCCTACTCAGAAGTGTCACCCTAATCGCACTTGCTTTCTCACAGCTCCCAAGTCTCCAGATGCCCGTCTAAGTATGGGGTAGAACAGATGGTTGAGTCAGCAGAGCTGTTTACTCATACTATAGCCTGGGAATCAGAGGTCGGCTCCCAAGCTTCTGTGAATCCAGACGAGGAAATGATCTGCACTGATGCCCAGAATCTTTATGAGTCGGATCCAGGACCAGACTGTTATGATCTGCTACAAGCACTAAGGAAAGAAAGGAGATCTGTCCCTACAATAGAACTAAGCTAGATCCCTACGATGTAACGGGGAACCTGATCTTGCGATCAGACCCGCTACAGTCCTCGGCTAGTCTGTACGAAGACCTATAGATGCACGGGAGGGATCCCTACCAGAACTAGGGACTGGGATAAAGTTGGACACATCCTAGCAGAAATTGTAGCAGAAAAAGACAAACACACAACATAGAACATAAAGGTCCGAAGACCTAGCTAAACTGACTGAGAAAGGTAACTAAGCACCAGGCTAACTTAAGAGTAGAAATTACAATGAAGTCCAGCAAGGCCAGGAGGGCAGAGCAGGATTAAATAGGCAAAAAAGTTCATGTGACCAGCAAGATAGAAAAAACCTAACAGGAGAGTTCTAACAGTACCCCCTCTTCTATGAGGATCCTCCGGATCCCCTAGGCCCAGGCTTATCAGTAAACCTCTTGTGAAACGCTCTGACAAGTCTGGAAGCAGAAACATCATCCGCCCTCACCCATGAGTTATCCTCGGGTCCGAAACCCTTCCAAGCGACGAGATACTGCAAACTCCCTCTATACCGTCTAGAATTTAGGATGCGGGAAATTTCGTATTCCCCGTCCTCCACCACCAGAGGAACAGTGGCAGAGGCGTCTCCATCCGACACATAAGCTCTTTTCAACAGAAAAACATGAAACACCGGATTAATCTTCCAGGACGTAGGAACCTCCAACCTAACAGCAGATTGGTTAACTACCTGAAGCACCTTAAAGGGCCCTACAAACTTGGGACCCAATTTTTTAGAAGGAATCCTCAACCGCAGATTCTTAGAGGACAACCAAACCATGTCACCGACAGCAAACAAAACCTCTTGCCGTTTCCTATCAAAGTACCTCTTAGATTTTTTGTTAGCCTACTGAAGATTACCACGCACATCCGTACAAACTCTCTCCAAATCACCGGAAAAACTCTCCTCCTCAGGCACAGCCGATACCAATTTGGAGAATGACACAAAAGACGGATGTCTCCAAGAACAACAAAAAAAAGGTGAGCAACCAGCAGAAGAGGATGTATGGTTGTTAGGAGCAAACTCAGCAAGTGGCAGAAACTCAGACCACCCCTCCTGATTGTCTGCCACAAAACAACGCAAGAACTGCTCAACATCCAGATTCTTCCCTTCTGTCTGGCCATTAGACTCAGGATGATGTCCGGATGAAAACGACAAATGAAATCCCAACCTGTCACAAAAAGCACGCCAAAAACGAGCCACGAACTGAGGTCCCCTATCCGAAACAATGTCAGTAGTAACGCCATGGAGTCTGACAATTTCCTTGACAAAGGCCTTAGCGAGTGTCTTAGCGCAGGGCAGTTTGATGAAAGGAACCAAGTGACACATCTTGCTAAAACGGTCCACGACCACCCAGATGACTGTGAAACCCTCAGAGGGGGGAAGGTCAGTAATAAAGTCCATAGCCAGATGTGTCCATGGTGCACTAGGAACCTCCAGAGGGCAAAGCAACCCCGCTGCAGGAGTATGTGAAGACTTAGATCTAGCACACACCGTACATTGGCGCACCCACTTAATGACTTCCTTCTGCCATCCAGGCCACCAAAAACTGCGACCCACAAGTCTCTTGGTCTCCGAATTGCTGGATGACCTGCCAACCGAGACTCCTGACACTCAACAAACAAATCCCTCCTAAAGGTCCTAGGCACAAACAACCTCCCATGGGGAGTGTTAGATGGGGCATTCTCCTGTGCTTTAAGAATCTCATCTTCCAAAACGGAGTCCAATGCAGTAATCACAACACCTTCTTGTAAAATGCTCCCCTCCTCCTCAGCACCGACCATGGGAGAAAAGCTGCGAGACAAAGCATCAGCTTTAACATTCTTGGTACCCGGGATGTAAGTAACGGAAAAATTAAACCGCGAGAAAAAAAGTGCCCACCTAGCCTGACGGGCATTCAAGCGCTTGGCAGCATCAAGATAGAGCAGATTTTTATGATCAGTGAAAACCTGAATGGGAAATTCAGCACCTTCCAAGAGATGACGCCAGTGTTCAAATGCTAGTTTAATAGCCAGATATTCCCGATTACCAATATCGTAATTAAGTTCAGTCTCAGAAAATTTTTTTGAAAAAAAAGCACGGGGATGTACTCCATCCTTGCTTTTCTGAGACAACACCACACCGACCCCCACCGAAGAAGCATCAACCTCAACCAAAAATGGCTTAGTCACATCAGGCTGCATAAGGATGGGAGCAGAGCTGAACCTCTCCTTTAGAAACACAAAAGCTTCAATGGCCTCAGTAGTCCACTGAACCGCATTAGCACCTTTCCTGGTGAGATCGGTCAGTGGTTTGACAATAATAGAAAAATTTTTAATGAATTTTCTGTAATAATTGGCGAAACCCAAAAACCTCAGTATCGATTTCAAACCAATAGGCCTAGGCCATTCCTGAACCGCCTGAACCTTCACAGGGTCCATCTCAAAGCCCTCGCTGGAGATAATGTAGCCCAAAAAACTAATTCTCTGTGCAGCGAACTCACATTTCTCCAGCTTAGCAAAAAGCGAATTGTCAATTAATAACTGTAATACCTCACGTACGCTCTGCCAATGAGACTCCAGATTCGGTGAATAAATCAAAATGTCATCCAAATACACAACCACATTTTTGCTGATCAAAGGTCTAAGGATGTCATTAATAAGATTCTGAAAAAATGCTGGAGCATTGGTAAGACCAAAAGGCATAACCAGATTCTCAAAATGACCCACAGGAGTGTTAAAAGCAGTCTTCCATTCATCAACCTCCTTCATGCGCAACAAATTGTATGCCCCCCGGAGATCAATTTTAGAGAACCACTTGGCCCCCACTAACTGGTTAAACAAATCAGGAATCAATGGCAGTGGGTAAGGATTGCGTACAGTAATTTTATTAATCTCACGAAAATCCAGACAAGGACGTAAACCGCCGTCCTTTTTTTTAACAAAAAAAATTCCAACTGCCACAGGAGACTTGGAAGGCCTAATGTGACCGGCGGCCAAACTTGTCTGTATGTATTCCTCTAAAGCCTTTCTCTCAGGAATAGTAAGATTAAATAAACGACTTTTAGGAAGAGTCGCTCCAGGGACAAATTCAATGGTACAATCATAGTCTCTATGGGGAAGCAAAATTTGTGACTCCTCCTCAGAAAAAACTCTCCAAAAATCCTGAATAGGTACAGGTAATTCCCCTTTTTCCACCGCAGCAATACGTCCGTTACAATACTTGTCATAACACTTAGGGCTCCAGGACTTAATTTCATTGGTAGACCAATCCAGTACAGGATTGTGCAATTTTAACCAGGGTAACCCCAAAATTCCTGGAGAAGGCAAATTATTTAATACCACCAAATCCAAATTTTCTTGGTGAATACCATTAATAGTGAGGGGAAATTCACAGACCTTGCGAGTAACACTCTTCAAGGGGGAGCCATCAACAGAAACCAAAGCAATAGGGGATGACAAAGGTTTGGGTTTTAATTTAAGTTTTTCCAAGAATCCCCCATCAATCACATTCAGAGTAGAACCACAATCCACCAATATCCGAAATTCAATTAATTCTTCCTGAGCAGCAGTAGTAGCAGAAAGAAATACCCCCTTAGAATTTAAACAGGCAATAGAGGCGTAACCGACCATTTTTTTTTCTTTGTTCATACGAAGCACACAGTTCTTAATAAAATTGTCAGATTTCCCGCAATAAAAGCACAAACCTTCAGAAGATCTGCGGTCTTTTTCCTGAGAGTGGGGTGCCTTCGCCCCAATCTTCATCGGCTCTCCAATGTCAGTACAGACCCTCTCAGGACTCGGAGCAGACATGGCAGAGGATTTACTCTCATTAACTCTTTCACGCAGTCTCCTGTCCACCCTTATAGCTAATTGCATTGCCTCCTGCAAGTTTCCAGGTGTGGGATAAGCAATCAGCAAATCCTTAACCCTTTCACCTAGCCCTGCAAGAAACAAACTTTTCAAAGCTGAATCGTTCCACCCCACCTGGGCAGACCACCGACGGAAGTGAGAACAATATTTTTCCACATTACCTGATACCTGCCACAAACGTCTCAATTCAGTCGCAGCTGATGAGACATGATCAGGATCATCATACAACAAACCCAAAGCAGAAAAAAAAACTATCCACTGATCTAAAGCATGGATCACTAGGTTGGAGAGAAAAGGCCCATTCCTTAGGTTCTTTGCGCAAAAGTGACATTATGAACCCTATGCGCTGTGATTCATCACCAGAGGATCTGGGTCTCAAATGAAAATACAATAAACAAGCATTTTTAAAGGAAAAAAATTCTTCTTGATCACCAAAAAATAAATCAGGCAAACGTACCTTTGGCTCCACAAAATGTGCTCCAGAACAGCTACTCACGTGTTGTTGGAGCTCGGCCACCTCCAGAGAGAGTCCCTGCAGGCGTTGAGCCAAATCCTGAACCGACACCATGATGGAAACTGTAAGTCTTTCCTTAGAGATATTTTTGGGCTGGACTTACTGTTATGATCTGCTACAAGCACTAAGGAAAGAAAGGAGATCTGTCCCTACAATAGAACTAAGCTAGATCCCTACGATGTAACGGGGAACCTGATCTTGCGATCAGACCCGCTACAGTCCTCGGCTAGTCTGTACGAAGACCTATAGATGCAAGGGAGGGATCCCTACAAGAACTAGGGACTGGGATAAAGTTGGACACCTCCTAGTTGAAATTGTAGCAGAAAAAGACAAACACACAGCATAGAACATAAAGGTCCGAAGACCTAGCTAAACTGACTGAGAAAGGTAACTAAGCACCAGGCTAACTTAAGAGTAGAAATTACAATGAAGTCCAGCAAGGCCAGGAGGGCGGAGTAGGATTTAATAGGCAGAAAAAGTCATGTGACCGGCAAGATAGAAAAAACCTAACAGGAGAGTTCTAACACAGACGCAGAAGGTTCTGACCATAGTGTAGACCCTCGTTCCCAAACTGTAACTCCTGTCGGTGGAAACAATGAGGAAGACGATGATGAGACTCAAATACCTGATTGGAGCGACAACTTTAGTTTTTTGTCAGGGCTGGAACAGGTTGGCTCTAAGGACGACGGGTGTGATAGCACACAGGGTGATGATGATGAGGTTGGAGATCCCACTTACTTTTAACCCACAATCAGCCAAGAGATGAGGTCTGCACAGGAGGTGGAGGAGGATGCTAGTGACGACAAGGTCAGGTTGCGCCTTCCAGGACAGAGACATAGTACTAAAAGCACGTCAACAACTGCATCCTCAAACACAACTCTGCCTCTGACCACAAGTCGTGGTGGCTCTTAAGGTCGCTTGGGTGCTAAGCCTTGCATAGCCTGGGCATTTTTTCAGATCGATAAAGATGACACAGCTCGTGTTATCTGTAACATTTGTCAGCAAAAGCTAAGTAGAGGCCAAATAATACATAGTTTGAGTACTTCATGCATGAACCGGCACATGGACATGAAGCATAAGTTGCTGTGGGAAGCTCACTGTGCTACAATGCGGCCTAGCCGGCCAGGCCAACCACCGTCTACCCCATCTTGTGCATCTGCAGCCTCTTCATCCTCTGTGACTGGGGGGACAGCAGTCACACCTGTTTTGGGACGCAGGCCTGCCACCTCTTTACCCGCAACAGCCAGCGTGACTGGCAGGTCATCATTTTCTTTGGAGGTGGTAACACCAGCTGGTGTTGAGCGCTGTCCGACATCGATAGCACCACCTTTGGATCAAGGCAACCTAACATGTCCACCTGCATTTTCCTCACAGACCGGCAGTTTGCCGGGGACACCTTTATCAACCCCGTCTAAGCACAACAGCCAGCCCTCGGTCCCTCAGATGTGGACAAGTAAAATACCATTTCCTCCTAGCCATGAGAAAGCTAAGAGGTTGAATTTCACCATCTGCAAGCTCTTGGCTACAGAAATGCTTCCTTTCCGCCTGGTGGACACAAAGGATTTCCGAGACCTTATGTCCGTCGCAGTGCCCCAGTAGCAGATGCCCAGTCGGCACTACTTCTCAAAGAAAGGTGTGCCTGCGCTCGACCAGCATGTCGCACACAACATCACCGCTTCTTTGAGAAACTCTGTGTGTGACAGGGTGCATTTCACCACAGACACTTGGACGAGTAGGCATGGACAGGGGCGTTACATGTCGCTGACTGGGCACTGGGTAACTATGGTGACAGCAGGACAAGGGGCTGCTGTCCAAGTCTTACCGTCCCCACGAGTTGTGCGTCAATCCTCTTTATCTCAAAAAGAGGATTGACTGCTTCTGCCTCCTCAACCTCCTCTCGGTCCTTCAATTGCACCCAAAGCCTGTCTGGTCATGCCACAAGCTTTCTAACTGCGCAGAAGGGATCCTGCACACCTCCTTACTATGCTGGCAGCAGGGCTCAACGTCATCAGGCGGTTTTTACTTTGAAATGTCTGGGAAATGTGAGTCACACAGCTGAGGAGTTGTGGTCAGCTCTGGAGAACCAGTTTCATGAATGGTTGTCTCCACTGGACCTGAAACCAGGGAAGGCCGTGTGCGACAATGCTGCAAACCTGGGTGCGGCCCTTCGCCGGGGCAATGTCACACACCTGCCTTGTATGGCTCACGTGTTGAACCTGGTTGTCCAGCAATTTTTAGCCCATTATCCCGGACTAGATGGCCTTCTTCAGATGGTACGGTCGCTGTGTGCTCACTTCCGCCGTTCGCATCCCGCAGCTCAGCGACTTACATCTCTACAGAAGTCGTTGGGCCTGCCACTTCACCAGCTAAAATGCAATGTGCCTACCCAGTGGAATTCAACTCTGCACATGTTGCAGCGACTGTGGCAGCCCCGACAAGCCCTGGTGCAATACGTTGTGACGTGTAGCCTGGACCAATGGGATCCAGAGGTGGGGCAAATCGCGCTGGAGGAGTGATCTCAGATCAGGGACCTATGCACCCTTCTGCACAGTTTTGAAATGGCGACAAAGATGTTTAGTGCTGACGATGCCATTATAAGCATGACTATTCCGGTGATTTACATGCTGGAGCACATGTTAAACAGAATTCGGAGTCAGGTGGTGGCACAAGAGGAGGTGGAGGAAGTAGAGGAGGAGGAGTTGCATGCGGAAGGGCTAACATCTGCAAGGTCCAGATGGTCGGCAGCACCAAGGCGGCAGGCATGTGAGGGTGGGGGAGATGGTGTCACCAGGGTGCATGGTACCAGCCAAACTAGTGAGGAAGGTGCTGGAACCCAGGAAGAAGTGGAGGACGAACTGATGGAAGACTTATCAGTTGAGGGAGAACTTGATCACATTTCTGTTGTGCGAGGTTGGGGGGAGAGGACAGAGGAAGGAAGCATGATTGTTACCTCGCCACCAACACAACAGGGACTTGGTGCTCCTGGATGCACAAGACACATGAGTGACTTCCTTCTGCACTACCTGCAACATGACCCTCGAATTGTGAGAATTAGAAATAATCCTGACTGCTGGGTTGCCACACTGTTAGATCCCTGGTACAAAAGTAAATTTGCAGAAATTATTCCTGCCATAGAAAGGCATTCACGCATGCAGGAGTATCAGCAGAGACTGGTGCACAATCTTACATGTGCTTTTCCACAAAACACCAGTGGTGCACATAGTGAATCTCACAGTTCCAAATAGCCAACCGTGGGACCGTCGAGTGTTCAGCACTCAAACCGTAACAGAAACACAGTATCTACTGGTAACATCAATTTTGCGGAATCATTTCACCTCTTTTTTAGCCCATCCTTTGCAAGGCCACAGGAGACAAGAAGTCTGACACATAGTCAACGCCTAGAGACGATGGTACAGGAGTATCTCCAAGTAAACATTGAAGCCATGACTAGTGTTGAGCCACCCCCGTAGTGTTCGAGTTCGGTTCGGTTCGTCGAACACCCGTGTGTTCGCCGAACTGTTCGTCGAACTGTTCGTCGAACACCTTCGAACACCATTAAAACCAATGGCAGGCAAACAAAAACACATAGAAACACATAGAAAACACCTTCAAAGGTGTCCAAAAGCTGACAAACTGCTCAGAAGACATAACTAACACATGGAAAAGTGACAAGTACATATAGTCATGCGAAAATAAAAGAGGTGAAGGAGTAAAAGGAGGGGGAGACACAGATATAGGCATGTCATGCCCTTCTAAAATCCAAAAAGTGAGAAGCCGACACGGCCAGTCCGCTCCTGCCCGTGCCACCTCCGTGTCGCCGGGTTTGTGCCAGAGCCGCGGTGAACCCTGACGGCCAGCCCCCCTCTCCCAATACTGGTGCCTGTCCGCTGGTGGGTCGAGCGAGCCCCCCTGTGGTGGAGGCAGCTCTAAGCTTTTTAATTTAAATTGTCTCTCTAATTTGAATGAATACACTTTAAATCCATTTACAAGGATCTATTGGAGGGCAAGTCTCATGCCAGCAGCCGCGGTAATTCCAGCTCCAGTAGCGTCCACTAAAGCTGCTGCAGTTTAAAAGCTTTTATAAGGATCGAGATCGGCTGTCCACCGCAAGGCATCCTACTGCCAGTCCCAGCCCCTATGCCTTGGGGTGCCTCCTGATGCTCTTCACTAAGTATCCCATGGTCCCGAAGCATTTCCTTTGAAAAAATTAAGTGTCTAAACTACAGGTGGTGTAGCTTGCTTAACAGCCGGGATAATCCGCTGACTAGCAGACACTGCTACTAGGCACAAAGTATTTCCTGGGCTAGATGCAGTTAAAAATTTGTAATTAGATACTCTCGTTGGCTGCTGAGAAAGCATTCCATAGAGTCTCCTGGCACGCCATATATGATTCTCTTAAAAATCTTGGGGTAGGGGTCTAGGGGACCCTTTTATAGCCAAAATCACGGCCCTGTATAGCAATACGTCACCTAGGCTGAAGATAAATGGAACTGTAGCACCCTGAGGGCTCGGTTGCTACAGACGTATTGCACCTCACCCAGAGGTGTGATATCTCACTCTCAGGTAAGGATGAAGTGTGGATCAGGACCCGACACCTGCATGCATTACTAGTGTTGAGCCACCCCCGTAGTGTTCGGGTTCGGTTCGGTTCATCGAACACCGGGATGTTCGAGGAACTGTTCGTCGAACTGTTCGTCGAACACCTTAGAACACCGTCGAACACCGTTAAAACCAATGGCAGGCAAACAAAAACACATAGAAACACATAGAAAACACCTGCAAAGGTGTCCAAAAGCTGACAAACTGCTCAGAAGACACTCTGTTTAAAAAAGCCGGCCGGCAAATTCAGCAGCGGCATACACCGGTACCCGACAATTTAGACAAGAAGGAATAGAGCATCACACATAGATTAGATAGATAGAAACATGTCAGTCACACATATAAGAAGCACAGTGACAGTGTTGGTTACTGCATTTGTCATTTAGTGTAAAGGATTTATTAAAAAAAATATTAGTGTTTTCATGCACCGTCTCTTTAAAAAAGCCGGCCGGCAATTCAGCATCTGTACCCGACAATTTAGAACAGAAAGAATAGAGCTTCACGCATAGATTAGATAGATAGAAACATGTCAGTCACATATATAATAAGTACAGTGATAGTGTTGCTTACTGTACTTGTCATTTAGTGTAAAGGATTTATTTAAAAAAATAATAGTGTTTTCATGCACTGTCTCTTTAAAAAAGCCGGCCGGCAATTCAGCAGCGGTACCCGACAATTTAGAACAGAAAGATAGAGCATCACACATAGATTAGATAGATAGAAACATGTCAGTCACATATATATGAAGTACAGTGATAGTGTTGGTTACTGTACTTGTCATTTAGTATTAAAATAAAGGATTTATTATTAAAAAAATTGGCGTGGGGTTCCCCTTAATTTTAGGCTCTAGCGGAGGTTAAGCAGACGGCTGGGGCAGATGTTTGAAGCCTGGGAAGGGGGCAATACCCACGGAGCTTCCCAGGCTACTAATATCAGCCCCCAGCTGAATACATAGCCTTTACTAGCTATTAAAATGGGGGACACCCCCAAAAAAATGACGTGGGGTCCCCCCTAATTTAATAGCTAGCAAAGGCTAGGCAGACAGCTGGGGGCTGATATTAATAGCCCAGGAAGGGAGCCATGAATATTGGCCCCCTCCCAGGCTAGAAACACCAGCCGTCAGCCGCCCCAGAAATGGCGCATTCATAGGATGCGCCAATTCTGGCACTTAGCCTCGCTCTTCCACGCTGCCCTGGTGCGGTGGCAGGGGGTAATAGGGTTGGGGTTGATGTCAGCTTATAATGCCAGCTGACATCAAGCCCAGGTTAGTAATGGAGAGGCGTCTATAAGACACCCCCATTACTAACCCCATAGTCAAAGTTAAAAAAAACACAAACACCCAGAATAAAGTCCTTTAATTGAAATAAAGACACAATCCTTTATTGTTCTAAATTAAACCATACCTACCATCACGCCCATTCCAGCTGAAGCCAACGATCTCCTGCAATAAAAGAAAAATAATAAAGCAACCTCATCCTTACCTTTCCATGGTTCCCACGACAGCTTCAGCTCTGCTACATCGAGATGACAGGCTGGACCGCAGCAGAACGCCGCCATCCAGCCTGTCATCCCGCAGACACTGAGAAGCGCAGGCTTGCTTGCGCTGCTCAGCGTCTCTCTGTGACGACATCCAGATGAGCCGAGTTCATGTCCAATGAACTCGGCTCACCTCATGCACGTCACTGACAGCGTGGGAAAATTCTCACGCTGAAGCGCTGATTGCAGGAGAATTTTCCCACGCTGTCAGTGACGTGCAGGAGGTGAGCTGAGTTCATTGGACATGAGCTCACCTCATGCACATCACTGACAGCGTGGGAGAATTCTCCTGCACTCAGCACTTCAGCGTGAGAATTTTCCCACGCTGTCAGTGACGTGCATGAGGTGAGCCGAGTTCATTGGACATGACCTCGGCTCATCTGGATGCCGTCACAGCGAGACAGTGAGGAGCGCAAGCATGCCTGCGCTTCTCAGTGTCTGCGGGATGACAGACTGGATGGCAGCGTTCTGCTGCGGTCCAGCCTGTCATCTCGATGTAGCAGAGCTGAAGCTGTCGTGGGAACCATGGAAAGGTAAGGATGAGGTTGGTTTATTATTTTTCTTTTATTGCAGGAGATCGTTGGCTTCAGCTGGAATGGGTGTGATGGTAAGTATGGTTTAATTTAGAACAATAAAGAATTGTGTCTTTATTTCAATTAAAGGACTTTATTCTGGGTGTTTGTGTTTTTTTTAACTTTGACTATGGGGTTAGTAATGGGGGTGTCTTATAGACGCCTCTCCATTACTAACCTGGGCTTGATGTCAGCTGGCATTATAAGCTGACATCAACCCCAACCCTATTACCCCACTGCCACCGCACCAGGGCAGCGTGGAAGAGCGAGGCTAAGTGCCAGAATTGGCGCATCCTATGAATGCGCCATTTCTGGGGCGGCTGACGGCTGGTGTTTCTAGCCTGGGAGGGGGCCAATATTCATGGCTCCCTTCCTGGGCTATTAATATCAGCCCCCAGCTGTCTGCCTAGCCTTTGCTAGCTATTAAATTAGGGGGGACCCCACGTCATTTTTTTGGGGGGGTCCCCCATTTTAATAGCTAGTAAAGGCTATGTATTCAGCTGGGGGCTGATATTAGTAGCCTGGGAAGCTCCGTGGGTATTACCCCCTTCCCAGGCTTCAAACATCTGCCCCAGCCGTCTGCTTAACCTCCGCTAGAGCCTAAAATTAAGGGGAACCCCACGCCAATTTTTTTAATAATAAATCCTTTATTTTAATACTAAATGACAAGTACAGTAACCAACACTATCACTGTACTTCATATATATGTGACTGACATGTTTCTATCTATCTAATCTATGTGTGAAGCTCTATTCTGTCTGTTATAAATTGTCGGGTACCGCTGCTGAATTGCCGGCCGGCTTTTTTAAAGAGACAGTGCATGAAAACACTATTATTTTTTTTGATAAATCCTTTACGCTAAATGACAAGTACAGTAAGCAACACTTTCACTGTACTTCGTATATATGTGGCTGACATGTTTATATCTATCTAATCTATGTGTGAAGCTCTATTCTTTCGGTTCTAAATTGTCGGGTACAGGTGTATGCCGCTGCTGAATTGCCGGCTTTTCATGTTTCACTGTTGGCACTGTTCCCATCGATTTGGGCAACCACTGTAATGCCACAACCACCATGGCTGTGGCATTACAGTGAGTGGCAGACAATCCCTGCATGATTGGTGCTCTAAATAGCTCCAGACATGCAGGACACGCTTTTGGTGCACGAACAGTTATCGAACATAACCTCGAACAGCCGAATTTTTTGCAAATCGTTCGGGTTCGTGGAACAACTCGAACACCGCCCAAAACAGCTCGAATTTGAGATTGGCGAACAGTTCTAGTCGAACACCGCTCATCTCTATGCATTACACCACATTGCCGTAGGGCAGGGCGACCAATATGCCCCTGAGATGGGCACGACAGTCCCTGTCCCTGGCTGGAGTGGGGGGAGGGAACACTGAGGAAGGTAACCCTGTAGTGCAGGAGCAGGGAGGAAGCAGTTCCTGGGTGCATTGAGAAGGGAGTATAAAAGGTGGGCACCATCTTAGTTCAGTGCAGAGAAGTCTGAGCAGAAGTGGCAGGGAGCAGGGGCTCTGCATGAGCTCTGCTCCGGAGGCGGGCCTAGTAACAGAGGCCCAGGCCTGGAAGAGGGAGAAGGAAGGAAGAGGAGCGGAGAAGGCTCCAGGAATGAGGAATGAAGGGATCCCAGGGGTGCGGACGGGCGAGTCGCCACCGCACGCCCGAATCCACCTGCGTGGAGGGGTCAGGCCAAAGGGGGAGACCGGTCCCCGAACTAGTGGAGGCAGGAAACGACCCTCAGCTAGAAACCGGAGGCTCTGACATTTTATGTGGCGCAGCCCCTCGCTACACCCGCTAGGAAGGCACCACATAGGGTCAGGGAAACTGGCGCCAAGTTTACCAAGAGGAGGTCCGAGGCAGCCGGACAGAAGTGTTGGTAAGAAAGGCCAGACAAAGGACACACAAAGGGGGTCCTGTGAAGTGCTCCAAAGTTATCTGGGAGTTGTCTGAGCCCCTCACCTGGTGAGCACAGTACAACGTGGGCAGCCATTACCTGCAGACGTGGTCTGGATAATAAGAACTGTGAGTAAAGGCTCTGGACTGCATCACTGACTCCGTGTCGTTACTGCTGCTGCCCTGCACCATCACCCCCATCCTCCGCATACACTGCCCTGAGGCTATACTCCTCCCTTGGGGAGTTATGCTACGCTCTGCTGCACCCACAACACCAGCCTCAGCGGTCTGCCCTGTAGCGGCGGTTCACTCTGACCGCAATCCACGGGTGGCGTAGTCGGACATTTAAACATCAAAACCACATAAATAGTTCCGCCACTGGTTTGACCGCCCTGAGCCACGGAACCGGGTCGCCGCCACGAAGACTACAACCACCAGCATCCACCAAAAAGGGTCCGGCTCCGGGTGTCCCAAGGCCCAGGGGGTGCGTCAGAACATTTTCATCACCTTTCACAATCACCAATGGGACAAGGCAGGGATGTCCTCTGTCCCCTCTCTTATACATCCTAGTGACGGAGCACCTGCTCTCATCAATTCGCCATAACCCCAATATTAGGTGGATTGAGGTGGGAGGCACCGAGTACAAGTGCTCTCTATTTGCTGATGATGTCCTAGTATATATCACTCAATCACATATATCCATCCCTGCTGTTATGGCTGAAATAGATCACTTTGTTACATGGTAAAATTTTAAAATCAATGCAGCGAAGTCTGAGGCCCTCGATGTCTCCCTCCCCAAATCCATATAGGATTCCATCCAGTCCAACTTTCCCTTTGCCTGGCCCTCACAGGGTATCAAATACTTAGGAATTCCTATTCATAGAGACCTCTCCCATCTATGTTATCTTAATTTTGGGCCCTTTATTGAACAATTCCATACAGACCACGGTTGGCAAGTTAGAACTGTAAGATTCACTACGTGAACCACTGGTGTTTTGTGGAAAAGCACATGTACACTGCGTTCCAAATTATTATGCAAAAAGAGTTTAGGAGTGATAAGGGAAGAATTTGTTTGTTTGTCAGTTAAACTCATTGATGGTGATGTGTGTCAGGGCTCTTTATATCACTGTAAGTAATTGCAGACACCTGTGCTAATTAGTTTGGCGGGTGTGTCCAATGAAAGGCAAGACTACTTAAGAAGGCTCTCTCACATTATTAAGCAGCCTACATTTTCTGCCAAAATGGGAAAGAAAAAGGATGTGTCGGCTGCTGAGAAGCAACAAATTGTGGAGTGTTTAGGTCAAGGCATGACTACAATCAACATTGTGCGATGATCAGGATGAAGTGTCTTGGCAATCAAGAAGTATGTAGCTGATTCACAGTACACACGTGTGCGTGCTGATAAGGGCAAATTGAGGACTCTTTCCTACAGGCAATTACGTCAGGTTGAAAGAGCAGCGGCAAAAAAGCCTTGTCATAGCAGCAGACAAGTTTTTGAAGCTGCTTGTGCCTCCAACGTCCCCCGAACAACAAGATGCAGGGTCCTTCAGAGGTTTGCAGTTGTGCATACGCCATCCTGTAGACCTCCTCTATCCACTTCACACAAGCAGAAACGGCTCCAGTGGGCCAAACATTACATGAAGACTGATTTCAAAACTGTTTTGTTCACGGATGAGTGCCGTGCAGCGCTCGATGGTCCAGATGGATGGAGTGGAGGATGGCTGGTTGATGGACACCCCACGCAAACACGGCTACAGCGCCAACAAGGAGGAGGTGGAGTAATGTTTTGGGCTGGAATCATGGGGAGAGAGATTGTCGGCCCCTTTAGGATCCCTGAAGGCGCTAAAGATGAACTCCATAATGTATGTGGATTTTCTCAAACAGCACTTCCTGCCATGGTTCAAGAAGAAGAACCGTGTATTTCACAGCAAGATCATTTTTCTGCATGATAATGCACCATCTCATGCTGCACATAAAACATCTGCATCTCTGGCTGATATGGGCATAAAAGGGGACAAACTTATGGTGTGACCCCCATGCTCCCCTGACCTCTACCCCATTCAGAACCTTTGGAGCATCATTAAAAGGAGTGTCTATGATGACGGGAGGCAGTTCACATCTAAGCAACAGCTCTGGGAGGGTATTCTGTCCTCATGCAAAACAATTGAAGCAGAAACCATCCAAAACCTGACAAATTCAATGGACGAGAGAGTTCAGAAGCTCCTTTCGAACAAGGGGTCCTATGTGAAAATGTAACATCACCTAGAATAAAGTTTTGAGTTGAAAACTGTTTCATTTCAGTTTCTAACAACCTGCTAATGCTTATAATTTCAAAAATGACCATTTTTTTGGTCTTTATTAAAATGAAAAGGTTGATCGAAAAGTTTGGGGGATCTAAGAGTGTGGCAACCCAGTAGTCATGATTGCTTCGAATTCTGACAATATGAGGGTCATGCTGCAGGTAGTGCAGCAAGAAGGCACTTATGTGTCTTGCGCATCTCGGAGCCCCAAAATTATTTTCCGGGCTAGATGCAGCTAAAAATTATTTTTAATTTTAAATCTGGTGGAGCTTATTATAGATGGCCTAATAGGATCAGTGCTGCACACTGCTACAAAGCCCAAATTATTTTCCAGTCAAGATACAGATAAACATGATTAGTAATTTGAAAGCTTAAAACGGTTGGTAGGGTGATTTTAACCAATCATCAAGCTTTTACTCTCCCCAGGATGACACAGGGGTAGAAAAGTCGTTTCGGATCCATGATTTGTTCATCTTTATGAACGTGAGTCTGTCTACATTATCAGTGGAGAGCCGCGTGCGCTTATCTGTCAGCACACCACCAGCAGCGCTGAACACACGTTCAGACAGAACGCTGGCTGCGGGGCATGACAAGATCTCCAAGGCGTAAGTGGCTAGCTCCGGCCATTTATCCAGATTGGAAGCCCAAAAAGAGCAATGGTCCAGTGACACAGTCGTGGCTTTAATGTTTACTTGGAGATACTCCTGTACCATCGTCTCTAGGCGTTGACTATGTGTCAGACTTCTTGTCTCCTGTGGCCTTGCAAAGGATGGGCTAAAAAAGTGGTGAAATGATTCTGCAAAATTGATGTTACCAGCAGATACTGTGGTTCTGTTACGGTTTGAGTGCTGAACACTTGACGGTCCCACGGTTGGCAAGTTGGAACTGTGAGATTCACTACGTGCACCACTGGTATTTTGTGGAAAAGCACATGTAAGATTATGCAACAGTCTCTGCTGATACTCCTGCATGCGTGCATCCCTTTCTATGGCAGGAATAATTTCTGCAAATTTACTTTTGTACCGGGGATCTAACAGTGTGGCAACCCAGTAGTAAGGATTATTTCTAATTCTCACAATTCGAGGGTCATGTTGCAGGTAGTGCAGCAAGAAGGCACTCATGTGTGTTGCGCATCCAGGAGCACCAAGTCCCTGTTGTGTTGGTGGCGAGGTAACAATCATGCTTCCTTCCTCTGTCCTCTCCCCCCAACCTCGCACAACAGAAATGTGATCAAGGTCTCCCTCATCTGATGAGTCTTCCATCAGTTCGTCCTCCACTTCTTCCTGGGCTCCTGCACCTTCCTCACTAGTTTGGCTGCTACCATGCGCCCTGGTAAAACCATCTCCCCCACCCTCACATGCCTGCCACCTTGGTGCTGCCGACCGTCTGGACCTTGCAGATGTTAGCCCTTCCGCATACAACTCCTCCTCCTCTACTTCCTCCACCTCCTCTTGTGCCACCACCTGACTCCGAATTCTGTTTAACATGTGCTCCAGCATGTAAATCACCGGAATAGTCATGCTGATAATGGCATCGTCAGCACTAAACATCTTCTTCGCCATTTCAAAACTGTGCAGAAGGGTGCATAGGTCCCTGATCTGAGACCACTCCTCCAGCTTGATTTGCCCCACCTCTGAATCTCGTTTGCCCAGGCTATACGTCAGAACGTATTGCACCAGGGCTTGTCGGTGCAGCCACAGTCGCTGCAACATGTGCAGAGTTGAATTCCACCGGGTAGGCACATCGCATTTTAGCCGGTGAAGTGGCAGGCCCAACGACTTCTGTAGAGATGTAAGTCGCTGAGCTGCGGGATGCGAACGGCGGAAGTGAGCACACAGCGAACGTGCCCTCTGCAGAAGGCCATCTAGTCGGGGATAGTGGGCTAAAAATTGCTGGACAACCAGGTTCAACACGTGAGCCATACAAGGCACGTGTGTGACATTGCCCCGGCGAAGGGCCGCACCCAGGTTTGCAGCATTGTCGCACACGGCCTTCCCTGGTTTCAGGTCCAGTGGAGACAACCACTCATGAAATTGGTTCTCCAGAGCTGACCACAACTCCTCAGCTGTGTGACTCACATTTCCCAGACATTTCAATGTAAAAACCGCCTGATGACGTTGAGCCCTACTGCCAGCATAGTAAGGAGGTGTGCAGGATCCCTTCTGCGCAGTTAGAAAGCTTGTGGCATGACCAGACAGGCTTTGGGTGCAGGTGGAAGACCGAGAGGAGGTTGAGGAGGCAGAAGCAGTGGAGGAACTTTGACATAAAGAGGATTGACGCACAACTCGTGGGGACGGCAAGACTTGGACAGCAGCCCCTTGTCCTGCTGTCATCATAGTTACCCAGTGCCCAGTCAGCGACATGTAACGCCCCTGTCCATGCCTACTCGTCCAAGTGTCTGTGGTGAAATGCACCCTGTCACACACAGAGTTTCTCAAAGAAGCGGTGATGTTGTGTGCGACATGCTGGTGGAGCGCAGGCACACCTTTCTTTGAGAAGTAGTGCCGACTGGGCATCTGGTACTGGGGCACTGCGACGGACATAAGGTCTCGAAAATCCTCTGTGTCCACCAGGCGGAAAGGCAGCATTTCTGTAGCCAAGAGCTTGCAGATGGTGAAATTCAACCTCTTAACTTTCTCATGGCTAGGAGGAAATGGTCTTTTACTTGTCCACATCTGAGGGACCGATGGCTGGCTATTGTGCTTAGACGGGGTTGATAAGGGTGTCCCCGGCAAACTGCCGGTCTGTGAGGATGATGCAGGCGGACATGTTAGGTTGCCTTGATCCAAAGGTGGTGCTATCGATGTCGGACAGCGCTCAACACCAGCTGGTGTTGCCACCTCCAAAGAAAATGATGACCTGCCAATCACGCTGGCTGTTGACGGTAAAGAGGTGGCAGGTCTGCGCCCCAAAACAGGTGTGACTGCTGTTCCCCCAGTCACAGAGGATGAAGAGGCCGCGGATGCACAAGATATGGCAGACGGTGGTTGGCCCGGCCGGATAGGCCGCATTGTAGCACACTGAGCTTCCCACTGCAACTTATGCTTCATGTCCATGTGCCGGTTCATGCATGAAGTACTCAAGCTATGTATTTTTTGGCCTCTACTTAGCTTTTGCTGACAAATGTTACAGATAACACGAGTTGGGTCATCTTTATCGATCTGAAAAAATGCCCAGGCTATGCAAGGCTTAGCACCCATGCGACATGAAGAGCCACCACGACTTGTGGTGAGAGGCAGAGTTGTGTTTGAGGATGCAGTTGTTGACGTGCTTCCAGTACTACGTCTCTGTCCAGGAAGGCGCAACCTGACCTCGTCGTCACTAGCATCTTCCTCCACCTCCTCTGCTGACCTCATCTCTTGGCTGACTGTGGGTTGACAGTAAGTGGGATCTCCAACCTCATCATCATCACCCTGTGTGTTATCACACCCGTCGTCCTCAGAGCCAACCTGTTCCTGCCCTGACAAAAAACTAAAGTTGTCGCTCCAATCAGGTATTTGAGTCTTATCATCGTCTTCCTCATTGTCTCCACCAACAGGAGTTACAGTTTGGGAATGAGGGTCTACATTATGGTCAGAACCTTCTGCGTCTGGTCCTGGATCCGACTCATAAAGATTCTGGGCATCAGTGCAGATCATTTCCTCGTCTGGATTCACAGAAGCGCTGGAGTCGACCTCTGATTCCCAGGCTATAGTATGAGTAAACAGCTCTGCAGACTCAACCATCTGTTCTACCTCATACTCAGACGGGCAGCTGGAGATTTGGGAGCTGTGAGGAAGCAAGTGCGATTTGGGTGACACCTTTGAGGACTGGAGTATTTGTGATGTTGAAGTTGATGTGGAGGAGAGCCCACTTAAAGGAGCACTTGATATCCGTTGAAGCACCTGCTGTTTTTGTGCCTCATCTGGAATTTGTAGCGATTGGCGTGGCCGTAAGAAAGGGATCTTATCACATTGTACGCTAAAAGAAGTAGACATTTTAGTTTGGCTGGAAGATGGTCTTTCTTCTGCAGATGTTACTGTTGCTTTAACACCTACCCCACGGACACAACCTTTTTTCCCCTTCCCAACACGCCTATTCCCCTTTCCACCAGCAGCAGGCCTTTTTCCACTCATTTTGGTGGTTAACTAATTCACAACTCTGGAGTTGTTTGCACAAAAAAACAATGGATGGTAACCGAGCAGAGCTGAGTGGCCAAACTGTGGTATTAGGCCAAAACTATTGGCTGGGTTAGATGCAGAAAAAAATTGTATTCAATTTGCAACCTGATGGAGGTCAGTATAGATGGACTAATACAACAAGTCCCACACACAGCTAGAAGCCCAATATTTTTTTCAGAGATAGATGCAGAAAAAAATATATTCAGTTTGCAACCTGATGGAGGTCAGTATAGATGGACTAATACAACAAGTCCCACACACAGCTAGAAGCCCAATATTTTTTCAGAGGTAGATGCAGAAAAAAATATATTCAGTTTGCAACCTGATGGAGGTCTGTATAGATGGATTAATAGAACAAGTCCCACACACAGCTAGAAGCCCAATATTTTTTCAGAGGTAGATGCAGAAAAAAATATATTCAGTTTGCAACCTGATGGAGGTCAGTATAGAAGGACTAATACAACAGGTCCCACACACAGCTAGAAGCCCAAATATTTTTTCAGAGGTACTGTAGATGCAGATAAAAATTATTTTTAATTTGCAACCTGATGGAGGTCAGTATAGATGGACTAATAGAGAAAGTCCGACACACTGTTAGAAGGCCAAATATTTTTTCAGAGCTAGATGCAGAAAAAAATTAGATTCAGTTTGCAACCTGATGGAGGTCAGTATAGATGGACTAACAGAGAAAGTCCCACACACTGCTAGAAGGCCAAATATTTTTTCAGAGCTAGATGCATACAAAAAATTATTTTGAATTTGCAACCTGATGGAGGTCAGTATAGGTGGACAAATAGA
The DNA here is from genome assembly GCF_046119375.1 of Phyllobates terribilis. Taxonomy (NCBI): domain Eukaryota; kingdom Metazoa; phylum Chordata; class Amphibia; order Anura; family Dendrobatidae; genus Phyllobates; species Phyllobates terribilis. The sequence goes on from NW_027362771.1 coordinate 18,629,355, forward strand.
ACAAGTCCCACACACTGCTAGAAGGCCAAATATTTTTTCAGAGCTAGATGCAGAAAAAAATTATATTCAGTTTGCAACCTGATGGAGGTCTGTATAGATGGATTAATAGAACAAGACCCACACACAGCTAGAAGCCCAATATTTTTTCAGAGGTAGATGCAGAAAAAAATATATTCAGTTTGCAACCTGATGGAGGTCAGTATAGATGTACTAATACAACAAGTCCCACACACAGCTAGAAGCCCAATATTTTTTCAGAGGTAGATGCAGAAAAAAATATATTCAGTTTGCAACCTGATGGAGGTCAGTATAGATGGACTAATACAACAAGTCCCACACACAGCTAGAAGCCCAAATATTTTTTCAGAGGTACTGTAGATGCAGATAAAAATTATTTTTAATTTGCAACCTGATGGAGGTCAGTATAGATGGACTAATAGAGAACGTCCGACACACTACGAGAAGGCCAAATATTTTTTCAGAGCTAGATGCAGAAAAAAATTATATTCAGTTTGCAACCTGATGGAGGTCAGTATAGATGGATTAATAGAACAAGACCCACACACAGCTAGAAGCCCAATATTTTTTCAGAGGTAGATGCAGAAAAAAATATATTCAGTTTGCAACCTGATGGAGGTCAGTATAGATGGACTAACAGAGAAAGTCCCACACACTACTAGAAGGCCAAATATTTTTTCAGAGCTAGATGCAGAAAAAAATTATATTCAGTTTGCAACCTGATGGAGGTCTGTATAGATGGATTAATAGAACAAGACCCACACACAGCTAGAAGCCCAATATTTTTTCAGAGGTAGATGCAGAAAAAAATATATTCAGTTTGCAACCTGATGGAGGTCAGTATAGATGGACTAATACAACAAGTTCCACACACAGCTAGAAGCCCAATATTTTTTCAGAGGTAGATGCAGAAAAAAATATATTCAGTTTGCAACCTGATGGAGGTCAGTATAGGTGGACTAATAGAACAAGTCCCACACACTGCTAGAAGGCCAAATATTTTTTCAGAGCTGGATGCAGAAAAAAATTAGATTCAGTTTGCAACCTGATGGAGGTCAGTATAGATGGACTAATATAATGATGCTATGTCCAAAAGATTTTACTTCACTAGGTGCAGTAAAAAAATTGTTATTCTATACACAGGTGGTATATCTTGCAACACAGATAGGCTACTCCACTGACTAACACACTCTGCAATAGGCCAAAAAGGATTAGCTTTGCTAGATTCAGCCAAATGCTGTGAAAAAAACTTGCATAGCACTGGCACAGACCTGCCTGGCAAAAACTGATAGGAACTGATGTAACCTAGTCCTGAAAAGGACTCCAATTACAATTAGTCTTTACTCCCACAACCTATCTATTTAAGAGCACAGACCTGCCTGATAAAAGTCGTAGGAAATGCTGTAACCTAGTCCTTAAAAGGACTGCAATCACAACTATTCCCTACTCCCAAGCTATCTGTATATTTGTGCGAAAATTGGCTTGAAATTAACAAGGTATAGCGCACACAGCAACAGCGGTGCCGTCTAACACGCAGCTGCAGCAGTGAGAAAATGGTGGCGACGGGGAAAATGGCTTGGTCTTATAGGGCAAGGACATGTGACATACACTGCCAATGACACATGCCCTTGCTTGTGTGAAAAAAAGCACTTCGCTCCGTGTGTGCGCTGCTGATAGGCTGACAGATTGCACCTCCCCACTGTAAATGCGGGAAAGAGAAAAAAAAATGGAGATCTTCATTGTTCCTGCAGAGATCCATCCCCTGCCCCTCCCCCCACCCCGCTGTACACTCAAACTGCGTATTAACATTAATTTTCATCATTACTGAGAAAAAATCCAGTTATGATTTTCGTGCACGAACAGTTATCGAACATAACCTCGAACAGCCGAATTTTTCTCAAATTGTTCGTGTTCGCTGAACGGCTCGAACACCGCCCAAAACAGCTCGAATTTGAGATTGGCGAACAGTTCGAGTAGAACAACGCTCATCTCTAGCCATGACTGTGTCACTAGACCCTTGCTCTTTTTTGGCTTCCAATTTGGATAAATGGCCGGAGCTCGCCACTTACACCTTGGAGATCTTGTCATGCCCCGCAGCCAGCGTTCTGTCTGAACGTGTGTTCAGCGCTGCTGGTGTTGTGCTGACAGATAAGCGCACGCGGCTCTCCACTGATAGTGTAGACAGACTCACGTTCATAAAGATGAACAAATCATGGATTCGAAACGAGTTTTCTACCCCTGTGTCATCCTGGGGAGAGTAAAAGCTTGATGATTTGTTAAAATCACATCACCAACCGTTTTAAGCTTTAAAATTACTAATTATGTTTATCTGTATCTTGGCTGGAAGATAAGTTGGGCCTTGTAGCAGTGTGCAGTACTGATTCTATTAGGCCATCTATACTAAGCTCCACCAGATTTAAAATTACTAATCATGTTTATCTGTATCTTGGCTGGAAAATAATTTGGGCTTTGCAGCAGTGTGCAGTACTGATTCTATTAGGCCATCTATATTAAGCTCCACCAGATTTAAAATTACTAATCATTTTTATCTGTTTCTTGGCTGGAAAATAATTTGGGCTTTGTAGCAGTGTGCAGTACTGATTCTATTAGGCCATCTATACTAAGCTCCACCAGATTTAAAATTACTGATCATGTTTATCTGTATCTTGGCTGGAAAATAATTTGGGCTTTGTAGCAGTGTGCAGTACTGATTCTATTAGGCCATCTATACTAAGCTCCACCAGATTTCAAATTACTAATCATGTTTATCTGTATCTTGGCTGGAAAATAATTTGGGCTTTGTAGCAGTGTGCAGTACTGATTCTATTAAGCCATCTATACTAAGCTCCACCAGATTTAAAATTACTAATCATGTTTATCTGTATCAACGTTGGAAAATAATTTGGGCTTTGTAGCAGTGTGCAGTACTGATTCTATTAGGCCATCTATACTAAGCTCCACCAGCTTTCAAATGAATAGTAATTTTTAGCTGTATCTAGCCCAGAAAATAATTTTGGGTCTCCTAGATGCGCAAGACACATGAGTGTCTTCTTGCTGCACTACCTGCAACATGACCCTCAGATTGTCAGAATTCTAAGTAATCTTGACTACTGGGTTGCCACACTCTTAGATCCCCCACACTCTTCAATCAACCTTTTCATTTTAATAAAGAAAAAAAAATGGTCATTTTTGAAATGATAAGCATTAGCAGGTTATTAGAAACTGAAATCAAACAGTTTTCAACTCAAAACTTTATTCTAGGTGATGTTACATTTGCACATAGGATCCCTTGTTCGAAAGGAGCTTCTGAACTGTCTCATCCATTGATTTGTCAGGTTTTGGATGGTTTCTGTTTCAATTGTTTTGCATGAGGACAGAATACCCTCCCAGAGCTGTTGCTTAGATGTGAACTGCCTCCCGCCATCATAGACACTCCTTTTGATGATGCTCCAGAGGTTCTGAATGGGGTTGAGGTCAGGGGAGCATGGGGGTCACACCATAAGTTTGTCCCCTTTTATGCCCATATCAGCCAGAGATGCAGATGTGTTATGTGCAGCATGAGACGGTGCATTATCATGCATGAAAATGATCTTGCTGCGGAATACACGGTTCTTCTTCTTGAACCATGGCAGGAAGTGCTGCTTGAGAAACTTCCCATACATTATGGAGTTCATCTTTACCCCTTCAGGGATCCTAAAGGGGCCGACAATCTCTCTCCCCATGATTCCACCCCAAAACATTACTCCACCTCCTCCTTGTTGGCGCCGTAGCCGTGTTTGCGTGGGGTGTCAATCAACCAGCCATCCTCCACTCCATCCATCTGGACCATCGAGCGTTGCACGGCACTCATCGGTGAACAAAACAGTTTTGAAGTCAGTCTTCATGTATTGTTTGGCCCACTGGAGCCGTTTCTGCTTGTGTACAGTGGATAGAGGAGGTCGACACGTGTGTACTGTGAATCAGCAACATACTTCTTGATTGTGCGATGATCAGGATGAAGTGTCTTGGCAATGTTGATTGTAGTCATGCCTTGACCTAAACACTCCACAATTTGTTGCTTCTCAGCAGCCGACACTTCCTTTTTCTTTCCCATTTTGGCAGAAAATGTAGGCTGCTTAATAATGTGGGACAGCCTTCTTAAGTAGTCTTGCCTTTCATTGGACACACCTGCCAATCTAATTAGCACAGGTGTCTGCAATTGCTTACAGTGATATAAAGAGCCCCGACACACATCACCATCAATGAGTTTAACTGACAAACAAATTCTTCCCTTATCACTCCTAAACACTTTTTGCATAATAATTTGGAACACAGTGTACATGTGCTTTTCAACAAATCACCAGTGGTTCACGTAGTGAATCTTACAGTTCTAACTTGCCAACCTTGGTCTGTATGGAGTTGTTCAATAAAGGGCCCAAAATTAAGATAACATAGACGGGAGAGGTCTCTATGAATAGGAATTCCTAAGTATTTGATACCCTGTGAGGGCCAGGCAAAGGGAAAGTTGGGATGGATATATGTGATTGAGTGATATATACTAGGACATCATCAGCAAATGCAGAGCACTTGTACTTGGTGCCTCCCACCTCAATCCACCTAATATTGGGGTTCTGGTGAATTGATGAGAGCAGGTGCTCCGTCACTAGGATGTATAAGAGAGGGGACAGAGGACATCCCTGCCTTGTCCCATTGGTGATTAGGAAAGGTGATGAAAATGCTCTGACGTGCCCCCTGGGCCTTGGGACACCCGTAGCCGGACCCTTTTTGGTGGATGCTGGTGGTTGTAGTCTCCGTGGCGTCGACCTGGTTTCATGGCTCAGGGCGGTCAAACCAGTGGCGGAACTATTTATGTGGTTTTGATGTTTAAATGTCCGACTATGCCACCCGTGGATTGCGGTCAGAGTGAACCGCCGCTGCAGGGCAGACCGCTGAGGCTGGTGTTGTGGATGCTGCAGAGCGTAGTATAACTCCCCACAGGAGGAGTAAAGCCTCAGGGCAGTGTATATGGAGGATGGGGGTGATAGTGCAGGGCAGCAGCAGTATCGACACAGAGTCAGTGATGCAGTCCAGGGCCTTTACTCACAGTTCTTAATATCCAGACCTCTTCTGCAGGTAACGGCTGCCCACGTCGTGCTGTGCTCACCAGGTGAGGGGCTCAGACAACTCCCAGATAACTTTGGAGTGCTTCACAGGACCCCCTTTGTGTGTCCTTTGTCTGGACTTTCTTACCAACGCTTCTGTCCAGCTGCCTCGGTCCTCCTCTTGGTAAACTTGGCGCCAGTTTCCCTGACCCTATGTGGTGCCTTCCTAGCGGGTGTATCGAGGGGCTGCGCCACATAAAATGTCACAGCCTCCGGTTTCTAGCTGAGGGTCGTTTCCCGCCTCCACTAGTTTCGGGGACCGGTCTCCCCCTTTGGCCTGACCCCTCCACGCAGGTGGATTCGGGCGTGCGGTGGCGACTCGCACGTCTGCACCCCTGGGATCCCTTCGTTCCTCGTTCCTGGAGCCTTCTCCACTCCTCTTCCTTCCTTCTCCCTCTTCCAGGCCTGGGCCTCTGTTACTAGGCCCGCCTCCGGAGCAGAGCTCATGCAGAGCCCCTGATCCCTGTCACTTCTGCTCAGACTTCTCTGCACTGGACTAAGATGGTGCCCATCTTTTATACTCCCTTCTCAATGCACCCAGGAACTGCTTCCTCCCTGCTCCTGCACTACAGGGTTCGCCTTCCTCAGTGTTCCCTCCCCTCACTCCAGCCAGGGACAGGGACTGTCGTGCCCATCTCAGGGGCATATTGGTCGGCCTGCCCCACGGCAATGTGGTGTAATGCATGCAGGTGTCGGGGTCCTGATCCACACTCCATCCTTACCTGAGAGTGAGATATCACACCTCTGGGTGAGGTGCAATACCTCTGTAGCAACCGAGCCCTCGGGGTGCTACAGTTCCATTTATCTTCAGCCTAGGTGACGTATTACGATACAGGCCCATGATTTTGGCTATAAAAGGTCCCCTAGACCCCTACTCCAAGCTTTTTAAGAGAATAATATATGGCGTGCCAGGAGACTCTATGGAATGCTTTCTCAGCATCCAACGAGAGTATCTAATTACAAATTTTTAACTGCATCTTGCCCAGGAAATTCTTTGTGCCTAGTAGCAGTGTCTGCTAGTCAGCGGATTATCCCAGCTGTTAAGCAAGCTACACCACCTGTAGTTTGGACACTTAATTTTTGCAAAGGAAATGGTTCGGGACCCCGGGATACTCAGTGAAGAGCATCAGGAGGCACCCCAAGGCATTGGGGCTGGGACTGGCGGTTGGACGCCTTGCGGTGGACCGCCGAGCTCGATCCTTATAAAAGCTTTTTAACTGCAGCAGCTTTAGTGGACGGTACTGGAGCTGGAATTACGCGGCTGCTGGCATGAGACTTGCCCTCCAATAGATCCTTGTAAAAGGATTTAAAGTGTATTCATTCAAATTAGAGAGATAATTTAAATTAAAAAGCTTAGACCTGCCTCCACCACAGGGGGGCTCGCTCGACCCACCAGCAGACAGGCACCAGTAATGGGAGAGGGGGGCTAGCCGTCAGGGTCCACCGCAGCTCTGGCACAAAGCCGGCGACACGGAGGTCGCACGGGCAGGAACGGACTGGCCGTGTCTGCTTCGCACTTTTTTGGGTTTAGAAGGGCATGACATGCCTATATCTGTGTCTCCCCCTCCTTTTACTCCTCCACCTCTTTTCTTTTCGCATGACTATATGTACTTGTCACTTTTCCGTGTGTTAGTTGTGTCTTCTGAGTAGTTTGTCAGGTTTTGGACACCTTTGAAGGTGTTTTCTATGTGTTTCTATGTGTTTTTGTTTGCCTGCCATTGGTTTTAATGGTGTTCGAAGGTGTTCGACGAACAGTTCGACGAACAGATCGGCGAACAAACGAGTGTTCGACGAACCGAACCGAACTCGAACACTACGGGGGTGGCTCAACACTACTTGCAATGCTCCTTACAAGAGTCATGCAGTACAGCATATTAAAAACATTATTCCCATTATTGGGGAGAGGGTCTCCTATAGTCTTTGCCTATGCCTTCCAAGTAAAAGCTGCCAAAAATTAGGATGGAGGAACTTGTAATGCTGGCAACACGGACCACGGTCACCCTGGTGTTATAGTGGTGGTGGAGGCTGAGGATAATGCGAAGAGCAAAAAACAGGCAAAATGAGGAAGCGTATAACCATGTGTGGGTATGAAGTGGTGCATGGGAATACACCTCCCGAAATAACACAGTGGATTTGACTTTATGTTACTCTGCTGTCATTTGGTGGTGATGAGAAGCCTGGCCCAATAGAGCCCTTGTTCATTTTGATAAGGGTCAGCTTTTCAGCATTGTCAGTTGACAGGCGAGTGCGCTTATCAGTTATAATTCCCCCAGCGGCACTAAAAACATGCTCCGATAACACGCTAGTGGCAGGGCAGGCCAGGACCTCCAAGGCGTACAGAGCGAGTTCATTCCAAGTGTCCAGCTTGGATACCCAATAATTAAAAGGCACAGAGGAAACACGGAGGACACTGGTATGGTCGGCAAGGTACTCCCTCACCATCTTTTGAAACTTTCCACTCCTTGTGAGAGTACGCCGCGCCTCAGGGCCTGTAAGCTGGGCGGGTCTCAGAAAACTGTCCCAGAACGTTGACAGTGTTCTCCTGCCTCTGCTGGATAGGAGTTGCGTCTCTTTCGCCTGTAAGCCTTGGTTGGGTGACGAACTGTGACCTCTGCCGCTAGCATGTTCAGATGGGAACTTTTTTAACAGTTCTGCAGCAAGGGCCTTCTGGTACTACCCCATTTTTGTAGACCTCTCCACCTCAGGAATAAGAGAGTGAAAGTTCTCCTTGTAGCGGGGGTCTTAAAGTGTCACCAACCAGTAATGACTGTCACCTAACATTTTGACAACGCGAGGGTCACGGTTAAGGCAGCGCAACATAAAGTCAGCCATGCGTGCCAGACTGGTAACGGGCAAGACTTCAGTGTCCTCACCAAGATGACGACTGACCATGCTCTCCTCCTCCTCCTCTTCCCCCATGTCCTCAGGCCACCCACGCTGAACCGACGGTTAGACAGTTGTACAGGTACTACCATCTACAGCGCATGATACCAGCTCCTGTTCTTCGTCCTCTTCCTCCTCCTCTCCCTCATTATCCCCCAATGCACATTGGGATGAGATGAGGCTGGACTGTGTGTAATCGCCCGCTACGGCTTCTTGATCCATCTCATCATACTCTGGCTGCAATGCCTCCTCTTTAATTCTCTGCAGAGAGCATTGCAAAAGACAGACAAGTGGAATGCTGATGCTAATGATGGCGTCATCGCCACTCACCATCTTGGTGGACTCCTCAAAGTTTGTCAGGATGTGACATATGTCAGACATCCAGGTTCACTCCTGAGGTCTTATGTGTAGAGTCTGACCTGAATATCGACGGCCTTGTTGCAGCTGGTACTCCATAACTGCTCTCAAATCCTTTGAACATGTGGTGGGTAGAGTTCCAACTTGTGGGGACATCACACACCAGTCGGTGTGACAGAAGCTGCAAACACTGTTGCAACACAGCAAGGGCGGCAAAAGCTGTAGCCGACTTCCGAAAATGAGCTGACAGGCGGCGTACTTTGACGAGCAGATCTGGCAACTCGGGGTACGATTTAAGAAACCACTGAACCACGAGGTTAAGCACATGAGCCAGGCATGGTACGTGTGTGATCTCACCTCGCCTCAGAGCCGCCACCATGGTTATGGCAATTGTCACACATGACCATGCCTGGATGTAGGTTCAGCGGTCTCAGCCACAGATCTGCCTGCTCTTTCAAAGCTGTCCACAACTCACAAGCAGTGTGAGGTTTATTACCTAAGCTCATGAGTTTCAGCACAGCCTGTTGCTGCTTGGCTGAGGCAGTACTGCAGTGCTTCCAGCTTGTAACTGATGTGGTGATATCTGAGATGGAAGCTGAACATGAGGAGAAGGAGGAGGAAGATGCGCAGGAGCTGTACCCTGTGGGGGCACCTCTGACTGACATAGGGCCTGCAATCCTCAGTGTGGGGAGAATGTGTACCATCCCAAGGTCCGACTAGGTCCCGGCTTCCAATATGTTTACCCAGTGTGCAGTCAGGGAGATGTACCGTCCCTGGCGACAAGCACTTGTCCACGTGTCCGTTGTCAGGTGGACTCTCCCAGTAACTGCGTTGTTGAGGGCACGGCAGATGTTTTGGGACACGTGCTTGTGTAGTGCGGAGATGGCACACCGGGCAAAATAGTGATGGCTGGCGACCGAGTACCGAGGGACGGCCACGGCCATAATGTTGCAGAAGGATTCCGTCTCCACCAGCCTAAAAGGCAGCATTTCCAACTCAAGCAGTCGTGAAATGTGCGAATTTAGGACTGTGGCCTGTGGGGCGTTGGCTGCGAATTTGCGCTTTCGTTCAAAGGTCTGGGATATGGACAATTGAACGCTGCGGTGGGACGTGGACGTGGACGTTGATGCTGTTACTTGAGAAACTGCCATAACAAGTGAAGACTGAAAGGAGGGGGAATCTTTGCATGCAGTACGGACAGGGGATTGCCTTGCACGCACAACAGGGGGTTCTCTTACACTCACAACAGCGGAAGAAGCAGTGGTGACACCCGCTGACACTGGTCGTGGACCCTTGGGTTTGCCGCACAAAGTCGGGTGCTTTGCTGACATGTGCCAGATCATGCTGGGGGTGGTCAGGCTGGTAGTTTTGTCAGCCCTTCTGATGCTGGCCTGGGAGGTGGTACAAATGGCCTTTTTGGGGTTATCAGCAGAGTCTTTAAAAAAATTCCAGACTCTGGAAGACCTACCGGTTGTACTGGCAACGTCCCTCGTGTTGATCTTACGGGGAATGGTTGCCCGCCTTCTGTCTGCGGCCACCACACTGCTTCTTCCTGCCTGTTGGGGTACTCTGCCTCCCTCCCCCTGTGTGCTGCTGGCCTTGCTTTGCGTGTCCTCCTGCCACGTTGGGTCAGTTACTAGATCACCCACCACCACCTCCTCTTCCACTTCCGCACCACGGTCCTCCTCCTCACTTCGTGGCAATTGTGTCTCATCATCGTCCACCTCTTGTGACAAATTGCCAGCGTCGCCTTCCTGTGGCCGTGGCTGTTCAAATATTTGGCCATCGCTACATGGGATCTCCTCTTCCACCACTTCAAGCGGAGCAGGCGAGGGGCCCAAATATGGAAATGGACCAGTGAACAGCTCTTCATAGTGTCCAACTGTGGGATCAGTTGCTGTCCGACGACACTCGGCATGGTGGGAGGAAGGAGCATCAGGGTGAGGAGGAGTATGCGGTCGAGACTTACGGCTAATAAGACTTTACCGCGTGGAAGACAGACAGGAGGTGGTGGTGTCCAGGTGACTGGAAGTATTATCTGCTATCCAATTAATAACCTGTTCACACTGATCATGTGGCAATAGTGGTGTTGTTGTGTGCTTCTCTAGAAATTCGGTCAAGAACTGGGAGCGAGAAGATGTGGCTGTTGGTTGTGGCACATTTTCTCCTTGGCCACGGCCCCGGACTCTGCATGCACAATCAACAGAATGTCCAGTTCCACATCCCTTGCCACGCGCCTTGCCCATTGTAAATGAAGTAAAATAGCTTACACTCGCACTATCAATGGCAAAAGGTTAATAAAAAGGAGATTAGAACAGTGGAAGAGGAAAACCACAGTTCTAGTTCTCTGGCCTACACCAGAATCTTTTAAACAGATATATTTGTGTCTGAACAGTCAGCGAGACACTCAAACTGTTTTTTTTATCCAAAAAGGTGAATTACACACAGATTTGAACTGTGGAAGTGAAAAACCACAGTTCTAGCTCTCTGGCCTACACCAGAATCTTTTTAAACAGATATATTCGTGTCTGAATAGTCAGCGTGGCACTGAAACTGTTTTTTTTATGCAAAAAGTTGGATTACACCCAGATTTGAACCGTGGAAGAGGAATACCATAGTTCTAGTTCTCTGGCTTACACCAGAATCTTTTAAACAGATATATTTGTGTCTGAACAGTCAGCGAGATACTCAAATAGTTTTTTTTTTATCCAAAAAGTTGGATTACACCCAGATTTGAACCATGGAAGAGGAAAACTACAGTACTAGTTTTCTGGCCTACACCAGAATCTTTTAAACAGATATATTTTTGTCTGAACAGTCAGCGAGACACTCAAACTTTTTTTTTTATGTAAAAAATGCAAAAAGATGGATTACACCCAGATTTGAACCGCGGAAGAGGAAAACCACAGTTTTAATTATCTTGCCTACACAAGAATCTTTAAAACAGATATATTTGTGTCTGAATAGTCTGCGAGACACTAAAACTTTTTTTTTATGCAAAAAGGTGAATAACACCCAGATTTGAACCATGGAAGAGGAAAACCACAGTTCTAGTGCTCTGGCCTACACCAGAATCTTTTAAACAGCTATATTTGTGTCTGAACAGTCAGCGAGACACTCAAACTGTTTTTTTTATGTAAAAAAGGCAAAATGGTGGATTACACCCAGATTTGAACCGTGGAAGAGGAAAACGACAGATATAATTCTCTGGCCTACGCCAGAATCTTTTAAACAGATATATTTGTGTCTGAACAGTTAGCGAGACACTCAAACTTTTTTTTTTTATGTAAAACAGGCAATAAGAAAGATTGCAACCAGATTTCAACCGTGGAAGAGGAAAACCACAGTTCTATTTATCTGGCCTACCCCAGAATCTTTTAAACAGATATATTTGTGTCTCAACAGTCTGTGAGAAACTGAAGCTGTTTTATTTTATGAAAAAGGTGGATTACACCCAGATTTGAACCGTGGAAGAGGAAAACCACAGTTCTAGTTCACTGGCCTAAACCAGAATCTTTTAAACAGATATATTTGTGTCTGAGCAGTCAGCAAGACACTCAAACTGCTTTTTTTGTGCAAAAATGTGGATAACACCCAAATTTGAACCGTGGGAGAAGATAACCACAGTTCTAGTTCTCTTGATTATACCAGAATCTTTTAAACAGATATATTTGTGTCTGAACAGTCAGCGAGACACTCAAACTGTTTTTTTTTTCCAAAAAGGTGGATTACACACAGATTTGAACTGTGGAAGTGAAAAACCACAGTTCTAGTTCTCTGGCCTACACCAGAATCTTTTTAAACAGATATATTTGTGTCTGAATAGTCAGCGTGGCACTGAAACTGTTTTATTTATGCAAAAAGTTGGATTACACCCAGATTTGAACTGTGGAAGAGGAATACCATAGTTCTAGTTCTCTGGCTTACACCAGAATCTTTTAAACAGATATATTTGTGTCTGAACAGTCAGCGAGATACTCAAATAGTTTTTTTTTTATCCAAAAAGGTGGATTACACCCAGATTTGAACCATGGAAGAGGAAAACCACAGTACTAGTTTTCTGGCCTACATCAGAATCTTTTAAACAGATTTATTTTTGTCTGAACAGTCAGTGAGACACTCAAACTTTTTTTTTTATGTAAAAAATGCAAAAAGATGGATTACACCCAGATTTGAACCGTGGAAGAGGAAATCCACAGTTTTAATTATCTTGCCTACACAAGAATCTTTAAATCAGATATATTTGTGTCTGAATAGTCTGCGAGACACTCAAACTGTTTTTTTTATGCAAAAAGGTGAATTACACCCAGATTTGAACCGTGGAAGAGGAAAACCAAAGTTCTAGTGCTCTGGCCTACACCAGAATCTTTTAAACAGCTATATTTGTGTCTGAACAGTCAGCGAGACACTCAAACTGTTTTTTTTATGTAAAAAATGCAAAATGGTGGATTACACCCAGATTTGAACCGTGGAAGAGGAAAACCACAGTTCTAGTTCTCTGGCCTACACCAGAATCTTTTAAACAGATATATTTGTGTCTGAACAGTCAGCGAAACACTCAAACTGTTTTTTTTATCCAAAAAGGTGGATTACACCCAGATTTGAACCGTGGAGCAGGAAAACCACAGTTATAATTCTCTGGCCTACGCCAGAATCTTTTAAACAGATATATTTGTGTCTGAGCAGTTAGCGAGACACTCAAACTTTTTTTTTTTATGTAAAACAGGCAATAAGAAGGATTGCACCCAGATTTGAAGCGTGGAAGAGGAAAACCACAGTTCTATTTCTCTGGCCTACCCCAGAATCTTTTAAACAGATATATTTGTGTCTCAACAGTCTGTGAGAAACTGAAGCTGTTTTATTTTATGAAAAAGGTGGATTACACCCAGATTTGAACCGTGGAAGAGGAAAACCACAGTTCTAGTTCACTGGCCTAAACCAGAATCTTTTAAACAGATATATTTGTGTCTGAGCAGTCAGCAAGACACTCAAACTGCTTTTTTTTGTGCAAAAATGTGGATAACACCCAAATTTGAACCGTGGGAGAAGATAACCACAGTTCTAGTTCTCTTGATTATACCAGAATCTTTTAAACAGATATATTTGTGTCTGAACAGTCAGCGAGACACTCAAACTGTTTTTTTTATCCAAAAAGGTGGATTACACACAGATTTGAACTGTGGAAGTGAAAAACCACAGTTCTAGTTCTCTGGCCTACACCAGAATCTTTTTAAACAGATATATTTGTGTCTGAATAGTCAGCGTGGCACTGAAACTGTTTTATTTATGCAAAAAGTTGGATTACACCCAGATTTGAACCGTGGAAGAGGAATACCATAGTTCTAGTTCTCTGGCTTACACCAGAATCTTTTAAACAGATATATTTGTGTCTTAACAGTCAGCGAGATACTCAAATGTTTTTTTTTTTATCCAAAAAGGTGGATTACACCCAGATTTGAACCATGGAAGAGGAAAACCACAGTACTAGTTTTCTGGCCTACATCAGAATCTTTTAAACAGATTTATTTTTGTCTGAACAGTCAGTGAGACACTCAAACTTTTTTTTTTATGTAAAAAATGCAAAAAGATGGATTACACCCAGATTTGAACCGTGGAAGAGGAAATCCACAGTGTTAATTATCTTGCCTACACAAGAATCTTTAAATCAGATATATTTGTGTCTGAATAGTCTGCGAGACACTCAAACTGTTTTTTTTATGCAAAAAGGTGAATTACACCCAGATTTGAACCGTGGACGAGGAAAACCACCTTTCTATTTCTCTGGCCTACCCCAGAATCTTTTAAACAGATATATTTGTGTCTCAACAGTCTGCGAGAAACTGAAGCTGTTTTTTTTTATGAAAAAGGTGGATTACACCCTGATTTGAACCGTGGAAGAGGAAAACCACAGTTTTAGTTCACTGGCCTAAACCAGAATCTTTTAAACAGATATATTTGTGTCTGAACAGTCAGCAAGACACTCAAACTGCTTTTTTTTGTGCAAAAATGTGGATAACAATCAAATTTGAACCGTGGGAGAAGATAACCACAGTTCTAGTTCTCTTGATTACACCAGATTCTTTTAAACAGATATATTTGTGTATGAACAGTCAGCGAGACACTGACAATTTTTTTTTTATGCAAAAAGATGGATTACACCCAGATTTGAACCGAGGAAGAAGAAAACCACAGTTCTATTTCTCTGGCCTACACCAGAATCTTTTAATCAGATATATTTGTGTCTGAACAGTCAGCGAGACACTCAAACTGGTTTTTTTATGTAAAAAAGCAAAATGGTAGATTACGCCCAGATTTGAACCGTGGAAGAGGAAAACCACAGTTCTAGTTCTCTGGCCTACAGCAGAATCTTTTAAACAGATATATTTGTGTCTGAGCAGTCAGCGAGATACTCAAACTGTTTCTTTTATCCAAAAAGGTGGATTACACCCAGATTTGAACCGTGGGAGAGGAAAACCACAGTTTTAGTTCTCTGGCCTACACCAGAATCTTTTAAACAGATATATTGGTGTCTGAACAGTCAGTGAGACTCTCAAACTGTTTTTTTCTTATGCAAAAAGGTGAATTACACCCAGATTTGAACAGTGGAAGAGGAAAACCACAGTTCTAGTTCTCTGGCCTACACCAGAATCTTTTAAACAGATATATTTGTGTCTGAAAAGTCAGCGAGATACTCAAATAGTTTTTTTTTTATGCAAAAAGATGGATTACACCCAGATTTGAAACATGGAAGAGGAAAACCACAGTTCTATTTCTCTGGCCTACACCGGAATCTTGTAAACAGATATATTTGTGTCTGAACAGTCAGCGAGACACTGAAATAGTGTTTTTTTATGCAAAAAGATGGATAACACCAAGATTTGAACCGTGGAAGAGGAAATCCACAGTTCTAGTTCTCTGGCCTACACTAGAATCTTTTAAACAGATATATTTGTGTCTGAACAGTTAGCGAGACACTCAAACTGTTTTTTTTTTACAAAATGGTGGATTACACCCAGATTTGAAACATTGAAGAGGAAAACCAGAGTACTAGTTTTCTGACCTACACCATATTTTTCTAAATATATATATTTGTGTCTGGACAATTAGCAAGACACTCAAACTGTTTTTTTTAATGTATAAAAGGAAGGTTACACCCAGATTTGAACTGTGGAAGATGAAAACCACAGTTCTAGTTCTCTGGCCTACACCAGAATCTTTTAAACAGATATATTCGTGTCTTAACAGTCAGCAAGTCACTCAAACTGTTTTTTTTATGCAAAAAGGTGGATTACACCCAGATTTGAACCATGCGAGAGGAAAACCACAGTTCTAGTTCTCTTGCCTACACCATAATCTTTTAAACAGATATATTTGTGTCTGAACAGTCAGTGAGACACTCAAACTTTTTTTATTATGTAATAAAGTTGAAATGGTGGATTACACCCAGTGTTATGATCTGCTACAGGGACTAAGGAAAGACAGGAGATCTGTCCCTACAATAGAACTAAACTAGATCCCTACGATGTAACGGGGAACCTGATCCTGCGATCAGACCCGCTAAAGTCCTCGGCTAGTCTGTACGAAGACCTATAGATGTGAGGGAGGGATCCCTACAAGAACTAGGGACTGGGATAAGTTGGACACCTCCTAGCAGAAATAGTAGCAGTCAAAGACAAACACACAACAAAAAGCATTGAGGTCAGAAGACCTAGCAAAACTAACAGAGAACATCAACAGACCACCAAGCTAGCTCAAGAGTAGTAAATACAATGAAGTCCAGCAAGGCCAGGAGGGCGGAGCCGGATTAAATAGGCAAAAATGGTCATGTGACCAGCAAACTAAAAAAAACCTAACAGGAGAGTTCTAACAGTTCCCCCTCTTCTAAGAGGATCCTCCGGATCCCCTAGGCCCAGGCTTACCAGGAAACCTCCTGTGAAAAGCTCTGACAAGTCTGGAAGCAGAAACATCATCCGCCCTCACCCATGAGTTATCCTCAGGTCCGAAACCCTTCCAAGCGACGAGATACTGCAAACTCCCTCTATACCGTCTAGAATTTAGGATGCGGGAAATTTCATATTCCCCGTCCTCCATCACCGGAGGAACAGTGGCAGAGGCGTCACCATCCGACACATCAGCTTTTTTCAACAGACAAACATGAAACACCGGGTTAATCTTCCAGGACGCAGGAACCTCCAACCTAACAGCAGATTGGTTAACTATCTGAAGCACCTTAAAGGGCCCTACGAACTTGGGACCCAATGTTTTAGAAGGAATCCTCAATCGCAGATTCTTAGAGGACAACCAAACCATGTCACCAACAGCAAACAAAACCTCTTGCCGTTTCCTATCAAAGTACCTCTTAGATTTTTTGTTAGCCTCCTGAAGATTACCACGCACATCCGTACAAACTCTCTCCAAATCACCGGAAAAACTCTCCTCCTCAGGCACAGCCGAAACCAATTTGGAGAATGACCCAAAAGACGGATGTCTCCCAGAACAACAAAAAAAAGGCGAACACCCAGCAGAAGAGGATGTATGGTTGTTAAGAGCAAATTCAGCAAGTGGCAGAAACTCAGACCACCCCTCTTCATTGTCTGCCACAAAACAATGCAAGAACTGCTCAACACCCTGGTTCTTCCTTTCTGTCTGGCCATTAGACTCAGGATGATATCCGGATGAAAACGACAAATGAACTCCCAACCTGTCACAAAAGGCACGCCAAAAACGAGCCACGAACTGAGGTCCCCTATCAGAAACAATGTCAGTAGGAACACCATGTAGTCTGACAATTTCCTTGACAAAGGCCTTAGCGAGTGTCTTAGCGCAAGGCAGTTTGATGAATTGAACCAAGTGACACATCTTACTAAAACGGTCCACGACCACCCAGATGACCGTGAAACCTTCAGAGGGGGGAAGGTCAGTAATAAAGTCCATAGCCAGATGTGTCCAAGGTGCACTAGGAACCTCCAGAGGGCAAAGCAACCCCGCAGCAGGAGCATGCGAAGACTTGGATCTAGCACACACAGTACATTGGCGCACCCACTTAATGACTTCCTTCTGCCATCCAGGCCACCAAAAACTGCGACCCACAAGTCTCTTGGTTTCAGAAATTCCTGGATGACCTGCCAACCGAGACTCATGACACTCAACAAACAAATCTCTCCTAAAGGTCCTAGGCACAAACAACCTCCCATGGGGAGTGTTAGATGGGGCATTCTCCTGAGCTTTAAGAATCTCATCCTCCAAAACGGAGTCCAAAGCAGCAATCACAACACCTTCTTGTAAAATGCGCTCCTCTTCCTCCTCAACACCGACCATGGGAGAAAAGCTGCGAGACAAAGCAGCCGCTTTAACATTCTTGGTACGCGGGATGTAAGTAACGGAAAAATTAAACCGCGAGAAAAAAAGTGCCCACCTAGCCTGACGGGCATTCAAGCGCTTGGCAGCATCAAGATAGATCAGATTTTTATGATCAGTGAAAACCTAAATGGGAAATTCAGCACCTTCCAAGAGGTGACGCCAGTGTTCAAATGCGAGTTTAATCGCCAGCAATTCCCGATTACCAATATCGTAATTAAGTTCAGTCTCAGAAAATTTTTTTGAAAAAAAGGCACAGGGATGTACTCCATCCTTGTTTTCCTGATACAACACCGCACCGACCCCCACCGAAGAAGCATCAACCTCAACCAAAAACGGCTTAGTCACATCAGGCTGCATAAGGATGGGAGCAGAGGTCAACCTCTCCTTTAGAAACACAAAAGCTTCAATGGCCTCAGAAGTCCACTGAACCGCATTAGCACCTTTCCTGGTGAGATTGGTCAGCGGTTTGACAATAATAGAAAAATTTTTTATGAATTTTCTGTAATTGGCGAAACCCAAAAGCCTCTGTATCGATTTCAAACCAATAGGCCTAGGCCATTCCTGCACAGCTTGAACTTTAACTGGGTCCATCTCAAAACCTTCACTGGAGATAATGTAGCCCAAAAAACTAATTCTCTGTACAGCAAACTCACATTTCTCCAGCTTAGCAAAAAGCGAATTATCCATTAATAACTGTAATACCTCACGTACGCTCCGCCAATGAGACTCCAGATCAGGCGAATAAATCAGAATGTCATCCAAATACACAACCACATTTTTGCCGATTAAAGGTCTAAGGATGTCATTAATAAGATTCTGAAAAAATGCTGGAGCCTTGGTAAGACCAAAAGGCATCACCAGATTCTCAAAATGACCCAGAGGAGTGTTAAAAGCAGTCTTCCATTCATCACCCTCCTTCATGCGCAACAAATTGTATGCCCCCCGGAGATCAATTTTAGAGAACCACTTGGCCCCCACTAACTAGTTAAATAAATCAGGAATCAATGGCAGTGGGTAAGGATTGCGTACAGTAATTTTATTAATCTCACGAAAGTCCAGACAAGGCCGTAAACCGCCATCTTTTTTTTTTACAAAAAAAAATCCAACAGCCACAGGAGACTTGGAAGGCCTAATGTGACCGGCGGCCAAGCTTGTCTGTATGTATTCCTCCAAAGCCTTTCTCTCAGGAATAGTAAGATTAAATAAACGACTTTTAGGAAGAGTCGCTCCAGGCACAAATTCAATGGTACAATCATAGTCTCTATGGGGAGGCAAAATTTGTGACTCCTCCTCAGAAAAAACTCTCCAAAAATCCTGAATAGGTACAGGTAATTCCCCTTTTTCCACCGCAGCAATACGTCCGTTACAACACTTGTCATAACACTTAGGGCTCCAGGACTTAATTTCATTGGTAGACCAATCCAGTACAGGATTGTGCAATTTTAACCAGGGTAACCCCAATATTACTGGAGAAGGCAAATTATCCAATACCACCAAATCCAAATTCACTTGATGAATACCGTTAATAGTGAGGGGAAATTCACAGACCTTATGAGTAACACTCTTCAAGGGAGAGCCATCAACAGAAACCACAGCAATAGGGGATGACAAAGTTTTAGGTTCTAATCTAAGTTTTTCCAAGAATCCCTCATCAATCACATTCAGAGTATAACCACAATCCACAAATACCCGAAATTCAATTAATTCATCCTGAGCAGCGGTAGTAGCAGATAGGAATACTCCCTTAGAATTTAAACAGGCAATACGTGCATGACTGACCATTTTTTTTTCTTTCTTCATACGAAGCACACAGGTCTTAATAAAATGACCAGAATTTCCGCAATAGAAGCACAAGCCTTCAGAAAGCCTGCGGTCTTTTTCCTGAGAGCGGGGTGCCATCGCCCCAATCTCCATCGGCTCTCCATTGTCAGCACAGACCCTCTCAGGACTCGGAGCTGACATAGCAGAGGATTTGCTCTCATTAACCCTTGCACGCAGTCTCCTGTCCACCCGTATAGCTAATTGCATTGCCTCCTGCAAGTTTCCAGGTGTGGGATAAGCAATCAGTAAATCCTTAACCCTTTCACCTAGCCCTGCAAGAAACAAACTTTTCAAAGCTGAATCATTCCACCCCACCTGGGCAGACCACCGACGGAAGAGAGAACAATATTTTTCCACATTACCTGATCCCTGTCTCAAACGTCTCAATTCAGACTCAGCAGATGAGACACGATCAGGATCATCGTACAACAAACCCAAAGCAGAAAAAAAACTATCCACTGATCTAAAGCACGGATCACTAGTTTGGAGAGAGAAGGCCCATCCCTGAGGATCTTTGCGCAAAAGTGACATTATGAACCCTATGCGCTGTGATTCATCACCAGAGGATCTGGGTCTCAAACGAAAATACAATAAACAAGCATTTTTAAAAGAAAAAAAACCTTGTTGTTCGCCAAAAAATAAATCAGGCAGACGTACCTTACGTTCCACAAAATGTGCTCCAGAACAGCTACTCACATGTTGTTGGAGCTCGGCCACCTCCAGAGAGAGTCCCCGCAGGCGTTGAGCCAAATCTCGAACTGAGACCATGATGGAAAACTGGAGGTCTTTCCTTAGAGAAAATTTTTTTTTTTTCTTTTTTTCTTTTAGGGCTGGACTTACTGTTATGATCTGCTACAGGGACTAAGGAAAGACAGGAGATCTGTCCCTACAATAGAACTAAACTAGATCCCTACGATGTAACGGGGAACCTGATCCTGCGATCAGACCCGCTAAAGTCCTCGGCTAGTCTGTACGAAGACCTATAGATGTGAGGGAGGGATCCCTACAAGAACTAGGGACTGGGGTAAGTTGGACACCTCCTAGCAGAAATAGTATCAGTCAAAGACAAACACACAACAAAAAGCATAGCGGTCAGAAGACCTAGCAAAACTAACAGAGAACGGCAACAGAGCACCAAGCTAGCTCAAGAGTAGTAAATACAAAGAAGTCCAGCAAGGCCAGGAGGGCGGAGCCGGATTAAATAGGCAAAAATGGTCATGTGACCAGCAAACTAAAAAAAACCTAACAGGAGAGTTCTAACACCCAGATTTGAACCGTGGAAGAGAAAAACCACAGTTCTAGTTCTCTGGCCTACACCAGAATCTTTTAAACAGATACATTTGTGTCTGAACAGTTAGCGAGACACTCAAACTTTTTTTTTTTTATGTAAAAAAGGCAAAAAGGTAGGTTACACCCACATTTGAACCGTGGAAGTGCAAAACCACAGTACTAATTCTCTGGCCAACGCCAGAATCTTTTAAACAGATATATTTGTGTCTGAACAGTCTGCGAGACACTAAAAACTGCTTTTTTTTTATGCAAAAGGTAGTATTACACCCTGATTTCAACCGTGGGAGAGGAAAACCACAGTTCCAGTTCTCTGGCCTACACTAAAATCTTTTAAACAGTTATATTTGTGTCTGAACAGTCAGCGAGACACTCAAACTGTTTTTTTTAAGCAAAAAGTTGGATTTCACCCAGATTTGAACCGTGGTAGAGGAAAACCACAGTTCTAGTTCTCTGGCCTACACCAGAATCTTTTAAACAGATATATTTGTGTCTGAACAGTCATCGAGACACTCAAACAGTTTTTTTTTATGGAAAAAGGTGAATTACAGCCAGATTTGAACCATGGAAGAGGAAAACCACAGTTCTAGTTCTCTGGCCTACACCAGAATGTTTTAAACAGCTATATTTGTGGCTGAACAGTCAGCGAGACACTCAAACTTTTTTTTTTTTGTAAAAAAGGAAAAATGGTGTATTACACCCAGATTTGAATCGTGGAAGAGGAAAACCACAGTTCTAGCTCTCTGGCCTCCACCAGAATCTTTTAAACAGATATATTTGTGTCTGAACAGGCAGCGAGACACTCAAACAGTTTTTTTTATCCAAAAAGGTGGATTACACCCAGATTTGAACCGTGGAAGAGGAAAATCAAAGTACTAGTTTTCTGGCCTACACCAGAATCTTTTAAACAGATATATTTGTGTCTGAAAAGATAGTGAGACACTCAAACTTTTTTTTTTCATGTAAAAAAGGCAAAAAGGTAGATTACTTCCAGATTTGAACCGTTGAAGAGGAAAACCACAGTTCTAATTCTCTGGCCTACGCCAGAATCTTTTAATCAGATATATTTCTGTCTGAACAGTCTGCGAGACACTGAAACTGTTTTTTTTTTAATGAAAAAAGGTGGATTACACTCAGATTTAAACCGTGGGAGAGGAAAACCACAGTTCTAGTTCTCTTTCCTACACCAGAATCTTTTAAACAGATATATTTGTGTCTGAACAGTCAGCGAGACACTCAAACAGTTATTTTTATGCAAAAAGGTGAATTACACCCAGATTTGAACCGTGGAAGAGGAAAACCACAGTTCTAGTTCTCTGGCCTACACCAGAATCTTTTAAACAGCTATGTTTGTGTCTGAACAGTCAGCGAGACACTCAAACTTTTTTTTTTATGTAAAAAAGGCAAAATGGTGTATTACACCCAGATTTGAACCGTGAAAGAGGAAAACCACAGTTCTAGTTCTCTGGCCTACATCATATTCTTCTAAACAGATATATTTGTGTCTGAACAATTAGCAAGACACGCAAACTGTTTTTTTTATGTAAAAAAGGCAAAAAGGTAGATTACACCCAGATTTGAACCGTGAAAGAGAAAAAACACAGTTCTAGTTCTCTGGCCTACACCAGAATCTTTTAAACAGATATATTTGTGTCTTAACAGTCAGCAAGACACTCAAACTGTTTTTTTTATGCAAAAAGGTGAATTACTCCCAGATTTGAACCGTGGAAGAGGAAACCCACAGTTCTAGTACTCTGGCCTACACCAGCATCTTTTAAACAGCTATATTTGTGTCTGAACAGTCAGCGAGACACTCCAACATTTTTTTTTTATGTAAAAAGGCAAAATGGTGGATTACACCCAGATTTGAACCGTGGAAGATTAAAACCACAATTCTAGTTCTCTGGTTTACACCAGAATCTTTTAAACAGATATATTTGTGTCTAAACAGTCAGTGAGACACTCAAACTGTTTTTTTATCCAAAAAGTTGGATTACAACTAGATTTGAACCTTGGAAGAGGAAAACCAAAGTACTAGTTTTCTGGCCAACACTAGAATCTTTTAAACAGAAATATTTGTGTCTGAACAGTTAACGAGACACTCAAACTTTTTTCTTTTATGTAAAAAAGGGAAAAAGGTAGATTACACCCACATTTGAACCGTGGAAGAGGAAAACCACAGTTATAATTCTCTGGCCTACGCCAGAATCTTTTAAACAGATATATTTGTGTCTGAACAGTCAGCGAGACACTCAAACTGTTTTTTTAAAGCAAAAAGTTGGATCACACCCAGATTTGAACCGTGGTAGAGGAAAACCACAGTTCTAGTTCTCTGGCCTATGCCAGAATCTTTTAAACAGATATATTTGTGTCTGAACAGACTGCGAGATACTGAAATGTTTTTTTTTAGGCAAAAAGGTGGATTACACCCAGATTTGAACCGTGGAAGAGGAAAACCAAAGTACTAGTTTTCTGGCCTACACCAGAATCTTTTAAACAGATATATTTGTGTCTGAATAGTAAGCGAGGCACTGAAACTGTTTTTTTTTTTCCAAAAATGTGGATTACACCCACATTTGAACCGTGGGAGAGGAAAACCACAGTTCTAGTTTTCTGGCCTACACCATATTCTTCTATACAGATATATTTGTGTCTGAACAATTGGCAAGACACTCAAACTGATTTTTCTATGTAAAAAAGGCAAAAAGGTAGATTACACACAGATTTGAACCGTGGAAGAGGAAAACCACAGTTCTAATTCTCTGGCCTACGCCAGAATCTTTTAAACAGATATATTTGTGTCTGAACAGACTGCGAGATACTGAAACGTTTTTTTTTGAGGCAAAAAGGTGGATTACACCCAGATTTGAACCGTGGAAGAGGAAAACCAAAGTACTAGTTTTCTGGCCTACACCAGAATCTTTCAAACAGATATATTTGTGTCTGAATAGTAAGCGAGGCACTGAAACTGTTTTTTTTTTTTGAAAAAATGTGGATTACACCCAGATTTGAACCGTGGGAGAGGAAAACCACAGTTCTAGTTCTCTTGCCTACACCAGAATCTATGAAACAGATATATTTGTGTTTGAACAGTCAGCAAGACACTCAAACTGTTTTTTTATGCAAAAAGGAGAATTACACCCAAATTTGAACAGTGGAAGAGGAAAACCACAGTTCTAGTTCTCTGGCCTACATCAGAATCTTTTAAACAGATATATTTGTGTCTGAACAGTAAGCGAGACACTCAAACTGTTTTTTTTATCCAAAAAGGTGGATTACACCCAGATTTGAACCGTGGAAGAGGAAAACCAAAGTACTAGTTTTCTGGCCTACACCAGAATCTTTTAAACAGATATAGTGGTGTCTGAACAGTCAGCAAGACACTCAAACTGTATTTTTTTATGCAAAAATGTGGATTACACCCAGATTTGAACTATGGAAGAGGAAAACCACAGCTATAGTTCTCTTGTTTACACCAGAATCTTTTAAACAGATATATTTATGTCTGATAAGTCAGCGAGACACTGAAATTGTTTTTTTTTTTATGCAAAAAGATAATTACACCCAGATTTGAACTGTGGAAGAGGAAAACCACAGTACTAGTTCTCTGGCCTACACCAGAATCTTTTAAACAGATATATTTGTGTCTGAACAGTCTGCGAGACACTGAAACTGTTTTTTTTTAAACAAAAAGGTGGATTACACCCAGATTTCAACCATGGGAGAGGAGAACCACAGTTCCAGTTCTCTGGCCTGCACCAAAATCTTTTAATCAGCTATATTTGTATCTGAACAGTCAGAAAGACACACAAACTGTTTTTTTATGCAAAAGGGTGAATTACACCCAGATTTGAACCGTAGAAGAGTAAAACCACTGTTCTACTTCTCTGGCCTACACCAGAATCTTTTAAACAGCTATATTTTTGTCTGAACAGTCAGCCAGACACTCAAATATTTTTCATGTAAAAAAGGCAAAATGGTGGATTACACCCAGATTTGAACCATGGAAGAGAAAAAACAGAGTTCTAGTTCTCTGGCCTACACCAGAATCTTGTAAACAGATATATTTGTGTCTGAACAGTCAGCGAGACACTGAAATAGTTTTTTTTTATGCAAAAAGATGGATTACACCCAGATTTGTACAGTGGAAGAGGAAAACCATAGTTCTAATTCTCTGGCATACGCCAGAATCTTTTAAACAGATATATTTGTGTCTGAACAGTCTGCGAGACACTGAACCTGTTTTTTTTTTATGCAAAAAGGTGGATTACACCCACATTTGAACAATCGAAGAGGAAAACCACAGTTCTAGTTCTCTGGCCTACACCAGAATCTTTTAAACGGATATATTTGTGTCTGAATAGTAAGCGAGGCATTGAAACTGTTTTTTTTTTTGGAAAAATGAGAATTATACCCAGATTTGAACCGTGGGAGAGGAAAATCACAGTTCTAGTTGTCTGGCCTACACCAGAATCTTTTAAACAGATATATTTGTGTCTGAACAGTCAGCGAGACACTCAAACTGTTTTTTTTACGTTAAAAAGGCAAAATGGTGGACTACACCCAGATTTGAACCGTGGAAGAGGAAAACCACAGTTCTATTTCTCTTGCCTACACCAGAATCTTTTAAACAAATATATTTGTGTCTGAACAGTCAGCTAGTCACTCAAACTGCTTTTTTTATACAAAAAGGTGGATTACACCCAGATTTGAACCATGGAAGAGGAAAACCACAGTTCTAGTTCTCTGGCCTACACCAGAATCTTTTAAACAGATATAATTGTGTCTGAACAGTCAGCAAGACACTCAAACTGTTTTTTTTTATGCAAAAAGGTGGACTACACCCAGATTTGAACCGTGGGAGAGGAAAACCACAGTTCTAGTTCTCTTGCCTACACCAGAATCTTTTAAACAGATATATTTGTATCTAAACAGTCAGCGAGACAATCCAACTGTTTTTTTATGTAAAAAAGGCAAAATGGTGGATTACACCCAGATTTGAACCGTGGAAGAGGAAAACCACAGTTCTATTTCGCTGGCCTACACCAGAATCTTTTAAACAGATATATTTGTGTCTGAACAGTCAGCGAGACACTCAAACTGTTTTTTTTATACAAAAAGATGGATTACACCCAGATTTGAACCGTAGAAGAGGAAAACCAAAGTACTAGTTTTCTGGCCTACACCAGAATTTTTTAAACAGATATATTTGTGTCTGAACAGTTAGCGAGGCACTCAAGCTGTTTTTTTTATGTAAAAAAGGCAAAAAGGTGGATTACACCCAGATTTGATCCGTGGAAAAGGAAAGCCACAGTGCTAATTCTCTGGCCTATGCAAAAATCTTTTAAACAGATATATTTGTGTCTGAATAGTAAGCGAGGCACTGAAACTGTTGTTTTTTTGCAAAAATGTTTATTACACCCAGATTTGAACAGTGGAAGAAGAAAACTACAGTTCTAGTTCTCTTGCCTACGCCAGAATCTTTTAAACAGATATATTTGTGTCTGAACAGTCAGCGAGACACTTAAACTGTTTTTTTATACAAAAAGGTGGATTACAACCAGATTTGAACCGTGGAAGAGGAAAACCACAGTTCTATTTTTCTGGCCTACACCAGAATCTTTTAAACAGATATGTTTGTGTCTTAGCAGTCAACAAGACACTCAAACTGGTTTGTTTTATGCAAAACGGTGGATTACACCCTGATTTCAACCGTGGGAGAGGAAAACCGCAGTTCCAGTTCTCTGGCCTACTCCAAAATCTTTTAAACAGCTATATTTGTGTCTGAACAGTCAGCGAGACACTGAAACAGTTTTTTTTATGTAAGAAAGGCAAAATGGTGGATTACACCCAGATTTGAACCGTGGAAGAGGAAAACCACAGTTCTAGTTCTCTGGCCTACACCAGAATCATTTAAGCAGATATATTTGTGTCTGAACAGTCAGCGAGACACTCAAACTGTTTTTTTTATACAAAAAGGTGGATTACACCCAGATTTGAAACGTGGAAGAGGAAAACAAAAGTACTAGTTTTCTGGCCTACACCAGGATCTTTTAAACAGATATATTTGTGTCTGAACAGTAGTGTTGAGCCACCCCCATAGTGTTCGAGTTTGGTTCGGTTCGGTTCGTCAAACACCCGAACTGTTCGTCGAACACCTTCGAATACCTTTAAAACCAATGGCAGGCAAATAAAAACACCTAGAAACACATAGAAAACACCTTCAAAGGTGTCCAAAAGCTGACATACTGCTCAGAAGGCACAACTAACACTTGGAAAAGTGACAAGTATATAAAGTCATGTGAAAAGAAAAGAGGTGGAGGAGTAAAAGGAGGGGGAGACACAGATATAGGCATGTCATGCCCTTATAAAACCAAAGAAGTGTGAAGCCGACACGGCCAGTCCGTTCCTTCCCGTGCGACCTCCGTGTCGCCTACTTTGTGCCAGAGCTGCAGTGGACCCTGACGGCCAGCCCCCCTCTCCCAATACTGGTGCCTGTCCGCTGGTGGGTCAAGCGAGCCCCCCTGTGGTGGAGGCAGGTCTAAGCTTTTTAATTTAAATTGTCTCTCTAATTTGAATGAATACACTTTAAATCCTTTTACAAGGATCTATTGGAGTGCAAGTCTCATGCCAGCAGCCACGTAATTCCATCTCCAATACCGTCCACTAAAGCTGCTGCAGTTAAAAAGCTTTTATAAGGATCGAGCTCGGCGGTCCACCGCAAGGCGTCCTACCGCCAGTCCCAGCCCCTATGCCTTGGGGTGCGTCCTGATGCTCTTCACTGAGTATCCCGGGGTCTCGAAGCATTTCCTTTGAAAAAATTAAGTGTCCAAACTACAGGTGGTGTAGCTTGCTTAACAGCCGGGATAATCCGCAGACTAGCAGACACTGCTACTAGGCACAAAGTATTTCCTGGGCTAGATACAGTTAAAAATTTGTAACTAGATACTCTCGTTGGATGCTGAGAAAGCATTCCATAGAGTCTCCTGGCACGCCATATATTATTCTCTTAAAAAGCTTGGGGTAGTGGTCTAGGGGACCGTTTTATAGCCAAAATCACGGGCCTGTATCGCAATACGTCACCTAGGCTGAAGATAAATGGAACTGTAGCACCCCGAGGGCTCGGTTGCTACAGAGGTATTGCACTTCACTCAGAGGTGTGATATCTCACTCTCAGGTAAGGATGGAGTGTGGATCAGGACCCAGACACCTGCATGCATTACACCACATTGCCGTGGGGCAGGGAGACCAATATGCCCCTGAGATGGGCACGACAGTCCCTGTCCCTGGCTGGAGTGGGGGGAGGGAACACTGAGGAAGGGGAACCCTGTAGTGCAGGAGCAGGGAGGAAGCAGTTCCTGGGTGCATTGAGAAGGGAGTATAAAAGGTGGGCACCATCTTAGTCCAGTGCAGAGAAGTCTGAGCAGAAGTGACAGGGAGCAGGGGCTCTGCATGAGCTCTGCTCCGGAGGCGGGCCTAGTAACAGAGGCCCAGGGCTGGAAGAGGGAGAAGGAAGGAAGAGGAGCGGAGAAGGCTCGAGGAACGAGGAACGAAGGGATCCCAGGGGTGCGGATGGGCGAGTCACCACCGCACGCCCGAATCCACCTGTGTAGAGGGGTCATGCCAAAGGGGGAGACCGGTCCCCGAAACTAGTGGAGGCGGGAAACGACCCTCAGCTAGAAACCGGAGGCTGTGAGATTTTTTGTGGCGAAGCCCTTCGCTACACCCGCTAGGAAGGCACCGCATAGGGTCAGGGAAACTGGCGCCAAGTTTACCAAGAGGAGGCCCGAGGCAGCCGGACAGAAGCATTGGTAAGAAAGGCCAGACAAAGGACACACAAAGGGGGTCCTGTGAAGTGCTCCAAAGTTATCTGGGCATTGTCTGAGCCCCTCACCTGGTGAGCACAGTACGGCGTGGGCAGCCGTTTCCTGCAGAAGTGGTCTGGATAATAAGAACTGTGAGTAAAGACCCTGGACTGCATCACTGACTCCGTGTCGTTACTGCTGCTGCCCTGCATCATCACGCCCATCCTCTGTATACACTGCCCTGAGGCTAAACTCCTCCTGTGGGGAGTTATAGTACGCTCTGCTGCACCCACAACACCAGCCTCAGCGGTCTGCCCTGCAGCGGCGGTTCACTCTGACCGCAATCCACGGGTGGCGTATTCGGACATTTAAACATCAAAACCACATAAATAGTTCTGCCCTGGTTTTATGTGAGCCACTGAGCCCTGAGCCACGAAACCGGGTCGCCGCCACGGAGAATACAACCACCAGCATCCACCAAAAAGGGTCCGGCTCTGGGTGTCCCAAGGCCCAGGGGGCGTGTCAGAACATTTTCATCACCTTTCATAATCACCAATGGGACAAGGCAGGGATATCCTCTGTCCCCTCTCTTATACATCCTAGTGACGGAGCTCCTGCTCTCATCAATTCGCCACAACCCCAATATTAGGTGGATTGAGGTGGGAGGCACTGAGTACAAGTGCTCTGCATTTGCTGATGATGTCCTATTATATATCACTCAATCACATATATCCACCCCTGCTGTTATGGCTGAAATAGATCACTTTGTTGCATGGTCAAATTTTAAAATCATTGCAGCGAAGCCTGAGGCCCTTGATGTCTCCCTCCACAAATCCATACAGGATTCCATCCAGTCCAACTTTCCCTTTGCCTGGCCCTCACAGGGTATCAAATACTTAGGAATTCCTATTCATAGAGACCTCTCCCGTCTATGTTATCTTAATTTTGGGCCCTTTATTGAACAACTCCATACAGACCACGGTTGGCAAGTTAGAACTGTAAGATTCACTACGTGAACCACTGGTGTTTTGTGGAAAAGCACATGTACACTGTGTTCCAAATTATTATGCAAAAAGTGTTTAGGAGTGATAAGGGAAGAATTTGTTTGTTTGTCAGTTAAACTCATTGATGGTATTGTGTGTCAGGGCTCTTTATATCACCGTAAGCAATTGCAGACACCTGTGCTAATTAGTTTGGCAGGTGTGTCCAATGAAAGGCAAGACTACTTAAGAAGGCTGTCCCACATTATTAAGCAGCCTACATTTTCTGCCAAAATGGGAAAGAAAAAGGATGTGTCGACTGCTGAGAAGCAACAAATTGTGGAGTGTTTAGGTCAAGGCATGAATACAATCAACATTGCCAAGACACTTCATCCTGATCATCGCACAGTCAAGAAGTATGTATCTGATTTACAGTACACACTGTTATGTTCTGCTACCAGAGCTAAGGAAAGAGAGGAGATCTGTCCCTACGATAGAACTCAGCTTAATCCCTACGATGTAACAGGGGACCTGATCCTGCGATCAGACCTGCTAAATTCCTAAGCTAGTCTGTACGGAGACCTATAGATGTGAGGAAGGAATCCCTACAAGTACTAAGGACTGGGATGAATATGGGACACCTCCTAACAGAAATAGTAGCAGACAGACGAACAAACAAAATATATAGAACATAGAGGTCAGTAGACCAAGCAAACTAACAGAGCAAGACACAGAGCACAGGCTAGCTAGAAAGTAGATATACAATGAAGTCCAGCAAAGCCAGAAGGGCGGAGCAGGATTAAATAGGCCAACAAGGTCATGTGACCAGCAAAGGAAAAAAAACCTAAGAGCAAGGTTCTAACAGTACCCCCCCTTCTAAGAGGATCCTCCGGATCCCCTAGGACCAGGCTTATCAGGAAATCTCCAGTGAAACGCTCTGATAAGTCTGGACGCGGAAACATCATCCGACCTCACCCAAGAGTTATCCTCGGGACCGAAACCTTTCCAGGCCACAAGATACTGCAAACTACCTCTATACCGTCTAGAGTTAAGGATGCGAGAAATTTCATATTCCCCGTCCTCCACCACCGGAGGAACAGAGGCAGAGGCGTCACAATCCGATACAACAGCTTTTTTCAACAGAGAGACTTGAAATACCGGATTAATTCTCCAGGAGGTAGGAACCTCCAACCTAACAGCAGATTGGTTGACAACCTGAAGCACCTTAAAGGGCTCTACAAACTTGGGACCCAATTTCTTTGAAGGAATCCTCAACCGCAGATTCCTAGAGGACAACCAAACCATGTCACCAACAGCGAACAAAACCTCCTGTCGTTTCCTATCAAAGTAGTCTTTAGATTTTCTGTTGGCCTCCTGAAGATTACCACGCACATCCGTCCAAACTCTCTCCAAATCACCGGAAAAATTCTCCTCCTCAGGCACGGCAGATCCCAACTTGGAGAACGACCCAAATGACGGATGTCTCCCAGAACAACAAAAAAAAGGCGAACACCCAGCAGAAGAAGATGTATGATTGTTCAGAGCAAATTCAGCAAGTGGCAGAAACTCAGACCACCCCTCTTGATTGTCTGGCACAAAACAACGCAAGAACTGCTCAACATCCTGGTTTTTCCTTTCTGTCTGGCCATTAGATTCAGGATGATATCCGGACGAGAACGACAAATGAACTCCCAACCTATCACAAAAGGCACGCCAAAAACGAGCCACGAACTGAGGACCCCTATCAGAAACAATGTCAGTAGGAACGCCATGAAGTCTGACAATTTCCTTGACAAAGGCCTTAGCGAGAGTTTTAGCGCAGGGCAGTTTGACGAAAGGAACCAAGTGACACATCTTGCTAAAACGGTCCACGACCACCCAGATGACAGTAAAACCCTCAGAGGGGGGAAGGTCAGTTATAAAGTCCATAGCCAAATGTGTCCAAGGAGCACTGGGAACCTCCAAAGGACAAAGCAACCCCGCAGCAGGAGTATGTGAGGACTTAGATCTAGCACATATAGTACATTGACGCACCCACTTAATGACTTCCTTCTGCCATCCAGGCCACAAAAAACTGCGACCCACCAGTCTCTTGGTCTCAGAGATTCCGGGATGACCTGCCAACCGAGATTCGTGACACTCAACAAACAAATCTCTCCTAAAGGTCCCAGGCACAAACAACCTCCCATGAGGAGTGTTAGAAGGGGCATTCTCCTGTGCTTTAAGAATCTCATTTTCCAAAACGGAGTCCAAAGCAGCTATCACAACACCTTCTTGTAAAATGTTCTCCTCTTTCTCAGCACCGACTATGGGAGAAAAACTGCGAGACAAGGCATCCGCCTTAACATTCTTAGTACCAGGGATGTAAGTAATGGAGAAATTAAACCGCGAGAAAAACAGTGCCCACCTAGCCTGACGGGCATTCAGGCGCTTGGCAGCATCAAGATATATCAGATTTTTAAGAACCTGAACGGGAAATTCCGCATCTTCCAAGAAGTGGCGCCAGTGTTCAAATGCGAGTTTAATAACCAATAATTCCCGATTACCAATATCATAATTCAGTTCAGTCTCCGAAAATTTTTTTGAAAAAAAGGCACAGGGATGTAATCCATCCCCGTTATCCTGAGACAATACTGCGCCAACCCCCACAGAGGAAGCATCAACCTCAACCAAAAACGGCCTAGTCACATCAGGCTGCATAAGGATGGGAGCAGAGGTGAACCTCTCCTTGAGATACACAAAAGCTTCAATGGCCTCAGAAGACCACTGAACCGCATCAGCACCTTTCCTGGTGAGATCAGTCAGAGGTTTGACAATACTAGAAAAAATTTTTATGAATTTTCTGTAGTAATTGGCGAAACCCAAAAACCTCTGTATCGATTTCAAACCAATAGGCCTAGGCCATTCCTTCACAGCCTGAACCTTAACCGGATCCATCTCAAAACCTTTGCTGGAGATAATGTAGCCCAAAAAACATTCTCTGTACAGCGAACTCACATTTCTCCAGCTTAGCAAAAAGCGAATTGTCCATTAATAACTGTAATACCTCACGCACGCTCCGCCAATGAGACTCCAGATCCGGCGAATAAATCAAAATGTCATCCAAATATACAACCACATTTTTGCCGATCTAAGGTCTAAGGATGTCATTAATCAGATTCTGAAAAAATGCAGGAGCATTAGTAAGACCAAAAGGCATAACCAGATTCTCAAAATGACCCACAGGAGTGTTAAAAGCAGCCTTCCATTCATCACCCTCCTTCATGCGCAACAGATTGTATGCCCCCTTAAGGTCAATTTTAGAGAACCACTTGGCCCCCATTAACTGGTTAAACAGATCAGGAATCAATGGCAGTGGGTAAGGATTGCGTACAGTAATTTTGTTAATCTCACGAAAATCCAGACAAGGACGTAAACCGCCGTCCTTTTTTTTTACAAAAAAAAATCCAACCGCCACAGGAGACTTAGAGGGCCTAATGTGACCGGCGGCCAAACTTGTCTGTATGTATTCCTCCAAAGCCTTCCTCTCAGGATTAGTAAGGTTAAATAAACGACTTTTAGGAAGAGTCGCTCCAGGGACAAATTCAATAGAACAATCATAGTCTCTATGGGGAGGCAAAACCTGCGATTCCTTCTCAGAAAAAACTCTCCAAAAATCCTGAATAGGAACAGGCAATTCTCCCCTATCCAAAGCTGCAATACGCCCGTTACAACACTTGTCATAACATTTATGGCTCCAGGATTTAATTTCACTGGTAGACCAATCCAGTACAGGATTGTGAAATTTTAACCAGGGCAATCCCAATATTACTGGAGAAGGCAAGTTATTCAAAACTACCAAATCCAATTTCTCATGGTGAACACCATTAATAGTGAGAGGAAATTCACAGACCTTGAGAGTAATATTCTTCAAAGGGGAACCATCCACAGAAACCACAGCAATGGAGGATGATAAAGGTTCAGGTTTTAAATTGAGTCTTTCCACGAATCCCCCATCAATTACATTCAGAGTAGACCCGCAATCAACAAACACCCGAAATTCCATTAATTTTTTCTGAGCAATCGTGGAAGCAGCTAAAAATATACCCTTGGAATTTAAACAGGCAATACGGGCGTGACTGACCATTTTTTTTTCTTTCTTCATACGAAGCTCACAGCCTTTAATCAAATGACCAGATTTTCCGCAATAGAAACACAAGCCTTCAGAAAATCGACGGTCTTTTTCTTGAGAGCGAGGTGCCACCGATCCAATCTCCATCGGTTCACCACTGTTAGTACACACATTCTCATAACCAGAAACTGACATAGCAGAGGATTTGCTCTCATTAACCCTAGCACGCAGTCTCCTATCCACCCGTATAGCTAATTGCATAGCCTGTTGCAAATCTTCAGGTGTAGGATAAGCAATTAGCAGGTCTTTAGCCCTTTCACTGAGCCCAGCAAGAAATAGACTTTTCAGAGCAGAATCGTTCCACCCTGTTTGAGTAGACCAACGACGGAAATGAGTACAATATTTTTCCACATTACCTGATCCCTGTTTTAAACGTCTCAACTCAGTCTCAGCTGATGCGACACGGTCAGGATCATCATATAATAGTCCCAAAGCAGAAAAAAAACTATCCACTGATCTGAAGCATGTATCACTAGGTTGCAAAGAAAAGGCCCACTCCTGAGGCTCTTTGCGCAAAAGTGACATTATGAACCCTACGCGCTGGGATTCATCCCCAGAGGACTTAGGTCTCAAACGAAAATACAATAAGCAAGCATTTTTGAATGAAAAAAATTCTCGGTGTTCACCAAAAAATAAATCCGGCAAACATACCTTAGGCTCCAAGAAATGTGCTCCAGGACAGTTACTCACGTGCTGACGGAGCTCGGCCACCTCCAGAGAGAGTCCCTGCAGGCAATGAACCAAATCCTGAACCGACACCATGATGGAACAGAAAAATCTTTCCTTAGAGAATTTGCTGGCTGGACTTAGTGTTATGTTCTGCTACCAGAGCTAAGGAAAGAGAGGAGATCTGTCTCTACGATAGAACTCAGCTTAATCCCTACGATGTAACAGGGGACCTGATCCTGCGATCAGACCTGCTAAAGTCCTAAGCTAGTCTGTACGGAGACCTATAGATGTGGGGAAGGAATCCCTACAAGTACTAAGGACTGGGAGGAATATGGGACACCTCCTAACAGAAATAGTAGCAGACAGACGAACAAACAAATTATATAGAACATAGAGGTCAGTAGACCAAGCAAACTAACAGAGCAAGACACAGAGCACAGGCTAGCTAGAAAGTAGATATACAATGAAGTCCAGCAAAGCCAGAAGGGCGGAGCAGGATTAAATAGGCCAACAAGGTCATGTGACCAGCAAAGGAAAAAAAACCTAAGAGCAAGGTTCTAACACACACATGTGTGTGCTGATAAGGTAAAATTGAGGACTCATTCCTACAGGCAATTACGTCAGGTTAAAAGAGCAGCGGCAAAAAAGCCTTGTCATAGCAGCAGACAAGTTTTTGAAGCTGCTGGTGCCTCCAACGTCCCCCGAACAACAAGATGCAGAGTCCTTCAGAGGTTAGCAGCTGTGCGTAAGCCATCCTGTCGACCTCCTCTATCCAATGCACACAAGCAGAAACGGCTCCAGTGGGCCAAACAATACATGAAGACTGACTTCAAAACTGTTTTGTTCACCGATGAGTGCCGTGCAACGCTCGATGGTCCAGATGGATGGAGTGGAGGATGGCTGGTTGAAGGACACCCCACGCAAACAAGGCTACAACGCCAACAAGGAGGAGGTGGAGTAATGTTTTGTGCTGGAATCATGGGGAGAGAGATTGTCGGCCCCTTTAGGATCCCTGAAGGGGTAAACATGAACTCCATAATATATGTGGAGTTTCTCAAACAGCACTTCCTGCCATGGTTCAAGAAGAAGAACCGTGTATTCCACAGCAAGATCATTTTCATGCATGATAATGCACCGTCTCATGCTGCACATAACACATCTGCATCTCTAGCTGATATGGGCATAAAAGGGGACAAACTTATGGTGTGACTCCCATGCTCCCCTGACCTCAACCCCATTCAGAACCTCTGGAGCATCATTAAAAGGAGTGTCTATGATAGCGGGAGGCAGTTCACATCTAAGCAACAGCTCTGGGAGGGTATTCTGTCCTCATGCAAAACAATTGAAGCTGAAACCATCCAAAACCTGACAAATTCAATGGACGAGACAGTTCAGAACTCCTTTCGAACAAGGGGTCCTATGTGCAAATGTAACATCACCTAGAATAAAGTTTTGAGTTGAAAACTGTTTGATTTCAGTTTCTAATAAACTGCTAATGCTTATAATTTCAAAAATGACAATTTTTTTGTTCTTTAGTAAAAGGTTGATCGAAGAGTGTGGGGGATCTAAGAGTGTGGCAACACAGTCGTCAGGATTACTTCGAATTCTGACAATCTGAGGGTCATGTTGCAGGTAGTGCAGCAAGAAGGCACTCATGTGTCTTGCGCATCTAGGAGACTCAAAATTATTTTCCGTGCTAGATGCAGCTAAAAATTATTATTAATTTGAAAGCTGGTGGAGCTTAGTATAGATGGCCTAATAGAATCAGTACTGCACACTGCTACAAAGCCCAAATTATTTTCCAGCCAAGATACAGATAAACATGATTAGTAATTTTAAAGCTTAAAACAGTTGGTGAGGTGATTTTAACAAATCATCAAGCTTTTACTCTCCCCAGGATGACACAGGGGTAGAAAAGTCGTTTCGGATCCATGATTTGCTCATCTTTATGAACGTGAGTCTGTCTACATTAACAGTGGAGAGTCGCGTGCGCTTATCTGTCAGCACACCACCAGCAGCGCTGAACACACGTTCAGACAGAACGCTGGCTGCGGGGCATGACAAGATCTCCAAGGCGTAAGTGGCGAGCTCCGGCCATTTATCCAGATTGGAAGTCCAAAAAGAGCAAGGGTCTAGTGACACAGTCATGGCTTCAATGTTTACTTGGAGATACTCCTGTACCATCGTCTCTAGGCGTTGACTATGTGTCAGACTTCTTGTCTCCTGTGGCCTTGCAAAGGATGGGCTAAAAAAGTGGTGAAATGATTCCGCAAAATTGATGTTACCAGCAGATACTGTGCTTCTGTTACGGTTTGAGTGCTGAACACTCGATGGTCCCACGGTTGGTACGTTGGAACTGTGAGATTCACTACGTGCACCACTGGTGTTTTGTGGAAAAGCACATGTAAGATTCTGCAACAGTCTCTGCTGATACTCCTGCATGCGTGCATCCCTTTCTATGGCAGGAATAATTTCTGCAAATTTACTTTTGTACCAGGGATCTAACAGTGTGGCAACCCAGTAGTCAGGATTATTTCTAATTCTCACAATTCGAGGGTCATGTTGCAGGTAGTGCAGCAAGAAGGCACTCATGTGTCTTGCGCATCCAGGAGCACCAAGTCCCTGTTGTGTTGGTGGCGAGGTAACAATCATGCTTCCTTCCTCTGTCCTCTCCCCCCAACCTCGCACAACAGAAATGTGATCAAGGTCTCCCTCATCTGATGAGTCTTCCATCAGTTGGTCCTCCACTTCTTCCTGGGGTCCTGCACCTTCCTCACTAGTTTGGCTGCTAGCATGCGTCCTGCTAAAACCATCTACCCCACCCTCACATGCCTGCCGCCTTGGCGCTGCCGACCGTCTGGACCTTGCAGATGTTAGCCCTTCCGCATACAACTCCTCCTCCTCTACTTCCTCCACCTCCTCTTGTGCCACCACCTGACTCCGAATTCTGTTTAACATGTGCTCCAGCATGTAAATCACCGGAATAGTCATGCTGATAATGGCATCGTCAGCACTAAACATCTTCGTCGCCATTTCAAAACTGTGCAGAAGGGTGCATAGGTCCCTGATCTGAGACCACTCCTCCAGCGTGATTTGCCCCACCTCTGGATCTCGTTGGCCCAGGCTATACGTCAGAACGTATTTCACCAGGGCTTGTGGGTGCTGCCACTGTCGCTGCAACATGCGCAGAGTTGAATTCCACCGGGTAGGCACATCGCATTTTAGCCGGTGAAGTGGCAGGCCCAATGACTTCTGTAGAGATGTAATTCACTGAGCAGCGGGATGCGAACGGCGAAAGTGAGCACACAGCGACTGTGCCCTCTGCAGAAGGCCATCTAGTCCGGGATAGTCGGCTAAAAATTGCTGGACAACCAGGTTCAACACGTGAGCCATACAAGGTTTGCGGCATTGTCGCACACGGCCTTCCCTGGTTTCAGGTCCAGTGGAGACAAACATTCATGAAATTGGTTCTCCAGAGCTGACCACAACTCCTCAGCTGTGTGACTCTCATTTCCCAGACATTTCAAAGTAAAAACCGCCTGATGACGTTGAGCCCTGCTGCCAGAATAGTAAGGAGGTGTGCACTATCCCTTCTGTGCAGTTAGAAAGCTTGTGGCATGACCAGACAGGCTTTGGGTGCAGGTGGAGGACCGAGAGGAGGTTGAGGAGGCAGAAGCAGTGGAGGAACTTTGAGATAAAGAGGATTGACGCACAACTCGTGGGGACGGCAAGACTTGGACAGCAGCCCCTTGTCCAGCTGTCACCATAGTTACCCAGTGCCCAGTCAGCGACATGTAACGCACCTGTCCATGCCTACTCGTCCAAGTGTCTGTGGTGAAATGCACCCTGTCACAAACAGAGTTTCTCAAAGAAGCGGTGATGTTGTGTGCGACATGCTGGTGGAGCGCAGGCACACCTTTCTTTGAGAAGTAGTGCCGACTGGGCATCTGGTACTGGGGCACTGCGACGGACATAAGGTCTTGAAAATCCTCTGTGTCCACCAGGCGGAAAGGCAGCATTTCTGTAGCCAAGAGCTTGCAGATGGTGAAATTCAACCTCTTAGCTTTCTCATGGCTAGGAGGAAATGGTCTTTTACTTGTCCACATCTGAGGGACCGAGGGCTGGCTGTTGTGCTTAGACGGGGTTGAGAAGGGTGTCCCCGGCAAACTGCCAGTCTGTGAGGAAGATGCAGGCGGACATGTTATGTTGCTTGATCCAAAGGTGGTTCTATCGATGTCGGACAGCGCTCAACACCAGCTGGTGTTACCACCTCCAAAGAAAATGATGACCTGCCAATCACGCTAGCTGTTGCGGGTAAAGAGGTGGCAGGTCTGCGTCCCAAAACAGGTGTGACTGCTGTCCCCCCAAGTCACAGAGGATGAAGAGGCTGCGGATGCACAAGATGTGGCAGACGGTGGTTGGCCCGGCCGGCTAGGCCGCATTGTAGCACAGTGAGCTTCCCACTGCAACTTATGCTTCATGTCCATGTGCAGGTTCATGCATGAAGTACTCAAACTATTTATTTTTTGTACTCTACTTAGCTTTTGATGACAAATGTTACAGATAACATGAGTTGGGTCATCTTTATCGATCTGAAAAAATGCCCAGGCTATGCAAGGCTTAGCACCCATGCGACCTGAAGAGCCACTACGACTTGTGGTCAGAGGCAGAGTTGTGTTTGAGAATGCAGTTGTTGACGTGCTTCAAGTACTACATCTCTGTCCAGGAAGGCGCAACCTGACCTCGTCGTCACTAGCATCCTCCTCCACCTCCTCTGCTGACCTCATCTCTTGGCTGACTGTGGGTTGACAGTAAGTGGGATCTCCAACCTCATCATCATCACCCTGTGTGTTATCACACCCGTCGTCCTCAGAGCCAATCTGTTCCTGCCCTGACAAAAAACTAAAGTTGTCACTCCAATCAGGTATTTGAGTCTCATCATCGTCTTCCTCATTGTCTCCACCAACGGGAGTTACAGTTTGGGAACGAGGGACTACATTATGGTCAGAACCTTCTGTGTCTGGTCCTGGATCCGACTCATAAAGATTCTGGGCATAAGTGCAGATCATTTCCTCGTCTGGATTCACAGTAGCTCTGGAGCCGACCTCTGATTCCCAGGCTATAGTATGAGTAAACAGCTCTGCAGACTCAACCATCTGTTCTACCCCATACTCAGACAGGCAGCTGGAGACTTGGGAGCTGTGAGGAAGCAAGTGTGATTGGGGTGACACCTCTGAGGACTGGAGTATTTGTGATGTTGAAGTTGAGGTGGAGGAGAGCCCACTTAAAGGAGCACTTGATATCCGTTGAAGCACCTGCTGTTTTTGTGCCTCATCTGGAACTTGTAGCGATTGGCGTGGCCATAAGAAAGGGATCTTATCATATTGTCCGCTAAAAGAAGTAGACATCTTAGTTTGGCTGGAATATGGTCTTTCTTCTGCAGAGGTTACTGTTGCTTTAACACCTACCCCAAGGACACAACCTTTTTTCCCCTTCCCAACACGCCTATTCCCCTTTCCACCAGCAGCAGGCCTTTTTCCACTAATTTTGGTGGTTAACTAATTCACAACTATGGAGTTGTTTGCACAAAAAAACAATGAATGGGAACCGAGCAGAGCTGAGTGGCCAAACTGTGGTATTAAGCCAAAAGTATTGGCTGGGTTAGATGCAGATAAAAATTATATTGAATTTGCAACCTGATGGAGCTCAGTAAAGATGGACTAATAGAACAAGTCCCACACACTGCTGGAAGCTGAAATATTTTTTCAGAGCTAGATGCAGTAAAAAATTATATTGAATTTGCAACCTAATGGAGGTTAGTATAGATGGACTAATAGAACAAGTCCCACACACTGCTAGAAGCCAAAATATTTTTTCAGAGCTAGATGCAGTAAAAAATTAGATTGTATTTGCAACCTGATGGAGGTCAGTATAGATGGACTAATAGAACAAATCCCACACACTGCTACAAGCTGAAATATTTTTTCAGAGCTAGATGAAGAAAAAAATTATATTGAATTTGCAACCTGATGGAGGTCAGTATAGATGGACTAATAGAGCAAGTCTCACAAACTGCGAGAAGCCTAAATATTTTTTCAGAGCTAGATGCAGAAAAAAATTATATTGAATTTGCAACCTGATGGAGGTCAGTATAGATGGACTACTAGAACAAGTCCCACACACTGCTGCAAGCGGAAATATTTTTTCAGAGCTACATGCTGAAAAAAATTATATTGAATTTGCAACCTGATGGAGGTTAGTATAGATGGACTAATAGAAGAAGTCCCACACACTGCTAGAAGTCGAAATATTTTTTCAGAGCTAGATGCAGAAAAAAATTATATTGAATTTGCAACCTGATGGAGGTCAGTATAGATGGACTTATAGAACAAGTCCCACACACTGCTACAAGCTGTAATATCTTTTCAGAGCTAGATGCAGAAAAAAATTATATTGAATTTGCAACCTGATGGAGGTTAGTATAGATGGACTAATAGTACAAGTCCCACACACTGCTAAAAGCCTAAATATTTTCTCAGAGCTAGATGCAGAAAAAAATTAAATTGAATTTGCAACCTGATGGAGGTCAGTATAGATGGACTAATAGAACAACTCCCACACACTGCTAGAAGCCTAAATATTTTTTCAGAGCTTGATGCAGAAAAAAATTATATTGAATTTGGAACCTGATGGAGGTCAGTAAAGATGGACAAATAGAACAAGTCTCACACACTGCTACAAGCTGAAATATTTTTTCAGACCTAGATGCAGAAAAAAATTATATTGAATTTGCAACCTCATGGAGGTTAGTATAGATGGACTAATAGAACAAGTCCCACACACTGCTAC
Organism: Phyllobates terribilis; assembly: GCF_046119375.1. Taxonomy (NCBI): domain Eukaryota; kingdom Metazoa; phylum Chordata; class Amphibia; order Anura; family Dendrobatidae; genus Phyllobates; species Phyllobates terribilis. The sequence goes on from NW_027362771.1 coordinate 18,670,696, forward strand.
AAGCTGAAATATTTTTTCAGAGCTAGTTGAAGAAAAAAATTATATTGAATTTGCAACCTGATGGAGGTCAGTATAGATGGACTAATAGAGCAAGTCCCACAAACTGCGAGAAGCCTAAATATTTTTTCAGAGCTAGATGCAGAAAAAAATTATATTGAATTTGCAACCTGATGGAGGTCAGTACAGATGGACTACTAGAACAAGTCTCACACACTGCTACAAGCTGAAATATTTTTTTCAGAGCTAGATGCAGAAAAAAATGATATTGAATTTGCAACCTGATGGAGGTTAGTATAGATGGACTAATAAAACCAGTCCCACACACTGCTAGAAGCCGAAATATTTTTTCAGAGCTAGATGCAGAAAAAAATTAGATTGAATTTGCAACCTGATGGAGGTTAGTATAGATGGACTAATAGAACAAGTCCCACACACAGCTAGAAGCCAAAATATTTTTTCAGAGCTAGATGCCGAAAAAATTATATTGAATTTGCAACCTGATGGAGGTTAGTATAGATGGACTAATAGAACAAATCCCACACACTGCTAGAAGCCTAAATATTTTTTCAGAGCTAGATGCAGAAAAAAATTATATTGAATTTGCAACCTGATGGAGGTTAGTATAGATGGACGAATAGAACAAGTCCCAAACACTGCTAGAAGCCTAAATATTTTTTCAGAGCTCGATGCAGAAAAAATGATGTTGAATTTGGAACCTGATGGAGGTCAGTATAGATGGACTAATAAAACAAGTCCCACACACTGCTACAAGCTGAAATATTTTTTTAGAGCTACATGCAGAAAAAAATTATATTGAATTTGCAACCTGATGGAGGACAGTATAGATGGACTAATAGAACAAGTCCCACACACTGCTACAAGCTGTAATATTTTTTCAGAGCTAGATGCAGAAAAAAATTATATTGAATTTGCAACCTGATGGAGGTTAGTATAGATGGACTAATAGTACAAGTCCCACACACTGCTACAAGCTGAAATATTTTTTCAGAGCTAGATGCAGATAAAAATTATATTTAATTTGCAACCTGATGGAGGTTAGTATAGATGGACTAATAGAACAAGTCCCACACACTGCTACAAGCTGAAATATTTTTTCAGAGCTAGATGCAGAAAAAAATGTAATTGAATTTGCAACCTGATGGAGGTCACTATAGATGGACTAATAGAACAAGTCCCACACACTGCTAGAAGCCTAAATATTTTTTCAGAGCTAGATGCAGAAAAAAATTATATTGAATTTGCAACCTGATGGAGGTTAGTATAGATGGACTAATAGAACAAGTCCTACACACTGCTACAAGCTGAAATATTTTTTCAGAGCTAGATGCAGAAAAAAATTATATTGAATTTGCAACCTGATGCAGGTTAGTATAGATGGACTAACAGAACAAGTCCCACACACTGCTAGAAGCCTAAATATTTTTTCAGAGCTAGATGCAGAAAAAAATTATATTGAATTTTCAACCTGATGGAGGTCAGTATAGATGGACTAATAGAACAAGTCCCACACACTGCTACAAGCTGAAATATTTTTTCAGAGCTAGATGCAGAAAAAAATTATAATGAATTTGCAACCTGATGGAGGTTAGTATAGATGGACTAATAGAACAAGTCCCACACACTGCTAGAAGCCGAAATATTTTTTCAGAGCTAGATGCAGAAAAAAATTAGATTGAATTTGCAACCTGATGGAGGTTAGTATAGATGGAATAATAGAACAAGTCCCACACACTGCTAGAAGCCTAAATATTTTTTCAGAGCTCGATGCAGAAAAATATTATATTGAATTTGCAACCTGGTGGAGGTTAGTATAGATGTACTAATAGAATGATGCTATGCCCAAAAGGTTTTACTACACTAGGTGCAGTAAAAAATTTGTATTCTATACACACGTGGTGTAGCTTGCAACACAGATAGGCTTATCAACTTACTAACACACTCTGCAATAGGCCAAAAAGGATTTACTTTGCTAAATTTAACCAAATGCTGTGAAAAAAACTTGCACAGCACTGGCACAGTCTTGCCTGGCAAAAAGTGATAGGAACTGATGTAACCTAGCCCTGAAAAGGACTTCAATTACAATTAGTCTTTACTCCCAACCTATCTATTTAAGAGCACAGACCTGCCTGCTAAAAGTCGTAGGAAATGATGTAACCTAGTCCTTAAAAGGACTGCAATCACAACTCTTCCCTACTCCCAAGCTATCTGTAGATTTGTGCAAAAATTGGCTTGAAATTAACAAAGTATAGCGCACACAGCAACAGCGGTGACGTCTAACACACAGCTGCAGCAGTGAGAAAGTGGTGGCGATGGGGAAAATGGCTGGGTCTTATAGGGCAAGGACATGTGACATACACTGCCAATGACACATGCCCTTGCTTGTGTGAAAAAAAGCACTTTGCTCAGTGTGTGCGCTGCTGATAGGCTGACAGACTGCACCTCGCCACTGTAAATGTGGGAAAGAGTAAAAAAAATGGAGATCTTCATTATTCCTGCAGAGATCCATCCCCTACCCCTCCCCTCGCCCCGCTGTACACTCAAACTGCGTATTAACATTAATTTTCAGCATTACTGAGAAAAAATCCAGTTATGATTTTGGTGCACGAACAGTTATCGAACATAACCTCGAACAGCTGAATTTTTTTCAAATCGTTCATGTTCGCCGAACGGCTCGAACACCGCCCAAAACAGCTCGAATTTGAGATTGGCGAACAGTTCGAGTCGAACACCGCTCATCTCTACTGAACAGTTAGCGAGACACTCAAACTGTTTTTTTTTATGTAAAAAGGCAAAAAGGTGGATTACATCCAGATTTGAACCGTGGAAGAGGAAAACCACAGTTCTAATTCTCTGGCGTACGCCAGAATCTTTTAAACAGATATATTTGTGTCTGAACAGTCTGCGAGACACTGAAACTGTTTTTTTATTATGCAAAAAGGTGGATTACACCCAGATTTGAACCGTGGAAGAGGAAAACCACAGTTCTAGTTCTCTGGCCTACACCAGAATCTTTTAAACAGATATATTTGTGTCTGAATAGTAAGCGAGGCACTGAAACTGTTTTTTTTTTGCAAAAATGTGGATTACACCCAGATTTAAACCGTGGTAGAGGAAAACCACAATTCTAGGTCTTTTGCCTACACCAAAATCTTTTAAACAGATATATTTGTGTTTGAACAGTCAGTGAGACACTCAAACTGTTTTTTTTTTTATGCAAAAAGGTGAATTACACCCAGATTTGAACCATGGAAGAGGAAAACCACAGTTCTAGTTCTCTGGCCTGCACCAGAATCTTTTAAACAGATATATTTGTGTCTGAATAGTAAGCGAGGAACTGAAACTGTTTTTTTTTGCAAAAAGGTGGATTACACCCAGATTTGAACCGTGGTAGAGGAAAACCACAATTCTAGTTCTTCTGACTACACCAAAATCTTTTAAACAGATATATTTGTGTTTGAACAGTCAGTGAGACACTCAAACTGTTTTATTTTATGCAAAAAGGTGAATTACACCCAGATTAGAACCATGGAAGAGGAAAACCACAGTTCTAGTTCTCTGGTCTACACCAGAATCTTTTCAACAGATATATTTGTGTCTGGACAGTCAGCGAGACACTGAAATAGTTTTTTTTATGCAAAAAGATGGATTACACCCAGATTTGAACCGAGGAAGAGGAACACCACAGTTCTAGTTCTCTGGCCTACATCAGAATCTTTTAAACTGATATATTTGTGTCTGCATAGTCAGCGAGACACTCAAACTGTTTTTTTTATACAAAAAGGTGGATTACACCCAGATTTGAACCATGGAAGAGGAAAACCAAAGTACTAGTTTTCTGGCCTACACCAGAATCTTTTAAACAGATATATTTGTGTCTGAACAGTTAGCAAGACACTCAAACTGTTTTCTTTAATGTAAAAAAGGCAAAAAGGTGGATTACATCCATATTTCAACCGTGGAAGAGGAAAACCACAGTTCTAATTCTCTTGCCTACGCCAGAATATTTTAAACAGATATATTTGTGTCTGAACAGTGTGCAAGACACTGAAACAATTTTTTTTTATGCAAAAAGGTGGATTACACACAGATTTGAACCGTGGAAGAGGAAAACCATGGTTCTTGTTCTCTGGCCTACACCAGAATCTTTTAAACAGATATATTTGTGTCTGAATAGTAAGCGAGGCACTGAAACTGTTTTTTTTTGCAAAAAGGTGGATTACACCCAGATTTGTACCGTGGAAGAGGAAAACCACAGTTCTAATTCTCTGGCCTACACCAGAATCTTTTAAACAGATATATTTGTGTCTGAACAGTCAGCGAGACACTCAAACTGTTTTTTTTATACAAAAAGGTGGATTACGCCCAGATTTGAACCGTGGAAGAGGAAAACCAAAGTACTAGTTTTCTGGCCTACACCAGAATCTTTTAAACAGATATATTTGTGTCTAAACAGTTAGCAAGACACTCAAACTGTTTTCTTTAATGTTAAAAAGGCAAAAAGGTGGATTACACCCATATTTCAACCGTGGAAGAGGAAAACCACAGTTCTAATTCTCTTGCCTACGCCAGAATCTTTTAAACAGATATATTTGTGTCTGAACAGTGTGCAAAACACTGAAACAATTTTTTTTATGCAAAAAGGTGGATTACACACAGATTTGAACCGTGGAAGAGGAAAACCACAGTTCTAATTCTCTTGCCTATGCCAGAATCTTTTAAACAGATATATTTGTGTCTGAACACTCAGCGAGACACTGAAATTATTTCTTTTTATTCAAAAAGATGGATTACACCCAGATTTGAACCGTGGAAGAGGAAAACCAGAGTTCTAGTTCTCTGGCCTACACCAGAATCTTTTAAACAGATATGTTTGTGTCTGAACAGTCAGCGAGACACTCAAACTGTTTTTTTTTATGTAAAAAAGTCAAAAAGGTGGATTACACCCAGATTTGAACCGTGGAAGAGAAAAACCACAGTTCTAATTCTCTGGCCTATGCCAGAATCTTTTAAACAGATATATTTGCGTCTGAACACTCTGTGAGACACTGAAACTGTTTTTTTTTATGCAAAAAAGGTGTATTACACCCAGGTTTGAACCGTGGAAGAGGAAAACCACAGTTCTAGTTCTCTGGCCTACACCAGAATCTTCTAAACAGATATATTTGTGTCTGAATAGTCAGCGAGGCACTGAAACTGTTTTTTCTTTGCAAAATGGTGGATTACACCCAGTTTTGTACCGTGGGAGAGGAAAACCACAGTTCTAGTTCTCTGGCCTACAACAGAATCTTTTAAACAGATATATTTGTGTCTGAACAGTCAGCGAGACACTCAAACTGTTTTTTTTATGCAAAAAGGTGAATTACACCCAGATTTGATCCGTGGAAGAGGAAAACCACAGTTCTAGTTCTCTTGCCTACACAAGCAGCTTTTAAACAGCTATATTTGGGTCTGAACAGTCAGCGAGACACTCAAACTGTTTTTTTTATGTTAAAAAGGCAAAATGGTGGATTACACCCAGATTTGAACTGTGGAAGAGGAAAACCACAGTTCTAGTTCCCTGGCCTACACCAGAATCATTTAAACAGATATATTTGTGTCTGAACAGTCAGCAAGACACTTAAACTGTTTTTTTTTATGCAAAAAGGTGGATTACACCCAGATTTGAACCGTGGGAGAGGAAAACCAGAGTTCTAGTTCTCTTGCCTGTACCAGAATGTTTTAAACAGATATATTTGTATCTGAAGAGTCAGCGAGACACTCAAACTGTTTTTTTTAAGCAAAAAGGGGAATTACACCCTGATTTTAACCGTGAAAGAGAAAAAACACACTTCTAGTTCTCTTGCCTACACCAGAATCTTTTAAACAGCTGTATTTGTGTCTGAACAGTCAGCGAGACACTCCAACAGTTTTTTTTATGTAAAAAAGGCAAATTGGTGGATTACACCCAGATTTGAACCGTGGAAGACGAAATCCACAGTTCTAGTTCTCTGGCCTGCACTAGAATTTTTTAAACAGATATATTTGTGTCTGAAAAGTCAGCGAGATACTGAAATATTTTTTTTTATGCAAAAAGATGGATTACGCCCAGATTTGAACCGTGGAAGAGGAAAACCACAGTTCTCGTACTCTGGCCTACACCAGAATCGTTTAAACAGATATATTTGTGTCTGAACAGTCAGTGAGACACACAAACTGTTTTTTTATACACAAAGGTGGATTACACCCAGATTTGAACCATGGAAGAGGAAAACCACAGTACTAGTTTTCTGGCCTACACCATATTCTTTTAAACAGATATATTTGTGTCTGAATGACTCACCCCCTGGGCCACTTGGGACCGGACTTCAGGGCAATGCTGGGAGTGGTAGTGGCGACCCGGTCCCGTGGCTCAGGGTAGTCAGACCAGTGGCAGCCTTTTATATGTTTTAGGTAATGTCTCACTACGCCACCCTTGGATTGCGGTCAGGGAGGACCGCTGCTGCAAGGCAGACCGCTGAGGCTGGTGTTGGGGATGCAGCAGGGAATAGTACAACTCCCCACGGGAGGAGGGTAGCCTCAGGGCAGTGTAATAGGATGCTGGGGGTGATGGTGAAGGCACAGCAGTAACCACACAGAGTCCAATAATGCAGTCCAGGGTCTTTTACTGCAGATCTTATCACAGACCCACCAGGAGTACAGGGTAGGAATGGACCTGGGTGTCTGAGCGCATTCGGGCAAGCTCCGCTGGTCAGGGTGAGTGGCTGTTTTTTTTATGTAAAAATGGCAAAATGTTGTGATTACACCCAGATTTGATCCGTGGAAGAGGAAAACCACAGTTCTTGTTCTCTGGCCTACACCAGAAACTTTTAAACAGATATATTTGTGTCTGAACATTCAGCGAGACACTGAAATAGTTTTTTTTATGTAAAAAGATGGATTACACCCAGATTTGAACCGTAGAAGAGGAAAACCACAGTTCTAATTCTCTGGCCTACACCAGAATCTTTTAGACAGATATATTTGTGTCTGAACAGTCAGCGAAACACTCAAACTGTTTTTTTATACAAAAATGTGGATTACACCCAGATTTGAACCATGGAAGAGGAAAAGCACAGTACTAGTTTTCTGGCCTACACCATATTCTTCTAAACACATATATTTGTGTCTGCACAGTCAGCGAGACACTCAAACTGTTTTTTTTATGTAAAAAAGGCAAAATGGTGGATTACACCCAGATTTGAACCATGGAAGAGGAAAACCACAGTTCTAGTTCTCTGGCCTACACCAGAATCTTTTAAACAGATATATTTGTGTCTGAACAGTCAGCGAGACACTCAAACTGTTTTTTTTATACAAAAAGATGGATTACACCCAGATTTGAACCGTGGAAGAGGAAAACCAAAGTACTAGTTTTCTGGCCTACACCAGAATTTTTTAAACAGATATATTTGTGTCTGAACAGTTAGCGAGGCACTCAAGCTGTTTTTTTTATGTAAAAAAGGCAAAAAGGTGGATTACACCCGGATTTGATCCGTGGAAAAGGAAGCCACAGTGCTATTTCTCTGGCCTATGCAAGAATCTTTTAAACAGATATATTTGTGTCTGAACAGTCTGCAAGACACTGAAACAATTTTTTTTTATGCAAAAAGGTGGATTACACACAGATTTGAACCGTGGAAGAGGAAAACCACGGTTCTAGTTCTCTGGCCTACACCAGAATCTTTTAAACAGATATATTTGTGTCTGAATAGTAAGCGAGGCACTGAAACTGTTTTTTTTTGCAAAAAGGTGGATTACACCCAGATTTGTACCGTGGAAGAGGAAAACCACAGTTCTAGATCTCTGGCTTACACCAGAATCTTTTGAACAGATATATTTGTGTCTGAACAGTCAGCGAGACACTGAAATTATTTCTTTTTATTCAAAAAGATGGATTACACCCAGATTTGAACCGTGGAAGAGGAAAACCACAGTTCTAGTTCTCTGGCCTACACCAGAATCTTTTAAACAGATATATTTGTGTCTGAACAGTTAGCGAGACACTCAAACTGTTTTTTTTTATGTAAAAAAGTCAAAAAGGTGGATTACACCCAGATTTGAACCGTGGAAGAGAAAAACCACAGTTCTAATTCTCTGGCCTATGCCAGAATCTTTTAAACGGATATATTTGCGTCTGAACACTCTGTGAGACACTGAAACAGTTTTTTTTATGCAAAAAAGGTGGATTACACCCAGGTTTGAACCGTGGAAGAGGAAAACCACAGTTCTAGTTCTCTGGCCTACACCAGAATCTTCTAAACAGATATATTTGTGTCTAAATAGTCAGCTAGGCACTGAAACTGTTTTTTTTTTTTGCAAAATGGTGGATTACACCCAGTTTTGTAACGTGGGAGAGGAAAACCACAGTTCTAGTTCTCTGGCCTACACCAGAATCTTTTAAACAGATATATTTGTGTCTGAACAGTCAGCGAGACACTCAAACTGTTTTTTTTTATGTAAAAAAGTCAAAAAGGTGGATTACACCCAGATTTGAACCGTGGAAGAGAAAAACCACAGTTCTAATTCTCTGGCCTATGCCAGAATCTTTTAAACAGATATATTTGCGTCTGAACACTCTGTGAGACACTGAAACAGTTTTTTTTACGCAAAAAAGGTGGATTACACCCAGGTTTGAACCGTGGAAGAGGAAAACCACAGTTCTAGTTCTCTGGCCTACACCAGAATCTTCTAAACAGATATATTTGTGTCTGAATAGTCAGCTAGGCACTGAAACTGTTTTTTTTTTTGCAAAATGGTGGATTACACCCAGTTTTGTAACGTGGGAGAGGAAAACCACAGTTCTAGTTCTCTGGCCTACACCAGAATCTTTTAAACAGATATATTTGTGTCTGAACAGTCAGCGAGACACTCAAACTGTTTTTTTTTTATGTAAAAAAGTCAAAAAGGTGGATTACACCCAGATTTGAACCGTGGAAGAGAAAAACCACAGTTCTAATTCTCTGGCCTATGCCAGAATCTTTTAAACAGATATATTTGCATCTGAACACTCTGTGAGACACTGAAACAGTTTTTTTTATGCAAAAAAGGTGGATTACACCCAGGTTTGAACCGTGAAAGAGGAAAACCACAGTTCTAGTTCTCTGGCCTACACCAGAATCTTCTAAACAGATATATTTGTGTCTGAATAGTCAGCAAGGCACTGAAACTGTTTTTTTTTTGCAAAATGGTGGATTACACCCAGTTTTGTAACGTGGGAGAGGAAAACCACAGTTCTAGTTCTCTGGCCTACAACAGAATCTTTTAAACAGATATATATGTGTCTGAACAGTCAGCGAGACACTCAAACTGCTTTTTTTTCATGCAAAAAGGTGAATTACACCCAGATTTGATCCGTGGAATAGGAAAACCACAGTTCTAGCTCTCTTGCCTACACCATCAGCTTTTAAACAGCTATATTTGTGTCTGAACAGTTAGCGAGGCACTCAAGCTGTTTTTTTTATGTTAAAAAGGCAAAATGGTGGATTACACCCAGATTTGAACCGTGGAAGAGGAAAACCACAGTTCTAGTTCTCTGGCCTACACCAGAATCTTTTAAACAGATATATTTGTGTCTGAACAGTCAGCAAGACACTCAAACTGTTTTTTTTTATGCAAAAAGGTGGATTACACTCAGATTTGAACCGTGGGAGACGAAAACCACAGTTCTAGTTCTCTTGCCTGCACCAGAATCTTTTAAACAGATATATTTGTATCTGAACAGTCAGCGAGACACTCAAACTGTTTTTTTTAAGCAAAAAGGGGAATTAAACCCTGATTTAACCGAGAAAGAGAAAAAACACAGTTCTAGTTCTCTTGCCTACACCAGAATCTTTTAAACAGCTTTATTTGTGTCTGAACAGTCAGCGAGACACTCCAACAGTTTTTTCTATGTAAAAAAGGCAAAATGGTGGATTACACCCAGATTTGAACCGTGGAAGAGGGAAACCACAGTTCTAGTTCTCTGGCTTACACTATAATTTTTTATGCAGATATATTTGTGTCTGAAAAGTCAGCGAGATACTGAAATATTTTTTTTTTTATGCAAAAAGATGGATTACACCCAGATTTGAACCGTGGAAGAGAAAAACCATAGTTCTAATTCTCTGGCCTATGCCAGAATCTTTTAAACAGATATATTTGCGTCTGAACACTCTGTGAGACACTCAAACTGTTTTTTTTTTTATGCAAAAAGGTGAATTACACCCAGATTTGAACCATGGAAGAGGAAAACCACAGTTCTAGTTCTCTGGCCTACACCAAAATCTTTTAAACAGATATATTTGTGTCTGAATAGTAAGCGAGGAACTGAAACTGTTTTTTTTTGCAAAAAGGTGGATTACACCCAGATTTGAACCGTGGTAGAGGAAAACCACAATTCTAGTTCTTCTGACTACACCAAAATCTTTTAAACAGATATATTTGTGTTTGAACAGTCAGTGAGACACTCAAACTGTTTTTTTTTATGCAAAAAGGTGAATTACACCCAGATTAGAACCGTGGAAGAGGAAAACCACAGTTCTAGTTCTCTGGTCTACACCAGAATCTTTTCAACAGATATATTTGTGTCTGAACAGTCAGCGAGACACTGAAATAGTTTTTTTTATGCAAAAAGATGGATTACACCCAGATTTGAACCGAGGAAGAGGAAAACCACAGTTCTAGTTCTCTGGCCTACATCAGAATCTTTTAAACTGATATATTTGTGTCTGCATAGTCAGCGAGACACTCAAACTGTTTTTTTTATACAAAAAGGTGGATTACACCCAGATTTGAACCATGGAAAAGGAAAACCAAAAAGTACTAGTTTTCTGGCCTACACCAGAATCTTTTAAACAGATATATTTGTGTCTGAACAGTTAGCAAGACACTCAAACTGTTTTCTTTAATGTAAAAAAGGCAAAAAGGTGGATTACATCCATATTTCAACCGTGGAAGAGGAAAACCACAGTTCTAATTCTCTTGCCTACGCCAGAATATTTTAAACAGATATATTTGTGTCTGAACAGTGTGCAAGACACTGAAACAATTTTTTTTTATGCAAAAAGGTGGATTACACACAGATTTGAACCGTGGAAGAGGAAAACCATGGTTCTTGTTCTCTGGCCTACACCAGAATCTTTTAAACAGATATATTTGTGTCTGAATAGTAAGCGAGGCTTTGAAACTGTTTTTTTTTGCAAAAAGGTGGATTACACCCAGATTTGTACCGTGGAAGAGGAAAACCACAGTTCTAATTCTCTGGCCTACACCAGAATCTTTTAAACAGATATATTTGTGTCTGAACAGTCAGCGAGACACTCAAACTGTTTTTTTTATACAAAAAGGTGGATTACGCCCAGATTTGAACCGTGGAAGAGGAAAACCAAAGTACTAGTTTTCTGGCCTACACCAGAATCTTTTAAACAGATATATTTGTGTCTAAACAGTTAGCAAGACACTCAAACTGTTTTCTTTAATGTTAAAAAGGCAAAAAGGTGGATTACACCCATATTTCAACCGTGGAAGAGGAAAACCACAGTTCTAATTCTCTTGCCTACGCCAGAATCTTTTAAACAGATATATTTGTGTCTGAACAGTGTGCAAAACACTGAAACAATTTTTTTTATGCAAAAAGGTGGATTACACACAGATTTGAACCGTGGAAGAGGAAAACCACAGTTCTAATTCTCTGGCCTATGCCAGAATCTTTTAAACAGATATATTTGCGTCTGAACACTCTGTGAGACACTGAAACAGTTTTTTTTATGCAAAAAAGGTGGATTACACCCAGGTTTGAACCGTGGAAGAGGAAAACCACAGTTCTAGTTCTCTGGTCTACACCAGAATCTTCTAAACAGATATATTTGTGTCTGAATAGTCAGCTAGGCACTGAAACTGGTTTTTTTTTTGCAAAATGGTGGATTACACCCAGTTTTGTAATGTGGGAGAGGAAAACCACAGTTCTAGTTCTCTGGCCTACACCAGAATCTTTTAAACAGATATATTTGTGTCTGAACAGTCAGCGAGACACTCAAACTGTTTTTTTTTATGTAAAAAAGTCAAAAAGGTGGATTACACCCAGATTTGAACCGTGGAAGAGAAAAACCACAGTTCTAATTCTCTGGCCTATGCCAGAATCTTTTAAACAGATATATTTGCGTCTGAACACTCTGTGAGACACTGAAACAGTTTTTTTTATGCAAAAAAGGTGGATTACACCCAGGTTTGAACCGTGGAAGAGGAAAACCACAGTTCTAGTTCTCTGGTCTACACCAGAATCTTCTAAACAGATATATTTGTGTCTGAATAGTCAGCTAGGCACTGAAACTGTTTTTTTTTTTGCAAAATGGTGGATTACACCCAGTTTTGTAACGTGGGAGAGGAAAACCACAGTTCTAGTTCTCTGGCCTACACCAGAATCTTTTAAACAGATATATTTGTGTCTGAACAGTCAGCGAGACACTCAAACTGTTTTTTTTTATGTAAAAAAGTCAAAAAGGTGGATTACACGGAGATTTGAACCGTGGAAGAGAAAAACCACAGTTCTAATTCTCTGGCCTATGCCAGAATCTTTTAAACAGATATGTTTGCATCTGAACACTCTGTGAGACACTGAAACTGTTTTTTTTTATGCAAAAAAGGTGGATTACACCGAAGTTTGAACCGTGGAAGAGGAAAACCACGGTCCTAGTTCTCTGGCCTACACCAGAATCTTTTAAACAGATATATTTGTGTCTGAATAGTAAGCGAGGCACTGAAACTGTTTTTTTTTGCAAAAAGGTGGATTACACCCAGATTTGTACCGTGGAAGAGGAAAACCACAGTTCTAGATCTCTGGCTTACACCAGAATCTTTTGAACAGAAATATTTGTGTCTGAACAGTCAGCGAGACACTGAAATTATTTCTTTTTATTCAAAAAGATGGATTACACCCAGATTTGAACCGTGGAAGAGGAAAACCACTGTTCTAGTTCTCTGGCCTACACCAGAATCTTTTAAACAGATATATTTGTGTCTGAACAGTCAGCGAGACACTGAAACTGTTTTTTTTTTATGTAAAAAAGTCAAAAAGGTGGATCATACCCAGATTTGAACCGTGGAAGAGAAAAACCACAGTTCTAATTCTCTGGCCTATGCCAGAATCTTTTAAACAGATATATTTGCGTCTGAACACTCTGTGAGACGCTGAAACAGTTTTTTTTATGCAAAAAAGGTGGATTACACCCAGGTTTGAACCGTGGAAGAGGAAAACCACAGTTCTAGTTCTCTGGCCTACACCAGAATCTTCTAAACAGATATATTTGTGTCTGAATAGTCAGCGAGGCACTGAAACTGTTTTTTTTTTGCAAAATGGTGGATTACACCCAGTTTTGTACCGTGGGAGAGGAAAACTACAGTTCTAGTTCTCTGGCCTGCAACAGAATCTTTTAAACAGATATATTTGTGTCTGAACAGTCAGCGAGACACTCAAACTGTTTTTTTTTTATGCAAAAAGGTGAATTACACCCAGATTTGATCCGTGGAAGAGGAAAACCACAGTTCTAGTTCTCTTGCCTACACCAGCAGCTTTTAAACAGCTATATTTGTGTCTGATCAGTCAGCGAGACACTCAAACTGTTTTTTTTATGTTAAAAAGGCAAAATGGTGGATTACACCCAGATTTGAACCGTGGAAGAGGAAAACCACAGTTCTAGTTCTCTGGCCTACACCAGAATCTTTTAAACAGATATATTTGTGTCTGAACAGTCAGCAAGACACTCAAACTGTTTTTTTTATGCAAAAAGGTGGATTACACCCAGATTTGAACCGTGGGAGAGGAAAACCACAGTTCTAGTTCTCTTGCCTGCACCAGAATCTTTTAAACAGATATATTTGTATCTGAAGAGTCAGCGAGACACTCAAACTGTTTTTTTTAAGCAAAAAGGGGAATTACACCCTGATTTTAACCGTGAAATAGAAAAAACACACTTCTAGTTCTCTTGCCTACACCAGAATCTTTTAAACGGCTGTATTTGTGTCTGAACAGTCAGCGAGACACTCCAGCAGTTTTTTTTATGTAAAAAAGGCAAAATGGTGGATTACACCCAGATTTGAACCGTGGAAGAGGAAAACCACAGTTCTAGTTCTCTGGCCTACACTAGAATTTTTTAAGCAGATATATGTGTGTCTGAAAAGTCAGCAAGATACTGAAATATTTTTTTTTATGCAAAAATATGGATTACACCCAGATTTGAACCGTGGAAGAGGAAAACCACAGTTCTCGTACTCTGGCCTACACCAGAATCTTTTAAACAGATATATTAGTGTCTGAACAGTCAGCGAGACACACAAACTGTTTTTTTAAACACAAAGGTGGATTACACCCAGATTTGAACCATGGAAGAGGAAAACCACAGTACTAGTTTTCTGGCCTATACCATATTCTTCTAAACAGATATATTTGTGTCTGAATGACTCACCCCCTGGGCCACTCGGGACCGGACTTCAGGGCAATGCTGGGAGTGGTAGTGGCGACCCGGTCCCGTGGCTCAGGTTAGTCAGACCAGTGGCAGCCTTTTATATGTTTTAGGTATTGTCTCACTACGCCACCCTTGGATTGCGGTCAGGGAGGACCGCCGCTGCAAGGCAGACCGCTGAGGCTGGTGTTGGGGATGCAGCAGGGAATAGTACAACTCCCCACGGGAGGAGGGTAGCCTCAGGGCAGTGTAATAGGATTCTGGGGGTGATGGTGAAGGCGCAGCAGTAACCACACAGAGTCCAATAATGCAGTCCAGGGTCTTTTACTGCAGATCTTATCACAGACCCACCAGGAGTACAGGGTAGGAATGGACTTGGGTGTCTGAGGGCATTCGGGCAAGCTCCGCTGGTCAGGGTGAGTGGGTAGGCCTACCGTTCTCTCTATGCCCTTGCTGACTATCTCCCCCTTTAGTGGTATGATAGCCCATGTCCCTGAGCTTGCCGTGTACTACGCCTGTATGGCTTGCGACTCGGGTCTTAGGTACCTGTAGCTTCTCCGAGCTGTACCGGTCCCTCTGTGTGGCGGAGCCTCAAGGCTTCTTAGGCCAAGGGACCTGAAATCCCTTCCGGGTTGGTTATCTGCTGCAGGACCTTCAACCCTGACAGCCTCGGACCCCAGTGTCCGGTTGTGTAGTCTCTCTCTGCTAGGACC
Source organism: Phyllobates terribilis (assembly GCF_046119375.1). NCBI lineage: Eukaryota > Metazoa > Chordata > Amphibia > Anura > Dendrobatidae > Phyllobates > Phyllobates terribilis. The sequence continues at coordinate 18,685,883 of NW_027362771.1, forward strand.
GGCTCTCGTCGCCTCTGTCCCTGGCTTTCTGTTCCTCCTTTTCCTCCTGGACTCCTCAGCTGCGGCTGACCCGTCCCTCTCTTCTGGGAACCCTTCTGGGAACCTTTCTGGATGCTTCAGAAGTGCGTCCTGGTCTCTCTAACCCTGCGCTCAGTACCAGTTTTTATAGGGGCAGCCTGCTCCCCCTACTGGCCTGGGACAGGAGGTGCTGCATGCAAATGGTCCATGACCAGAGAACCTCCTTCCTGCTCTCAGACACAGCCTTACAAGATTGTGGCATCCAGGCCTAGGGTGACACATGAACAATTAGCAAGACACTCAAACTGTTTCTTTTTGATGTAAAAAAGGCAAAAAGGTAGATTACACCCAGATTTGAACCGTGGAAGAGGAAAACCACAGTTCTAGTTCTCTGGCCTACACCAGAATCGTTTAAACAGATATATTTGTGTCTGAACAGTCAGTGACACACTCAAACTGTTTTTTTTATCCAAAAAGGTGGATTACACCCAGATTTGAAAGGTGGAAGAGGAAAACCAAAGTACTAGTTTTCTGGCCAACACCAGAATCTTTTAAACAGATATATTTGTGTCTGAACAGTTAGCGAGACACTCAAACTTTTTTTTTATGTAAAAAAGACAAAAAGGTAGATTACACCCAAATTTGAACTGTGGAAGAGGAAAACCACTGTTCTAATTCTCTGGCCTATGCCATAATCTTTTAAACAGATATATTTGTGTCTGAACAGTCTGCAAGACACTGAAACTGTTTTTTTTATGCAAAAAGGTAGATTACACCCAGATTTGAACAGTGGAAGAGGAAAACCACAGTTCTAGTTCTCTAGCTTACACAACAATCTCTTAAACAGATATATTTGTGTCTTAAAAGTCAGCAAGACACTCAAACTGTATTTTTTTATGCAAAAAGGTGGATTGCACCCAGATTTAAACTGTGGGAGAGGAAAACCACAGTTCTAGTACTCTTGCCTACACCAGAATCTTTTAAACAGCTATATTTGTGTCTGAACAGTCAAAGAGACACTCCAACAGTTTTTTTATGTAAAAAAGGCAAAATGGTGGATTACACCCAGATTTGAACCGTGGAAGAGGAAAACCACAATTCTAGTTCTCTGGCCTATACCAGAATCTTTTAAACAGATATATTTGTATCTGAAGAGTCAGCGAGACGCTCAAACAGTTTTTTTTTGTACAAAAAGGTGGCTTACACCCAGATTTGAACCATGGAAGAGGAAAACCAAAGTACTAGTTTTCTGGCCTACACCAGAATCTTTTAAACAGATATATTTGTGTCTGAACAATTAGCAAGACATTCAAACTGTTTTTTTTTATCTAAAAAAGGCAAAAAGGTAGACTACACCCAGATTTGAACCGTGGAAGAGGAAAACAACAGTTCTATTTCTCTGGCCTACACCAGAATCTTTTAAACAGATATATTTGTGTCTTAACAGTCAGCAAGACACTCAAACTGGTTTGTTTTATGCAAAAAGGTGGATTGCACCCTGATTTCGACTGTGGGAGAGGAAAACCACAGTTCCAGTTCTCTGGCCTACACCAGAATCTTTTAAACAGCTATTTTTGTGTCTGAACAGTCAGCGAGACTCAAACTGTTTTTTTATGTGCAAAAAGGTGGATTACACCCAGATTTGAACCGTGGAAGAGGAAAATAACAATACTATTTCTCTGGCCTACACCAGAATCTTTTAAACAGTTTTATTTGTGGCTGAAAAGTCAGCGAGACACTGAAACTGTTTTTTTTTATGTAAAAAGGTGTATTACACCCAGATTTGAACCGTGAAAGAGGAAAACCACAGTTCTAGTTCTCTGGCTTACACCAGAATCTTTTAAACAGATATATTTTGTTTCTGAGCAGTCGCAGACACACTCAATTTTTTTTTTGGGGGGGGGTGGAATACCAAAAGGTTAATAAGATGGGTATTTGTACTGTCTGACTGAGGGAAAATAAAAAAAAAGTATTTAGATGAAAAAAAAAGTTTTTTTCCTGGGCCCTGAGACCTGGGGCTAAGTCTAGCAATTGGAAAAGCAGCACACAGGACTGTAATGTAGTGTTTGTTGGTATAACCACTGCGTCTCCTATACAGCCTGCCTGCCTGATATCTGGGATGGATATTAGTCCTGATTGTTTGATCTGGCACGACTGTGTCCAAGATGGCGGCACCCAGTTTTAAATACTCGACGTGATGCTGTGCAGCCAGCCAATCACTGTAATGCCCACAACCAACATGGCTGCGGCATTATAGTGACTGGCTGGCAATCACTGCATGTTCATTGGCTCTGTTAAGAGCGCCAAACGTACAGGGCCGAGACCCGAGCTCCCAGCCGAGTAACCCGAAAATGCTCGGTGCTCGCCGAATATCCCGAGTAATGAGATTCTCAGGCGAGTACCGAGCAGTGTTGAGCATGCTCGCTCAACACTATTAGGCATCATGGATGTTTCCATTCATTTTAGTCACATATACTGCAATCATCAGTGGGCTTCAACAAAAAGGCCATCATGAGTAGGGATGAGCAAACCCGAACTGGATAGTTCGGGGTTCACACCAGTCTTCTAGTGTTCATACCAGACCCCGAACACGGACTTCTTACTGTATGTCCAGTTTCCTGCTCAGGTCTGTAAGTCTAATAAAGATTGATGAAAAGTTGCAGCTCAGCCAATCAACAAGCTTTAAGTCTGTGGGCACTTCTGGCTCCATCACAGCCATGTCAAGTAATGGCATGGCTGTGATTGGCTGGACAGTAAAAATAAATAAATAATTTAAAAAAAAACTACACGCCCTCACTTTTTAAAACCAGCCCAAGGGAAAACAGACAGCTGGGAGCTGATATTTTTAGACTGGGAAAATACCAATATTCATGGAGCTGCCCAGTCTTTTATTATCAGCCCGCAGCTGTCTGATTTACCTTAGCTGGTTATTAAAAATAGGGGGAACTCTAAAAAAATGATGTGGGATCCCTCCTATTTTTAATAACCAGCTAAGGCAAAGCAGACAGTTGCAGGCTGATATTAATAGACTGGTAAGGGGCCATATATGCACCCCAAAAACCCAAAGTTAAGGTCATAAAAAAAGTCAGAACAATGATATTAAAAACTTTATTAGCAAACAATGTTATACAGTGGTGGCCAAAAGTATTGGCACCCCTGCAATTCTGTCAGATAATACTCAGTTTCTTCCTGAAAATGATTGCAATCACAAATTCTTTGGTATTATTATCTTCATTTAATTTGCTTGCAAGGAAAAAACACAAAAGAGAATGAAGCAAAAATCAAATCATTGATCATTTCACACAAAACTCCAAAAATGGGCCAGACAAAAGTATTGGCACCCTCAGCCTAATAATTTGTTGCACAACCTTTAGCCAAAATAACTGCGAACAACCGCTTCCGGTAGTATTGCAGGGGTGCCAATACTTTTGGCCACGACTGTATGATGGCACTGTAGAAGATGCGTGCCCACACAACAATAAAAAACAACAATATTAGTGTGCATATGTATATACGAGAGTATGTAATGATATAAAAATACTGTAAAAACACCCCAAACCACACAGGACGCAAGTATGTGCCAAAAGCAAGGAAAGTTATAGGCATGGAGCACAAGTAATGGCCATGAACATGCACAGATGGTACAAGATGGATAGTTATTCAAAGCAAAAATATATATAAATATATAGAAATGATAATCAGATATAAAAAGGGCTATAGGCAAAAGCAAAATGTAAACTGGCCATAATTACTAAGCAAAGCACATCCATACATGATTAGACACTAATTCCGTATATGAAAAATTTATAAAGAAAAATATCAATATTCTGAAGAATTTGGTGTGAACAAGTGGATGTATATATATATATACAGTACAGACCAAAAGATTGGACACACCTTCTCATTTATAGATTTTTCTGTTCTGTATTTTAATGACTATGAAAATTGTACATTCACACTGAAGGCATCAAAACTATGAATTAACACATGTGGAATTCTATGCTTAACAAAAAAGTGTGAAACAACTGAAAATATGTCTTATATTTTAGGTTCTTCAAAATAGCCACCTTTTGCTTTGATGACTGTTTTGCACACTCTTGGCATTCTCTTGATGAGCTTCAAGAAGTAGTCACCGGAAATGGTCTTCCAACAATCTTGAAGGAGTTTCCAGAGATGCTTAGAACTTGTTGGCCCTTTTGCCTTCACTCTGCGGTCCAGCTCACCCCAAACCATCTCGATTGGGTTCAGGTCTGGTGACTGTGGAGGGCCAGGTCATCAGGCGTAGCACCCCATCACTCTCCTTCTTGGTCAAGTAGCCCTTACACAGCCTGGAGGTGTGTTTGGGGTCATTGTCCTGTTGAAAAATAAATGATGGTCCAACTAAACGCAAACCGGTTGGAATAGCATGCCGGTGCAAGATGCTGTGGTTGCCATGCAGGTTCAGTATGCCTTCAATTTTGAATAAATCCCCAACAGTGTCACCAGCAAAGCACCCCCACACCATCACACCTCCTCCATGCTTCACGGTGGGAACCAGGCATGTAGAGTCCATCCGTTCACCTTTTCTGCGTCGCACAAAGACACGGTAATTGGAACTAAAGATCTCAAATTTGGACTCATCAGACCAAAGCACAGATTTCCACTGGTCTAATGTCCATTCCTTGTGTTCTTTAGCCCAAACAAGTCTCTTCTGCTTGTTGCCTGTCCTTAGCAGTGGTTTCCTTGCAGCTATTTTACAATGAATGCCTGCTGCACAAAGTCTCCTCTTAACAGTTGTTGTAGAGATGTGTCTGCTGCTAGAACTCTGTGTGCCCTTGACCTGGTCTCTAATCTGAGCTGTTGTTAACCTGTGATTTCTGAGGCTGGTGACTCAGATAAACTTATCCTCAGAAGCAGAGGTGACTCTTGGTCTTCCTTTCCTGGGGCGGTCCTCATGTGAGCCAGTTTCTTTGTAGCGCTTGATGGTTTTTGCAACTGCACTTGGGGACACTTTCAAAGTTTGCCCAATTTTTCGGACTGACTGACCTTCATTTCTTAAAGTAATGATGGCCACTCGTTTTATCTTTACTTAGCTGCTTTGTTCTTGCCATAATACAAATTCTAACAGTTTATTCAGTAGGACTATCAGCTGTGTATCCACCTGACTTCTGCACAACACAACTGATGGTCCCAACCCCATTTATAAGGCAAGAAATCCCACTTATTAAACCTGTAAAAAGAAAAAGAGAAAGGGTGCATGTGTAGACACACAGGGCTGTTTGTATAAATTAAAATTGCCAGTGCACTCACCTATAATGTTTGTGTACGTCTACACAGCCAAGATAAAGCGTGTAGTTAGAAGGGCTCTGGGTCGCCTCTCACTGTTTATAATGCCGTCCTGTCGGTGTTTGTGTCGCAACTCCGTGCGCCTCGGATGGTCACACGATCCTGCAGGACCGGATACCACGTCACCGCAGGTCCTCAGTCGTTTTTCCCGGTGGCTGGGTAACCGCAGGTCTTCAAACCTACAAATATGCCAGGCTGCTTCTGCCTCTTAGGCTCCGTGTGGAGATGTCTCACATGTAAACAATGGTACAGCGGTCTCAGGGAGCACCAAAGGAATACTAGACAAGTAAATGGATAATAACAGACCTTTATTCTTCCTCCAATGCCACAATGTGTTTCGACGGTCTAAGCTGTCTTCATCAGGGGGGGTAAAGGAGAATGTTATAATGGCAGCTTTATAAAGGGGTGGTATTTTACATAATTTGGACCACATGTTGTAATCAATTAACCCTTTCATTGTAGAACTCCATAAAATACATTCTTTACCAATTAACCTCTTATTTCCCCTTGAAACAGCTTTGCGCACTCATATTTAAAATTCCCTACATGGATTCATAAGCTCACAATTTTTAAGAAAAACTTCCTATTTATGTTTAAAAATTGAAAATAAATAATGAATAATAAATAATAAAATTTATGATGAAAAAATAAAAATTAAAATATATGTTTTAAAATAGGGGCGAATTGTAACCAATTCCGTTGGCAACTTTTGGCCTTTTCAGATTTAATGGTTTGATGTATTTTCCATCGTGAGGTTCAAAACCTCCAGGGTACAGAGTGCCCATTTTGTGAATCCAAAAAAAACTTTCTATGGACTGGGAGTACATAATAATACCACATCGTTGCAGATTGTCAGACTGCAGAAATCATAGTATAGCTTTGTTAAGACACCCTAAAAAGGTCCCCAGGGTGACTCTAATAACTTGTGGGGTTTATAATAGTAGTGGGAAACTATACAAAGTTATTTTTGGCCATTTTATATGAAAGTGTATTGTCCCTTTATGAAACTGAACTTTGGAACTGGGGTTGGAAATCACTGTATATTATTGTCAAGACACCCTAAGAAGGTTTTAAGGGTGATTTTAACAATCTATGGGGTTCTGCAGTCTGACAATCTGCAACGATGTGGTATTATATACTCCCAGTCCATAGAAAGTTTTTTTGGATTCACAAAATGGGCACTCTGTACCCTGGAGGTTTTGAACCTCACGATGGAAAATACATCAAACCATTAAATCTGAAAAGGTCAAAAGTTGCCAATGGAATTGGTTACAACCCCCCCCCCCCCTATTTTTAAACATATATTTTAATTTTTATTTTTTCATTATAAATTTTATTATTTATTATTCATTATTTATTTTCAATTTTTAAACATAAATAGGAAGTTTTTATTAAAAATTTTGAGCTTATGAATCCATGTAGGGAATTTAAAATATTAGTTCACAAAGCTGTTTCAAGGGGAAATAAGAGGTTACTGGTAAAGAATGCAATATATGCAATTCTACAATGAAAGGGTTAATTGATTACAACATGTGGTCCAAATTATGTAAAATACCACCCCTTTATAAAGCTGCCATTATAACATTCTCCTTTACCCCACCTGATGAAGATGGCTTAGACCGTCGAAACGCGTTGTGGCAGTTTCATTGGAGGAAGAATAAAGGTCGGTTATTATCCATTTACTTGTCCTTTGGCGCTCCCTGAAAGCGCTGTACCATTGTTTACACTTATTAAACCTGACAGGGCACACCTGTGAAGTGAAAACTATTTCCAGTGACTACCACTTGAAGCTCATCAAGAGAATGCCAAGAGTGTGCAAAGCAGTCATCAAAGCAAAAGGTGGCTACTTTGAAGAATCTAGAATATAAGACATATTTTCAGTCGTTTCACACTTTTTTGTTAAGTATATAATTCCACCTGTGTTAATTCATAGTTTTGATGCCTTCAGTGTGAATGTACAATTTTCAAAGTCATGAAAATACAGAAAAATCTTTATCTTTTGTCTGTACTGTATATATATACAGTACAGACAAAAGCATGAAGGAGAAGCTGTGATGGTGTGGGGGTGCTTTTCTGGTGACACTGTTGGGTAATTATTCAAAATTGAAGGCATACTGAACCAGCATGCGGCATGCTATTCCATCAGGTATGCGTTTAGATGGACCATCATTTATTTTTCACAAGGACAATGACCCCCAAACACACCTCCAGGCTGTGTAAGGGCTATTTGACCAAGAACGAGAGTGATGGGGTGCTACGCCAGATGACCTTTTCTCCACAGTCAACAGACCTGAACCCAATCGAGATGGATTGGGGTGAGCTGGACCGCAGAGTGAAGGCAAAAGGTCCAACAAGTGCTAAGCATCTCTGGGAACTCCTTCAAGATTGTTGGAAGATCATTTCCGGTGACTACCTCTTGAAGCTCATCAAGAGAATGCCAAGAGTGTGCAAAGCAGACATCAAAGCAAAAGGTGGCTATTTTGAAGAACCTAGAATATAAGACATATTTTCAGTTGTTTCACACTTTTTTGTTAAGTATATAATTCCACATGTGTTAATTCTTGGTTTTGATGCCTTCAGTGTGAATGTACAATTTTCATAGTCATGAAAATACAGAAAAATCTATAAATGAGAAGGTGTGTCCAAACTTTTGTCCGTACTGTATATATTTATATATATATATATGTATGTCAGGATTTGTCAGGGATTCACACGCAATCCCGATTACTCACTACTAGTGTTGAGCGAGCACTAAAATGCTCAGGTGCTCGAAGCTCAGGCCGAGCTCACCGTGATACTCGGGTGCTCGACCCGAGCAGCATGCCCAACGCTAGTCTATGGGAGACCCGAGCATTTTTGCGGCGGCACCCCCGGCAGTTTGTAGAAAGCCTAACAAGTGCCTAAAACGATAGTGACAGTGCTCAAATGACATGGGGACAGCATAGGGATTGCCCCAGGAAGCATTTCTGACCCCCAGGTCACTGCTGTCAACAATGTCATCAGAGGTATTAAGCAACTTTTATGGGCTCACAATAAAAAGTTCAAAAACGAAACTGAAACGTTTTCCTGTGAAATATGTTAAGAAACTTCCTTCCCAGGGTAAAGACTTGTGTATAAGGTAAAATAAATAACCAAAAACAAAAATACTCCTTCACACCTTGGGTCATGTTCACAAGTAGCATTTTTTATGCGTTTTTGCACTTTTGTATTGCTTTCAACCGTGACAAATGCTTTCACTGGGAAATGTAATTTTAACATTTTACAACCTTATCTGGCCATGTGCTGTGTGACACATGCATACAGTGCTGAAAAGACATGGGAACAGCATGGGGAAGACCCCTGGAAGCATCTCTGACACCCAGGTCACTGCCTAAAAGTGTGCCCATCAGATGTGATCCTTGCCGCATCAGAAGATGCAGACTTGCAACTATCCCCGTGCAAGTCCTTGTCCCAGGGCAGTGTTCAATTGTACCTCCCCCATTCCATGCAATGCAAGCGCAAGTATGCAGCCTGCCACCCACCCACGCCCAGGCTGCAATACCATACTGCTTGCTTGCACTTGAAATTGGACCTTTTAGTCATGTGGAGGCGGAATCTGGCCACCAAGTCATGGCTGCGTCGGCGGCCTGGTATCTATACTCAGTCCCCTGCCGCCTGGCGGCCGGGTGTCGACGCTTGGTCCCCAGCTGCCTGGGGGCGGCGGGGTGTCCATAAACGGTCCCCAGCTGCCCCTATTTGTCCCGGTGCACCTTATACACAAGCGCGCATACCAAAACATTCCCTGTGCCCTCCCCAGTGCATTTAGTGGGAAGGACAGCCTAACCACAAACACATGGACAAGTGAATGTGGCCAGAGATGGTCCATCTCACTCACGCCTTCACACTGGGTTAATATTGTGGAAGCCAGGACACAGTTGGACACTGGGATGCAACACGTCCCCCAGACAAAGAGGATTACGGGTCCTGGGTCAATCAGGCTTCAACACAAAGTTCAGAAGGTAGATAGCAGCAGTGGTCAGCCTCCAACACAACGAGCAAATTATTCATGATCTTGAGGCCATCCATCTCCTTAGCTTTCTGTTCCTTGGAATGCAAGCGCATGTATGTAGTAGCGGCTAGGCCTGAGGTGGTCAGCGTTTTGGAGCATATCCTACCTCCTCCGAGGATTGCTGGATGTTTTCCTGCTACTATCCCAGTTCTATGACTCCTGTTAAAACAAAGCTTCAGGTGATGAATGATGGATGAGGTGGTGGCAAAGGAGAAAGAGCAGTAGGAGCAGAGACCATTCACATCAATATCAGGCCAGTCAACCAAACATGTCTTGTAAGATATGTTTCTGTACCAAAAGGAACAGTTTGGCTACACAGTTAGAGGGCATAGAGTGAGTGCAATGCCTACCAAAAATTTTGATGCACTCCAATGCCCCTTGAAAGTGACATGGAGGTCAGAGGGCCTTAACTAAACTGTTTTCTACATTTATAGCAACTGGGTCTCCTGTACACTGTTGGCCTAAGCAGTGAATGGAAGGATTTCCAAAAATTATGAGGAACTGCAATGCCCCTTGAAACAGTCGTGGATTACAGCATACTAAAAACCTTCCACCCATTATTGGGGAGTGGGTCTCACTTAGTGTTCACCTATGCATTAAAAAGCAAAAGCTGACTAAAATTAGGAGGAAATGCAATGCCCGATGGAAGAGTCGTGGAGGTTAGAGTTAATTAAAACAACATTTCAATGCATCTTGGAAGAGCTGTGGAGTTCAGAGTGGTTTAACAAGACGGTTTTAATGCCCCTTGGAAGAGACGTGGAGGACAGAGTGGTTTAACAAGACGGTTTTAATGCCCCTTGGAAGAGTGGTGGAGGTTACAGTGGAATAAAAAGACAATATCAATGCCCCGTGGAAGAGACATGGAGGTCACAGTAGCTTTACAAGACGGTTTTAATGCCCCTTGGAAGAGTGGTGGAGGTCGCTGTGGAATAAAAAGACAATATCAATGACCCTTGGAAGAGTGGTGGAGGTCGCAGTAGCTTAACAAGACGGTTTAAATGCCCCTTGGAAGAGTGGTGGAGGTCACTGTGGAATAAAAAGACAATATCAATGTACTGTGGAAGAGACGTGGAGGTCGCAGTGGAATAAAAAGAGAATATCAATGCCCCTTGGAAGAGTGGTGGAGATCCCAGTGGGATAAAAAGACAATATCAATGCCCCGTGGAAGTGACATGGAGGACACAGTAGCTTAACAAGGCGGTTTTAATGCCCCTTGGAAGAGTGGTGGAGGTCATAGTGGAATAAAAAGAAAATATCAATGCCCCTTGGAAGAGTGGTGGAGAACCCAGTGGAATAAAAAGAAAATATCAATACCCCGTGGAAGAGACGTGGAGGTCACAGTAGCTTAACAAGATGGTTTTAATGCCCCGTAGAAGAGACGTGGAGGTCACAGTAGCTTAACAAGACGGTTTTAATGCCCCTTGGAAAAGTGGTGGAGGTCACAGTGGAATAAAAAGACAATATCAATTCTCCGTGGTAGAGACGTGGAGGTCACAGTAGCTTAACAAGATGGTTTTAATGCTCCTTGGAAGAGACGTGGAGGTCACAGTAGCTTAACAAGACGTTTTTAATGCCCCTTGGAAGAGTGGTGGAGGTCGCAGTGGAATATATAGACAATATCAATACCCCGTGGAAGAGACGTGGAGGTCACAGTAGCTTAACAAGATGGGTTTAATGCCCCTTGGAAAAGACGTGGAGGTAACAGTAGCTTAACAAAACTGTTTTAATGCCCCTTGGAAGAGTAGTGAAGGTTACAGTGGAATAAAAAGACAATATCAATGCCCAGTAAAAGAGTGGTGGAGGTCGCAGTAGCTTAACAAGATGGTTTTAATGCCCATTGGAAGAGTGGTGGAGGTCGCAGTGGAATAAAAAGACAATATCAAAGCCCCTTGGAAGTGTGGTGGAGGTCTCAGTAGATTAACAAGATGGTTTTAATGCCCGTTGGAAGAGACGTGGAGGTCACAGTTGCTTAACAATATGGTTTTAATGCCCCTTGAAAGAGTGGTGGAGGTCGCAGTGGAATAAAAAGACAATATCAATGCCCCGTGGAAGAGACGTGGAGTTCACAGTAGCTTAACTAGACGATTTTAATGCCCCTTGGAAGAGTGGTGGAGGTCGCAGTGGAATAAAAAGACAATATCAATGCCCCTTGGAAGAGTGGTGGAGGTCGCAGAGGAATAAAAAGACAATATCAATGCCCCTAGGAAGAGTGGTGGAGGTCGCAGAGGAATAAAAAGACAATATCAATGCCCCGTGGAAGAGACGTGGAGGTCACAGTAGCTTAACAAGATGGTTTTAATGCCCCTTGGAAGAGACGTGGAGGTCACAGTAGCATAACAAGATGGTTTTAATGCCCCTTGCAAGAGCCATGCAGTACAGCATATTAAAAACAATAGTTCCATTATTGGCTAGTGGGTCTCCCATAGTCTTTGCCTATGCCTTCCAAGCAAAAGCTGCCAAAAATTAGGACGGAGGAACTTGCAATGCTGGCAACACGGACCACGTTCACCCTGGTGGTATAGTTGTGGTGGAGGCTGAGGAGAAGGAGAAGAGCAAAAAACAGCCGAAATGAGGATGCGTATACCCATGTGTGGGTGTGAAGCGGTGCATGAGAATACACCTCACGAAACAACACAGTGGATTTGACTACATGTTACTCTGCTGTCATTTGCTGGTGATGAGAAGTCTGGCCCAATCCAGCCCTTTTTCATTTTGATAAAGGTCAGCTTGTCAGCATTGTCAGTTGACTGGCGAGTGCGCTTGTCGGTTATAATTCCCCCAACGGCACTAAAAACACACTCCAATAACACGCTAGCGGCAGGGCAGGCCAGGACCTCCAAGGCGTACAGAACGAGTTCATTCCAAGTTTCCAGCTTGGATACCCAATAATTAAAGTGCACAGAGGAAACATGGAGGATGCTGGTATGGTCAGCAAGTTACTCCATCACCATCTTTTGAAACTTTCCACTCCTTGTGAGAGTACCCCGTGCCTCAGGGCCTGTAAGCTGGGCGGGTCTCAGAAAACTGTCCCAGAATGTTGACTGTGTTCCCCTACCTCTGCTGGATTGGAGTTGCGTTTCTCTCGCCTGTATGCCTTGGTTCGCCAACGAACTGTGACCTCTGCCGCTAGCGTGTTCAGATGGGAATTTTTTTAACAGTTCTGCAGCAAGGGCCTTCTGGTACTGCCCCATTTTTGTAAACCTCTCCACCTCAGGAATAAGAGAGTGAAAGTTCTCCTTGTAGCGGGGGGGTCTAAAAGTGTCACCAACCAGTAATGACTGTCACCCAACATTTTGACAACTCGAGGGTCACGGTTAAGGCAGTGTAACATAAAGTTAGCCATGCGCGCCAGACTGGTAAATGGGCAAGACTTCCGTGTCCTCACCAAGATGACCACTGACCATGCTCTCCTCCTCCTCCTCCCCCCTGTCCTCAGGCCTCCCACGCTGAACCGACGGTAAGACAGTTGTACTGGTACTACCATCTACGGCGCATGATACCAGCTCCTGTTCTTCCTCCTCCTCCTCCTCCTCTCCCTCATTGTTCCCCAATGCACGTTGGGATGAGATGAGGCTGGGGCTGTGTGTAATCGCCAGCTATGGCTTCTTGATCCATCTCATCATACTCTGGCTGCAATGCCTCCTCTTTAATTCTCTGCAGAGAGCGTTGCAAAAGACAGACAAGTGGGATGCTGACACTAATGACGGCGTCATCGCTACTCACTATCTTAATGGACTCCTCAAAGTTTGTCAGGATGGTACATATGTCAGACATCCAGTTCCACTCCTGAGGTCTTATGTGTGGAGTCTGACCTGAATATCGACAGCCTTTTTGCAGCTGGTACTCCACAATTGCTCTCTTCTGCTCACAAATCCTATGCAACATGTGGAGGGTAGAGTTCCAACGCGTGGGGACATCACACACCAGTTGTAGCCGACTTCTGAAAATGAGCTGACAGGTGGTGTACTTTGACGAGCAGATCTGGCAACTCGGTGTATGATTTAAGAAACCGCTGAACCACGAGGTTAAGCACATGTGTCAGGCATGGTACATGTGTGATCTCGCCTCGCCTCAGAGCCGTCACCAGGTTACGGCCATTGTCACACACGACCATGCCTGGATATAGGTTCAGTGCTCTCAGCCACAGATCTGCCTGCTCTTTCACAGCTGTCCACAACTCACAAGCAGTGTGAGGTTTATCACCTGAGCTTATGAGTTTCAGCACAGCCTGTTGCCGCTTGGCTGAGGCAGTACTGCAGTGCATCCAGCTTGTAACTGATGTGGTGATATCTGAGACGGAGGCTGAACATGAGGAGGAGGAGGAGGAGGATGATGCGCAGGAGCATTTGCTTTTTATTTGCTTCAATAGTCTTCTTAGGAAATTTGAAGCTGTGATCGTCCGACAGTGGCATGTAACATGTTAACAGCCGCAGGTGGATCATGATTCCCCCCGCGACTGTTAGGGGCACATGACAGCTGATCTAATCAGCTGTCATGTGCTATGAAAGATGAGGGCACAGCACAGGATCCCGCATCAAATGCCAAGACACGACCTATGATGTACCTATATGTCATAGGTCGTGAAGGGGTTAAGACTAGGGTTGAGCGAGCATGCTCGACACTGCTCGGTACTCGCCCGAGCATCACTCTACTTGGGATGTTCGGCGAGCACCGAGCATTTCCGGGTTACTCGGGCGGGAGCTCGGGTCTCCGCCCTGCATATTTGGCGCACTTTACAGAGCCAATGAACATGCAGGGATTGCCAGCCAGTCACTGTAATGCCGCAGCCATGTTGTTTGTGGGCATTACAGTGATTGGTTGGCCGCACAGCGTCACCTCGAGTATTTAAAACCGGGTGCCGCCATCTTGGACACAGTCGCTTCGGATTAGACAGTGTAGGGACAGCGCTGCTGAGCTAGGGAGAGGTTTTTCCTGCGAAATAGTTAGTGTAGGGTCTGTAAAGGCTGCCAGAACAAACAAACAGTCCTTCTCAGGACTAATATCCATCCCAGATATCAGGCAGGCAGGCTGTATAGGAGTCGCAGTGGTTATACCAGCAAATGCTGCATTACAGTCCTGTGTGCTCCTGTTTCTGAAATTGCTGGACTTAGCTCCAGGTCTCGGGGGCCAGTAAAAATCCTTTTTTTCATCTAAATCCTCTTTTTTATTTCCCTCCTTCACACTGTACAAATACCCGTCTTATTAACCTATTGCTGTCCCCCTCACCCAAGAAAAAGGTGTGTCTCTCATTTTTCGGACACAAATATTTCTGTTGAAAAGAGTCTGGTATAGGCCACAGAAACAGAATTGTGGTTTTGCATTTCCACGGGTCAAATCTCTGTAGTATCCATTTTTGGGCCTTTTGTATCGAAAAAAAAAAACAAATTGAGTGTGTCGCTCACTGTTCAGCCGCAAATATATACATTTAAAAAAGTCTGGTATACACCAGTAAATTATAACTGTGGGTTTGCTGTTCCACAGTAAAAAATCTCTATTATCCTGCTTTTCGCTTTTTTGGTCTTAAAAAAAACAGTAGTGTCTCCTGACTGTTCTGACACAAAAAATATATCTGTTGAAAATAGTCTGTTGTAGGCCCGACAAATCCCTGTGTGGTTTTGCATTTCCACGGGTCAAATCTCTGTAGTATCCAGTTTTGGGCCTTTTGTATCTAAAAAAAAAACAGTTTGAGTGTGTCGCTCACTGTTTAGCCGCAAATCTATATATTTAAAAAAGTCTGGTATACACCAGTAAATTATAACTGTGGGTTTGCTGTTCCATGGTAAAAAATCTCTATTATCCTGCTTTTTACTTTTTTGGCCTTAAAAAAAAATAGTAGTGTCTCCTGACTGTTCTGACACAAAAATATATCTGTTGAAAATAGTCTGGTGTGGGCCCGACAAATCCCAGTGTGGTTTTGCATTTCCACGGGTCAAATCTCTGTAGTATCCAGTTGTGGGCCTTTTGTATCTAAAAAAAAACAGTTTGAGTGTGTTGCTCACTGTTCAGCCGCAAATCTATATATTTAAAAAAGTGTGGTATACACCAGTAAATTATAACTGTGTGATTGCTGTTCCATGGTAAAAAATCTCTATTATCCTGCTTTTCGCTTTTTTGGCCTTAAAGAAAAACAGTAGTGTCTCCTGACTGTTCTGACACAAAAATATATCTGTTGAAAATAGTCTGTTGTAGACCCGACAAATCCCAGTGTGGTTTTGCAATTCCATGGGTCAAATCTCTGTAATATCCAGTAGTGGGCCTTTTGTATTTAAAAAAAAAAACAGTTTGAGTGTGTCGCTCACTGTTCAGCTGCAAAACTCTATATTAAAAAAAGTCTGGTGTACACCAGTTAATTATAACTGTGGGTTTGCTGTTCCACGGTAAAAAATCTCTATTATCCTGCTTTTCGCTTGTTTGGCCTTAAAAAAAAAAACAGTAGTGTCTCCTGACTGTTCTGGCACAAAAATATATCAGTTGAAAATAGTCTGTTGTAGGCCCTACAAATCCCAGTGTGGTTTTGCATTTCCACGGGTCAAATCTCTGTAGTATCCAGTTGTGGGCCTTTTGTATTTAAAAAAAAAACAGTTTGAGTGTGTCGCTCACTGTTTTACCACAAATATATATATTTAACATTTTATGGTATACCCCAGTAAACAATAACTGTGGTTTTGCCATTCCACTGTTAAAAATCTGTATTATTCAGGTTTTGGTATTTTTTCCGTAAAGAAAAACAGTAATAGTTTATCCCTGATTGTTCTAATTGTTTAAAAGAGTCGGGTGTAGGCCAGAGAAATAGAACTGTGGTTTTCCTCTTCCACGGTTCTAATCTCCTTTTTATCACCCTTTTTCCATTGATAGTGCGAGTGTAAGCTATTTTACTTCCTTTACAATGGGCAAGGTGCGTGGCAAGGGACGTGGAAGTGGATGTTCTGGTGATGGTGCGTGCAGAGGACGGGGCCGTGGCCAATGTGAAAATGTACCACAATCAACAGCCACATCTTCTCGCTCCCACTTCTTGACCGAATTACTAGGGAAGCACAGAACAACACCAGTATTGCGAACTGATCAGTCTGAACAGGTTATTAATTGGATAGCAGATAATACTTCCAGTTACCTGAGCACCACCATCTCCGGTCTGTCTTCCACACGATCAAATGTTAGTAGCCGTGAGTCTCGACCGCATACTCCTCCTCACCCTGATGCTCCTTCCTCCCACCATGCCGAGTGTCGTCAGACAGCAACTGATCCCACACTTGGACACTCTGAAGAGCTGTTCACTGGTCCATTTCCAGATTTGTGCCCCTCGCCTGCTCCGCTTGAAGTGGTGGAAGAGGAGATCCCATGAAGCGATGCTCAAATATTTGAACAGCCAAGGCCACAGGAAGTCGACGTTGGCAATTTGTCGCAAGAGTTGGACGATGACGAGACACAATTGCCAGGAAGTGAGGAGGAGGATCGTGGTGCGCAAGTGGAAGAGGAGGAGGAGGTGGTGGATGATCTAGTAACTGTCTCAACGTGGCAGGAGGACATGCAGAGTGAGGCCAGCAGCACACAGGGGGAGGGAGGCAGAGTACCCCAAAAGGCCGGAAGAAGCAGTGTGGTGGCCGCAGACAGAAGGCGGGCAACCGTTCCCCGTAACACCAACACGAGGGACGTTGCCAGTACAAGCGGTAGGTCTTCCAGATTCTGGAATTTTTTTAAAGACTCTGCTGATAACCCCAAAAAGGCCATTTGTACCACTTGCCATGCCAGCATGAGCAGGGGTGACAAAACTACCAGCCTGACCACCACCAGCATGATCAGGCACATGGCAGCAAAGCACCCGACTTTGTGGGTCAACTCCAGGGTCCACGACCAGTGTCAGCCGGTGTCACCACTGCTTCTTCCACTGTTGTGCATGCAATAGAACCCCCTGTTGTGTGTGCAAGGCAATCCCCTGTCCATACTGCATATAAAGATGCCCCCTCCTCTCAGTCTTCACTTGTTATTAGAGTTGAGCCACCCCCGTAGTGTTCAAGTTCTGTTCGGTTCGTCGAACACCCATATGTTCGTCGAACTGTTCGTCGAACTGTGTGAACACCTTCGAACACTGTTAAAACCAATGGCAGGCAAATAAAAACACATAGAAACACATAGAAAACACCTTCAAAGGTGTCCAAAAGCTGACAAACTGCTCAGAAGACACAACTAACACATGGAAAAGTGACAAGTACACATAGTCATGCGAAAAGAAAAGAGGTGGAGGAGTAAAAGGAGGGGGAGACACAGATATAGGCATGTAAAAATAACCTTGGCACTCAAAATGTATTTCAAAGCAGTGAAAATTTTATTGCAGTCCAAAAGTGGATGTAAAACGTTTCGGTCGTGATGACCTTCATCAGTTAACTGCAAGATGTATAACAATGTGAGTACATAAGCATAGTAGTAGATAACAAATACAATTACAATTTCAATTGCATAGATACAAAGGGGAAACTAGACCGGGGTAACACATGAGGATTGTGACCGGGAAAGGGGAGAGAAAACCAGGAGGGGTTTGAGCAGATAAGCGGATGGCTATCTGTGCATAAATGGGTTATGGCCGAGTACACCTACCAATGTTGAATTGTGACTAGGAGTACTGATGAACCATCAGTTAAGCAGGCAATGGTAAGGACCACCTGTGGGTAAGGGGACATATGAGCATACTCAATGGCATCTCTGGAGCATCTTGAATAAACTGGTAATGGGTAAGGAAGTTACCTTAAGTTGTCTGAGATCTGGCAGGATCCATAACGCGGTATCCACCGCTTGTTGTAGTGGACATATGTATGTGGAGAGATCCTTATATGTGTATGGGGTGATGGCTGCGCGCGCAAACGCTGTGTGGTGGCTGGGAGGGCGAGACAGGAAGTCACTGGATGATGTCACCGGAAGAGGCGTGTCTCCGCGATTTCTGCGTTCCACGGTTAGTGTGTTTGCGTTCCAGTAACCAGGAAGGAGTTGTCAGCGCTACAGAGGGCGATGGGGCGCTTAGCTGGCACAAGGTAACGCTAAGACAGACAACGGAGTGGTGAGGAGAGATGGTTGAGGAAGGGATCAAGGAGAGGGAGCATCTGCAACAGAGATAATGGAAAACAGTATCATTAAATGATCTATGGATAGCACAACAGGAATGGTAATTCAATACAAGTGCTGCAATATGATATTCATGTAATATTAGCAGAGGTCATAAACATACAGTACCTTTTCTGAATTGTCACCAAAATGGTGTTGCCCTCTGTGGAATAATGGAATGTACCCATGCTTATTCATACATATAAGTGTGTGACAATATCTCTGTGAATACACTTGAGTGTACAGGAGAGAGGTCATATTCAGATTAGGAGATGATTCGACAAAATGACTATCTAGATTATGGTTAGACCCTTGTCAAGTGAAAGAAAGGAGATCATATTCGCGGTTAAGTCCTTGGGGTGAAAGAGATTCTAGTTTGTGGATCCAATATGCCTCACTCTGTTAGAGGAGGCGGATACGGTCACCTCCACGTCGCGGTTGTTGGATCTGTTCTAGAACTTGGAACCTTAGCTGAGATATGTTATGTCTACTGTTAATGAAGTAATGGGGGATGGGGAGCAGTAGATTCTTACACCGAATTGTGGACTTGTGTTTTGAGATTCTGTCCCATATAGGTTGGGTGGTCTCCCCTACATATATCATACCGCACAGGCATTTGATCAGGTATACTACAATAGAACTCTCGCAGGTGAAGTAGCCCTTGATGTAAAACTTTTTTCCCGTGTGGGGGTGGTGGATGGTACTGCCTTTCAGGACATTGCTACACTGTGTACATTGGAGGCATGGGAATGTTCCCATTCTTGGATTCTGAAGGAACCGTTGACCGGGTCCTTGTTTTGTGCTACCAATGTCTGCTCGAACTAGAGAGTCTCTGAGGTTGTGAGCACACTTGAAGCAGGGTATGAATGGTTTTTGAAAACTGGTGATGGATGGATATCCTGTGCGTAGGATATTCCAGTGTTTATGGATTATTTTGTGTAGAGTATAGGCGCACGGGTGATACGTGTGGACAAACGGGATTCGGTCGGAATTGTCGTCCTACCACCAGTCCCAGCCCCTGTGCCTTGGGGTGCCTCCCCGATGCTCTTCACTGAGTGTCCCGGGGGCCCGAAGCATTTCCTTTGAAAAAATTAAGTGTCCAAACTACAGGTGGTGTAGCTTGCTTAACAGCTGGGATAATCCGCTGACTAGCAGACACTGCTACTAGGCCCAAAGTATTGCCTGGGCTAGATGCAGTTAAAAATTTGTAATTTGATACTCTCGTTGGATGGTGAGAAAGCATTCCATAGAGTCTCCTGGCACGCCATATATTATTCTCTTAAAAAGCTTGGGGTAGGGGTCTAGGGGACCCTTTTATAGCCAAAATCATGGCCACGTATCGCGATCCGTCAGCTAGGCTGAAGATAAATGGAACATTTTCATCACCTTTCATAATCACCAATGGGACAAGGCAGGGATGTCCTCTTTCCCCTCTCTTATACATCCTAGTGATGGAGCACCTGTTCTCATCAATTCGCAATAACCCCAATATTAGGTGGATTGAGGTGGGAGGCACCGAGTACAAGTGCTCTGCTTTTGCTGATGATGTCCTAGCATATATCACTCAATCACTTATATCCATCCCTGCTATTATGGCTGAAATAGATCACTTTGTTACATGGTCAAATTTTAAAATCAATGCAGCGAAGTCTGAGGCCCTCGATGTCTCCCTTCCCAAATCCATGCAGGATTCCATCCAGTCCAACTTTCCCTTTGCCTGGCCCTCACAGGGTATCAAATACTTAGGAATTCGTATTCATAGAGACCTCTCCCGTCTATTTTATCTTAATTTTGGGCCCTTTATTGAACAACTCCATAAAGATGGTGAAGGATTTTTCCTGGTTCGGCAGAATAAGTATACTAAAAATGAACGCCCTGCCTAAACTCTCATACCTCTTCCAAACCATTCCCGTGGTAATTCCCTCAAATTTTTGGAAAAGACTACGCAGTATCTTTTAGTCTCCCCAGGATGACACAGGTGGGGCAGATGGTGGTTGTCCCGGCCCGCTAGGCCGCATTGTAGCACAGTGAGCTTCGCACTGCAACTTATGCTTCATATCCATGTGACGGTTCATGCATGAAGTGCTCAAACTATGGATTTTTTGGCCTCTACTTAGCTTTTGGTGACAAATGTTATAGATAACACGAGTTGGGTCATCCTTAGCGATCGGAAAAAATGCACAGGCTATGCAAAGTTTAGAGCCCATGCGACTCTGCTACTAGCAATACTATCAAATAATTGGCTGGGTTACATGCTTGGTGGATTTATACTTTAAATACACATGTACCAGCGGGTTTAAACATCAGACATGATTTGATGTATCATTATGAGTGATCATTTATAGATTATTATTATATATATATGTTCCTTTTTTCTTCTTTTCTTTTTCTTTTTGATTATTTACATTTATATGCATTGTTTCTATGCTATACGATTTTGACATGGTATGTGTGTTTAAATTTCTGATTAACTCAGCCTTGAACAGGTGCATAGCAGGAAATGACATATAAATACCACTTCCTTGCTGTTTTTTTGCTATGCAATGATTAATAAATCGTATATATATTGTGCAGAAAGAAGGGTGAAAGTCTGCCCAGGCGGGAGGAAATTGGAGTTTCATAACACATATTTGAACTGGAGAGGTATTAGAGGCCTGCATTGGCCAGAGGTACTAATGGAGGTAATCAAGGTAGGGAGAGAGGCAAGAGGTCCGGTCATCTTAGTTATACAGGCCGGGGGAAACGACATAGCTTATCACAAGAGCGCATAACTAATGGCAATAATGAAACTAGACACTGAGCGCTTCAGAGAATTTTTCACAAAACTATCTATAGTATGGTCAGAGATTGTGCCGAGAACAGTATGGCAAGGTGCGTGAGACATCACGGCCATCGAACGGACAAGGCAGGTAATAAATATTCGGATTGCAAAATTTATAAGAGACAGAGGCTGTGTAGTGATACGACACCGACAACTGGAAGGAGATAAAGCAGGCCTCATACGGCCTGACGGTGTTCACTTAATGGATATTGGACTGGACATATTTCTGTCAGGACTCCAGGACGGAGTGGAACAAGCGATAAGAGTGATGGATGGGGGTCGGAGTCAGGCATAAAAGTAAGCAGGATCCTCCGTGGCCTGGAAATAGAAAGGACATGTTGGAGAGTTACACTTGTTGGCCAACTTGCCGTTGTGGAGACTGGAGACACAGGGCATGCTGCAGCAAGCTGAATTATTTTATAAATAAAATGCATTTCTAATGGAATGAGTATAAACAGTTAATAAAGCTGTGACCGATCCTCACCCATCCAGTTGTAAGAGTTACATGATTGTATTGTCAATGAAAGGGGTGCGTTAGGGGGCTGAGCGTCTGGGTTTGGTTAGGGGTCCCCACAGTCTGCATAGGCTAGATGCGTTTAAAAATCATTATTAGATACACAGGCGGTGCAGCTTGCTTCGCAGCTGGGTTACTACGCTGACTAGCAGACACTGAAGCTTTGGAGCAGACCTCTGAGTAAACAGCTCTTCAGACTGAACCACCTGTGTTACCCCATGCCATAGTGTATGTATTTTCTTACGGTTAAAAGGGGGGGGCCCCAACCCTCCTCTTATTGACGATGGCAACGTCACGTAAAACAAAGCAAGGGGACTCCAAAAAGAGTCTCCATTTTTTCGAAAAATTTGTGCCACAGACACCACTTAAGTGGCATCAATTGCCCCAGAGTTGCTTAAAATGGTTGGTTAGATGAGTAACACACACTGCTACTATGCCCAAAATTATTTTCCAGACAAGATGCAGCTAAAAATTATTAGTAATGTGCAAGCTGGTGGAGCTTAGTATAGATGGCATAATAGAATGAGTACCGCACACTGCTACAGGCCCAAAATTATTTTCCAGACAAGATGCAGCTAAAAATTATTAGTAATTTGCAAGCTGGTGGAGCTTAGTATAGATGGCATAATAGAATGAGTACCGCACACTGCTACAGGCCCAAAATTATTTTCCAAACAAGATGCAGCTAAAAATTATTAGTAATTTGAAAGCTTAAAACGGTTGGTGAGGTGATTTTATGAAATCCTCAAGCATTTACTCTTCCCAGGATGACACAGGGGTAGAAAAGTCCTTGCAGATCCATGATTTGTTCATCTTTATGAACGTGGGTCTGTCTACATTCTCAGTGTACCGCCGCATGCGCTTATCTGTCAGCACAACACCAGCAGCGCTGAACACACGTTCAGACAGAACGCTGTCTGCGGGGCATGACAAGATCTCCAAGGCGTAAGTGGCGAGCTCCCGCCATTTATCCAGATTGGAAGCCCAAAAAGAGCAAGGGTCCAGTGACACAGTCATGGCTTCGAGGTTTACTTGGAGTTACTCCTGTACCATAGTCTCTAGGCGTTGAATATGTGTCAGACTTCTTGTCTCCTGTGGCCTTGCAAAGGATGGGCTAAAAAAGCTGTGAATTGATTCCGCAAAATTGCTGTCACCAGCAGATACTGTGTTTCTGTTACGGTTTGAGTGCTGAACACTCGACAGTCCCACGGTTGGCAAGTTAGAACTGTGAGATTCACTACATGCACCACTGGTGTTTTGTGGAAAAGCACATGTAAGATTCTGCAACAGTCTCTGCTGATACTCCTGCATGCATGAATCCCTTTCTATGGCAGGAATTATTTCAGCAAATTTACTTTTGTACCAGGGATCTATGAGTGTGGCAACCCAGTTGTCAGGATTATTTTGAATTCTGACAATTCGAGGGTCATGTTGCAGGTAGTGCAGCAAGAAGGCACTCATGTGTCTTGCGCATCCAGGAGCACCAAGTCCCTGTTGTGTTGGTGGCGAGGTAACAATCATGCTTCCTTCCTCTGCCCTCTCCCCCCAACCTCGCACAACAGAAATGTGATCAAGGTCTCCCTCATTTAATGAGTCTTCCATCAGTTCATCCTCCACTTCTTCCTGGGCTCCTGCACCTTCCTCACTAGTTTGGCTGCTAACATGTGCCCTGGTAAATCCATCTCCCCCACCCTCACATGCCTGCCACCTTGGTGCTACCGACCGTCTGGACCTTGCAGATGTTAGCCTTACCGCATACAACTGCTACTCCTCTACTTCCTCCACCTCCTCTTCTCGCACCACCTGACTTCGAATTCTGTTTAACATGTGCTCCAGCATGTAAATCACTGGAATAGTCATGCTGATAATGGCATCGTCTGCACTAAACATCTTCGTCGCCATTTCAAAACTGTGCAGAAGGGTGCATGGGTCCCTGATCTGAGACCACTCCTCCAGCGTGATTTGCCCCACCTCTGGATCCCGTTGGCCCAGGCTATACATCAGAATGTATTGCACCAGGGCTTGTCGGTGCTGCCACAGTCCTTGCAACATGTGCAGAGTTGAATTCCACCGGGTAGGCACATCGCATTTTAGCCTGTGAAGTGGCAGGCCCACCGACTTCTGTAGAGATGTAAGTCGCTGAGCTGCGGCATGCGAAAGTCGGAAATGAGCACACAGCAACCGTGCCCTCTGCAGAAGGCCATCTAGTCCGGGATAGTGGGTAAAAAATTGCTGGACAACCAGGTTCAACACGTGAGCCATACAAGGCACGTGTGTGACATTGCCCCAGCAAAGGGCCGCACCTAGGTTTGCAGCATTGTTGTACACGGCCTTCCCTGGTTTCAGGTCCAGTGGAGACAACCATTCTTGAAACTGGTTCTCCAGAGCTGACCACAACTCCTCAGCTGTGTGACTCACATTTCCCAGACATTTCAAAGTAAAAACCACCTGATGACATTGAGCCTTGCTGCCAGCATAGTAAGGAGGTGTGCCGGATCCCTTCTGCACAGTTAGAAAGCAAATGGCATGACCAGACAGGCTTTGGGTGCAGGTGGAGGACCGAGAGGAGGTTGAGGAGGCAGAAGCAGTCTAGGAACTTCGAGATAAAGAGGATTGATGCACAACTCGTGGGGACAGCAAGACTTGGACAGCAGCCCCTTGTCCTGCTGTCACCATAGTTACCCAGTGCCCAGTCAGCGACATGTAATGCCCCTGTCCATGCCTACTTGTCCAAGTGTCTGTGGTGAAATGCACCCTGTCACACACATAGTTTCTCAAAGAAGCGGTGATGTTGTGTGCGACATGCTGGTGGAGCGCAGGCACATCTTTCTTTGAGAAGTAGTGCCGACTTGGCATCTGGTACTGGGGCACTGCAACGGACATAAGGTCTCGAAAATCCTCTGTGTCCACCAGGCGGAATGGCAGCATTTCTGTAGCCAAGAGCTTGCAGATGGTGAAATTCAACCTCTTAGCTTTCTCATGGCTAGGAGGAAATGGTCTTTTACTTGTCCACATCTGAGGGACCGAGGGCTGGCTGTTATGCTTAGACGGGGTTGAGAAGGGTGTCCCCGGCAAACTGCCGGTCTGTGAGGAAGATGCAGGTGGACATGTTAGGTTGCCTTGATCCAAAGATGGTGCTCTCGATGGCGGAGAGCACTCAACACCAGCTGGTGTTTCCACCTACAAAGAAAATGATGACCTGCCAGTCACGCTGGCTGTTGCAGGTAAAGAGGTGGCAGGTCTTCGTCCCAAAACAGGTGTGACTGCTGTCCCCCCAGTCACAGAGGATGAAGAGGCCGCGGATGCACAAGATGGGGCAGACAGTGGTTGGCCCGGCCCGCTAGGCCGCATTGTAGCACAGTGAGCTTCCCACTGCAACTTATGCTTCATATCCATGTGACGGTTCATGCATGAAGTACTCAAACTATGGATTTTTTGGCCTCTACTTAGATTTTGGTGACAAATGTTACAGATAACATGAGTTGGGTCATCCTTATCGATCTGAAAAAATGCCCAGGCTATGCAAGGCTTAGCACCCATGCAACCTGAAGAGCCACCACGACTTGTGGTCAGAGGCAGAGTTGTGTTTGAGGATGCAATTGTTGACGTGCTTCCAGTACTACGTCTCTGTCCAGGAAGGCGCAACCTGACCTCGTCGTCACTTGCATCCTCCTCCACCTCCTCTGCTGACCTCATCGACTGGCTGACTGTTGGTTGTCAGTAAGTGGGATCTGCAAACTCGTCATCATCACCCTGTGTGTTCTCACACCCGTCGTCCTCAGAGCCAACCTCTTCCTGCCCTGACAAAAAACTCAAGTTGTCGCTCCAATCACGTATTTGAGTCTAATCATCGTCTTCCTCATTGTCTCCACCAGCAGGAGTTACAGTTTGGGAATGAGGGTCTACATTATGGTCAGAACCTTCTGCGTCTGGTCCTGGATCCGACTCATAAAGATTCTGGGCATCAGTGCAGATCATTTCCTCGTCTGGATTAACAGAAGCTCTGGAGCCGACCTCTGATTCCCAGGCTATAGTATGAGTAAACAGCTCTGCAGACTCAACCATCTGTTCTACCCCATACTCAGACGGGCAGCTTGAGACTTGGGAGCTGTGAGGAAGCAAGTGCGATTGGGGTGACACCACTGAGGACTGGAGTCTTTGCAATGTTGAAGTTGAGGTGGAGGAGATCCCACTTAAAGGAGCACTTGATATCTGTTGAAGCACCTGCTGTTTTTGTGCCTCATCTGGAATTTGTAGCGATTGGCTTGGCCGTAAGGAAGGGATCGTATCACATTGTCCGCTAAAAGAAGTAGACATCTTAGTTTGGCTGGAAGATGGTCTTTCTTCTGCAGATGTTAATGTTGCTTTAACACCTACCCCACGGACTCAACCTTTTTTTCCCTTCCCAACACGCCTATTTCCCTTTCCACCAGCAGCAGGCCCTTTTCCACTCACTTTGGTGGTTAACTAATTGACAACTATGGAGTTGTTTGCACAAAAAACGTTGGATGGGAACCGAGCAGAGCTGAGTGGCCAAACTGTGGTATTAGCCCAAAAGGATTGGCTGGGTTAGATGCAGTAAAACAATTTTATTGCATACACAGGTGGTGGAGCTAAGTATAGATGGACTAATAGAATGAGTCCCACACACTGCTATAAGCCCAAAATTATTTTCCGAGCTAGATGCAGATAAAAATTATTTGTAATTTGCAAGCTGGAGGAGCTTAGTATAGATGGACTAAGAATATGTCCCACACACTGCTTCAAGCCCAAAATTATTTTCCGAGCTAGATGCATATAAAAATTATTTGTAATTTGCAAGCTGGTGGAGCTTAGTATAGATGGCCTAATAGAATGAGTACCACACACTGCTACTATGCCCAAAATTATTTTCCAGACAAGATGCAGATAAAAATTATTTGTAATTTGAAAGCTGGTGGAGCTTAGTATAGATGACCTAATAGAATGAGTACCACACACTGCTAATATGCCCAAAATTATTTTCCAGGCAAGATGCAGCTAAAAATTATTATTAATTTCAAAGCTGGTGGAGCTTGGTATAGATGGCCTAATACAATGAGTTCTACACACTGCTACTATGCCCAAAATTATTTTATAGGCAAGATACAGCTAGAAATTATGAGTAATTTGAAAGCTGGTGGAGCTTAGTATAGATGGCCTAATAGAATGAGTCCCAC
Source organism: Phyllobates terribilis (assembly GCF_046119375.1). Lineage (NCBI taxonomy): Eukaryota > Metazoa > Chordata > Amphibia > Anura > Dendrobatidae > Phyllobates > Phyllobates terribilis. Next base: position 18,712,900 of record NW_027362771.1, read on the forward strand.
ACACTGCTACTATGCCAAAAATTATTTTCCAGGCAAGATGCAGCTAAAAATTATTAGTAATTTCAAAGCTGGTGGAGCTTGGTATAGATGGCCTATTACAATGAGCACCACACACTGCTACTATGCCCAAAATTATTTTCCAGGCAAGATGCAGCTAAAAATTGTTGTTCATTTCAAAACTGGTGGAGCTTGGTATAGATGGCCTAATAGAATGAGTACCACACACTGCTACCATGCCCAAAATTATTTTCCAGGCAAGATGCAGATAAAAATTATTATTAATTTCAAAAATGGTGTAGCTTGGTATAGATGGCCTAATACAATGAGTACCACACACTGCTACTATGCCCAAAATTATTTTCCAGGCAAGATGCAGCTAAAAATTATTAGTAATTTGAAAGCTGGTGGAGCTTAGTATAGATGGCCTAATAGAATGAGTACCACACACTGCTAATATGCCCAAAATTATTTTACAGGCAAGATGCAGATAAAAATTATTATTAATTTCAAAGCTGATGGAGCTTGGTATAGATGGCCTAATACAATGAGAACCACACACTGCTACTATGCCCAAAATTATTTTCCAGGCAAGATGCAGTTAAAAATTATTAGTAATTTGAAAGCTGGTGGAGCTTAGTATAGATGGCCTAATAGAATGAGTACCACACACTGCTAATATGCCCAAAATTATTTTACAGGCAAGATGCAGCAAAAAATTATTATTAATTTCAAAGCTGTTGGAGCTTGATATAGATGGCCTAATACAATGAGAACCACACACTGCTACTATGCCCAAAATTATTTTCCAGGCAAGATGCAGCTAAAAATTATTAGTAATTTGAATGCTTGTGGAGCTTAGTATAGATGGCCTAAAAGAATGAGTACCACACACTGCTAATATGCCCAAAATTATTTTACAGGCAAGATGCAGCTAAAAATTATTATTAATTTCAAAGCTGGTGGAGCTTGGTATAGATGGCCTAATACAATGAGTACCACACACTACTACTATGCCCAAAATTATTTTCCGAGCTAGATGCAGATAAAAATTATTTGTAATATGCAAGCTGGAGGAGCTTAGTATAGATGGCCTAATAGAATGATGCTATGCCCAAAAGGTTTTACTTGGCTAGGTGCAGTAAAAAAAATTGTATTCTATGCACAGGTGGTGTAGCTTCCATCATAGATACGCTACTGCACTGACTACCACACACTGCAAGAGGCCAAAAAGGATTTGCTTAGCAAGATTTAGCCAAATGCTGTGAAAAACACTTGCACAGCACTGGCACAGACCTGCCTGGCAAAAAGTCCTAGGAAATGCTTTAAAATAGTCCTTAAAAGGACTGCAATTACAATTAGTCCCTACTCCCAACCTATCTCTTTCAGAGCACAGACCTGCCTGCTAAAAGTCATAGGAAATGCTGTAACTCAGTCCTCAAAAGGACTGCAATCACAACTATTCCCTACTCCCAAGCTATCTGTATATTTCAGAGAAAATTGGCTTGAAATTAACACTGAAAGTATAGCGCACACAGCAAAAGCGGTGCCATCTAACACGCAGCTGCAGCAGTGAGAAAATGGTGGCGACGGGGAAAATGGCTGGGTCTTATAGGGACATGTGACATACACAGCCAATTACACAGGCCCTTGCTTGTGTGAAAAAAAGCACTTCACTCCATGTGTGCGCTGCTGATAGGCTGACAGATTGCACCTCCCCACTGTAAATGCGGGAAAGAGAAAAAAAAATGGAGATCTTCATTATTTCTGCAGAGATCAATCCCCTGCCCCTCCCCTCGCCCCGCTGTACACTCAAACTGCGTATTAACATTGATTATCAGCATTACTGTGAAAAAATCCAGTTATGATTTTGGTGCACGAACAGTTATCGAACATAACCTTGAACAGCCGGATTTTTTCCAAATAGTTCGTGTTCGCCTAACGGCTCGAACACCGCTCAAAACAGCTCGAATTTGAGATTGGCGAACAGATCGAGTCGAACAACGCTCATCTCTACTTGTTATGGCAGTTTCTCAAGAAACAGCATCAACGTCCACGTCCCACAGCAGCGTTCAATTGTCCATATCCCAGACCTTTGAACGAAAGCGGAAATTCGCAGCTAACGCCCCACAGGCCACAGTCCTACCGTGTGTGCCGAATTCTTAGGCAAATGAGTATTTTGATCACATGATATTTTTTATACATGTTGTCCTACTCCAAGCTGCATAGGCTTGAGAGCCAACTACCAATTAAGTAAATCTGGTGATGTGCATCTCTGTAATGAGGAGGGGTGTTGACTAAAGACAGCAACACCCTATATGAGGTGTGATTAATTATTAGACAACTTCCTTTCCTTTGGCAAAATGGGTCAGAAGAGAGATTTGATGGGCTCTGAAAAGTCCAAATGTGTGAGATGTCCTGCAGAGGGATGCAGCAGTCTTGAAATTTCCAAACTTTTGAAGCATGATCACCGAACAATCAAGCGTTTCATGGCAAATAGCCAACAGGGTCGCAAGAAGCGTGTTGGCCAAAAAAGGCGCAAAATAACTGCCCATGAATTGAGGAAAATCAAGCGTGAAGCTGCCAAGATGCCATTCGCCACCAGTTTTGCCATATTTCAGAGCTGCAACCTTACTGGAGTATCAAAAAGCACAAGGTGTGCGAGACTCAGGGACATGGCCACGGTAAGGAAGGCTGAAAAACGACCTCTTTTGAACAAGAAACATAAGATAAATGTTAGAACCTTGCTCTTAGGTTTTTTTTCCTTTGCTGGTCACATGACCTTGTTGGCCTATTTAATCCTGCTCCGCCCTTCTGGCTTTGCTGGACTTCATTGTATATCTACTTTCTAGCTAGCCTGTGCTCTGTGTCTTGCTCTGTTAGTTTGCTTGGTCTACTGACCTCTATGTTCTATATATTTTGTTTGTTTGTCTGTCTGCTACTATTTCTGTTAGGAGGTGTCCCATATTCCTCCCAGTCCTTAGTACTTGTAGGGATTCCTTCCCCACATCTATAGGTCTCCGTACAGACTAGCTTAGGACTTTAGCAGGTCTGATCGCAGGATCAGGTCCCCTGTTACATCGTAGGGAGTAAGCTGAGTTCTATCGTAGGGACAGATCTCCTCTCTTTCCTTAGCTCTGGTAGCAGAACATAACAGTAAGTCCAGCCAGCAAATTCTCTAAGGAAAGATTTTTCTGTTCCATCATGGTGTCGGTTCAGGATTTGGTTCATCGCCTGCAGGGACTCTCTCTGGAGGTGGCCGAGCTCCGTCAGCACGTGAGTAACTGTCCTGGAGCACATTTCTTGGAGCCTAAGGTATGTTTGCCGGATTTATTTTTTGGTGAACACCGAGAATTTTTTTCATTCAAAAATGCTTGCTTATTGTATTTTCGTTTGAGACCTAAGTCCTCTGGGGATGAATCCCAGCGCGTAGGGTTCATAATGTCACTTTTGCACAAAGAGCCTCAGGAGTGGGCCTTTTCTTTGCAACCTAGTGATACATGCTTCAGATCAGTGGATAGTTTTTTTCTGCTTTGGGACTATTATATGATGATCCTGACCGTGTCGCATCAGCTGAGACTGAGTTGAGACGTTTAAAACAGGGATCAGGTAATGTGGAAAAATATTGTACTCATTTCCGTCGTTGGTCTACTCAAACAGGGTGGAACGATTCTGCTCTGAAAAGTCTATTTCTTGCTGGGCTCAGTGAAAGGGTTAAAGACCTGCTAATTGCTTATCCTACACCTGAAGATTTGCAACAGGCTATGCAATTAGCTATACGGGTGGATAGGAGACTGCGTGCTAGGGTTAATGAGAGCAAATCCTCTGCTATGTCAGTTTCTGGTTATGAGAATGTGTGTACTAACAGTGGTGAACCGATGGAGATTGAATCGGTGGCACCTCGCTCTCAAGAAAAAGACCGTCGATTTTCTGAAGTCTTGTGTTTCTATTGCGGAAAATCTGGTCATTTGATTAAAGGCTGTGAGCTTCGTATGAAGAAAGAAAAAAAAATGGTCAGTCACGCCCGTATTGCCTGTTTAAATTCCAAGGGTATATTTTTAGCTGCTTCCACGATTGCTCAGAAAAAATTAATGGAATTTCGGGTGTTTGTTGATTGCGGGTCTACTCTGAATGTAATTGATGGGGGATTCGTGGAAAGACTCAATTTAGAACCTGAACCTTTATCATCCCCCATTGCTGTGGTTTCTGTGGATGGTTCCCCTTTGAAGAATATTACTCTCAAGGTCTGTGAATTTCCTCTCACTATTAATGGTGTTCACCATGAGAAATTGGATTTGGTAGTGTTGAATAACTTGCCTTCTCCAGTAATATTGGGATTGCCCTGGTTAAAATTTCACAATCCTGTACTGGATTGGTCTACCAGTGAAATTAAATCCTGGAGCCATAAATGTTATGACAAGTGTTGTAACGGGCGTATTGCAGCTTTGGATAGGGGAGAATTGCCTGTTCCTATTCAGGATTTTTGGAGAGTTTTTTCTGAGAAGGAATCGCAGGTTTTGCCTCCCCATAGAGACTATGATTGTTCTATTGAATTTGTCCCTGGAGCGACTCTTCCTAAAAGTCGTTTATTTAACCTTACTATTCCTGAGAGGAAGGCTTTGGAGGAATACATACAGACAAGTTTGGCCGCCGGTCACATTAGGCCCTCTAAGTCTCCTGTGGCGGTTGGATTTTTTTTTGTAAAAAAAAAGGACGGCGCTTTACGTCCTTGTCTGGATTTTCGTGAGATTAACAAAATTACTGTACGCAATCCTTACCCACTGCCATTGATTCCTGATCTGTTTAACCAGTTAATGGGGGCCAAGTGGTTCTCTAAAATTGACCTTAAGGGGGCATACAATCTGTTGCGCATGAAGGAGGGTGACGAATGGAAGACTGCTTTTAACACTCCTGTGGGTCATTTTGAGAATCTGGTTATGCCTTTTGGTCTTACTAATGCTCCTGCATTTTTTCAGAATCTGATTAATGACATCCTTAGACCTTTGATCGGCAAAAATGTGGTTGTGTATTTGGATGACATTTTGATTTATTCGCCGGATCTGGAGTCTCATTGGCGGAGCGTGCGTGAGGTATTACAGTTATTAATGGACAATTCGCTTTTGCTAAGCTGGAGAAATGTGAGTTCGCTGTACAGAGAATTAGTTTTTTGGGCTACATTATCTCCAGCAAAGGTTTTGAGATGGATCCGGTTAAGGTTCAGGCTGTGCAGGAATGGCCTAGGCCTATTGGTTTGAAATCGATACAGAGGTTTTTGGGTTTCGCCAATTACTACAGAAAATTCATAAAAATTTTTTCTAGTATTGTCAAATCTCTGACTGATCTCACCAGGAAAGGTGCTGATGCGGTTCAGTGGTCTTCTGAGGCCATTGAAGCTTTTGTGTATCTCAAGGAGAGGTTCACCTCTGCTCCCATCCTTATGCAGCCTGATGTGACTAGGCCGTTTTTGGTTGAGGTTGATGCTTCCTCTGTGGGGGTTGGCGCAGTATTGTCTCAGGATAACGGGGATGGATTACATCCCTGTGCCTTTTTTTCAAAAAAATTTTCGGAGACTGAACTGAATTACGATATTGGTAATCGGGAATTATTGGCTATTAAACTCGCATTTGAACACTGGCGCCACTTCTTGGAAGGTGCGGAATTTCCCGTTCAGGTTCTTACGGATCATAAAAATCTGATATATCTTGATGCTGCAAAGCGCCTGAATGCCCGTCAGGCTAGGTGGGCACTGTTTTTCTCGCGGTTTAATTTCTCCATTACTTACATCCCTGGTACTAAGAATGTTAAGGCGGATGCCTTGTCTCGCAGTTTTTCTCCCATAGTCGGTGCTGAGAAAGAGGAGAACATTTTACAAGAAGGTGTTGTGATAGCTGCTTTGGACTCCGTTTTGGAAAATGAGATTCTTAAAGCACAGGAGAATGCCCCTTCTAACACTCCTCATGGGAGGTTGTTTGTGCCTGGGACTTTTAGGAGAGATTTGTTTGTTGAGTGTCACGAATCTCGGTTGGCTGGTCATCCCGGAATCTCTGAGACCAAGAGACTGGTGGGTCGCAGTTTTTGGTGGCCTGGATGGCAGAAGAAAGTCATTAAGTGGGTGCGTCAATGTACTATATGTGCTAGATCTAAGTCCTCACATACTCCTGCTGCGGGGTTGCTTTGTCCTTTGGAGGTTCCCAGTGCTCCTTGGACACATTTGGCTATGGACTTTATAACTGACCTTCCCCCCTCTGAGGGTTTTACTGTCATCTGGGTGGTCGTGGACCGTTTTAGCAAGATGTGTCACTTGGTTCCTTTCGTCAAACTGCCCTGCGCTAAAACTCTCGCTAAGGCCTTTGTCAAGGAAATTGTCAGACTTCATGGCGTTCCTACTGACATTGTTTCTGATAGGGGTCCTCAGTTCGAGGCTCGTTTTTGGCGTGCCTTTTGTGATAGGTTGGGAGTTCATTTGTCGTTCTCGTCCGGATATCATCCTGAATCTAATGGCCAGACAGAAAGGAAAAACCAGGATGTTGAGCAGTTCTTGCGTTGTTTTGTGGCAGACAATCAAGAGGGGTGGTCTGAGTTTCTGCCACTTGCTGAATTTGCTCTGAACAATCATACATCTTCTTCTGCTGGTTGTTCACCTTTTTTTTGTTGTTCTGGGAGACATCCGTCGGTTGGGTCGTTCTCCAAGTTGGGATCTGCCGTGCCTGAGGAGGAGAATTTTTCCAGTGATTTGGAGAGAGTTTGGACGGATGTGCGTGGTAATCTTCAGGAGGCCAACAGAAAATCTAAAGACTACTTTGATAGGAAACGACAGGAGGTTTTGTTCGCTGTTGGTGACATGGTTTGGTTGTCCTCTAGGAATCTGCGGTTGAGGATTCCTTCTAAGAAATTGGGTCCCAAGTTTGTAGGGCCCTTTAAGGTGCTTCAGGTTGTCAACCAATCTGCTGTTAGGTTGGAGGTTCCTACCTCCTGGAAAATTAATCCGGTATTTCATGTCTCTCTGTTGAAAAAAGCTGTTGTATCGAATTGTGACGCCTCTGCCTCTGTTCCTCCGGTGGTGGAGGACGGGGAATATGAAATTTCTCGCATCCTTAACTCTAGACGGTATAGAGGTAGTTTGAAGCATCTTGTGGCCTGGAAAGGTTTCGGTCCCGAGGATAACTCTTGGGTGAGGTCGGATGATGTTTCCGCGTCCAGACTTATCAGAGCATTTCACAGGAGATTTCCTGATAAGCCTGGTCCTAGGGGATCCGGAGGATCCTCTTAGAAGGGGGGGTACTGTTAGAACCTTGCTCTTAGGTTTTTTTTCCTTTGCTGGTCACATGACCTTGTTGGCCTATTTAATCCTGCTCCACCCTTCTGGCTTTGCTGGACTTCATTGTATATCTACTTTCTAGCTAGCCTGTGCTCTGTGTCTTGCTCTGTTAGTTTGCTTGGTCTACTGACCTCTATGTTCTATATATTTTGTTTGTTTGTCTGTCTGCTACTATTTCTGTTAGGAGGTGTCCCATATTCCTCCCAGTCCTTAGTACTTGTAGGGATTCCTTCCCCACATCTATAGGTCTCCGTACAGACTAGCTTAGGACTTTAGCAGGTCTGATCGCAGGATCAGGTCCCCTGTTACATCGTAGGGATTAAGCTGAGTTCTATCGTAGGGACAGATCTCCTCTCTTTCCTTAGCTCTGGTAGCAGAACATAACAATAAAATGTCAAGAATGGGCCAAGAAATATCTTAAGACTGATCTTTCAAAGGTTTTATGGACTGATGAAATGAGAGTGACTCTTGATGGGCCAGATGGATGGGCCAGAGGCTGGATCAGTAAAGGGCAGAGAGCTCCACTTCGACTCAGACGCCAGCAAGGTGTAGGTGGGGTACTGGTATGGGCTGGTATCATCAAAGATGAACTTGTGGGACCTATTCGGGTTGAGGATGGAGTGAAGCTCAACTCCCAGACCTACTGCCAGTTTATGGAAGACAACTTCTTCAAGCAGTGGTACAGGAAGAAGTCGGTATCGTTCAAGAAAAACATGATTTTCATGCAGGACATTGCTTCATCAAACGCATCCAACTACTCCACGGCGTGGGTGGCCAGTAAAGGTCTAAAAGAAGAAAAAATAATGACATGGCCCCCTTGTTTACCTGATCTGAACCCCATAGAGAACCTGTGGTCCATCATAAAATGTGAGATCTACAGCGAGGGAAAACAGTACACCTCTCGGAACAGTGTCTGGGAGGCTGTGGTGGCAGCTGCACGCAATGTTGATCGAAAATAGATCAAGCAACTGACAGAATCTATGGATGGAAGGCTGTTGAGTGTCATCATAAAGAAAGGTGGCTATATTGATCACTAATTTTTTGGTTCTTGTTTTTGCATGTCAGAAATGTTTATTTCTAAATTTTGTGCACTGCTATTGGTTTTCCTGGTGAAAATAACTTAGTGAGGTGGGATTATATTTTGTTTTTATTAAGTTGCCTAATAATTCTGCACAGTAATAGTTACCTGCACAAACAGATATCCTCCTAAGATAGCCAAATCTAAAAAAAAAACCACTCAAACTTCCAAAAATATTAAGCTTGGATATTTATGAGTCTTTTGGGTTGATTGAGAACATAGTTGTTGATCAATAATAAAAATAATCCTCTAAAATACAACTTGCCTAATAATTCTGCACACAGTGTAAATTCGCACATTTCATGACTATTTGCATTGGAAATGTTGCCTTTTAGGCTGGTGGAGACGGAATCCTTCCGCAACCTTATGGCGGTGGCAGTCCCTCGGTACTCGGTCCCCAGCCGACACTATTTTGCCCGGTGTGCCATACCCGCACTACACAAGCTTGTGTCCCAAAACATCTGCCGTGCCCTCAACAACGCAGTTACTGGGAGAGTCCACCTGACAACGGACACGTGGACAAGTGCTTGTGGCCAGGGATGGTACATCTCCCTGATGGCACACTGGGTAAACATAGTGGAAGCCGGGACCCAGTCGGACCATGGGACGGAACACATCCTCCCCACACCGAGGATTGCGGGCCCTAAGTCAGTCAGAGTTGCCCCCACAGTGTACAGCTCCTGCGCATCATCCTCCTCTTCCTCATGCTCTGCCTCCATCTCAGATATCACTACATCACTTACAAGCTGGAAGCACTGCAGTACTGCCTCCTCCAAGCGGCAACAGGCTGTGCTGAAACTCATAAGCTTAGGTGATAAACCTCACACTGCTTGTGAGCTGTGGACAGCTGTGAAAAAGCAGGCAGATCTGTGGCTGAGACCGCTGAACCTCCATCCAGGCATGGTCGTGTGTGACAATGGCCGCAACCTGGTGACGGCTCTGAGGCAAGGCGAGATCACACACGTACCATGCCTGGGCCATGTGCTTAACCTCGTGGTTCAGCGGTTTCTTAAATCGTACCCCGAGTTGCCAGATCTGCTTGTGAAAGTACAGCTTCCGCCGCCCTTGCTGTGTTGCAGCAGCGTTTGCAGATTCCTGCACACCGACTGGTGTGTGATGTCCCCACAAGATGGAACTCTACCCTCCACATGTTTCATAGGATTTGTGAGCAGATGAGAGCAGTTGTGGAGTACCAGCTACAACAAGGTCGTTGATATTCAGGTCAGACTCCACACATAAGACCTCAGGAGTGGACCTGGATGTCTGACATCTGTCTGACATCTGTACGATCCTGACAAACTTTGAGGAGGCCACCAAGATGGTGAGTGGCGATGACGCCATCATTAGTGTCAGCATCCCACTTGTCTGTCTTTTGCAATGCTCTCTGCAGAGAATTAAAGAGGAGGCATTGCAGCCAGTGTATGATGAGATGGATCAAGAAGCCGTAGCGGGCAATTACACACAGCCCAGCCTTATCTCATCCCAATGTGCATTGGGGGACAATGAGAGCTGGTATCATGCATTGTAGACGGTAGTACCTCTACAACTGTCATACCGTCGGTTCAGCGTGGGTGGCCTGAGGACATGGGGGGGGTGAGGAGGAGGAGGAGGAGGAGGAGAGCATGGTCAGTTGTCATCTTGGTGAGGGCACGGAAATCTTGCCCGTTACCAGTCTGGCATGCATGGCTGACTTTATGTTACTCTGCCTTAACCGTGACCCTCGCGTTGTCAAAATGTTGGGTGACAGTCATTACTGGTTGGTGACACTTGTAGACCCCCGCTACAAGGAGAACTTTCACTCTCTTATTCCTGAGGTGGAGAGGTCTACAAAAATGGGGCAGTACCAGAAGGCCCTTGCTGCTGAACTGTTAAAAAATTCCCATCTGAACACGCTAGCGGCAGAGGTCACAGTTCGTTGTTGCCCAACCAAGGCGTACATGCGAGAGAGACGCAACTCCAATCCAGCAGAGACAGGGGAACACTGTCAACGTTCTGGGACAGTTTTCTCAGACCCTCCCTTCGGAGAGACCCTGTGGCGCGGGGTACTCTCACAAGGGGTGGAAAGTTTCAAAAGATGGTGAGGAAGTACCTTGTCGACTGCACCAGCTTCCTCCGTGATTCCTCTGTGCCTTTTAATTATTGGGTATCCAAGCTGGACATTTGGAATGAACTCACTCTGTACGTCTTAGAGGTCCTGGCCTGCCCTGCCGCTAGCGTGTTATCGGAGCGTGTTTTTAGTGCCGCTGGGGGAATTATAACTGATAAGCGCACTCGCCTGTCAACTGACAATGCTGACAAGCTGACCCTTATCAAAATGAACAAGGGCTGGATTGGGCCAGACGTCTCATCACCACCAAATGACAGCAGAGTAACATAAAGTCAAATCCACTATGTTAATTCGGGAGGTGTATTCACATGCACCGCTTCACACCCACACATGTGTATACGCTTCCTCATTTCGGCTGTTTTATGTTCTTCTCCTTATCCTCAACCTCCACCACCACTATACCACCAGGGTGACCGTGGTCTGTGTTGCCATTATTGAACGTTCCTCCATCCTGATTTTTGTCAGCTTTTGCTTGGAAGGCATAAGCACAGACTGTGGGAGACCAACTCCCCAATAATGGGAATAATATTTTTAAGATGCTGCACTGTATGGCTCTTCCAAGGGGCATTAAAAGCATCTTGTTATAACACTCTGACCTCCACGTCTCTTGTAATGGGCATTAAAAGCGTCTTGTTATACCATTCTGACTAGAGATGAGCGGTGTTCGACTAGAACTGTTCGCCAATCTCAAATTCGAGCTGTTTTGGGCGGTGTTCGAGTTGTTCGACGAACCCGAACGATTTGCAAAAAATTCGGCTGTTCGAGGTTATGTTCGATAACTGTTCGTGCACCAAAAGCGTGTCCTGCATGTCTGGCGCTATTTAGAGCACCAATCATGCAGGGATTGTCTGCCACTCACTGTAATGCCACAGCCATGGTGGTTGTGGCATTACAGTGATTGCCCAAATCGATGGGAACAGTGCCAACAGTGAAACATGAAAAGCCGGCAATTCAGCAGCGGCATACACCGGTACCCGACAATTTAGAACCGAAAGAATAGAGCTTCACACATAGATTAGATAGATATAAACATGTCAGCCACATATATACGAAGTACAGTGAAAGTGCTGCTTACTGTACATGTCATTTAACGTAAAGAATTTCTCAAAAAAAATAATAGTGTTTTCATGCACCGTCTCTTTAAAAAAGCCGGCCGGCAATTCAGCAGCGGTACCCGACAATTTAGAATAGAAGGAATAGAGAATCACACATAGATTAGATAGATAGAAACATGTTAGTCACATATATATGAAGTACAGTGACAGTGTTGCTTACTGTACTTGTCATTTAGTGTAAAGGATTTATTAAAAAAAATAATAGTGTTTTCATGCACCGTCTCTTTAAGAAAGCCGGCCGGCAATTCAGCATCTGTACCCGACAATTTATAACAGACAGAATAGAGCTTCACACATAGATTAGATAGATAGAAACATGTCAGTCACATATATATGAAGTACAGTGATAGTGTTGGTTACTGTACTTGTCATTTAGTATTAAAATAAAGGATTTATTATTAAAAAAATTGGCGTGGGGTTCCCCTTAATTTTAGGCTCTAGCGGAGGTTAAGCAGACAGCTGGGGCAGATGTTTGAAGCCTGGGAAGGGGGTAATACCCACGGAGCTTCCCAGGCTACTAATATCAGCCCCCAGCTGAATACATAGCCTTTACTAGCTATTAAAATGGGGGACCCCCCCAAAAAAATGACGTGGGTCGCCCCTAATTTAATAGCTAGCAAAGGCTAGGCAGACAGCTGGGGGCTGATATTAATAGCCCAGGAATGGAGCCATGAATATTGGCCCCCTCCCAGGCTAGAAACACCAGCCGTCAGCCGCCCCAGAAATGGCGCATTCATAGGATGCGCCAATTCTGGCACTTAGCCTCGCTCTTCCACGCTGCCCTGGTGCGGTGGCAGGGGGTAATAGGGCTGGGGTTGATGTCAGCATATAATGCCAGCTGACATCAAGCACAGGTTAGTAATGGAGAGGCGTCTATAAGACACCACCATTACTAACCCCATAGTCAAAGTTAAAAAAAACACAAACACCCAGAATAAAGTCCTTTAATTGAAATAAAGACACAATTCTTTATTGTTCTAAATTAAACCATACTTACCATCACGCCCATTCCAGCTGAAGCCAACGATCTCCTGTAATAAAAATAAAATAATAAAGCAACCTCATCCTTACCTTTCCATGGTTCCCACGACAGCTTCAGCTCTGCTACATCGAGATGACAGGCTGGACCGCAGCAGAACGCCGCCATCCAGCCTGTCATCCCGCAGACACTGAGAAGAGCAGGCTTGCTTGCGCTCCACATTGTCTCTCTGTGACGGCATAAAGATGAGACGAGTTCATGTCCAATGAACTCGGCTCACCTCATGCACGTCACTTACAGCGTGGGAGAATTCTCACGCTGAAGCGCTGAGTGCAGGAGAATTTTCCCACGCTGTCAGTGAGGTGCATGAGGTGAGCTGAGTTCATTGGACTCGAGCTCACCTCATGCACGTCACTGACAGCGTGGGAGAATTCTCCTGCACTCAGCACTTCAGCGTGAGAATTTTCCCACGCTGTCAGTGACGTGCATGAGGTGAGCCGAGTTCATTGGACATGACCTCGGCTCATCTGGATGCCGTCACAGCGAGACACTGAGGAGCGCAAGCATGCCTGCTCTTCTCAGTGTCTGCGGCATGACAGGCTGGATGGCAGCGTTCTGCTGCGGTCCAGCCTGTCATCTCGATGTAGCAGAGCTGAAGCTGTCATGGGAACCATGGAAAGGTAAGGATGAGGTTGGTTTATTATTTTTCTTTTATTGCAGGAGATCGTTGGCTTCAGCTGGAATGGGCGTGATGGTAAGTATAGTTTAATTTAGAACAATAAAGAATTGTGTGTTTATTTCAATTAAAGGACTTTATTCTGGGTGTTGTGTTTTTTTTAAATACTTTACTAGAAATTCATGGCGGTCATGTCTAATACTGGCGTGACCCCATGAATTTTGGGCTTGGGGCCAGCTGATAATACCAAGCTGGCCCTAACCCCTTTATTACCCAGTGAGCCACCGCACCAGGGCCCTGGATGAGTTGGGTACAGCGCCAGAAGATGGCGCTTCTATGAACGCGCCATTTTCCGGGGTGGCTGCGGACTGCAATTTGCAGCGGGGGGGGCCCAGAAAGCTTGGGCCTCCCTGCGCTGCAGATTCCAGCCCCCAGCTGCCTAGTTGTACCTGGCTGGACACAAAAATAGGGCGAAGCCCCACGTATTTTTTTTTTAATTATTTCATGAAATTCATGAAATAATTAAGAAAAAAAGGCCTTCCCTATATTGTTGTGTCCGGCCAGGTACAAATAGTCAGCTGGTGGTTGGGGGCAGCCCGTTCCTGCCTGCTGTACCTGGCTGGACACAAATATAGTGCGAAGCCCCACTTCAATTTTTTTTTATCATTTCATGAAATTCATGAAATAATTAAGAAAAAAAGGCCTTCCCTATATTGTTGTGTCCGGCCAGGTACAAATAGGCAGCTGGTGGTTGGGGGCAGCCCATTCCTGCATGCTGTACCTGGCTGGACACAAATATAGTGCGAAGCCCCACTTCAATTTTTTTAAATTATTTCAGGAAATTCATGAAATAATTAAAAAAAAATTGATGTGGGGCTTCGCACTATATTTGTGTCTAGTCAGGTGCAGCAGGCAGGAACGGGCTGCCCCCAACCACCAGCTGCCTATTTGTACCTGGCCAGACACAACAATATAGGGAAGCCCTTTTTTTCTTAATTATTTCATGAAATAATTTAAAGAAAATTGACGTGGGGCTTCGCCCTGTTTTTGTGTCCAGCCAGGTACAACTATGCAGCTGGGGGCTGGAATCCGCAGCGCAGGGAGGCCCAAGCTTTCTGGGCCACCCCCGCTGCAAATTGCAGTCCGCAGCCACCCCGGAAAATGGCGCGTTCATAGAAGCGCTATCTTCTGGCGCTGTACCCAACTCATCCAGGGCCCTGATGCGGTGGCTCACTGGGTAATAAAGGGGTTAGGGCCAGCTTGGCATTATCAGCTGGCCCTAAGCCCAAAATTCATGGGGTCACGCCAATATTAGACATGACCACCATGAATTTCTAGTAAAGTATTTAAAAAAAACACAACACCCAGAAAAAAGTCCTTTAATTGAAATAAACACACAATTCTTTATTGTTCTAAATTAAACCATACTTACCGTCACGCCCATTCCAGCTGAAGCCAACGATCTCCTGAAATAAAAGAAAAATAATAAAGCAACATCATCCTTACCTTTCCATGGCTCCCATGACAGCTTCAGCTCTGCTACATCGAGATGACAGGCTGGACCGCAGCAGAACGCTGCCATCCAGCCTGTCATCCCGCAGACACTGAGAAGCGCAGGCTTGCTTGCGCTCCACAGTGTCTCTCTGTGAGGGCATCCAGATGAGCCGAGTTAATGTCCAATGAACTCGGCTCACCTCATGCACGTCACTGACAGCGTGGGAAAATTCTCCTGCACTCAGCGCTTCAGCGTGGGAGAATTCTCACACTGAAGCGCTGAGTGCAGGAGAATTCTCCCACGCTGTCAGTGACGTGCAGGAGGTGAGCTGAGTTCATTGGACATGAGCTCACCTTATGCACGTCACTGACAGCGTGGGAAAATTCTCCTGCACTCAGCGCTTCAGCGTGGGAGAATTCTCACGCTGAAGCGCTGAGTGTAGGAGAATTCTCCCACTCTGTCAGTGACGTGCAGGAGGTGAGCTGAGTTCATTGGACATGAGCTCACCTTATGCATGTCACTGACAGCGTGGGAGAATTCTCCTGCACTCAGCGCTTCAGCGTGAGAATTTTCCCACGCTGTCAGTGACGTGCATGAGGTGCGCCGAGTTCATTGGACATGAACTCGTCTCATCTTTATGCCGTCACAGCCAGACACTGCAGAGCGCAAGCAAGCCTGCGCTTCTTAGTGTCTGCGGGATGATAGGCTGGATGGCAGCGTTCTGCTGCGGTCCAGCCTGTCATCTCGATGTAGCAGAGCTGAAGCTGTCGTGGGAACCATGGAAAGGTAAGGATGATGTTGCTTTATTATTTTTCTTTTATTGCAGGAGATCGTTGGCTTCAGCTGGAATGGGCGTGATGGTAAGTATGGTTTAATTTAGAACAATAAAGGATTGTGTCTTTATTTCAATTAAAGGACTTTATTCTGGGTGTTTGTGTTTTCTTTTAACTTTGACTATGGGGTTAGTAATGGGGGTGTCTTATAGACGCCTCTCCATTACTAACCTGGGCTTGATGTCAGCTGGCATTATAAGCTGACATCAACCCCAGCCCTATTACCCCCTGCCACCGCTACAGGGCAGCGTGGAAGAGCGAGGCTAAGTGCCAGAATTGGCGCATCCTATGAATGCGCCATTTCTGGGGCGGCTGACGGCTGGTGTTTCTAGCCTGGGAGGGGGCCAATATTCATGGCACCCTTCCTGGGCTATTAATATCAGCCCCCAGCTGTCTGCCTAGCCTTTGCTAGCTATTAAATTAGGGGGGACCCCACGTCATTTTTTTGGGGGGGTCCCCCATTTTAATAGCTAGTAAAGGCTATGTATTCAGCTGGGGGCTCATATTAGTAGCCTGGGAAGCTCCGTGGGTATTACCCCCTTCCCAGGCTTCAAACATCTGCCCCAGCTGTCTGCTTAACCTCCGCTAGAGACTAAAATT
Source organism: Phyllobates terribilis (assembly GCF_046119375.1). NCBI lineage: Eukaryota > Metazoa > Chordata > Amphibia > Anura > Dendrobatidae > Phyllobates > Phyllobates terribilis. Next base: position 18,729,098 of record NW_027362771.1, read on the forward strand.
ATGGGGAACCCCACGCCAATTTTTTTTAATAATAAATCCTTTATTTTAATACTAAATGACAAGTACAGTAACCAACACTATCACTGTACTTCATATATATGTGACTGACATGTTTCTATCTATCTAATCTATGTGTGAAGCTCTATTCTGTCTGTTATAAATTGTCGGGTACAGATGCTGAATTGCCGGCCGGCTTTTTTAAAGAGACGGTGCATGAAAACACTATTATTTTTTTTAATAAATCCTTTACACTAAATGACAAGTACAGTAAGCAACATTGTCACTGTACTTCATATATATGTGACTGACATGTTTCTATCTATCTAATCTATGTGTGAAGCTCTATTCTGTCTGTTATAAATTGTCGGGTACAGATGCTGAATTGCCGGCCGGCTTTTTTAAAGAGACTGTGCATGAAAACACTATTATATTTTTTAATAAATCCTTTACACTAAATGACAAGTACAGTAAGCAACACTGTCACTGCACTTCATATATATGTGACTGACATGTTTCTATCTATCTAATCTATGTGTGAGGCTCTATTCCTTCTTGTCTAAATTGTCGGGTACCGGTGCATGCCGCTGCTGAATTGCCGGCCGGCTTTTTTAAAGAAAGCATCTTCTGAGCAGTTTGTCAGCTTTTGGACACCTTTGAAGGTGTTTTCTATGTGTTTCTATGTGTTTTTGTTTGCCTGCCATTGGTTTTAACGGTGCTCGACGGTGTTCTAAGGTGTTCGACGAACAGTTCGACGAACAGTTCCTCGAACATCCCGGTGTTCGACGAACCGAACCGAACCCGAACACTACGGGGGTGGCTCAACACTAATTTTGACCTCCACGTTTCTTGTAAGGGGCATTAAAAGCGTTTTGTTATACCACACTGACCTCCATATCTCTTGTAAGGGGCATTAAAAGCATCTTGTTATACCACTCTGACCTCCACATCTCTTCTGAGGGGCATTAGAAGCATTTTGTTATTCCACTCTGACCTCCACGTCTCTTGTAAGGGGCATTAAAAGCATCTTGTTATACCACTCTGACCTCCACGTCTCTTCTGAGGGGCATTAAAAACGTCTTGTTATACCACTCTGACCTCCACGTCTCTTGTAAGGGGCATTAAAAGCGTCTTGTTATACCACTCTGACCTCCACGTCTCTTCTGAGGGGCATTAAAAGTGTCTTGCTATAACACTCTGACCTCCACGTCTCTTGTAAGGGGCATTAAAAGCGTCTTGTTATTCCACTCTGACCTCCTCGTCTTTTGTAAGGGGCATTAAAAGCATCTTGCTATACCACTCTGACCTCCACGTTTCTTGTAAGGGGCATTAAAAGCGTCTTGTTCTACCACTCTGACCTCCACATCTCTTGTAAGGGGCATTAACAGGGTCTTGTTCTACCACTCTGACCTCCACGTCTCTTCTGAGGTGCATTAAAAGCATCTTGTTATAACACTCTGACCTCCACGTCTCTTGTAAGGGGCATTAAAAGCGTCTTGTTATACCACTCTGACCTCCACGTCTCTTGTAAGGGGCATTAAAAGCGACTTGTTATACCACTCTGACCTCCACATCTCTTCTGAGGGGCATTAAAAGCATCTTGTTATACCACTCTGACCTCCACGTCTCTTGTAAGGGGCATTAAAAGCGTCTTGTTATACCACTCTGACCTCCACGTCTCTTCTGAGGGGCATTAAAAGCGTCTTGTTATAAGACTCTGACCTCCATGTCTCTTGTAAGGGGCATTAAATCGTCTTGTTATACCACTCTGACCTCCACGTCTCTTGTAAGGGGCAGTAAAAGTGTCTTGTTTTACAGCTCTGACCTCCACGTCTCTTCTGAGGGGCATTACAAGTGTCTTTTTATAACACTCTGACCTCCACGTTTCTTGTAAGGGGCATTAAAAGCATCTTGTTATACCACTCTGACCTCCACGTCTCTTGTGAGGGGCATTAAAAGCGTCTCGTTATACCAATCTGACCTCCACGTCTCTTGTAAGGGGCATTAAAAGCGTCTTGTTCTACCACTCTGACCTCCAAGTCTCTTCTGAGGGGCATTAAAAGCGTCTTGTTATAACACTCTGACCTCAACGTCTCTTGTAAGCGGCATTAAAAGAGTCTTGTTATACCAATCTGACCTCCACGTCTCTTGTAAGGGGTATAAAAGCATCTTGTTATACCACTCTGACCTCCACGTCTCTTATGAGGGGCATTAAAATTGTCTTGCTATAACACTCTGACCTCCATGTCTCTTGTAAGGGGCATTAAAAGCGTCTTGTTATAACACTCTGACCTCCACGTCTCTAGTAAGGGGCATTAAAAGCATCTTCTTAAACCACTCTGACCTCCACGTCTCTTCCGAGGGGCATTAGAAGCATCTTGTTATACCACTTTGACCTCCACATCTCTTGTAACGAGCATTAAAACCATCTTGTTATACCACTCTGACCTCCGCGTCTCTTGTAAGGGGCATTAAAAGCGTCTTGCTATACCACTCTGACCTCCACGTCTCTTGTAAGGGGCATTAAAAACGTGTTGTTATAACACTCTGACCTCCATGTCTCTTGTAATGGGCATTAAAAGCATCTTGCTATACCACACTGAACTCCACGTCTCTTCCGAGGGGCATTAAAAGCATCTTGTTATACCACTCTGACCACCACGTCTCTTGTAAAGGGGCATTAAAAGCGTCTTGTTATACCACTCTGACCTCCACGTCTCTTGTAAGGGGCATTAAAAGCATCTTTTTATACCACTCTGACCTCCATTTCTCTAGTAAGGGGCATTAAAAGCATCTTGTTCTACCACTCTGACCTCCACGTCTCTTCTGAGGGGCATTAAAAGCGTCTTGTTATAACACTCTGACCTCAACGTCTCTTGTAAGGGGCATTAAAAGCGTCTTGTTATACCACTCTGACCTCCACGTCTCTTTTAAGGGGCATTAAAAGCATCTTGTTATACCACTCTGACCTCCATGTCTCTTCTGAGGGGCATTAAGTGTCTTGTTATAACACTCTGACCTCCATGTCTCTTGTAAGGGGCATTAAAAGCGTCTTGTTATAAAACTCTGACCTCCACGTCTCTAGTAAGGGGCATTAAAAGCGTCTTCTTAAACCACTCTGACCTCCACGTCTCTTCCGAGGGGCATTAAAAGCATCTTGTTATACCACTTTGACCTCCATGTCTCTTCTGAGGGGCATTAAGTGTCTTGTTATACCACTCTGACCTCTACGTCTCTTCTAAGGGGCATTAAAAGCGTCTTGTTATACCACTCTGACCTCCACGTCTCTTGTAAGGGGCATTAAAAGCGTGTTGTTATAAAACTCTGACCTCCACGTCTCTTGTAATGGGCCTTAAAAGCATCTTGTTATACCACACTGAACTCCACGTCTCTTCCAAGGGACATTAAAAGCATCTTGTTATACCACTCTGAACTCCATGTCTCTTGTAAAGGGGCATTAAAAGCGTCTTGTTATAACACTCTGACCTCCACGTCTCTTGTAAGGGGCATTAAAAGCGTCTTGTTATACCACTCTGACCTCCACGTCTCTTGTAAGGAGCATTAAAAGCGTCTTGTTATACCACTCTGACCTCTATGTCTCTTGTAAGGGGCATTGCAAGAGTCTTGTTATACCACTCTGACCTCCACGTCTCTTGTAAGGGGCATTAAAAGCGACTTGTTATACCACTCTGACCTCCACATCTCTTCTGAGGGGCATTAAAAGCATCTTGTTATACCACTCTGACCTCCACGTCTCTTGTAAGGGGCATTAAAAGCGTCTTGTTATACCACTCTGACCTCCACGTCTCTTCTGAGGGGCATTAAAAGCGTCTTGTTATAAGACTCTGACCTCCATGTCTCTTGTAAGGGGCATTAAATCGTCTTGTTATACCACTCTGACCTCCACGTCTCTTGTAAGGGGCAGTAAAAGTGTCTTGTTTTACCACTCTGACCTCCACGTCTCTTCTGAGGGGCATTAAAAGTGTCTTTTTATAACACTCTGACCTCCACGTTTCTTGTAAGGGGCATTAAAAGCATCTTGTTATACCACTCTGACCTCCACGTCTCTTGTGAGGGGCATTAAAAGCGTCTCGTTATACCAATCTGACCTCCACGTCTCTTGTAAGGGGCATTAAAAGCGTCTTGTTCTACCACTCTGACCTCCAAGTCTCTTCTGAGGGGCATTAAAAGCGTCTTGTTATAACACTCTGACCTCAACGTCTCTTGTAAGCGGCATTAAAAGAGTCTTGTTATACCAATCTGACCTCCACGTCTCTTGTAAGGGGTATAAAAGCATCTTGTTATACCACTCTGACCTCCACGTCTCTTATGAGGGGCATTAAAATTGTCTTGCTATAACACTCTGACCTCCATGTCTCTTGTAAGGGGCATTAAAAGCGTCATGTTATACCACTCTGACCTCCACATCTCTTGTAAGGGGCATTAAAAGTGTCTTGTTATACCACTCTGACCTCCACGTTTCTTCTGAGGGGCATTAAAAGCGTCTTGTTATAACACTCTGACCTCCACGTCTCTAGTAAGGGGCATTAAAAGCATCTTCTTAAACCACTCTGACCTCCACGTCTCTTCCGAGGGGCATTAGAAGCATCTTGTTATACCACTTTGACCTCCACATCTCTTGTAACGAACATTAAAACCATCTTGTTATACCACTCTGACCTCCGCGTCTCTTGTAAGGGGCATTAAAAGCGTCTTGCTATACCACTCTGACCACCACGTCTCTTGTAAAGGGGCATTAAAAGCGTCTTGTTATACCACTCTGACCTCCACGTCTCTTGTAAGGGGCATTAAAAGCATCTTTTTATACCACTCTGACCTCCATTTCTCTAGTAAGGGGCATTAAAAGCATCTTGTTCTACCACTCTGACCTCCACGTCTCTTCTGAGGGGCATTAAAAGCGTCTTGTTATAACACTCTGACCTCAACGTCTCTTGTAAGGGGCATTAAAAGCGTCTTGTTATACCACTCTGACCTCCACGTCTCTTTTAAGGGGCATTAAAAGCATCTTGTTATACCACTCTGACCTTCATGTCTCTTCTGAGGGGCATTAAGTGTCTTGTTATAACACTCTGACCTCCATGTCTCTTGTAAGGGGCATTAAAAGCGTCTTGTTATAAAACTCTGACCTCCACGTCTCTAGTAAGGGGCATTAAAAGCGTCTTCTTAAACCACTCTGACCTCCACGTCTCTTCCGAGGGGCATTAAAAGCATCTTGTTATACCACTTTGACCTCCACGTCTCTTGTAACGAGCATTAAAACCATCTTGTTATACCACTCTGACCTCTACGTCTCTTCTAAGGGGCATTAAAAGCGTCTTGTTATACCACTCTGACCTCCACGTCTCTTGTAAGGGGCATTAAAAGCGTGTTGTTATAAAACTCTGACCTCCATGTCTCTTGTAATGGGCCTTAAAAGCATCTTGTTATACCACACTGAACTCCACGTCTCTTCCAAGGGACATTAAAAGCATCTTGTTATACCACTCTGAACTCCATGTCTCTTGTAAAGGGGCATTAAAAGCGTCTTGTTATAACACTCTGACCTCCACGTCTCTTGTAAGGGGCATTAAAAGCGTCTTGTTATACCACTCTGACCTCCACGTCTCTTGTAAGGAGCATTAAAAGCGTCTTGTTATACCACTCTGACCTCCACATCTCTTCTGAGGGGCATTAAAAGTGTCATGTTATACCACTCTGACCTCTATGTCTCTTGTAAGGGGCATTGCAAGAGTCTTGTTATACCACTCTGACCTCCACGTCTCTTGTAAGGGGCATTAAAAGCATCTTGTTATACCACTCTGACCTCCACGTCTCTTCTGAGGGGCATTAAAAGCATCTTGTTATAACACTCTGACCTCCACGTCTCTTGTAAGGGGCATTAAAAGCCTCTTGTTATACCAATCTGACCTCCACATCTCCTCTGAGGTTCATTAGAAGCGTCTTGTTATACCACTCTGACCTCCATGTCTCTTGAAAGGGGCATTAAAACCGTCTTGTTATACCATTCTGTCCTCCACGTCTCTTCTGAGGGGCATTAAAAGCGTCTTGTTATAACACTCTGACCTCCACGTCTATTGTAAGGGGCATTAAAAGCGTCTTGTTATACCACTCTGACCTCTACGTCTCTTGTAAATGGGCATTAAAAGCATCTTGTTATACCACTCTGACCTCCACATCTCTTGTAAGGGGCATTAAAAGCGTCTTGTTCTACCACTCTGACCTCCACGTATCTTGAATCGGGCATTAAAAGCGTCTTGTTATACCACTCTGACCTCTACGTCTCTTGTAAAGGGGCATTAAAAGCGTCTTGTTATACCACTCTGACCTCCATGTCTCTAGTAAGGGGCATTAAAATCGTCTTGTTATACCACTCTGACTTCCACGTCTCTTGTAAGGGGCATTTAAAGCGTCTTGTTAAGCTACTGGGACTTCAACGTCTATTCCCAGGGGTCATTGATATTGTCTTTTTATTCCACTGTAACTTCCACCACTCTTCCAAGGGGAATTAAAACCGTATTGTTAAGCTACTGTGACCTCCACGTCTCTTCCAAGGGGCATTAAAACCATCTTGTTAAGCTTCTGTGACTTCAACGTCTATTCCACGGGGCATTGATTTTGTCTTTTTTTTCCACTGTAACTACCACCACTCTTCCAAGGGACATTAAAACCATCTTATTAAGCTACTGTGACCTCCACGTCTCTTCCAAGGGGCATTAAAAACGTCTTGTTAAGCTACTGTGACCTCAAAGTCTATTCCACGGGGCATTGATATTGTCTTTTTATTCCACTGTAACTTCCACCACTCTTCCAAGGGGAATTAAAACCGTATTGTTAAGCTACTGTGACCTCCACGTCTCTTCCAAGGGGCATTAAAACCATCTTGTTAAGCTTCTGTGACTTCAACGTCTATTCCACGGGGCATTGATTTTGTCTTTTTATTCCACTGTAACTACCACCACTCTTCCAAGGGACATTAAAACCATCTTATTAAGCTACTGTGACCTCCACGTCTCTTCCAAGGGGCATTAAAAACGTCTTGTTAAGCTACTGTGACCTCAAAGTCTATTCCACGGGGCATTGATATTGTCTTTTTATTCCACTGTAACTTCCACCACTCTTTCAAGGGGCATTAAAGCAGTCTTGTTAAGCTACTGTGACCTCCACGTCTCTTCCAAGGGGCATTGAAATGTTGTATTTAATTACCTTACCTCTAATCTCCATGACTCTTCCAATGGGCATTGCATTTCCTCCTAAATTTAGTTAGCTTTTGCTTTTCAATGCAAAGGTGAAAACTAAGGGAGACACACTCCCCGATAATGGGTAGAAGGTTTTTAGTATGCTGTAATCCACGTCTGTTTCAAGCGGCATTGCAGTTCCTCATAATTTTTGGAAAGCCTTCCATTCACTTCTTAGGCCAACAGTGCACAGGAGACCCAGTTGCTATAAATGGAAAAAAAGGTTTAGTTAAGGCCCTCTGACCTCCTTGTCATTTCCAAGGGAAATTGGAGTGCCTCAATATTTTTGGTAGGCATTGCACTCACTTTATGCCCTATAACTGTGTAGCCGAACCGCTCCTTTTGTTACAGAAACATATCCTACAAGACATATGTGGTTGACTGGCCTGATATTTTTGTGAATGGTCCCTGTTACTCCTGCTCTTTCTCCTTTGCCACTACCTCATCCATCATTTATCACCTGAAGCTTTGTTTTAACGGGAGTCATAGAACTTGGATAGTAGCAGGAAAACATCCAGCAATCCTCGGAGGAGGTAGGATATGCGCCAAAATGCTTACCACCTCAGGCCTAGCCGCTACTACATACATGCGCTTGCATTCCTTGAAAACAAAGCAGATGCTAACTTCTATCATCCTCATCATGCTCCTCACCTTGGCACTCTCAACTCCCCTGATGGAGAAGCCAGGGCCCACCGGAGGAGTCAGATTCTCTGGTGGGCTCGTCCAATGCTGCCCAAAAGCAGGCCAGTCTAAGAAAATTGTGTGGGGATTTTCCGCGGAGAAATCAGGATGGCTGGGGACCGTTTATGGAAGCCCGGCTGGGGACCGTGTGTGGACACTCGGCCGCGGGGCAGCTGGGGACTGAGTGTGGACACCCGGCCGCCGGGCGGCTGGGGACTGAGTATGGATACCTCGCTGCTGAAGCAGCCATGAGGTAGTGGCCAGCTTCGGCCTCCTCAAAACTAAAAGGCCCCATTTCAAGTGCCGAACATTTTTGCGGCAGCTCCCCCGGCAGTCTGTAGAAAGCCTAAAAAGTGCCCAAAACGATAGTGACAGTGCTCACATGACATGGGGACAGCATGGGGATCGCCCCTGGAAGCATTTCTGACCCCCAGGTCACTGCTGTCAGCAACGTGGTAAGAGGTATTAAGCCACTTTTACAGGCTCACAATAAAACGTTCAAAAACGAAAGTGAAAGTGCTTTCCTGTGAAATATGTTAACCCCTTAACGACCATGGGTCTTTCTGTTTTTGTGTTTTCCTTTTTTGCTCCACTTCTTCCCAGAGCCAAAACTTTTTTAATTTTCGTTCAATATGGCCATGTGAGGGCTTATTTTTTGCGGGACAAGTTGTACTTTTAAACACCATCACTGGTTTTACCATATCGTGTGCTGGAAAATGGGAAAAAAATTCCAAGTGCAGTGAAACTGCAAAAAAAATGCAATTCCACAGTTGTTTTTTGGGTCCTTTTTTTACCACGTTCACAGATTGCTAAAACTGACCTGCCATCATTATTTTCCAGGTCGTTACGAGTTCATAGACACCAAACATGTATAGGTTCTTTTTTATTTAAGTGGTGAAAAAAAAATCCAAAGCTTGCTAAAAAAACAAAAAAAAATGACGCCATTTTCCGAGACCCTTAGCTTCTCCATTTTTCGGGATCTGGGGCCAGGTGAGGGCTTATTTTTTGCGTGCCGGGCTGACGTTTTTATTGATACCATTTTGGGGTAGATCCGATGTTTTGATCGCCCGTTATTGCATTTCATTGCAAAGTTGTAGCGACCAAAAAACTTAATTCTGGCGTTTAAAATTTTTTTATCGTTACGCCGTTTACTGATTGTATTAATTCTTCTTTTATATTGATAGATCGGGCGATTCTGAATGCGGCGATACCAAATATGTGTATGTGTTTTTTTTTATATATATATATATATTTTATTTTGAATGGGGCGAAAGGGGGGTGACTTAAACTTTTATATATTTTTTATTTTTTTTATTTTTTTAAAAACTTTTTTTTACACTTTCTGCTTGCTTCTATAGTCTCCAGAGGAGACTAGAAGCAGCAGCTGTCTGATTGCTTCTACTGCATACAAGCGATGAGCAGATCGCTTGTATGCAGGAGAAATGCTCACTTGCTATGAGCGCTGACCACTAGGTGGCGCTCATAGCAATTGAGACATGACAACCACAGGCGTCTGCTGCAGACCCTGAGTTGTCATGCCCACCCATTGGTGACCCGCGATCACGTGATGGGGTCACTGATGGGCGGGGCTTAGGACTCCGGGAAGCGCGAGTTAAATGCCACTGTCAGAGATTTAACATGTTAACAGCCGCGGGTGGATTGCGATTCCAATAATCAGCTGACATGTGCTCGCTTCAGTGCGGGCTCACCGCCGGAGCCCCCGCTGAACCGGCTTTCCCGACCTGGTGCGTACTATTACTGACCAGGTCGGAAAGGGGTTAAGGAACATCCTTTCCAGGGTAAAGACTTGTGTATAAGGTAAAATAAATAACCAAAAACAAAAATACTCCTCCACACCTTGGGCTATGTTCACAAGTAGCATTTTTTATGCGTTTTTGCACGTTTGTATTGCTTTCAACCATGACAAATGCATTCACCGGGAAATGTCATTTTAACATTTTATAACCTTATCTGGCCATGTGCTGTGTGACACATGCATACTGTGCTAAAAAGACATGGGAACAGCATGGGGAAGACCCCTGGAAGCTTCTCTGACACCCAGGTCACTGCCTAAAAGTGTGCCCATCAGAAGTGATCCTTGCCGCATCAGAAGATGCAGACTTGCAACTATCCCCGTGCAAGTCCTTGTCCCAGGGCAGTGTTCAATTGTACCTCCCCCATAACTTGCAATACAAGCGCAAGTATGCAGCCTGCCACCCACCCACCCCCAGGCTGCAATACCATACTGCTAGCTTGCTTGCACTTGAAATTGGGCCTTTTAGGCATGTGGAGGTGGAATCTGGCCACCACGTCATGGTTGCGTCGGTAGCCTGGTATTCATACTCAGTCCCCAGCCGCCCGGCGGCCGGGTGTCCAAGCTTGGTCCCCAGCCGCCAGGGGGCGGCCGGGTGTCCATACTCAGTCCCCAGCCGCCCCGCGGCCGGGTGCCCACACACAGTCCCCAGCCGCGTGGGGGTGGCCGGGTGTCCATAAACGGTCCCCAGCCGCCCCTATTTGTCCCGGTGCGCCTTATACACAAGCGCGCATACCAAAACATTACCTGTGCCCTCCCCAGTGCATTTAGTGGGAAGGACAGCCTAACCACAAACACGTGGACAAGTGAATGTGGCCAGGAATGGTCCATCTCACTGATGCCTTCACACTGGGTTAATATTGTGGAAGCCGGGACACAGTTGGACACTGGGATGCAACACGTGCTCCAGACATAGAGGATTGCCGGTCCTGGGTCAATCAGGCTTCAACACAAAGTTCAGAAGGCAGACAGCAGCAGTGGTCGGCCTCCTACACAACGAGTAAATTATTCATGATCTTGAGGCCATCCACCTCCTTAGCTTTCTGTTCATTGGAATGCAAGCGCATGTATGTAGTAGCAGCTAGGCCTGAGGTGGTCAGCGTTTTGGCGCATATTCTACCTCCTTCGAGGATTGCTGGATGTTTTCCTGCTACTATCCCAGTTCTATGACTCCCGTTAAAACAAAGCTTCAGGTGATGAATCATGGATGAGGTGGTGGCAAAGGAGAAAGAGAAGGAGGAACAGGGACCATTCACATCAATATCAGGCCAGCCAACCACACATGTCTTGTAAGATATGTTTCTGTACCAAAAGGAGCGGTTCAGCTACACAGTTATAAGGCATACAGTGAATGCAATGCCTACCAAAAATTTCGAGGCACTCCAATGCCCCTTGGAAGTGACATGGAGGTCAGAGGGCCTTAACTAAACCATTTTTTCCATTTATAGCAACTGGGTCTCCTGTACACTGTTGGCCTAAGCAGGGAATGGAAGGCTTTCCAAAAATTATTAGGCACTGCAATGCCCCTTGAAACAGACGTGGATTACAGCGTATTAAAAACCTTCTACCCATTATTGGGGAGTGGGTCTCCCTTAGTGTTTGCCTATGCATTGAAAAGCAAAAGCTGACAAAAATTAGGAGGAAATGCAATGCCCGTTGCAAGAGTCGTGGAGGTTAGAGGTAATTAAAAACAACATGTCAATGCCCCTGGGAAGAGCTGTGGAGTTCAGAGTGGTTTAACAAGACGGTTTTAATGCCCCTTGGAAGAGATGTGGAGGTCACAGTAGCTTAACAAGACAGTTTTAATGCCCCTTGGAAGACTGGTGGAGGTTACAGTGGAATAAAAAGACAATATCAATGCCCCGTGGAAAAGACGTGGAGGTCACAGTAGCTAAACAAGATGGTTTTAATGCCCCTTGGAAGAGTGATGGAGGTCGCAGTGGAATAAAAAGACAATATCAATGCCCCTTGGAAGAGTGGTGGAGGTTACAGTGGAATAAAAAGACAATATCAACGCCCTGTGGAAGAGACGTGGAGGTCACAGTAGCTTAACAAGACGCTTTTAATGCCCCTTGGTAGAGTGGTGGAGGTCGCAGTGGAAAAAAAAGAAAATATTAACTACCCTTGGAAGAGATGTGGAGGTCACAGTAGCTTAACACGATTTTAATGCCCCTTACAAGAGCCATGCAGTACAGCATATTAAAAACATTATTCCCATTATTGGGGAGTGGGTCTCCCATAGTCTTTGCCTATGCCTTCCAAGCAAAAGCTGCCAAAAATTAGGAAGGGGGAACTTGCAATGTCCCTTACAAGAGCCATGCAGTACAGCATATTAAAAACATTATTCCCATTATTGGGGAGTGGGTCTCCCATAGTCTTTGCCTATGCCTTCCAAGCAAAAGCTGCCAAAAATTAGGACAGAGGAACTTTCAATGCTGGCAACATGGACCACGGTCATCCTGGTGGTATAGTGGTCGTGGAGGCTGAGGATAAGGAGAAGAGCAAAAAACAGCCGAAATGAGGAGGCGTATACCCATGTGTGGGTGTGAAGCGATGCATGGGAATACACCTCCCGAAATAACACAGTGGATTTGACTTTATGTTACTCTGCTGTCATTTGGTGGTGATGAGAAGTCTGGCCCAATCCAGCCCTTGTTCATTTTGATAAGGGTCAGCTTGTCAGCATTGTCAGTTGACAGGCGAGTGCGCTTATCAGTTATAATTCCCCCAGCGGCACTAAAAACACGGTCTGATAACACGCTAGCGGCAGGGCAGGCCAGAACCTCCAAGACATACAGAGTGAGTTCATTCCAAGTGTCCAGCTTCGATACCCAATAATTAAAAGGCACAGAGGAATCACGGAGGACGCTGGTACTCCTTCACCATCTTTTGAAACTTTCCACTCCTTGTGAGAGTACCCTGCGTCTCAGGGCCTGTAAGCTGGGCGGGTGTCAGAAAACTGTCCCAGAACGTTGACAGTGTTCCCCTGCCTCTGCTGGATTGGAGTTGCATATCTCTCGCCTGTACGCCTTGGTTGGGTAACGAACTGTGACCTCTGCCGCTAGCGTGTTCAGATGGGAATTTTTTTAAAAGTTCTGCAGCAAGGGCCTTCTGGTATTGCCCCATTTTTGTAGACCTTTCCAACTCAGGAATAAGAGAGTGAAAGTTCTCCTTGTAGAGGGGGTCTAAAAGTGTCATCAACCAGTAATGACTGTCACCCAACATTTTGACAATGCGAGGGTCACGGTTAAGGCAGCGTAACATAAAGTCAGCCATGGGTGCCAGACTGGTAACGGGCAAGATTTCCGTGTCCTCACCAAGATGACGACTGACCATGCTCTCCTCCTCCTCCTCTTCCTCCTCCCCCCTGTCCTCAGGCCACCCACGCTGAACCGACGGTATGACACTTGCACAGGTACTACCGGCTACAACGCATGATAGCAGCTCCTGTTCTTCCTCCTCCTCCTCCTCTCCCTCATTGTCCCCCAATGTACGTTGGGATGAGATGAGGCTGGGCTGTGTGTAATCGCCTGCTTTGGCTTCTTGATCCATCTCATCATACTCTGGCTGCAATGCCTCCTCTTTAATTCTCTGCAGAGACCGTTGCAAAAGACAGACAAGTGGGATGCTGACACTAATGATGGCGTCATCGCCACTCACCATCTTGGTGGCCTCCTCAAAGTTTGTCAGGATGGTACATATGTCAGACATCCAGGTCCACTCCTGAGGTCTTATGTGTGGAGTCTGACCTGAATATCGACGGCCTTGTTGCAGCTGGTACTCCACAACTGCTCTCTTCTGCTCACAAATCCTTTGCAAGATGTGGAGGGTAGAGTTCCATCGTGTGGGGACATCACACACCAGTCGGTGTGCCGGAAGCTGCAAACGCTGCTGCAACACAGCAAGGGCGGCGGAAGCTGTAGCCGACTTGCGAAAATGAGCAGACAGGCGGCGTACTTTCACGAGCAGATCTGGAAACTCGGGGTACGATTTAAGAAACCACTGAACCACGAGGTTAAGCACATGAGCCAGGCATGGTACGTGTGTGATCTCACCTCGCCTCAGAGCCGCCACCAGGTTACGGCCATTGTCACACACGACCATGCCGGGATGTAGGCTCAGCGGTCTCAGCCACAGATCTGCCTGCTCTTTCACAGCTGTCCACAACTCACAAGCAGTGTGAGGTTTATCACCTAAGCTTATGAGTTTCAGCACAGCCTGTTGCCGCTTGGCGGAGGCAGTACTGCAATGCTTCCAGCTTATAACTGATGTGGTGATATCTGAGATGGAGGCTGAACATGAGGAGGAGGAGGAGGAGGATGCGCAGGAGCTGTACACTGTGGGGGCAACTCTGACTGACATAGGGCCCGCAATCCTCGGTGTGGGGAGGATGTGTTCCGTCCCAAGGTCCGACTGGGTCCCGGCTTCCACTATGTTTACCCAGTGTGCCGTCAGAGAGATGTACCAGCCCTGGCCACAAGCACTTGTCCGTTGTCAGGTGGACTCTCCCAGTAACTGCGTTGTTGAGGGCACGGCAGATGCTTTGGGACATGTGCTTGTGTAGTGCGGGGATGGCACACCGGCAAAATAGTGTCGGCTGGGGACCGAGTACCGAGGGACGGCCACCGCCATAAGATTGCGGAAGGATTCCGTCTTCACCAGCCTAAAAGGCAGCATTTCCAATGCAAGCAGTCGTGAAATGTGTGTATTTAGGACTGTGGCCTGTGGGGCGTTAGCTGCGAATTTCCGATTTCATTCAAAGGTCTGGGATATGGACAATTGAACGCTGCGGTGGGACGTGGACGTGGACGTTGATGCTGTTTCTTGAGAAACTGCCATAACAAGTGAAGACTGAGAGGAGGGGGCATCTTTACATGCAGTATGGACAGGGGATTGCCTTGCACACACAACAGGGGGTTCTATTGCACGCACAACAGTGGAAGAAGCAGTGGTGACACCCGCTGACACTGGTCGTGGACCCTGGGTTTCGTCCCACAAAGTCGGTTGCTTTGCTGCCATGTGCCTGATCATGCTGGTGGTGGTCAGGCTGGTAGTTTTGTCACCCCTGCTGATGCTGGCATGGCAGGTGGAACATATGGCCTTTTTGGGGTTATCAGCAGAGTCTTTAAAAAATTTCAGACTCTGGAAGACCTACCGCTTGTACTGGCAACGTCCCTCGTGTTGGTATTACGGGGAACGGTTTCCTGCCTTCTGTCTGCGGCAACCACACTGCTTCTTCCTGCCTATTGGGGTACTCTGCCTCCCTCCCCCTGTGTGCTGCTGGCCTCACTCTGCATGTCCTCCTTCAACGTTGGGTCAGTTACTAGATCATCCACCACCTCCTCCTCTTCCACTTGCGCACCACGATCCTCCTCCTCACTTCCTGGCAATTGTGTCTCGTCATCGTCCACCTCTTGCGACAGATTGCCAAAGTCGACTTCCTGTGGCCGTGGCTGTTCAAATATTTGTGCATCGCAACATGGGATCTCCTCTTCCACCACTTCAAGCGTATGAGGCGAGGGGCCCAAATATGGAAATGGACCAGTGAACAGCTCTTCAGAGTGTCCAAGTGTGGGATCACTTGCTGTCTGACGACACTCGGCATGGTGGGAGGAAGGAGCATCAGGGTGAGGAGGAGTATGCGGTCGAGACTCACGGCTACTAAGAGTTGACCGTGTGGAAGACAAACCGGAGGTGGTGGTGCCCAGGTAACTGGAAGTATTGTCTGCTATCCAATTAATAACCTGTTCACACTGATCAGTTCTCAATACTGGTGTTGTTCTGTGCTTCCCTAGTAATTCGGTCAAGAAGTGGGAGCGAGAAGATGTGGCTGTTGGTTGTGGCACAATTTCACCTTGGCCACGGCCCCGTCCTCTGCACAAACGATCACCAGAACGTCCACTTCCACGTCTCTTGCCTCGCGCCTTGCCCATTGTAAATGAAGCAAAATAGCTTACACTTGCTCTATCAATGGAAAAAGGGTAATAAAGAGTAGATTAGAACCTTGGAAGAGGAAAACCACAGTTATTGTTTACTGGGGTATACCACACTTTTTTAAATAGAGATATTTGCGGCTGAACAGTGAGCGACACACTCAAACTGCTTTTTTTTTTAGATACTAAAGGCCCAAAACTGGATAGTACAGCGATTTGACCCGTGGAACTGCGAAACCACACTGGGATATCGGGCCTACACAAGACTATTTTCAACAGATATATTTTTGTGTCACAACAGTCAGGAGACACTACTGTTTTTCTTTACGGAAAAAACTACCAAAACCTGAATAATAGAGATTTTTTACCGTGGAACAGCAAAACCACAGTTATAATTTACTGGTGTATACCAGGCTTTTTAAAATATATATATATTTGCGGCTGAACAGTGAGCGACACACTCAAACTGTTTTTTTTAGATACAAATGGCCCAAAAGTGGATAATACAGAGGTTTGTACCGTGGAACTGCAAAACCACACTTGTATTTCTCGGGCCTACACCAGACTATTTTCAACAGATATATTTGTGTCTGAAAACTCAGGGAGACACTATTTTTTTATTTTTTACAGCAAAAAATGCAAAAAGCAGGATAATAGAGATTTTTTACTGTGGAACAGCAAAAGCACACTTCTGTCTCTCTGGCCTACACCAGACTATTTTCAACAGATATATTTGTGTCTGAAAAATAAGGGAGACACTATTATTATTTTTATACAGCAAAAAATGCCACAAACAGGATAATAGAGATGTTTTACCGTGGAACATCAGAACCACAGTAATAATTTACTGGTGTATACCAGGCTTTTTAAAATATATATATATTTGCGGCTGAACAGTGAGCGACACACTCAAACTGTTTTTTTTTAGATACAAATGGCCCAAAAGTGGATAATACAGAGGTTTGTACCGTGGAACTGAAAAACCACACTTGTATTTCTCGGGCCTACACCAGACTATTTTCAACAGATATATTTGTGTCTGAAAACTCAGGGAGACACTATTTTTTTATTTTTTACAGCAAAAAATGCAAAAAGCAGGATAATAGAGATTTTTTACCGTGGAACAGCAAAAGCACACTTCTGTCTCTCTGGCCTACACCAGACTATTTTCAACAGATATATTTGTGTCTGAAAAATCAGGGAGACACTATTATTATTTTTATACAGCAAAAAATGCCAAAAACAGGATAATAGAGATGTTTTACCGTGGAACATCAAAACCACAGTAATAATTTACTGGTGTATACCAGGCTTTTTAAAATATATATATATTTGCGGCTGAACAGTGAGCGACACACTCAAACTGTTTTTTTTAGATACAAACGGCCCAAAAGTGGATAATACAGAGGTTTGTACCGTGGAACTGCTAAACCACACTTGTATTTCTCGGGCCTACACCAGACTATTTTCAACAGATATATTTGTGTCTGAAAAATCAGGGAGACACTATTTTTTTTTTTTTTACAGCAAAAAATGCAAAGAGCAGGATAATAGAGATTTTTTACCGTGGAACAGCAAAAGCACACTTCTGTCTCTCTGGCCTACACCAGACTATTTTCAACAGATATATTTGTGCCTGAAAAATCAGGGAGACCCTATTATTATTTTTATACAGCAAAAAATGCCAAAAACAGGATAATAGAGATGTTTTACCGTGGAACATCAAAACCACAGTAATAATTTACTGGTGTATACCAGGCTTTTTAAAATATATATATATTTGCGGCTGAACAGTGAGCGACACACTCAAACTGATTTTTTTAGATACAAATGGCCCAAAAGTGGATAATACAGAGGTTTGTACCGTGAAACTGCAAAACCACACTTGTATTTCTCGGGCCTACACCAGACTATTTTCAACAGATATATTTGTGTCTGAAAAATCAGGGAGACACTATTTTTTTTTTTTTTTACAGCAAAAAATGCAAAGAGCAGGATAATAGAGATTTTTTACCGTGGAACAGCAAAAGCACACTTCTGTCTCTCTGGCCTACACCAGACTATTTTCAACAGATATATTTGTGCCTGAAAAATCAGGGAGACACTATTATTATTTTTATACAGCAAAAAATGCCAAAAACAGGATAATAGAGATGTTTTACCGTGGAACATCAAAACCACAGTAATAATTTACTGGTGTATACCAGGCTTTTTAAAATATATATATATTTGCGGCTGAACAGTGAGCGACACACTCAAACTGATTTTTTTAGATACAAATGGCCCAAAAGTGGATAATACAGAGGTTTGTACCGTGAAACTGCAAAACCACACTTGTATTTCTCGGGCCTACACCAGACTATTTTCAACAGATATATTTGTGTCTGAAAACTCAGGGAGACACTATTTTTTTATTTTTTACAGCAAAAAATGCAAAAAGCAGGATAATAGAGATTTTTTACCGTGGAACAGCAAAAGCACACTTCTGTCTCTCTGGCCTACACCAGACTATTTTCAACAGATATATTTGTGTCTGAAAAATCAGGGAGACACTATTATTATTTTTATACAGCAAAAAATGCCAAAAACAGGATAATAGAGATGTTTTACCGTGGAACATCAAAACCACAGTAATAATTTACTGGTGTACACCAGGCTTTTTAAAATATATATATATTTGCGGCTGAACAGTGAGCGACACACTCAAACTGTTTTTTTTAGATACAAATGGCCCAAAAGTGGATAATACAGAGGTTTGTACCGTGGAACTGCAAAACCACACTTGTATTTCTCGGGCCTACACCAGACTATTTTCAACAGTTATATTTGTGTCTGAAAAATCAGGGAGACACTATTTTTTTTTTTTTTACAATAAAAAATGCATAAAGCAGGATAATAGAGATTTTTTACCGTGGAACAGCAAAAGCACACTTCTGTCTCTCTGGCCTACACCAGACTATTTTCAACAGATATATTTGTGTCTGAAAAATCAGGGAGACACTATTATTATTTTTATACAGCAAAAAATGCCAAAAACAGGATAATAGAGATGTTTTACCGTGGAACATCAAAACCACAGTAATAATTTACTGGTGTATACCAGGCTTTTTAAAATATATATATATTTGCGGCTGAACAGTGAGCGACACACTCAAACTGATTTTTTTAGATACAAATGGCCCAAAAGTGGATAATACAGAGGTTTGTACCGTGGAACTGCAAAACCACACTTGTATTTCTCGGGCCTACACCAGACTATTTTCAACAGATATATTTGTGTCTGAAAACTCAGGGAGACACTATTTTTTTATTTTTTACAGCAAAAAATGCAAAAAGCAGGATAATAGAGATTTTTTACCGTGGAACAGCAAAAGCACACTTCTGTCTCTCTGGCCTACACCAGACTATTTTCAACAGATATATTTGTGTCTGAAAAATCAGGGAGACACTATTATTATTTTTATACAGCAAAAAATGCCAAAAACAGGATAATAGAGATGTTTTACCGTGGAACATCAAAACCACAGTAATAATTTACTGGTGTATACCAGGCTTTTTAAAATATATATATATTTGCGGCTGAACAGTGAGCGACACACTCAAACTGTTTTTTTTAGATACAAATGGCCCAAAAGTGGATAATACAGAGGTTTGTACCGTGGAACTGCAAAACCACACTTGTATTTCTTGGGCATACACCAGACTATTTTCAACAGTTATATTTGTGTCTGAAAAATCAGGGAGACACTATTTTTTTTTTTTTACAGTAAAAAATGCATAAAGCAGGATAATAGAGATTTTTTACCGTGGAACAGCAAAAGCACACTTCTGTCTCTCTGGCCTACACCAGACTATTTTCAACAGATATATTTGTGTCTGAAAAATCAGGGAGACACTATTATTATTTTTATACAGCAAAAAATGCCAAAAACAGGATAATAGAGATGTTTTACCGTGGAACATCAAAACCACAGTAATAATTTACTGGTGTATACCAGGCTTTTTAAAATATATATATATTTGCGGCTGAACAGTGAGCGACACACTCAAACTGATTTTTTTAGATACAAATGGCCCAAAAGTGGATAATACAGAGGTTTGTACCGTGGAACTGCAAAACCACACTTGTATTTCTAGGGCCTACACCAGACTATTTTCAACAGATATATTTGTGTCTGAAAACTCAGGGAGACACTATTTTTTTATTTTTTACAGCAAAAAATGCAAAAAGCACGATAATAGAGATTTTTTACCGTGGAACAGCAAAAGCACATTTCTGTCTCTCTGGCCTACACCAGACTATTTTCAACAGATATATTTGTGTCTGAAAAATAAGGGAGACACTATTATTATTTTTATACAGCAAAAAATGCCAAAAACAGGATAATAGAGATGTTTTACCGTGGAACATCAAAACCACAGTAATAATTTACTGGTGTATACCAGGCTTTTTAAAATATATATATATTTGCGGCTGAACAGTGAGCGACACACTCAAACTGTTTTTTTTTAGATACAAATGGCCCAAAAGTGGATAATACAGAGGTTTGTACCGTGGAACTGCAAAACCACACTTGTATTTCTCGGGCCTACACCAGACTATTTTCAACAGATATATTTGTGTCTTAAAAATCAGGGAGACACTATTTTTTTTTTTTTTACAGCAAAAAATGCAAAAAGCACGATAATAGAGATTTTTTACCGTGGAACTGCAAAAGCACACTTCTGTCTCTCTGGCCTACACCAGACTATTTTCAACAGATATATTTGTGTCTGAAAAATAAAGGAGACACTATTATTATTTTTATACAGCAAAAAATGCCAAAAACAGGATAATAGAGATGTTTTACCGTGGAACATCAAAACCACAGTAATAATTTACTGGTGTATACCAGGCTTTTTAAAATATATATATATTTGCGGCTGAACAGTGAGCGACACACTCAAACTGTTTTTTTTAGATACAAATGGCCCAAAAGTGGATAATACAGAGGTTTGCACCGTGGAACTGCAAAATCACACTTGTATTTCTCGGGCCTACACCAGACTATTTTCAACAGATATATTTGTGTCTGAAAAATCAGGGAGACACTATTTTTTTTTTTTTACAGCAAAAAATGCAAAAAGCACGATAATTGAGATTTTTTACCGTGGAACAGCAAAAGCACACTTCTGTCTCTCTGGCCTACACCAGACTATTTTCAACAGATATATTTGTGCCTGAAAAATCAGGGAGACCCTATTATTATTTTTATACAGCAAAAAATGCCAAAAACAGGATAATAGAGATGTTTTACCGTGGAACATCAAAACCACAGTAATAATTTACTGGTGTATACCAGGCTTTTTAAAATATATATATATTTGCGGCTGAACAGTGAGCGACACACTCAAACTGATTTTTTTAGATACAAATGGCCCAAAAGTGGATAATACAGAGGTTTGTACCGTGAAACTGCAAAACCACACTTGTATTTCTCGGGCCTACACCAGACTATTTTCAACAGATATATTTGTGTCTGAAAACTCAGGGAGACACTATTTTTTTATTTTTTACAGCAAAAAATGCAAAAAGCAGGATAATAGAGATTTTTTACCGTGGAACAGCAAAAGCACACTTCTGTCTCTCTGGCCTACACCAGACTATTTTCAACAGATATATTTGTGTCTGAAAAATCAGGGAGACACTATTATTAATTTTATACAGCAAAAAATGCCAAAAACAGGATAATAGAGATGTTTTACCGTGGAACATCAAAACCACAGTAATAATTTACTGGTGTATACCAGGCTTTTTAAAATATATATATATTTGCGGCTGAACAGTGAGCGACACACTCAAACTGTTTTTTTTAGATACAAATGGCCCAAAAGTGGATAATACAGAGGTTTGTACCGTGGAACTGCAAAACCACACTTGTATTTCTCGGGCCTACACCAGACTATTTTCAACAGTTATATTTGTGTCTGAAAAATCAGGGAGACACTATTTTTTTTTTTTTTACAATAAAAAATGCATAAAGCAGGATAATAGAGATTTTTTACCGTGGAACAGCAAAAGCACACTTCTGTCTCTCTGGCCTACACCAGACTATTTTCAACAGATATATTTGTGTCTGAAAAATCAGGGAGACACTATTATTATTTTTATACAGCAAAAAATGCCAAAAACAGGATAATAGAGATGTTTTACCGTGGAACATCAAAACCACAGTAATAATTTACTGGTGTATACCAGGCTTTTTAAAATATATATATATTTGCGGCTGAACAGTGAGCGACACACTCAAACTGATTTTTTTAGATACAAATGGCCCAAAAGTGGATAATACAGAGGTTTGTACCGTGGAACTGCAAAACCACACTTGTATTTCTCGGGCCTACACCAGACTATTTTCAACAGATATATTTGTGTCTGAAAACTCAGGGAGACACTATTTTTTTATTTTTTACAGCAAAAAATGCAAAAAGCAGGATAATAGAGATTTTTTACCGTGGAACAGCAAAAGCACACTTCTGTCTCTCTGGCCTACACCAGACTATTTTCAACAGATATATTTGTGTCTGAAAAATCAGGGAGACACTATTATTATTTTTATACAGCAAAAAATGCCAAAAACAGGATAATAGAGATGTTTTACCGTGGAACATCAAAACCACAGTAATAATTTACTGGTGTATACCAGGCTTTTTAAAATATATATATATTTGCGGCTGAACAGTGAGCGACACACTCAAACTGTTTTTTTTAGATACAAATGGCCCAAAAGTGGATAATACAGAGGTTTGTACCGTGGAACTGCAAAACCACACTTGTATTTCTCGGGCATACACCAGACTATTTTCAACAGTTATATTTGTGTCTGAAAAATCAGGGAGACACTATTTTTTTTTTTTTACAGTAAAAAATGCATAAAGCAGGATAATAGAGATTTTTTACCATGGAACAGCAAAAGCACACTTCTGTCTCTCTGGCCTACACCAGACTATTTTCAACAGATATATTTGTGTCTGAAAAATCAGGGAGACACTATTATTATTTTTATACAGCAAAAAATGCCAAAAACAGGATAATAGAGATGTTTTACCGTGGAACATCAAAACCACAGTAATAATTTACTGGTGTATACCAGGCTTTTTAAAATATATATATATTTGCGGCTGAACAGTGAGCGACACACTCAAACTGATTTTTTTAGATACAAATGGCCCAAAAGTGGATAATACAGAGGTTTGTACCGTGGAACTGCAAAACCACACTTGTATTTCTAGGGCCTACACCAGACTATTTTCAACAGATAAATTTGTGTCTGAAAAATCAGGGAGACACTATTTTTTTTTTTTTTACAGCAAAAAATGCAAAAAGCACGATAATAGAGATTTTTTACCGTGGAACAGCAAAAGCACATTTCTGTCTCTCTGGCCTACACCAGACTATTTTCAACAGATATATTTGTGTCTGAAAAATAAGGGAGACACTATTATTATTTTTATACAGCAAAAAATGCCAAAAACAGGATAATAGAGATGTTTTACCGTGGAACATCAAAACCACAGTAATAATTTACTGGTGTATACCAGGCTTTTAAAATATATATATATTTGCGGCTGAACAGTGAGCGACACACTCAAACTGTTTTTTTTTAGATACAAATGGCCCAAAAGTGGATAATACAGAGGTTTGTACCGTGGAACTGCAAAACCACACTTGTATTTCTCGGGCCTACACCAGACTATTTTCAACAGATATATTTGTGTCTGAAAAATCAGGGAGACACTATTTTTTTTTTTTTTTACAGCAAAAAATGCAAAAAGCACGATAATAGAGATTTTTTACCATGGAACTGCAAAAGCACACTTCTGTCTCTCTGGCCTACACCAGACTATTTTCAACAGATATATTTGTGTCTGAAAAATAAAGGAGACACTATTATTATTTTTATACAGCAAAAAATGCCAAAAACAGGATAATAGAGATGTTTTACCGTGGAACATCAAAACCACAGTAATAATTTACTGGTGTATACCAGGCTTTTTAAAATATATATATATTTGCGGCTGAACAGTGAGCGACACACTCAAACTGATTTTTTTAGATACAAATGGCCCAAAAGTGGATAATACAGAGGTTTGTACCGTGGAACTGCAAAACCACACTTGTATTTCTAGGGCCTACACCAAACTATTTTCAACAGATAAATTTGTGTCTGAAAAATCAGGGAGACACTATTTTTTTTTTTTTTACAGCAAAAAATGCAAAAAGCACGATAATAGAGATTTTTTACCGTGGAACAGCAAAAGCACATTTCTGTCTCTCTGGCCTACACCAGACTATTTTCAACAGATATATTTGTGTCTGAAAAATAATGGAGACACTATTATTATTTTTATACAGCAAAAAATGCCAAAAACAGGATAATAGAGATGTTTTACCGTGGAACATCAAAACCACAGTAATAATTTACTGGTGTATACCAGGCTTTTTAAAATATATATATATTTGCGGCTGAACAGTGAGCGACACACTCAAACTGTTTTTTTTTAGATACAAATGGCCCAAAAGTGGATAATACAGAGGTTTGTACCGTGGAACTGCAAAACCACACTTGTATTTCTCGGGCCTACACCAGACTATTTTCAACAGATATATTTGTGTCTGAAAAATCAGGGAGACACTATTTTTTTTTTTTTTACAGCAAAAAATGCAAAAAGCACGATAATAGAGATTTTTTACCGTGGAACTGCAAAAGCACACTTCTGTCTCTCTGGCCTACACCAGACTATTTTCAACAGATATATTTGTGTCTGAAAAATAAAGGAGACACTATTATTATTTTTATACAGCAAAAAATGCCAAAAACAGGATAATAGAGATGTTTTACCGTGGAACATCAAAACCACAGTAATAATTTACTGGTGTATACCAGGCTTTTTAAAATATATATATATTTGCGGCTGAACAGTGAGCGACACACTCAAACTGTTTTTTTTAGATACAAATGGCCCAAAAGTGGATAATACAGAGGTTTGTACCGTGGAACTGCAAAACCACACTTGTATTTCTCGGTCCTACACCAGACTATTTTCAACAGATATATTTGTGTCTGAAAAATCAGGGAGACACTATTTTTTTTTTTTTAAAGCAAAAAATGCAAAAAGCAGGATAATAGAGATTTTTTACCGTGGAACAGCAAAAGCACACTTCTGTCTCTCTGGCCTACACCAGACTATTTTCAACAGATATATTTGTGCCTGAAAAATCAGGGAGACACTTATTATTTTTATACAGCAAAAAATGCCAAAAACAGGATAATAGAGATGTTTTACCGTGGAACATCAAAACCACAGTAATAATTTACTGGTGTACACCAGGCTTTTTAAAATATATATATATTTGCGGCTGAACACTGAGCGACACACTCAAACTGTTTTTTTTAGATACAAATGGCCTATAGAACTGCAAAACCACACTTCTATTTCTCTGGCCTACACCAGACTATTTTCAACAGATATATTTGTGTCTGAAAAATCAGAGGCACACTTTTTTTTTGGGGGGGGGGGCACCAAAAGGTTAGTAAGATGGGTATTTGTACATTGTGAAGGAGGAAAAAAAAAAGAGGATTTAGATAAAAAAAAAGGATTTTTCCTGGCCCCCGGGACCTGGAGCTAAGTCCAGCAATTTCAGCAACAGGAGCAGCACACAGGACTGTAATGCAGCGTTTGCTGATATAACCACTGCATCTCCTATACATCCTGCCAGCCTGCCTGCCTGATATACCTGGGATGGATATTAGTCCTGAGAAGGACTGTTTGTTTGATCTGGCAGCCTTTACAGACCCTACACTAACTATTTTGCAGGATATATCTCTCCCTAAATCAGCAGCGCTGTCCCTACACTGTCTGATCCGGAGCGACTGTGTCCAAGATGGCGGCGCCCAGTTTTAAATACTCGAGGTGACGCTGTGCGGCCAGCCAATCACTGTAATGCCCACAAACAACATGGCTGCGGCATTATAGTGACTGGCTGGCAATCCCTGCATGTTCATTGGCTCTGTAAAGAGCGCCAAACATGCAGGGTGGAGACCCGAGCTCCCGCCCGAGTAACCCGGAAATGCTCGGTGATCGCCAAACATCCCGAGTAGCGTGATGCTCGGGCGAGTACCGAGCAGTGTCGAGCATGTTCGCTCAACACTAGTTAAGACCCAATATAAAATTAAACGAAATAAAATAAGCCCATCTAAAAAACATGTTGAAATTTGATGATGCATTTTAAGAGATACTAAGCTATAATATAAAATAAGTGACGCGCCCCCTGGGCCATGTTGTTAGGGATACCCGGAGCCGGATCAGATGGGGGTTGTAGTCTCCGAGTGGCTGTGACCCGGTCCGTGCCCAGGGTGTCAAACTCAGTGTGCGGCAGTCCTTATAGATGTTATTAGTGTCGACTACGCCACCCGTTGATTTGCGGTCAAAAGGCCGCCGCTGCAAGATGGTCCGCTGAGGCTGGTGGTGTGTGCAGCTGTGGTAGTATAACCCCCAACGGGAGGGGTATAGCCTCAGGGGGTCAGCCGTGGAGGATGGTGGTTGTGAAGGTGCAGCAAGGAGACTCAGAGGCATAAAATGCAGTTCCAGGGTTTTACTTACTGGTGTTGCTCGGGTCACTGTGTACAGCAGTGACCACCCAAGCCGTGCTGCGTCCACCAGGTCCTGGACTCGGTCAACTCCCGGGCAACTCCGGAGTGTGGTCCTGAGCTCCTTTCTGACTCTCCCTTCTTCTGGCCATTCCCACCAGGGATCCACTTTTGGCCGGCTCCCTCGGGTCTCTTGGTGGGCAAGCCTCCTCTGGGCTCCCTGACCCTATGCTTGGTATGCCTTTCTAGTGGATTTGGTGAGGGTCGTGGCAGATCCTGCCCACGACCTCCGGTTCCTGGCTAAGGTGTGCTGTAGCCTCCGCCAGCTTGGGATCCGGTACCCTGTTGCCGACCATTCACCCTTGTTAGCTCTCATATGGGCTCTTGGAGTCCCCTCTTCCCGCGCCTCTGGGTCCCTCTTCCTTCTCCTCTGCTTCACTGCAGGATCTCTCTCTGACAGCCTGACTGACTGACTGACTGACCCTGATCTAAGATGGTGCCCACCTTATATACTCCCTCTATGTGTGAGCTCAGGTGACCAGCACCCAATGAGCTCCTAGCTTTACCCAGGCTGCTCCCCCTATCTGCCCCTACACTACTGGGATGTTCCACCCCCCCTCCCACTCCAGCCAGGGACAGACGCTGTCGTACCTGCACATATATCTGGTGGGAGTACCGTAGTTCTGTCCCCCGGAAATGGGATGTATGTAGTGCATGCAGCCTACTAGCTCAGTTCCACACTCCATCCTTACCCGGGAGTGGAATATCACACCTCTGGGTTGAGGTGCAATACCCCTGTAGCAGCTGAATCCTCAGGGTGCTACATAAGCACAACATAATGTGTAATTATTGAGGTAAGGAAAATGGTGAATAAGAGATTTAATAGTTTATTTGATAATCATCCCAGAAAGTGACCGCATGACATATGAGAGTATTTAGACCTTTCTTTCTACAAGCTTTGTCTTGCATGCTACTCTAAGGGTGGCAAGCACAAAAAGA
Source organism: Phyllobates terribilis (assembly GCF_046119375.1). Lineage (NCBI taxonomy): Eukaryota > Metazoa > Chordata > Amphibia > Anura > Dendrobatidae > Phyllobates > Phyllobates terribilis. The sequence goes on from NW_027362771.1 coordinate 18,756,408, forward strand.
CCCAACAATTTGGCTTGATCTTATCTTCCTGGATTTCAGTGACAGCAAAATGACTTTCCTATAAATGTCAAGCTAAGCAAAATGAAATGACTTTATTTCAATATATTGGCAAACATAATAAAAACTCTTCAGACTGAAATTATTCCATTCCTGCAGACAGATCATTTTAGCAATTGAGAGCAATTTAAGTGTCACATTATGCGAAATGCAATTTCAAGAAAACACTATAAGCATGCTACAAGTGTAAAAGGATACATTTAAATAGGGAAAAAAATGAAACCAATGGTTTTTAATATTTGAATAAGTTTAAAATGGGAAGAGGATAATAGGTGGTTGGGAAGTTCTAATATATAAAGCCTTTATTTTTAGTTGGTTTAGATATTTATGTTTTCTAATCTGTCTGTGACAAGCATTTCAAACTTCGCTAAGAAAGAGTTTCTCATTTATGGACATTGCATTAAAATGCCGAAGAATAAGGCTATATTTTGACATAGCATTATGTGAAGTAGAAGATAAAATTGCTTTTCCCATTGCAGGTCTCCATTCATCACCTTATCAAGCCTCACCCATAACTCGCAATTGGCTCTCTATCAAAAAAGGGTAATATAATGTCTGCATGATAATAGTCGATGACAGCCCTTCACTCACCAAAATTAGAATCGACACCTACATAGTGCCACTGAATACAACCTTTTTTTCTCATATACTGTGTATTTATAGTCATAGCCTTGATAGTTTGCAGAAATGTCTTTACTAAATAAAGTCAGTATTTAACATATGCTATAATTACAAAAAGACATTAATATAATATAAAAATTGTTATACTGTAAATTGATAAAAATAATGTAATAGTAATAAATTTTGATACCCAGGATTAAAATGTCTAATGATTTTTGTGTTTTCTTTATTATTTTTTAAAAATAGTTATTTGTAAGACTAAAACTCAAACTTTTTATCTTTAAATTACAATTTTTTTTAGAATATTATTGTTATTAGACTTTTTTAAATTTTAGTTTAAATTTGAAAGATATTTTTCACAAATAACTTCACTCACCCACCACTTCTCTTGTGATGCCGGTCTGCTGTTGCTCTTGGTCTTCTGTTCACAGACTGCCATGGAGGTACTATATTGTGTGACTGCTGATTCACTGGGCACAGCGGTGATGTCAATGTAGAGGACTTAAGACTGTGATGCCTTGTGATAAGCTGCAGCAGTCAAGGGCAGTGGTCATGATGTCACCATAACAGCCTGTCAACAAAAAACAGGGCGTGGCATGGAGGCACTCCTAGAGAAATGGTGGGTGAGTTAAGCTTGTTTTGACATTTTATAACTCAGCATGCCTGAGAATTTAAAAAATTATTCATGAAGAGCCTCCTAAATGTATAAGTAAAAATATTTTAATATTTTAAAAATAGTTTCAAAAACAAACAAAAAGTACAATAATAAATGAAAATAATATAAGTGCTCTTTAATACACTGATGTACATTTGCATGTCACTATCTTTATATTTTATCAGAAATTAACTATAAGTACTAATAGATAACCAATGACTTCCTTTAAAAGGAGCCTGTCCTGTAAAAAAAAACACTATTAACCTGCATATATGGGGTTAATAAGCAAGTTAAGAGCATTCTGAAACTATGTGGCTGCCGCACTGAGAGCCCCACTACCGGGAGCTCTTGCTCTTTCAGTCATTTGGTGTAGCCAGCAAGGTTTCGATCACAGTTTGTTGTACATAGAGCAGCGTCTGTAAACACGCCCCCAGCACTGACAGATAGCGGGATCTAATGCTGAGTACACCATTGACCTGAGGAATAACTGTTAGAACCCTCCTGTTTGTTGGTTTTTCCATCTTGTGTTTTGCGGTCACGTGACCATCTGCCTTTATATTCCAGCTCCGCCCTTTTGGCTGCGCTGAACTTCAGTGTTTGACTGTTTCTCTAGCCAGGTGCTTTGGTGCCTTTCTCTGTCAGTTCGCTTGGTCCTTCTGGGACCTCTAGTACCTTTTTGTCAGTTTGTCTTTTAGTTTTCTGCAATAACTTCTCTGTTTAAGAGGTGTCCCTTTTTTGTCCCAGTCCTTAGTTCTTTTAGGGACCCCTCCCCTTATGCTATAGGTCTTCGTTCAGACTAGCCGAGGACAAAGGCGGGTCTGTTCGCTAGGAACAGGCAGCCTGCTACATCGTAGGGATTCAGCTTAGTCTTACTGTAGGGATAGCTTTCCCTTATCTTTCTTTAGTACTTTTTGCAGATCATAAGAGTAAGTCCAGCCCAAAAAACTAAAAGGAAAGAAATTCAGGGATCAGTATGGTTTCCATCCAGGATTTGGCTCAACGCTTGCAGAGATTGTTTCTGGAGGTGGCCGAGCTACAGCAACACGTGAGTAGCTGTTCGGGAGCGCATTTTGTGGAACCAAAGGTAGGACTGCATGATGTTTTTTATGGTAAACAGCAAGATTTTTTTTTCTTTAAAAATGCTTGTTTGTTTATTTTCGTTTGAGACCAATGTCCCCTGGGAATGAATCACAGTGCATTGGTTTTATTATGTCACCTTTGCGCAATGAACACCAGGGGTGGGCTTTTACTCTCCAACCTAATGATCCATCCTTAAGGTCTGTAGAAGAATTTTTTTCTGCTATGGGTCTATTATATGACGATCCTGATAGAATTTCATCTGCTGAGGCAGAACTCAGGTGTTTGAATCAGGGGTCAGGTGATGTTGAAAATTATTGCACACACTTCAGAAAATGGGCTTCAGAAGTCTTATGGAATGATCCTGCTCTGAAATGTTTATTTATTGCTGGTCTGAGTGAAAGGGTTAAGGATCTACTAATTGCATTCCCTGCACCTGAGACTCTGCAGGATGCCATGCAATTAGCTGTTCGTGTGGACAGGAGGCTGAGGTTCAGGCTGAATGAGGTAAAGACTCCTGTAATGTCAGGTCCTAGTCCCCAGAAAATCTGCTCAGACAGTGGAGAACCGATGGAGGTTGGGACGATGTCACTCCGCTCTCAGGAAAGAGACAGGAGGTTCGCGGAGGGATTGTGTCTTTATTGTGGTAAAGCTGACCATTTGATTAAGTATTGTGAGCTTCGTTTAAGTAAAGAAAAAAAAAAGGTCAGGTACGCCCGTATTGCTTGTTTACGCTCTACAGTAGTCTTTCTTTCTAGGAGTACTACTTTGCAGGGATATTTGATTGAATTTCAGGTATTTGTGGATTGTGGTTCAACACTTAATGCGATTGATAAACGGTTTTTTGAAAAACTTAACTTGAAATCCAAACCTTTGTCATCACCTATTTCTGTGATTGCAATTGATAACACTCCCTTGAAATGTATTACTCACAAGTAGTGTTGAGTCACCCCCGTAGTGTTCAAGTTCGGTTCGGTTCGTCGAACACCCTTGTGTTCGCCGAACTCTTCGTCGAACTGTTCGTCGAACATCTTCGAACACTGTTAAAACCAATGGTAGGCAAACAAAAACACATAGACACATAGAAAACACCTTCAAAGGTGTCCAAAAGCTGACAAACCTCTCAGAAGACATAACTAACACATGGAAAAGTCACAAGTTCATATAGTCATGCGAAAAGAAAAGAGGTGGAGGAGTAAAAGGAGGGGGAGACACAGATATAGGCATGTCATGCCCTTCTAAAATCCAAAAAGTGAGAAGCCGACACGGCCAGTCCGTTCCTGCCCGTGCCACCTCCGTTTGTGCCAGAGCCGCGGTGGACCCTGACGGCCAGCCCCCCTCTCCCAATACTGGTGCCTGTCCGCTTGTGGGTCGAGCGAGCCCCCCTGTGGTGGAGGCAGCTCTAAGCTTTTTAATTTAAATTGTCTCTCTAATTTGAATGAATGCACTTTAAATCCTTTTACAAGGATCTATTGAAGGGCAAGTCTCATGCCAGCAGCCGCGTAATTCCAGCTCCAGTAGCGTCCACTAAAGCTGCTACAGTTAAAAAGCTTTTATAAGGATCGAGCTCAGCTGTCCACTGCAAGGCGTCCTACCGCCAGTCCCAGCCCCTAAGCCTTGGGGTGCCTCCTGATGCTCTTCACTGAGTATCCCGTGGTCCCGAAGCATTTCCTTTGAAAAAATTAAGTGTCCAAACTACAGGTGGTGTAGCTTGCTTAACAGCCGGGATAATCCGCTGACTAGCAGACACTGCTACTAGGCACAAAGTATTTCCTGGGCTAGATGCAGTTAAAAATTTGTAATTAGATACTCTCGTTGGATGCTGAGAAAGCATTCCATAGAGTCTCCTGGCATGCCATATATTATTCTCTTAAAAAGCTTAGGGTAGCGGTCTAGGGGACCCTTTTATAGCCAAAATCACGGCCCTGTATCGCAATATGTCACCTAGGCTGAAGATAAATGGAACTGTAGCACCCTGAGGGCTCGGTTGCTGCAGAGGTATTGCACCTCACCCAGAGGTGTGATATCTCACTCTCAGGTATGGATGGAGTGTGGATCAGGACCCCGACACCTGCATGCATTCCACCACATTGCCATGGGGCAGGGCGACCAATATGCCCCTGAGATGGGCACGACAGTCCCTGTCCCTGGCTGGAGTGGGGGGAGGGAACACTGAGGAAGGGGAACCCTGTAGTGCAGAAGCAGGGAGGAAACAGTTCCTGGGTGCATTGAGAAGGGAGTATAAAAGGTGGGCACCATCTTAGTTCAGTGCAGAGAAGTCTGAGCAGAAGTAACAGGGAGCAGGGGCTCTGCATGAGCTCTGCTCCAGAGGCGGGCCTAGTAACAGAGGCCCAGGCCTGGAAGAGGGAGAAGGAAAGAAGAGGAGCGGAGAAGGCTCCAGGAATGAGGAACTAAGGGATCCCAGGGGTGTGGACGGGCGAGTCGCCACCGCACGCCCGAATCCACCTGCGTGGAGGGGTCAGGCCAAGGGGGAGACCGGTCCCCAAAACTAGTAGTGGCGGGAAACGACCCTCAGCTAGAAACCGGAGGCTGTGACATTTTATGTGGCGCAGCCCCTCGCTACACCCGCTAGGAGGGCAGCACATAGGGTCAGGGAAACTGGCGCCAAGTTTACCAAGAGGAGGCCCGAGGCAGCCGGACAGAAGGGTTGGTAAGAAAGGCCAGACAAAGGACACACAAAGGGGGTCCTGTGAAGCGCTCCAAAGTTATCTGGGAGTTGTCTGAGCCCCTAACCTGGTGAGCACAGTATGACATGGGCAGCCGTTACCTGCAGAAGTGGTCTGGATAATAAGAACTGTGAGTAAAGGCCCTGGACTGCAACACTGGCTCCGTGTCGTTACTGCTGCTGCCCTGCACCATCACCCCCATCCTCCGCATACACTGCCCTGAGGCTATACTCCTCCCTTGGGGAGTTATGCTACGCTTTGCTGCAACCACAACACCAGCCTCAGCGGTCTGCCCTGCAGCGGCGGTTCACTCTGACCGCAATCCACGGGTGGCGTAGTCGGACATTTAAACATCAAAAGCACATAAATAGTTCCGCCACTGGTTTGACTGCCCTGAGCCAAGGGACTGGGTCGCAGCCACGGAGACTACAACCACCAGCATCCACCAAAAAGGGTCCGGCTCCGGATGTCCCAAGGCCCAGGGGGCGCGTCCGAACATTTTCATCACCTTTCATAATCACCAATGGGACAAGGCAGGGATGTCCTCTGTCCCCTCTCTTATACATCCTAGTGACGGAGCACCTGCTCTCATCAATTCGCCATAACCCCAATATTAGGTGGATTGAGGTGGGAGGCACCGAGTACAACTGCTCTGCATTTGCTGATGATGTCAATCACATATATCCATCAGCAGGCTGTTATGGCTGAAATAGATCACTTTGTTACATGGTCAAATTTTAAAATCAATACAGCGAAGTCTGAGGCCCTCGATGTCTCCCTCCCCAAATCCATACAGGATTCCATCAAGTCCAACTTTCCCTTTGCCTGGCCCTCACAGGGTATCAAATTCTTAGGAATTCCTATTCATAGAGACCTCTCCCATCTATGTTATCTTAATTTTGGGCCCTTTATTGAACAACTCCATACAGACCACGGTTGGCAAGTTAGAACTGTAAGATTCACTACGTGAACCACTGGTGTTTTGTGGGAAAGCACATGTACACTGTGTTCCAAATTATTATGCAAAAAGTGTTTAGGAGTGATAAGGGAAAAATTTGTTTGTTTGTCAGTTAAACTCATTTATGGTGATGTGTGTCAGGGCTCTTTATATCACTGTAAGCAATTGCAGACACCTGTGCTAATTAGTTTGGCAGGTGTGTCCAATGAATGGCAAGACTACTTAAGAAGGCTGTCCCACATTATTAAGCAGCCTACATTTTCTGCCAAAATGGGAAAGAAAGAGGATGTGTCGGCTGCTGAGAAGCAACAAATTGTGGAGTGTTTAGGTCAAGGCATGACTGCAATCAACATTGTGCGATGATCAGGATGAAGTGTCTTGGCAATCAAGAAGTATGTAGCTGATTCACAGTACACACGTGTGCGTGCTGATAAGGGCAAATTGAGGACTCTTTCCTACAGGCAATTACGTCAGGTTAAAAGAGCAGCGGCAAAAAAGCCTTGTCATAGCAGCAGACAAGTTTTTGAAGCTGCTGGTGCCTCCAACGTCCCCCGAACAACAAGATGCAGGGTCCTTCAGAGGTTTGCAGCTGTGCGTACGCCATCCTGTCGACCTCCTCTATCCACTGCACACAAGCAGAAACGGCTCCAGTGGGCCTAACATTACATGAAGACTGATTTCAAAACTGTTTTGTTCACGGATGAGTGCCGTGCAGCGCTCGATGGTCCAGATGGATGGAGTGGAGGATGGCTGGTTGATGGACACCCCACGCAAACATGGCTACAGCGCCAACAAGGAGGAGGTGGAGTAATGTTTTGGGCTGGAATCATGGGGAGAGAGATTGTCAGCCCCTTTAGGATCCCTGAAGGGGTAAAGATGAACTTCATAATGTATGTGGAGTTTCTCAAACAGCACTTCCTGCCATGGTTCAAGAAGAAGAACCGTGTATTCCGCAGCAAGATCATTTTCATGCATGATAATGCACCGTCTCATGCTGCACATAACACATCTGCATCTCTGGCTGATATGGGCATAAAAAGGGACAAACTTATGTTGTGACCCCCATGCTCCCCTGACCTCTACCCCATTCAGAATCTCTGGAGCATCATCAAAAGGAGTGTCTATGATGGCGGGAGGCAGTTTACATCTAAGCAACAGCTCTGGGAGGGTATTCTGTCCTCATGCAAAACAATTGAAGCAGAAACCATCCAAAACCTGACAAATTCAATGGACGAGAGAGTTCAGAAGCTCCTTTCAAACAAGGGGTCCTATGTGCAAATGTAACATCACCTAGAATAAAGTTTTGAGTTGAAAACTGTTTGATTTCAGTTTCTAATAACCTGCTAATGCTTATAATTTTAAAAATGACCATTTTTTTGAACTTTATTAAAATGAAAAGGTTGATCGAAAAGTGTGGGGGATCTAAGAGTGTGGCAACCCAGTAGTCAGGATTACTTCGAATTCTGACAATCTGAGGGTCATGTTGCAGGTAGTGCAGCAGGAAGGCACTTATGTGTCTTGCGCATCTCGGAGCCCCAAAATTATTTTCCGGGCTAGATGCAGCTAAAAATTATTATTAATTTTAAATCTGGTGGAGCTTAGTATAGATGGCCTAATAGAATCAGTACTGCACACTGCTACAAAGCCCAAATTATTTTCCAGCCAAGATACAGATAAACATGATTAGTAATTTTAAATCTGTTGGAGCTTAGTATAGATGGCCTAATAGAATCAGTACTGCACACTGCTACAAAGCCCAAATTATTTTCCAGCCAAGATACAGATAAACATGATTAGTAATTTGAAAGCTTAAAACGGTTGGTGAGGTGATTTTAACCAATGATCAAGCTTTTACTCTCCCCAGGATGACACAGGGGTAGAAAAGTCGTTTCGGATCCATGATTTGTTCATCTTTATGAACGTGAGTCTGTCTACATTATCAGTGGAGAGTCGCGTGCGCTTATATGTCAGCACACCACCAGCAACGCTGAACACACGTTCAGACAGAACGCTGGCTGCGGGGCATGACAAGATCTCCAAGGTGTAAGTGGCGAGCTCCGGCCATTTATCCAGATTGGAAGCCCAAAAAGAGCAAGGGTCCAGTGACACAGTCATGGCTTCAATGTTTACTTGGAGATACTCCTGTACCATCGTCTCTAGGCGTTGACTATGTGTCAGACTTCTTGTCTCCTGTGGCCTTGCAAAGGATGAGCTAAAAAAGTGGTGAAATGACTCCCCAAAATTGATGTTACCAGCAGATACTGTGTTTCTGTTACGGTTTGAGTGCTGAACACTCGACAGTCCCACGGTTGGCGAGTTGGAACTATGAGATTCACTACGTGCACCACTGGTGTTTTGTGGAAAAGCACATGTAAGATTCTGCAACAGTCTCTGCTGATACTCCTGCATGCGTGCATCCCTTTCTATGGTCAGGAGTTATTTCTGCAAATTTACTTTTGTATCGGGGATCTAACAGTGTGGCAACCCAGTAGTCAGGATTATTTCTAATTCTCCCAATTCGAGGGTCATGTTGCAGGTAGTGCAGCAAGAAGGCAATCATGTGTCTTGCGCATCCAGGAGCACCAAGTCCCTGTTGTGTTGGTGGCGAGGTAACAATCATGCATCCTTCCTCTGTCCTCTCCCCCCAAACCTCGCACAACAGAAATGTGATCAAGGTCTCCCTCATCTGATGAGTCTTCCATCAGTTCGTCCTCCACTTCTTCCTGGGCTTCTGCACCTTCCTCACTAGTTTGACTGATACCATGCGCCCTGGTAAAACCATCTCCCCCACCCTCACATGCCTGCCGCCTTGGTGCTGCCGACCGTCTGGACCTTGCAGATGTTAGCCCTTCCGCATACAACTCCTTCTCCTCTACTTCCTCCACCTCCTCTTGTGCCACCACCTGACTCCGAATTCTGTTTAACATGTGCTCCAGCATGTAAATCACCGGAATAGTCATGCTGATAATGGCATCGTCAGCACTAAACATCTTCGTCGCCATTTCAAAACTGTGCATAAGGGTGCATAGGTCCCTGATCTGAGACCACTCCACCAGCGTGATTTTCCCCACCTCTGGATACCGTTGGCCCAGGCTAAACGTCAGAACGTATTGCACCTGGGCTTGCGATCTGCAGAAGGCCATTTAGTCGGGGATAGTGGGATAAAAATTGCTGGACAACCAGGTTCAACATGTGAGCCATACAAGGCACGTGTGTGACATTGCCCGGGCGAAGGGCCACCCCCAGGTTAGCAGTATTGTCGCACACGGCCTTCCCTGGTTTCAGGTCCAGTGGAGACAACCATTCATGAAATTGGTTCTCCAGAGCTGACCACAACTCCTCAGCTGTGTGACTCACATTTCCCTGACATTTCAAAGTAAAAACCGCCTGATGACGTTGAGCCTTACTGCCAGCATAGTAAGGAGGTGTGCAGGATCCCTTCTGCGCAGTTAGAAAGCTTGTGGCATGACCAGACAGGCTTTGGGTGCAGGTGGAGGACCGAGAGGAGGTTGAGGAGGCAGAAGCAGTGGAGGAACTTTGACATAAAGAGGATTGACGCACAACTCGTGGGGACGGCAAGACTTGGACAGCAGCCCCTTGTCCTGCTGTCACCATACTTACCCAGTGCCCAGTCAGCGACATGTAACGCCCCTGTCCATGCCTACTCGTCCAAGTGTCGGTGCTGAAATGTACCCTTTCACACACAGAGTTTCTCAAAGAAGCGGTGATGTTGTGTGCGACATGCTGGTGGAGCGCAGGCACACCTTTCTTTGAGAAGTAGTGCCGACTGGGCATCTGGTACTGGGGCACTGCGACGAACATAAGGTCTCGAAAATCCTCTGTGTCCACGAGGCGGAAAGGCAGCATTTCTGTAGCCAAGAGCTTGCAGATGGTGAAATTCAACCTCTTAGCTTTCTCATGGCTAGGAGGAAATGGTCTTTTACTTGTCCACATCTGAGTGACTGATGGCTGGCTGTTGTGCTTAGACGGGGTTGATAAGGGTGTCCCCGGCAAACTGCCGGTCTGTGAGGAAGATGCAGGCGGACATGTAAGGTTGCCTTGATCCAAAGGTGGTGCTATCGATGTCGGACAGCGCTGAACACCAGCTGGTGTTACCACCTCCAAAGAAAATGATGACCTGCCAATCACGCTGGCTGTTGCGGGTAAAGAGGTGGCAGGTCTGCGTCCCAAAACAGGTGTGACTGCTGTCCCACCAGTCACAGAGGATGAAGAGGCCGCAGATGTACAAGATGGGGCAGACCGCGGCTGGCCCGGCCGGCTAGGCCGCATTGTAGCACAGTGAGCTTCCCACTGCAACTTATGCTTCATGTCCATGTGACGGTTCATGCATGAAGTACTCAAACTATGTATTTTTTGGCCTCTACTTAGCTTTTGCTGACAAATGTTACAGATAACACGAGTTGGGTCATCTTTATCGATCTGAAAAAATGCCCAGGCTATGCAAGGCTTAGCACCCATGCGACCTGAAGAGCCACCACGACTTGTGGTCAGAGGCAGAGTTGTGTTTGAGGATGCAGTTGTTGACGTGCTTCCAGTACTACGTCTCTGTCCAGGAAGGCGCAACCTGACCTCGTCGTCACTAGCATCCTCCTCCACGTCCTCTGCTGACCTCATCTCTTGGCTGACTGTGGGTTGACAGTAAGTGGGATCTCCAACCTCATCATCATCACCCTGTGTGTTATCACACCCGTCGTCCTCAGAGCCAACCTGTTCCTGCCCTGACAAAAAACTAAAGTTGTCACTCCAATCAGGTATTTGAGTCTCATCATCGTCTTCCTCATTGTCTCCACCAACAGGAGTTAGAGATTGGGAATGAGGGTCTACATTATGGTCAGAACCTTCTGCGTCTGGTCCTGGATCCAAGTCATAAAGATTCTGGGCATCAGTGCAGATCATTTCTTCGTCTGGATTCACAGAAGCGCTGGAGCCGACCTCTGATTCCCAAGCTATAGTATGAGTAAACAGCGCTGCAGACTCAACCATCTGTTCTACCTCATACTCAGACGGGCAGCTGGAGATTTGGGAGCTGTGAGGAAGCAAGTGCGATTGGGGTGACACCTCTGAGGACTGGAGTATTTGTGATGTTGAAGTTGAGGTGGAGGAGAGCCCACTTAAAGGAGCACTTGATATCCGTTGAAGCACCTGCTGTTTTTGTGCCTCATCTGGAATTTGTAGCGATTGGCGTGGCCGTAAGAAAGGGATCTTATCACATTGTCCGCTAAAAGAAGTAGACATTTTAGTTTTGCTGGAAGATGGTCTTTCTTCTGCAGATGTTACTGTTGCTTTAACACCTACTCCACGGACACAACCTTTTTTCCCCTTCCCAACACGCCTATTCCCCTTTCCTCCAGCAGCAGGCCCTTTTCCACTCATTTTGGTGGTTAACTAATTCACAACTCTGGAGTTGTTTGCACAAAAGAACAATGGATGGGAACCGTGTAGAGCTGAGTGGCCAAACTGTGGTATTAGGCCAAAACTATTGTCTGGGTTAGATGCAGAAAAAAATTATATTCAGTTTGCAACCTGATGGAGGTCAGTATAGATGGACTAATAGAACAAGTCCCACACACAGCTAGAAGGCCAAATATTTTTTTCAGAGCTAGATGCAGAAAAAAATTATATTCAATTTGCAACCTGATGGAGGTCAGTATAGATGGACTAATAGAACAAGTCCCACACACTGATAGAAGGCCAAATATTTTTTCAGAGCTAGATGCAGAAAAAAATTATATTCAATTTGCAACCTGATGGAGGTCAGTATAGATGGACTAATAGAACAAGTCCCACACACTGCTAGAAGGCCAAATATTTTTTCAGAGGTAGATGCAGAAAAAAATTATATTCAGTTTGCAACCTGATGGAGGTCAGTATAGATGGACTAATAGAACAAGTCCCACACACTGCTAGAAGGCCAAATATTTTTTCAGAGGTAGATGCAGAAAAAATTATATTCAGTTTGCAACCTGATGGAAGTTAGTATAGAGGGACTAATAGAACAAGTCCCACACACTGATAGAAGGCCAAATATTTTTTCAGAGGTAGATGCAGAAAAAAATTATATTCAGTTTGCAACCTGATGGAGGTCAGTATAGATGGACTAATAGAACAAGTCCCACACACTGCTAGAAGGCCAAATATTTTTTCAGAGGTAGATGCAGAAAAAAATTATATTCAGTTTGAAACCTGATGGAGGTCAGTATAGATGGACTAATAGAACAAGTCCCACACACTGCTAGAAGGCCAAATATTTTTTCAGAGCTAGATGCAGAAAAAAATTATATTCAATTTGCAACCTGATGGAGGTCAGTATAGATGGACTAATAGAACAAGTCCCACACACTGCTAGAAGGCCAAATATTTTTTCAGAGCTTGATGCAGAAAAATATTATATTCAATTTGCAACCTGATGGAGGTCAGTATAGATGGACTAATAGAACAAGTCCCACACACTGCTAGAAGTCCAAATATTTTTTCAGAGCTAGATGCAGATAAAAATTATTTTGAATTTCCAACCTGATGGATGTCAGTATAGATGGACTAATAGACCAAGTCCCACACACTGCTAGAAGGCCAAATATTTTTTCAGAGCTAGATGCAGATAAAAATTATTTTGAATTTCCAACCTGATGGAGGTCAGTATAGATGGACTAATAGAACAAGTCCCACACACTGCTTGAAGGCCAAATATTTTTTCAGAGCTAGATGCAGAAAAAAATTATATTCAATTTGCAACGTGATGGAGGTCAGTATAGATGGACTAATAGAACAAGTCCCACACACAGCTAGAAGCCCAAATATTTTTTCAGAGGTAGATGAAGAAAAAAATTATATTCAGTTTGCAACCTGATGGAGGTCAGTATAGATGGACTAATAGAACAAGTTCCACACACTGCTAGAAGGCTAAATATTTTTTCAGAGCTAGATGCAGAAAAATATTATATTCAATTTGCAACCTGATGGAGGTCAGCATAGATGGACTAATAGAACAAGTCCCACACACAGCTAGAAGCCCAAATATTTTTTCTGAGGTAGATGCAGAAAAAATTTATATTCAGTTTGCAGCCTGATGGAGGTCATTATAGATGGACTAATAGAGCAAGTCCCACACACTGCTAGAAGCCCAAATATTTTTTCAGAGCTAGATGCAGAAAAAAATTATATTCAATTTGCAACCTGATGGAGGTCAGTATAGATGGACTAATAGAACCAGTCCCACACACTGCTAGAAGCCCAAATATTTTTTCAGAGCTAGATGCAGAAAAAAATTATATTCAATTTGCAACCTGATGGAGGTCAGTATAGATGGACTAATAGAACAAGTCCCACACACTGCTCGAAGGCCAAATATTTTTTCAGAGCTAGATGCAGATAAAAATTACATTCAATTTGCAACCAGATGGAGGTCAGTATAGATGGACTAATAGAACAAGTCCCACACACTGCTAGAAGGCCAAATATTTTTTCAGAGCTAGATGCAGATAAAATTATTTTGAATTTGCAACCTGATGGAGGTCAGTATAGATGGACTAATAGAACAAGTCCCACACACTGCTAGAAGGCCAAATATTTTTTCAGAGCTAGATGCAGAAAAAAATTATATTCAATTTGCAACCTGATGGAGGTCAGTATAGATGGACTAATAGAACAAGTCCCACACACTGCTAGAAGGCCAAATATTTTTTCAGAGCTAGATGCAGTTAAAAATTATTTTGAATTTGCAACCTGATGGAGGTCAGTATAGATGGACTAATAGAACAAGTCTCACACACTGCTAGAAGCCCAAATATTTTTTCAGAGGTAAATGCAGAAAAAAATTATATTCAGTTTGCAACCTGATGGAGGTCAGTATAGATGGACTAATAGAACAAGTCCCACACACAGCTAGAAGGCCAAATATTTTTTCAGAGCTAGATGCAGAAAAAAATTATATTCAATTTGCAACCTTATGGATATCAGTATAGATGGACTAATAGAATGATGCTATGCCCAAAAGGTTTTACTTCACTAGGTGCAGTAAAAAAATTGGTATTCTATACACAGGTGGTATAGCTTGCAACACAGATAGGCTACTCCACTGACTAACACACTCTGCAATAGGCCAAAAAGGATTAGCTTTGCTAGATTTAGCCAAATGCTGTGAAAAAAACTTGCACAGCACTGGCACAGACCTGCCTGGCAAAAACTGATAGGAACTGATGTAACTTAGTCCTGAAAAGGACTGCAATTACAATTAGTCTTTACTCCCACAAACTATCTATTTAAGAGCACAGACCTGCCTGATAAAAGTCGTTGGAAATGCTGTAATCTAGTCCTTAAAAAGACTGCAATCACAACTCTTCCCTACTCCCAAGCTATCTGTAGATTTGTGCGAAAATTGGCTTGAAATTAACAAGGTATAGTGCACACAGCAACAGCTGTGCCGTCTAACAAGCAGCTGCAGAAGTGAGAACATGGTGGCGATGGGGAAAATGGCTGGGTCTTATAGGGCAAGGACATGTGACATACATTGCCAATGACACATGCCCTTGCTTGTGTGAAAAAAAGCACTTCGCTCCGTGTGTGCGCTGCTGATAGGCTGACAGATTGCACCTCCCCACTGTAAATGCGGGAAAGAGAAAAAAAAATGGAGATCTTCATTATTCCTGCAGAGATCCACCCCCTGCCCCTCCCCCCGCCCCGCTGTACACTCAAACTGCGTATTAACATTAATTTTCATCATTACTGAGAAAAAATCCAGTTATGATTTTGGTGCACGAACAGTTATCGAACATAACCTCGAACAGCCGAATTTTTTTCAAATCGTTCGTGTTCGCCGAACGGCTCGAACACCGCCCAAAACTGCTCGAATTTGAGATTGGCGAACAGTTCGACTCGAACAACGCTCATCTCTACTCACAAGGTTGCTGCATTTCCCCTCACTATCAATGGAGTTCACCAAGAAATTTTGGACTTGGTTGTATTAGATAATTTACCCTCTCCGGTTGTTCTAGGATTGCCTTGGTTAAAACTGCACAATCCTTTGCTGGACTGGTCTACTAATATGATAAAGTCTTAGAGTCCGAAATGCTATGATAAATGTTGTAATGGTCGCATTGCGGCTGTGGAAAAAGAGGAATTACCGGTACCTATTCAAGATTTTTGCAAGGTTTTTCGGAGGATGAGTTGAAAGTTTTACCTCCTCATAGGGATTATGATTGCGCCATTGAGTTTGTTCTGGGAGCTAATCTTCCCAAGAGTCGCTTGTTTAATCTGACTATCCCTGAAAGAAAGGCCTTGGAATAATACATACAGACCAGCTTGGCTGCTGGTCACATTAGACCTTCTAAGTCACCTGTGGCAGTTGGATTTTTCTTTGTTAAAAAAAAAAATGGGGTTTACGTCCATGTCTGAATTTTCGTGAAATTAATAAGATTACCGTACGCAATTCCTACCCATTGCCGTTAATTCCTGACTTGTTTAACCAGTTAGTGGGGGCCAAGTGGTTCTCTAAAATTGATCTCCGTGGGCATACAATTTGTTAAGAGTGAAGGAGGGTGATGAATGGAAAACTGCTTTTAACACTCTGGTAGGTCATTTTGAGAATCTGGTGATGCCTTTTGGTCTTACCAATGCACCTGCATTTTTTCACAACCTTATTAATGATATCCTGAGACCTTTGATTGGTAAGAATGTGGTTGTGTATTTGGATGACATTTTGATTTATTCACCAGATCTAGAGTCCCATTGGCAGAGTGTACGTGAAGTTTTTCAGTTATTGAGTGATAATTCACTCTTTGCTAAGCTGGATAGATGTGAGTTCGCTGTGCAGAAAATTCGTTTTTTGGGCTACATTGTCTCCAGCGAAGGCTTTGAGATGGACCCTGTGAAGGTTCAGGCTGTGCAGGAATGGCCTAGGCCTATTGGTTTCAAATCTATACAGAGATTTTTGGGTTTTGCCAATTATTACAGGAAATTCATTAAGAATTTTTCTGTAATTGTTAAACCTCTAACCGATCTCACCAGGAAAGGTGCGAATACGATCCAGTGGACTACTGAGGCCATTGAAGCGTTTAAGTATCTCAAAGAGAGATTCAGTTCTGCCCCTTTCCTTATGCAGCCTAATGAGGCCAAGCCTTTTTTGGTCGGTGGGGTTCAGAGCAGTTTTGTCTCAGGAGAACAGGGATGGAGAACATCCTTGTGCCTTCTTTTCGAAAAAAAATTTGGAAACTGAACTGAATTATGTTGTTGGAAATCGGGAGTTGCTGGCTATTAAACTTGCATTTGAACATTGGCATAATTTTTTGGAAGGCGCTACATTTCCTATTCAGGATTTCACAGATCATAAGAATTTGATCTGTCTGGATGCTGCCAAGCGCTTGACTGCCCGTCAAGCTAGGTGGGCACTTTTTTTTTCTCGGTTTCATTTTTCTGTTACCTATATTCCTGGTACTAAGAATGTTAAAGGCGATGCTTTTTCTCGCACCTTCTCTCCTATGGTTGGTGCCAAGGAGGAGGAGAGCATTTTACAGAAAGAAGTTGTGGTGGCGGCTTTGGACTCCGTTTTGTAGGATGGGATTCTGAAAGCTCAAGATGATGCCCCATCTAAGGGAGGTTGTTCGTGCCTAGAACCTTTAGGAGAGATTTGTTTGTGGAGTGTCATGAGTGTCGGTTGGCAGGTCATCCAGGAATTTCTGAGACTAAGAGACTTATCAGTCACAGGATTTTGTAGCCTGGATGGCAGAAAGAAGTCAACAAGTGGGTGCGTTAATGTACTGTGTGTGCTAGGTCAAAGGCTTCACATACTCCTGCTGCAGGGTTGCTTTGCCCTCTGGAGGTTCCTAGTGTGCCTTGGACGCATCTCACAGTGGATTTTATTACTGATCTTCCTGGGTCCGAGGGTTTTACTGTCATCTGGGTGGTCGTGGACTGTTTTAGCAAGATGTGTCATTTGGTTCCATTCATTAAGTTGCCCTGCGTCAAGACACTCGCTAAGGCGTTTGTTAAGGAGATTGTCAAGCTTCATGGCGTTCCCACGGATATTGTTTCTGATAGAGGACCTCAGTTTGTGGCTCGCTTTTGGCGTGCTTTTTGTGACAGGTTGGGAGTCCCTTTGTCATTTTTGTCTGGGTATCATCCTGAATCTAATGGACACACTGAAAGAAAGAACCAGGATGTAGAACAGTTTTTGCATTGTTTTCTGGCGGACAATCAAGAGGTGCGGTCTAAGTTTTTGCCTCTCGCGGAATTTGCTCTTAACAATCATACATCCTCCTCTGCTGGTGTTCTCCTTTTTTTTTGTTCTACTGGGACACATCCGTCTTTTGGTTCATTCTCCAAATTGGGGTAGGTGGTGCCGGAGGAGGAGAATTTTTCCGGTGATTTGGAGAGAGTTTGAACTAATGTACGTTGTGCCTTCAAGAGGCTAACAAGAAGTCCAAGAAGTATTTTGACATGAAACGTAAGGAGGTTTTGTTTACTGTGGGTGACATGGTTTGTTTTTCCTCAAAGAACCTGCGGTTGAGGATTCCCTCTAAAAAACTGGGTCCTAAGTTTGTCGGTCCATTTAAAGTGCTTCAGGTTGTTAACATGTCTGCTGTTAGGTTGGATGTCCCTACTTCCTAGAAGATTAATCCTGTGTTTCATGTTTCCTTGTTGAAAAAGGCTGATGTGTCAGATAGGGATGCCACTGTCACAGTTCCTCCTGTGGTGGAAGACGGCGAATATGAAATTTCTCGTATATTGTCTCCTGGAAGGGTTTCTGTCCCGAAGACAACTCCTGGGTAAGGACGGATGATGTCTCTGCTCCTAGACTTGTTAAAGCTTTCCACAAGAGGTTTCCGGATAGGCCTGGGCCTGGAGGATCTGGAGAATCCTCATAAAGAGGGGGTACTGTTAGAACCCTCCTGTTTGTTTTTTTCCATCTTGTGTTTTGCTGTCACATGACCATCTGCCTTTATATTCCAGCTCCGCCCTTTTGGCTGTGCTGGACTTTAGTGTATGACTGTTTTTCTAGCCAGGTGCTTCGGTGCCTTTCTCTGTCAGTTCGGTTGGTCCTTCTGGGACCTCTAGTACCTTTTTTCAGTTTGTCTTTTAGTGTTCTGCAATAATTTCTCTGTTTAGGAGGTGTCCCTTTTTTGTCCCAGTCCTTAGTTCTTTTAGGGATCCCTCCCCTTATGCTATAGGTCTTCGTTCAGCCTAGCTGAGGACAAAGGCGGGTCTGTTCGCTAGGAACAGGCAGCCCGCTACATCGTAGGGATTCAGCTTAGTCTTACTGTAGGGACAGCTTTCCCTTATCTTTCCTTAGTACTTGTTGCAGATCATAACATTAACCATGTATGTACAGGTTGATAACATTTTTAAAACATGACAGGTTTAAATCCACTGCAGTCTACTTCATTCTAACACAAACTAGTATATTATTAATAATTAGTGGGCAGATGGAATGGAGTATAACTGCAGGACCAGGCTTTCTTTTATTTTTGTTGTCGCAATACAGACATAGCAGCTATAGACAGCAAAACAAAGCAAATATTTAAAAAATATCTAAAGTAAAGTATTTGAAATGTTACAATATTTCATTTCAGATTCATACAAGCAATTTAAGATAAATTCACTGGAAGGTGGGAAAAAGCCTTAACCCTTTACACAAGATAGAGAAAAGAGCTCTAAAATATAAAACGAACACTTAGAAATGCATCTTAATAACTATCTTTAGTTATGTATCACTGTTTGTGTATTCCTACTAGCTTATAGAATTCTATTTTGACAAAAAACAGTGATCTTTGTAGTAAAAGTCAGTAAAGTCAGTAAAAGATGTCCTTCTCTCAAAAGGAGTCTATGACCCCCAAAATGCCAATTAAGCTGCATAAACATTTATATAGGGGTAATAGCACCTATAAAAACACCACCAGGCACAGATTAACTTAATATTTGCTGAAAAATCTACTTTTATTCATTATTCATTATGAAAATGAATGCATTTTAGTGAACTTTTTATGTGGTCTATGCCTCACTTTAATTTGAAAATAGAAGGGCATCACAGAGCACTAAGGCATAGACCATGGAACCCCGAATGAAACCTTCTTTTTTTAGGGTGAAACCCTGGGTAAAGCTACATATTTGGCATTTGCCATTAGGTAGACTACTCCATGCATTTGTTTTATAAGAGCTGTTTTAATTACTTTTAATTACTTTTGTGAACATAATAAATGCCTTTCATTGCTTATCCAGTCTAGTAGATCTACACCATATGCCGTCTTATCGGTCTAGGTACCTTGTCACCTGGATTTATCCACTTTATGTTATAGGAATCGTGATGTTTACAGGTATATCTGCTGTTTCATTTAAAAGCTTTGATCTTCCATGGCATGCCAGGGAGAAACCATTTTAAACCAACAGATAAGATTTCACAAGATGACATCTCTGGGAAAATTACACCGAATCTAATCAGTTGCTCTCATCCTAGAACATCAAAGGCCCTTTGTTAGAAAATATCAACAAATGACTGGTTATTTACATTCCTATGTTAAACAGGCCATCTGGTTGAACATTTCAGTATCAATGTATATATACTGCTCAAAAACATAAAGGGTACACTTAAACAACAGAATATAACTCCAAGTAAATCAAACTTCTGTGAAATCATACTGTCCACTTAGGAAGCAACACTGGTTGACAATCAATTTCACATGCTGCTATGCAAAGGGTATAGACAATAGATGGAAATTATTGGCAATTATCAAGACACACTCAATAAAGGAGTGGTTCTGCAGGTGGGGACCACAGACCATATCTCAGTACTAATGCTTTCTAATGCTTTCTGGCTGATATTTTGGTCACTTTTGAATGTCAGTTGTGCTTTCATACTCATGGTAGCATGAGACGGACTCTACAACCCACAGAAGTTGCTCAGGTAGTGCAGCTCATCCAGGATGGCACATCAATGCGAGCTGTGGCAAAAAGGTTTACTGTGTCTGTCAGCGTAGTGTCCAGAGGCTGGAGGCGCTACCAGGAGACAGGCCAGTACACCAGGAGACGTGGAGGGGGCGGTCGGAGGGCAACAACCCAGCAGCAGGACCACTACCTTTGCCTTTGTGCAAGGAGGAGCAGGAGGAGCACTGTAAGAGCCCTGCAAACTCTTAGAAACTGACTCCATGAGGGTGGTATGAGGGCCTGACGTCCACAGATGGGGGTTGTGCTCACAGCCCAACACCGTGCAGGATGCTTGGTATTTGCTACAGAACACCAGGATTGACAAAGTCGCCACTGGCGCCCTGTGCTCTTCACAGATGAAAGCAGGTTCACACTGAGCGCATGTGACAGACGTGACAGAGTCTGGAGATGCCATAGAGAGCCATCTGCTGCCTGCAACATCCTTCTGCATGACCAGTTTGGCAGTGGGTCAGTAATGGTGTGGGACGGCATTTCTTTGGAGGGCCGCACAGCCCTCCATATGCCTGCCAGAGGTAGCCTGCCATTAAGTACTGAGATGAGGTGCTCAGACCCCATGTGAGACCATGCTGGTGCAGTTGGCCCTGGGCTCCTCCTAATGCAGGACAATGCCAGACCTCATGTAGCTGGATTGTGTCAGCAGTTCCTGCAAGATGAAGGCATTAAAGCTATGGACTGGCCCACCCATTCCCCAGACCTGAATCCAATTGAGCACATATGGGACATCATGTCTCGCTCCATCCACCAACGTCACGTTGCACCACAGACTGTCCAGGAGTTGGCATATGCTTTAGTCTAGGTCTGGGAGGAGGTCCCACAGGAGACCATCTGCAACCTCATCAGGAGCATGCTCAGGCGCTATTGGGAGGTCATACAGGCACTTGGAGGCCACGTACAATACTGAGCCTCATTTTGACTTGTTTTAAGGACATTACATCAAAGTTGGATCCGCCTGTAGTGTGTTTTTCCACTTTAATTTTGGGTGTGACTCCAAATTCACGCCTACATTGGTTAATAGATTTGATTTCCATTGATGATTTTTGTGTGATTTTGTTGTCAGCACATTCAACTTTGTACAGAACTAAGTATTCAATGAGAATATTTCATTCATTCAGATCTAGGATGTGTTATTTGAGTGTTCCCTTTATTTTTTTGAGCAGTTTATATATATTTACTAGCTATTGCACCTGTTCTATGCCCGGGTGGTGAGCATTTTTATTCGTAAACTAGCTGTACTACCCGGCTTCGCCCGGGTTAATAACTGCTGTTAGCAAAATAGAATGTGTTAACAAAAATGTATTCTCCACACAAAAACCTCAAAACAAATATTTAGAAATGTAATTATTAAAAGTCAAAAACTAAGCTAATAGAAGCATTTCACAACATATGTTTCAACACCAGAAATATTCCACACAGATTTAACTAAATTGGCCAATTAATGTGAAGTAATCTTCTACTCCTTATTCAAGAGCCTTTTGATAAACGACATTCTTAGTTCTTCCTTCAGGTGCAAACACAAACAGATTTTGGGCTGTTACAACTCTTGAACAGGCCACATAAAGTTGACCATGAGAAAAGCATGGAGATTGTAAATCGATTCCAACTACTTTCAAGGACTGTCCCTGAGCCTTGTTGATGGACATAGCAAATTCCAGTCGAACAGGAAACTGGAGGCGTTTAAAATCAAAAGGCAAATCAGATGGAATGAGAGGAATTGTTGGAATGAAAACATCTTCTCCTGTGGCACATCCTGTCAAAATGGTTGCCTCAATTACATGTGGAAACAGGTTCTTAATCAAGAGTCTTGTTCCATTACACAGCTTTGGTGGATCCAAATTTTTCAATAGAAGAATAGGTCCTCCAGGTTTTAGAAAGAGGTTGTGAGGAGGAAGTCCTTGTGGCTCCAAGGAATTGAGGAACTCAGTTGGATAAAATAATGCTTGAGCAGGGTCTATTACTGTATCCATTGACTTGTAGGTTGTGCACACACCTGGAAGGATATTTCGAATTTGATGATTGATCTTGTTGACACTGTCATTTTTGGGAGCTAGAATAGCCCTTTCACACAGCCAGACAGAATTTTTGAAGTGGAGTTGACTGTTTGGAAAAACCTTTGCTTTCAACTCCTCAATGGAAGTCACAATGCAATAAAAGTTGCATGGGAAGGTGATCTCTCCAGTGGTTGAGTTTACTGGTTCCTTGTCATCTCCAATAGTCAACAGCTGGCTCAAAAACAGTCCAGCAGAATCACCGCCTGTCATGTAGACCCTCATGTTTGTGTTCAGTGACATTTTTTTACTTTTCTCCAAAGGTACGATGCTTTGAGACAGGCATTCAGTTCGTCTGCAGGAGTTGATCTTGGAATAACAGGTAGTGTTTGGCGGAAGTCACCTGCCAAAACAACAACTACTCCTCCCATGATATATTTGTTGCTACACAGGTCTTGCAGCAGTCTGTCCACTGCTTCCAGAGCCCTTTTGTGTGACATGGTGCATTCATCCCAAATGATGGCACTGCATTTTTGAAGCAATTTGGCCAGTCCTGATCCCTTGGCAATATTACACACGGGGCTGTCACTATGAGACAGGTTAAGTGGTAGTTTGAATGTCAAATGTGCTGTCCTGCCACCTTTTAAAAGCGTATCTGCAATTCCAGAAGATGCCACTGCAAGTGCAATCTTTTTTGTTGTTGAAATTTTGCCAGGAGCAAGTTGATTACAAATGTTTTTCCTGTTCCACCTGGAGCATCAAGGAAGACAATCCCATCTTTGTTGGTTTCACTGAAACTTAAAATGTATAGGCGTCCCATTGATCTGCTACCAATATTGGCTCGTTCTGAGACACAAATGCTGTCAGTTCATCAATATTGTAGTTTGTTTCTAGGAAAATCTCCCTACACATTTGGATGCCTTCAGGATTTCTTATTGGAGCAGGCAAACCAAGCACCTGTAAGGCTTTTCCTGACATTGCTATGCACTGATCTTCAAGGAGCATTAAAGTTTCATTGAACATTTCCTCAGTGGAGTTGATGAGTTGCTGAGGATTTTCCCTTCTAATCTGCATGTGGATGTCCTCACTGAGATCAGTTTTGTACTTTGTCAAAGTTTCAAGAGGATTTGAAATGCTACAGGTTGTTAGAATAATAGTAAAGAGGTGTCTTAGTCGCTTTGGGATTTGTGTGGCTGCTGCTTCACTGAGGGTCATGTCCCAGTGTCCATCATTTTCCAAATGTCCTTTTCTTTGGCAAGCTTCCCTGAATGTTTCACACACAGGGCCTCCAACGGTCTTCATGTCAGAAAATGATGTAGGGCCTTTGACAACATGAAGTAACATGCGCAGGTAGAAGCACTCTGCATTTGATGGATGAACAGTGTAGACGCGACTAAGAGTATCAGTTGCTTTCTCCCCTGGATAGCCTTCAATATCAAGCCCCCATTTCCTCCGTTCCAGTGTTTTTCTGGAGGCATTCCAAGTGTAGTACTTTGGTAAATCACAGTAGAGAATTGTTTTTGCAAAAGGGTCCTGTTGACACAGCTCAAAAAATGCCAAGAGGGTGGTCTTAAGTGGTGTTAGGAGCTGCTGCTGCAAGCTTGCTGGATTAAAGTAAATTCTCTGTCCATTTTCCAAGTGCACACTCAGATGCACAACTGGTGGATAGCGCTCAAGAATGGAGAATCCTAGTATTCTCCAAACTGCCCATCTTGAATGCCTCCACTTCATCAATAATAGGTCCATTTTTCTGGAGTTCAAAAACTGCTTGATCACTTCCTTTGTGGACATATTTGCAGATATACTTGATTGATTTCACAGAGTGGCTAGATTCGACATTTATGTGGGCCTGGAAGATTTTTGAGACCAAAGGGTTGTAAGGCACTACCCACCTGTTGTCAATTTCTATCTCTTGGAGTGATGATCCAACACGCATTTTGAGCTTTGCTATGAAACCACCATCCCCTGGCTTTCTTCTTCGGTAGACTGGATATCCATCTTGTCCTGTTTGGGTTTCATGGACCAGGGATCGTGGGTAATGCTTTGAACACCTGCAATCAATCATTGAGGGAGAAACTTTGTTCAGAATCCCACATGGACCATGGATCATGTTTTTTGTGATGGTATCATACAGCAATGGGTCAATCTGAGGGTCTGGCAATTCGGCACTGATGATATTGTCAATTTCGGTTGGCTGTATTTTTTGCTTCAGCCAAATCAAGATGTGGGCATGAGGAAGGCCTCTTTTTTGCCATTCAACTGAATACATCCAGCACTGTGTCTCACCATAAATATGTGATTTTGTGATGATATTAGTCATTTTTTAAAGTTTCTGTTTGAAAACCCGAGCAATAAGGTCATGGCGATTCACTGTTTTTTGGCCCGGCAACAGGTGCCCTCCAATTTCCTCCCAGGCAGGATTGCAAGTAAAGGTGATGAAAAGCTCTGGACGGCCATACTTTCTCACATAAGTCATTGCATCCTGTGTGTATTCATGCATGTGTCGTGGGCTTCCAGTGACAGTTGATGGAAGTATATCCTTTTTCCCCAACTCTTTTTTTGGATCAGTATCATTTGCAACAGCATCTCTAAGGTGAATATTTTCCTCTGCCCTGAGCTTCTTTTGATTTAGTCGGATATATAAAAGACATTCACTCTCAATCTTTGCATACATGTCAACAATAAATTGGTGGAAGAGGTGTTTGCATTTCAAGATGTGATTTTCCTCTGCAAATCTTGCCATGATTCTATATGCATAGAAGTCCATGGCAGACACTTTTTTCCTGAAGGGTTGCCTGTTGTAGGATCTGTCTGAGGTATTCCAAAGTGATAGCCATCCTGTCCCTGCCAAAAGATGATTGGATATTGCAGAGCATCATAGGACCTGTGAGTTTCTGCTACTTGTTGCAAACTATTGTTCCTTTTCTGAAGCACAATGTCACGGCTTTGAAAAACCTCATTAACCCCTTAATAACATTTGACATACTAATACGCGTCTGTGCCCTGGGACTTAAGAGCCAGACCCGTATTAGTACGTCATGGCGATCGCGCGCGCACACAGGCTGTGCGGGCGCGATCGCCGCCGGGTGTCAGCTGATTGTCACAGCTGACACCCGGTACTATGTGCAGGGAGCGGTCCTGCCCCGCTCCCAGCACATTAACCCCCGCTATGCTGCAATCGAAGTCGATCGAAATCGATCGCGGCATTGCGGGGGCAAGGGGAGGTGATCGGCGATACTCACCTCCTCTTCCGGCTTCCAGCGCAGACTGCAGCGGCTTCCCGGGTGTTGCCATGACGACCCGATGTCGTCATAACAACATCCGGGTCACCAGAGAGCAGGAAGATTGCTTGGACATGCGCAGTGCATCTCCAAGCAATCTTAACACTGTGCACTTCTGACAGCCTGCATGGCATAGGGATGGTGCTCCATTCCTATGCCATGCAGGCGATCAGAAAAAAAAAAGTGAAAGTCCCAGAGTGGGACAAAGTAATAAGGTGTACAAACTGTCTGAAAGTAGAAAAAAAAAAAAAAAAATGTGCAAAAATATTATAAAAAAATAAAAAAAATAATACACCAAAAATAAAAATATAATGTACCCATCAATAAATATTATTATAAAAAAAATAAAAAAAAAACAATAAAAGTACACATATTTGGTATCGCCGCGTCCGGAACAGCCTGACCTATAAAACTGTCCCACTAGTTAACCCCTTCAGTGAACACGGTAAAAAAAAAAAAAAAAAAACGCAGCAAAAAGCAATGCTTTATCACCATACCGCCAAACAAAAAGTGGAATAACACGCGATCAAAAAGACGCATATAAATAAAAATGATACCGCTGAAAACGTCATCTCGTCCCACAAAAAACAAGCTGCCATACAGCTCCATCAGCCGAAAAATAAAAAAGTTTCAGCTCTCAGAATAAAGCGATGCTAAAAAATATTTTTTTCTATAAAATAGCTTTTATTGTGTATAAGCGCCAAAACATAGAAAAATTATACAAATGTGGTACCGCTGTAAACGTACTGACCCGAAGAATAAAGCTACCTCATCAATTTTACTACACGCGGAACAGAATAAAAAAAAAAAAAAAAATTCCTGAATTGTTGGTTTTTGTTTATTCTGCCTCCCAAAAATCGGAATAGAAAGCGATCAAAAAATGTCACGTGCCTGAAAATGGCACCAATAACAACGTCAAGTCATCCCGCAAAAAACGAGCCGTCACATGACTGTCTGCCAAAATCTGGAAAAATTATAGCTCTCAAAATATGGCGATGCAAAAACTAGATTTTACAAAAAATGCGTCTTTTAGTGTGTGACAGCTGTCAGTCATAAAAACCCCATATGATTCTGGCATTGCTGTAATCACACCGACCCGAAGAATAAAGTCGTCTAATCACTTATACCGCACAAGGAACGGCGTCAAAAATAAACTCTTGGGTTAGGATTGGGCTAGGGTTAGGGCTGGGTTTGGGGCTAGGGTTGTGCTGGGGCTAGGGTTGTGCTGGGGCTAGGGTTGTGCTGGGGCTAGGGTTGTGCTAGGGCTAGGGCTGGGGTTGGGATTTTTTTCAAAAGTAAGAAAAAAAGATGACGATATGGTGACTAGTGTTGAGAGCAAGTGCTCGCTACTTGAGTTTGCATCGGGTGCTCTGGTATTCATTGAGTATCGTGGGTATTTGAGTGACATGCTCGAGTCTCTGCCCCATATGCTTTGCGGCCAAAAAACTTTACGGGAATTGCCTGCCATGCACGAGCGATACCCGCATGTTTTTTTTTGGGTGCCTAATAACCGTGAAACATGCGGAGCAGGGACTCGAGCATGTCACTCAAGCACACGCTGTACATGGTGCATACCTGAGTACCCGATGCAAACTCAAGTAGCGAGCACTTGCGCTCAAGAATAATGACAACTTATTCAATATGATGACCTAATGTAAACAAATTCTGTGCCGTACCTCTGGGTTCAAAATGTTCACTATACACCTTAATAAAATCCTTGAGGGGTATAGTTTCCAAAATGGGGACACTTGTGGGGGAGCTCCACTGTTTAGGCACATCACGGGCTCTCCAAACGCGACATGGTGTCCGCTAACAAATTGAATGGAAAATCGGCTCAAATTGTTAGCGGACACCACATTGCGTTTGGAGAGCCCCTCTGTGCCCAAACTTTGGAGCTCCCCCACAAGTGACCCCATTTTGGAAACTAGACCCCCCAAGGCACCTATCTAGATGCATAGTAAGCACTTGGAACCCCCAGGTGCTTCACAAATTGATTCGTAAAAATGAAAAAGTGAAAAAAAAAACACTTTTTCATTTTTATGAATCAATTTGTGAAGCACCTGGGGTTCCAAGTGCTCACTATGCATCTAGAAAGGTGCCTTGGGGGGTCTAGTTTCCAAAATGGGGTCACTTGTGGGGGAGCTCCAAAGTTTGGGCACAGAGGGGCTCTCCAAACGCAATGTGGTGTCCGCTAACAATTTGAGCCGATTTTCCATTCAATTTGTTAGCGGATACCATGTTGCATTTAGAGAGTCCCTGTGTGCCCAAACATTGGAGCTCCCCCACAAGTGACCCCATTTTGGAAACTAGACCCCCCAAGGCACCTATCTAGATGCATAGTGAGCACTTGGAACCCCTAGGTGCTTCACAAATTGATTCGTAAAAATGAAAAAGTGTTTTTTTTTTCACTTTTTCATTTTTACGAATCAATTTGTGAAGCACCTGGGGGTTCCAAGTGCTCACTATGCATCTAGAAAGGTGTCTTGGGGGGTCTAGTTTCCAAAATGGGGTCACTTGTGGGGGAGCTCCAAAGTTTGGGCACACAGGGGCTCTCCAAACAGAACATGGTGTCCGCTAATTATTCAAGCAAATTTTACAATCAAAAAGTCAAATGGCGCTCCTTCCCTTCCGAGCCCTGCCGTGCGCCCAAACAGTGTTTCTTCCCCAAATATTGGGTATCTGCGTGCCCAGGGGAAATTGCACAACAAATTTTGGGGTCCATTTTTTCTTGTTACCCCTGTGAAAATAAAAAAAATTGGGTCTAAAGTAACATTTTTGTGAAAAAAGTTAAATGTTCATTTTTTTCTTCCACATTCAAAAAATTCCTGTGAAGCACCTGAAGGGTTAATAAAGTTCTTGAATGTGGTTTTGAGCACCTTGAGGGGTGCAGTTTTTAGAATGGTGTCACTTTTGGGTATTTTCTGTCATAAAGACCTCTCAAAGTGACTTCAAATGTGATGTGGTCCCTAAAAAAATGGTTTTATAAATTTTGTTGGAAAAATGAGAAATCGCTGGTCAACTTTTAACCCTTATAGCTCCCTAACAAAAAAAAATTTTGGTTCCAAAATTGTGCTGATGTAAAGTAGACATGTGGGAAATGTTATTTATTAACTCTTTTGTGTGACATATCTCTCTGATTTCAGGGCTTAAAAATTCAAATTTTGAAAATCGCAAAATTTTCAAAATTTTCGCCAAATTTCCATTTTTTTCACAAATAAACGCAAGTGATATCGAAGAAATTTTTCCACAATCATGAAGTACAATATGTCACGAAAAAACAATCTCAGAATCAGGGGGATCCGTTGAAGCGTTCCAGAGTAATTACCTCATAAAGTGACAGTGGTCAGAATTGTAAAAATTGGCCCGGTCATTAACGTGCAAACCACCCGCTTAAGGGGTTAAATGTGGAAGCATTGAAACGTCGCTGATGTTCACCTTGTGGTGTTTTGTCAGCTCGAATGACAACCTTGTAATCGGCATTTGGCATGCATTCAAGTGCAGTCTTGTAAAGTAGAACACATAGATTGTTGGAGTGAAGGAACTGCTGCAAAATAGTGACAATATCAAAGCGAGTGTAAGGAATTAAAGAGCATCTCCGCTGAGCCTCTGCTTCTGCATTTCCCATAAAGAAGAGTTGAAGAAATTGAGGTTCTTCTCCTTGTAATGGAAGCAGTGAGCCAATTGAGTGGTAAACCTGTCCTTGAACTTTAAATGTCGGCATAAATCCTGTTGTAAACATTTCTTTTGTTGCACCAAATGATGTCATTTGGAAACAGGAGTTGTCCTTCCTAATGTTGTCCAAGAAATGCTTTGATATTGTACTGGTAACTGTCATCAGAGACTTTAGGGGATCTTGTGGTGACAGGAGAGGTGTATGTTTTATCTTGCCATTTGCACAGCATAAACCTGGCGGTTCATCTTTCCATTTCAGGGCACTGCAGTACATGCAGACCACATCCATTTTTCCTATCTGAACTTTAGGGTTATCCTGATAGTTTATGTCTGACTGGTAACAAAAGGCAGCATGTTTCAGATCTCCAACCATTTCCTGTGCCCTGGTGGAAGAAATAGCAATTCTCTTAGTGGCAATTCGGCCTTCTCTCTGCTGAGATGACTCATTGGCCCTTGAGGAAGCAGCTCTTCTTCTCTTATCTGCAAGTCTCGCTTCCCTCTCCTCAGAAAGTTCATTGGCTCTTGAGGAAGCAGTTCTTGCTCTCTTGTCTGCAAGCCTCGATTCCCTCTGCTCAGAAAGTTCATTGGCTCTTGAGGAAGCAGCTTTTGTTTTCATGTCTGCAAGCCTCGCTTCCCTCACCTCAGAAAGTTCATTGGCCCTTGAAGAAGCAGCTCTTGCTCTCTTGTCTGCAAGCCTCACTTCCCTCTGCTCAGAAAGTTCATTGGCTCTTGAGGAAGCAGCTGCTGTTCTCATGTGTGTCAGCCTTGTTTCTCGGTCTTCACATTTTTCATTGGCCCGTAATGCAGTTTTTCTTTTCGCATCAGCTAATATTCGTGCCATGAAATTCCTTTTCTTATGGGGCATTATTGTGGTAAAAATAGTCTGTAACTGGCAGTTTCTATATCCTCTCACATAGAAGTAATGTGACTGACATCAGCCTTTCCACTAACACACCCTAACTACCTTCTTATTACCTTACACAAGCTTTGTTTTACTGAGAATGTCCTTTGTTGCCTATATTAACCAATCACAGCTAAGATTAATTAACTGTAGCAAAATAGAAGCTGAGCTGTGATTGGTTGCTATTGGCAGCCTGATAAATCTTTGTGAGATGAGTTTTGTGTGTGCTGACGGTGGAATATGTGTTCAAGCACGTGGTAGTGTGTGGAGCATTTTGTGTGTGTGTTCATATCCCTGTGTGTGGTGAGTATGAGTATCCCATGTCGGGGCCCCACCTTAGCAACTGTACGGTATATACTCTTTGGTGCCATCGCTCTCATTCTTTAATTCTCCCTTGTTCACATGTGGCAGCTGTCAATTTGCCTCCAACACTTTTCCTTTCACTTTTTCCCCATTATGTAGATAGGGGCAAAATTTTTTGGTGAATTGGAACATGCGGGGTTAAAATTTCACCTCACAACATAGCCTATGATGCTCTCGGGGTCCAGACTTGTGACTGTGCAAAATTTTGTGGCTGTAGCTGCGACGGTGCGGATGCCAATCCCGGACATACACACATACATACATACATACATACATACATACATACACACACACACATTCAGCTTTATATATTATATATATATACATATATCTATATATATATATATATATACTAATACATATATATGTATATATACTAATTAATTAATTATTTAATTAACTGATTGAAACCATTAAAAAAATACATATCTAGGATTACATTCCACTCCATAGTTATAACCAGATTAATTAATAATCCCATATAGGTAACCTACTTACCGATAATATATCTACCTTACGACACATTGAACAACAACACATACAAAATAACATTATGAAGCATAAAAGAAAAAAAGCGGAGGATTACCAAAACATGTGGAGCCAATTGCATCAGTATATGTACAATTCAAAGCAGTTTCAATGTCCTCCAATGTTGCTGGTATGCCCATCATTTTCATGGCTTGTGATGAAACTGGAGTATGGGTACACAACCAACAATCAGTTTCATTGAATGTTTTAGCTGCCATCCAATGATACTTCACTGGTTTTCAGCCAAGTCTCTCTTTAAACGTGGATTGTTATGAGCATGTCCAGATTTACAGCCTTCAAAAATGATCCAAAAGTAATCCCACGGGAAAAGCGATACTCCCAAACACCATAATTAGTCTCCTGCAGAAAATTCTTGGACCACTCATCATAGATAGACATCTTATAATACTGGAATGAGCCTGTGGGAGGGAAAATAAACAGGTTTAGTTTATCCTTCCTCTATTACTAAGAAAGTAGACCCTGGTCCTGCTGCTATAATCTCTCCGTTTAGCTTGTTCCTAGAATTTCCTGCACTAGGCTGGACCTTTACGCTACTGCACTTTTCAAAAATGATCACACTCTTGGTTATTTTTGGGCAATATGCCAGTATTATCTGACAGATCTCCTACCCCTTTTCAATTGACCCATTACAAAGGGGATTAACCCTAACAAAATGTTCTCCTAACTCATCTACTTCTGTCATTTCCGGAAACTGACACCATGGTGCCAGTTGAGCATGTGGCAAAACTAATAGCTTGTACCCCCTGAGGATCTCAACAATGCCAGTGTAGAATCGCCAGTATTCACCGTTTTCAGGTATCTCATTGTCACTATTCCAATCAACTCCCCTTCCTTGTCCTCAAAACTGTAAACTGAGATTTTGTTTTCTGTTTGACTGAGAACCTTCTTAGTTCTAATAATCAATTGTAAAGGCAAAGCCTTGTCTTCTTTGTCTGAATGCAATCCTATCATTCTCTGGTATGGGGTGTGATGCTGAAACACCCTTTTGTTCAAAAGGAAAGCTGCTTCCTCAAGTACTTTGTCCCACCCCCTCAGTGTATGTGTGGATGTCAAATTGCGTACCTCTTCTTTTAGTAAACCATTCATTCTTTCAATAAGTCCAGCAACTTGGGGGTAATAAGGAATATGGTAGACCCAGTGCACATCGTATTCTTTGGTCCACTCTCGAACTTTGAGTCCTGTGAAATGAGATCCGTTGTCACTCTGTATCTCTTGTGGGAGTCCATAACTCATTTTTAATTTTTGTAGTAACCGCAAGTTAGTGTCTTGGTCAGCATGCTTAGTAGAATGAGTAAGCATCACTCCTGAGTGAGTGTCCACTGCTGTAGCACAATACCGTACACTACCTTTTCCCACTGGAAGTGGTCCAATAAAATCAACTTGCCATACTTGGCCTCCATGTTGTCCTCTATGTATCTGGCCCAAAGGTTGTTTCCATTGATTTTGGTGCCATGTGCGCATCCACACAGTTAGGTCTTGATACACTGCCCAACTATCAGTGTAGATATACACTTCATCTTGAGTTTCTTCAATGACCATCAATACAGCCATAAGTTCTGCAAACTGACTCAATCCAGCATCTCCTGTTTCATGTAATATAGTCTCTGTGGAAGGTTGGATAGTAGCTGCTGTCCAAAAGTGTCCTTTATATGTCATTGTAGCAGAACTGTCTGTGAACCAGCTTTTACCTCTCTGTTCTTCATTTAACTAATCCCAGGGAGAGGCTTCCAGGTATGGCCCCCCTTCTACTCATAAGGATGGGTCTTCCATCTGTTGAGACTCAAAGTCCACTAGTCCTGCCAGTTGTTGGTTGACAGCTGAAGGTGCTTGTCCACACAGTTTTCCTCTTTCAGATAAATACCATTTCCAATGCTGCAAAGTCTGCTTTTGGGCAACTGAGGTATGAGCCGCAAGGCCTTCTTGACGCACCCAGTTACTTATAGGCAGGTCTGTACGAACAGTGACTGGTTGAAGTCCCATTGCTGCTTCTGTGTGTTGTGAAGTGGTACAGGCTGCTAAAATCTGTTTCTCCAAAGAGCTGTATCGTCGTTGTGTCAACGTAAATTACTTAGACCAGAAACCTATAGGGACTTTTCTTGACCCTGCTGTTGAGGCCTATTGCCACAGTCCCCAGGACATGCCATGATCTGTCACTGACACATCCAAGATGAAAGGTTTGTCTGGTCTTATGGGCCCTAATCTGTTATGGGCTGGTAAAGTCTGTTTGGCACAGTTCAAATCATCCTCCTGGGCCTTGTTCCAAGAAAAACTGGCTTTCTTTCTGGTCACATCATATATTGGTCTGAGAATCAGTCCAAGATGCGGCACAAATGATCTCCAGAAACCAAATAAACCCAGCAAAGACTGAGCCTCTTTCACATTGATGGGTTCCTTCAGATTTGAAATAGTGTCCAAAACTGGTTGCGGTATTATTTTCTCTGGTCCATGCCAAATCATTCCCAGAAACTTTACTTGTTGGGTGGGCCCTTGCATCTTATTTTTGTTAATTGCCCACCCCTGACTCAACATTCAATAGATCAGTATATTTAAATCTACTCGGACAGTCTCTTGGATGTTACCTGAGACCATAATGTCATCAATGTAATGGTACATTGAGGTCTAGGGGACCCTTTTATAGGCAAAATCACGGCCCTGTATCGCAATACGTCAGCTAGGCTGAAGATAAATGGAACATTTTTATCACCTTTCATAATCACCAATGGGACAAGGCAGGGATGTCCTCTGTCCCCTCTCTTATACATCCTACTGACGGAGCACCTGCTCTCATCAATTCGCGATAACCCCAATATTAGGTTGATTGAGGTGGGAGGCACCGAGTACAAGTGCTCTGCATTTGCTGATGATGTCCTAGTATATATCACTCAATCACATATATCCATCCCTGCTGTTATGGCTGAAATAGATCACTTTGTTACATGGTCAAATTTTAAAATCAATGCAGCGAAGTCTAAGGCCCTCGATGTCTCCATCCCCAAATCCATACAGGATTCCATCCAGTCCAACTTTCCCTTTGCCTGGCTCTCACAGGGTATCAAATACTTAGGAACTCGTATTCATAGAGACCTCTCCCGTCTATGTTATCTTAATTTTGGGCCCCTCATTGAACAACTCCATACAGACCACGGTTGGCAAGTTAGAACTGTAAGATTCACTACGTGAACCACTGGTGTTTTGTGGAAAAGCACATGTACACTGTGTTCCAAATTATTATGCAAAAAGTGTTTAGGAGTGATAAGGTAAGAATTTTTTTGTTTGTCAGTTAAACTCATTGATGGTGATGTGTGTCAAGGCTCTTTATATCACTGTAAGCAATTGCAGACACCTGTGCTAATTAGTTTGACAGGTGTGTCCAATGAAAGGCAAGACTACTTAAGAAGGCTGTCCCACATTATTAAGCAGCCTACATTTTCTGCCAAAATGGGAAAGAAAAAGGATGTGTTGGCTGCTGAGAAGCAACAAATTGTGGAGTGTTTAGGTCAAGGCATGACTACAATCAACATTGCCAAGACACTTCATCCTGATCATTGCACAATCAAGAAGTATGTAGCTGATTCACAGTACACACGTGTGCGTGCTGAAAAGGGAAAATTGAGGACTCTTTCCTACAGGCAATTATGTCAGGTTTAAAGAGCAGCGGCAAAAAAGCCTTGTCATAGCAGCAGACAAGTTTTTGAAGCTGCTGGTGCCTCCAATGTCCCCCGAACAACAAGATGCAGGGTCCTTCAGAGGTTTGCAGCTGTGCGTAAGCCATCCTGTCGACCTCCTCTATCCACTGTACACAAGCAGAAACGGCTCCAGTGGGCCAAACAATACATGAAGACTGACTTCAAAACTGTTTTGTTCACCGATGAGTGCCATGCAAAGCTCGATGGTCCAGATGGATGGAGTGGAGGATGGCTAGTTGATGGACACCCCATGCAAACACGGCTATGGCGCCAACAAGGAGGAGGTGGAGTAATGTTCTGGGCTGGAATCATGGGGAGAGAGATTGTCAGCCCCTTTAGGATCCCTGAAGGGATAAAGATGAACTCCATAATGTATGTGGAGTTTCTCAAACAGCACTTCCTGCCATGGTTCAAGAAGAAGAACCGTGTATTCCGCAGCAAAATCATTTTCATGCATGATAATGCACCGTCTCATGCTGCACATAACACATCTGCATCTCTGGCTGATATGGGCATAAAAGGGGACAAACTTTTGGTATGACCCCCATGCTCCCCTGACCTCAACCCGATTCAGAACCTCTGGAGCATCATCAAAAGGAGTGTCTATGATGGCGGGAGGCAGTTCACATCAAAGCACCAGCTCTGGGAGAGTATTCTGTCCTCATGCAAAACAATTGAAGCAGAAACCATTCAAAACCTGACAAATTCAATGGACGAGAGAGTTCAGAAGCTCCTTTCGAACAAGGGGTCCTATGTGCAAATGTAACATCACCTAGAATAAAGTTTTGAGTTGAAAACTGTTTGATTTCAGTTTCTAATAACCTGCTAATGCTTATAACTTCAAAAATGACCATTTTTTTGTTCTTTATTAAAACTAAAAGGTTGATCGAAGAGTGTGGGGGATCTAAGAGTGTGGCAACCCAGTAGTCAGGATTTTTTCGAATTCTAACAATCTGAAGGTCATGTTGCAGGTAGTGCAGCAAGAAGGCACTCATGTGTCCTGCGCATCTATGAGCCCCAAAATTATTTTCCAGGCTAGATGCAGCTAAAAATTATTATTAATTTGAAAGCTGGTGGAGTTTAGTATAGATGGCCTAATAGAATCAGTACTGCAAACTGCTACAAGGCCCAAATTGCTTTCCAGCCAAGATACAGATAAACATGATTAGCAATTATAAATCTGGTGGAGTTTAGTATAGATGGCCTAATAGAATCAGTACTGCATACTGCTACAAGGCCCAAATTTTTTTCCAGCCAAGTTACAGATAAACATGATTAGTATTTTAAATCTGGTGGAGTTTAGTATAGATGGCCTAATAGAATCAGTACTGCACACTGTTACAAGGCCCAAATTATTTTACAGCCAAGATACAGATAAACATGATTAGTAATTTGAAAGCTTAAAACGGTTGGTGAGGTGATTTTAACAAATCATCAAGATTTTACTCTCCCCAGGATGACACAGGGGTAGAAAAGTCGTTTCGGATCCATGATTTGTTCATCTTTATGAACGTGAGTCTGTCCACATTATCAGTGGAGAGCCGCGTGCGCTTATCTGTCAGCACACCACCAGCAGCACTGAACACACGTTCAGACAGAACACTGGCTGCGGGGCATGACAAGATCTCCAAGGCATAAGTGGCGAGCTCCGGCCATTTATCCAGATTGGAAGCCCAAAAAGAGCAAGGGTCCAGTGACACAGTCATGGCTTCAATGTTTACTTGGAGATACTCCTGTACCATCGTCTCTAGGCGTTGACTATGTGTCAGACTTCTTGTCTCCTGTGGCCTTGCAAAGGATAGGCTAAAAAAGTGGTGAAATCATTCCGCAAAATTGATGTTACCAGCAGATACTGTGTTTCTGTTACAGTTTGAGTGCTGAACACTCGACGGTCCCATGGTTGGGAAGTTGGAACTGTGAGATTCACTACGTGCACCACTAGTGTTTTGTGGAAAAGCACATGTAAGATTCTGCAACAGTCTCTGCTGATATTCCTGCATGCGTGCATCTCTTTCTATGGCAGCAATAATTTCTGAAAATTTACTTTTGTACCAGGGATCTAACAGTGTGGCAACCCAGTAGTCAGGATTATTTCTAATTCTCACAATTCGAGGGTCATGTTGCAGGTAGTGCAGCAAGAAGGTACTCGTGTGTCTTGCGCATCCTAGAGCACCAAGTCCCTGTTGTGTTGGTGGCGAGGTAACAATCATGCTTCCTACCTCAGCCCTCTCCACCCAACCTCGCACAACAGAAATGTGATCAAGGTCTCCCTCATCTGATGAGTCTTCCATCAGTTCGTCCTCCACTCCTTCCTGGGCTCCTGCACCTTCCTCACTAGTTTGGCTGCTACCATGCGCCCTGGTAAAACCATCTCCCCCACCCTCACATGCCTGCCACCTTGGTGCTGCCGACCGTCTGGACCTTGCAGATGTTAGCCCTTCCTCATACAACTCCTCCTCCTCTACTTCCTCCACCTCCTCTTGTGCCACCACCTGATTCCGAATGCTGTTTAACATGTGCTCCAGCATGTAAATCACCGGAATAGTCATGCTGATAATGGCATCGTCAGCACTAAACATCTTCGTCGCCATTTCAAAACTGTGCAGAAGGGTGCATAGGTCCCTGATCTGAGACCACCCCTCCAGCGTGATTTGCCCCACCTCTGGATCTCGTTGGCCCAGGCTATACGTCAGAACGTATTGCACCAGGGCTTGTCGGTGCTGCCACAGTCGCTGCAACATGTACAGAGATGAATTCCACTGGGTAGGCACATCTCATTCTAGCCAATGAAGTGGCAGGCCCACCGACTTCGGTAGAGATGTAAGTCGCTGAGCTGCGGGATGCAAACGGCGGAAGTGAGCACACAGCGACCGAGCCCTCTGCAGAAGGCCATCTAGTCCGGGATAGTGGGCTAAAAATTTCTGGACAACCAGGTTCAACATGTGAGCCATACAAGGCACGTGTGTGACATTGCCCCAGCGAAGGGCCGCACCCAGATTTGCAGCATTGTCGCACACGGCCTTCCCTGGTTTCAGGTCCAGTGGAGACAACCATTCATGAAACTGGTTCTCCAGAGTTGCCCACAACTCCTCAGTTGTGTGACTCACATTTCCCAGACATTTCAAAGTAAAAACTGCCTGATGACGTTGAGCCCTGCTGCCAGCATAGTAAGGAGGTGTGCAGGATCCCTTCTGCGCAGTTAGAAAGCTTGTGGCATGACCAGACAGGCTTTGGGTGCAGGTGGAGGACCGAGAGGAGGCTGAGGAGACAGAAGCAGTGGAGGAACTTCGAGATAAAGAGGATTGACGCACAACTCGTGGGAAAGGCCATACTTGGACAGCAGCCCCTTGTCCTGCTGTCACCATAGTTACCCAGTGCCCAGTCAGCGACATGTAACGCCCCTGTCCATGCCTACTCGTCTAAGTGTCTGGGGTGAAATGCACCCTGTCACACACAGAGTTTCTCAAAGAAGCGGTGATGTTGTGTGCGACATGCTGGTGGAGCGCAGGCACCCCTTTCTTTGAGAAGTAGTGCCGACTGAGCATCTGGTACTGGGGCACTGCGACGGACATAAGGTCTCGAAAATCCTCTGTGTCCACCAGGCGGAAAGGCAGCATTTCTGTAGCCAAGAGCTTGCAGATGGTGAAATTCAACCTCTTAGCTTTCTCATGGCTAGGAGGAAATGGTCTTTTACTTGTCCACATCTGAGGGACCGAGGGCTGGCTGTTGTGCTTAGACGGGGTTGAGAAGGGTGTCCCCGGCCAACTGCCGGTCTGTGAGGAAGATGCAGGCGGACATGTTAGGTTGCCTTGATCCAAAGGTGGTGCTATCAATGTCGGACAGCGCTGAACACCAGCTGGTGTTTCCACCTCCAAAGAAAATGATGACCTGCCAATCAAGCTGGCTGTTGCGGGTAAAGAGGTGGCAGGTCTGCATCCCAAAACAGGTGTGACTGCTGTCCCCCCAGTCACAGAGGATGAAGAGGTCGCGGATGCACAAGATGTGGTAGATGGTGGTTGGCCCTGCCGGCTAGGCCGCATTGTAGCACAGTGAGCTTCCCACTGCAACTTATGCTTCATATACATGTGCCGGTTCATGCATGAAGTACTCAAACTATGTATTTTTTGGCCTCTACTTAGCTTTTGCTGACAAATGTTACAGATAACACTAGTTGGGTCATCCTTATCGATCTGAAAAAATGCCCAGGCTATGCAAGGCTTAGCACCCATGCGACCTGAAGAGCCACCACGACTTGTGGTCAGAGG
This sequence comes from Phyllobates terribilis, assembly GCF_046119375.1. NCBI lineage: Eukaryota > Metazoa > Chordata > Amphibia > Anura > Dendrobatidae > Phyllobates > Phyllobates terribilis. The sequence continues at coordinate 18,795,118 of NW_027362771.1, forward strand.
CAGAGTTGTGTTTGAGGAAGCAGTTGTTGACGTGCTTCCAGTACTACGTCTCTGTCCAGGAAGGCGCAACCTGACCTCGTCGTCACTAGCATCCTCCTCCACCTCCTCTGCTGACCTCATTGACTGGCTGACTGTGGGTTGACAGTAAGTGCGATCTCCAACCTCGTCATCATCACCCTGTGTGTTATCACACCCGTCATCTTCAGAGCAAACCTCTTCCTGCCCTGACAAAAAACTCAAGTTGTCGCTCCAATCAGGTATTTGAGTCTCATCATCGTCTTCCTCATTGTCTCCACCAACAGAAGTTACAGTTTGGGAACGAGGGTCTACATTATGGACAGAACCTTCTGCGTCTGGTCCTGGATCCGACTCATAAAGATTCTTGGCATCAGTGCAGATCATTTCATCGTCTGGATTCAGAGAAGCTCTGTAGCCGACCTCTGATTCCCAGGCTATAGTATGAGTAAACAGCTCTGCAGACTCAACTATCTGTTCTACCCCTTACTCAGATGGGCAGCTGGAGACTTGGAAGCTGTGAGGAAGCAAGTGCGATTGGGGTGACACCTCTGAGGACTGGAGTATTTGTGATGTTGAAGTTGAGGTGGAGGAGAGCCCACTTAAAGGAGCACTTGATATCCGTTGAAGCACCTGCTGTTTTTGTGCCTCATTTGGAATTTGTAGCGATTGGCGTAGCCGTAAGAAAGGGATCTTATCACATTGTCCGCTAAAAGAAGTAGACATCTTAGTTTGGCTGGAAGATGGTCTTTCTTCTGCAGATGTTACTGTTGCTTTAACACCTACCGCACGGACACAACCTTTTTTTCAATTCCCAACATGCCTATTCCCCTTTCCACCAGCAGCAGGAGTTTTTCCACTCATTTTGGTGGTTAACTAATTGACAACTGTGGAGTTGTTTGCTCAAAAAACAATGGATGGGAACCGAGCAGAGCTGAGTGGCCAAACTGTGGTATTAGCCCAAAAGTATTGGTTGGGTTAGATGCAGATAAAAATTATTTTGAATTTGCAAACTGGTGGAGGTTGTTATAGATGGACTAATAGAACAAGTCCCACACACTGCTACAAGCCCAAATATTTTTTCAGAGCTAGATGCAGATAAAAATTATATTGAATTTGCAACCTAGTGGAGGTTAGTATAGATGGACTAATAGAACAAGTCCCACACACTGCTACAAGCCGAAATATTTTTTCAGAGCTAGATGCAGATAAAAATTATATTGAATTTGCAACCTGGTGGAGGTTAGTATAGATGGACTAATAGAAAAAGTCCCACACACTGCTACAAGCCGAAATATTTTTTCAAAGCTAGATGCAGATAAAAATTATATTGAATTTACAACCTCGTGGAGGTTAGTATAGATGGACAAATAGAACAAGTCCCACACACTGCAACAAGCCGAAATATTTTTTCAGAGCTAGATGCAGATAAAAATAATTTTGAATTTGCAACCTGGTGGAGGTTAGTATAGATGAACTAAAAGAAAAAGTCCCACACACTGCTACAAGCCGAAATATTTTTTCAGAGCTAGATGCAGATAAAAATTATATTGAATTTGCAACCTGGTGGAGGTTAGTATATAAGGACTAATAGAACAAGTTCCACACACTGCTACAAAATGAAGCCCAAATATTTTTTCAGAGCTAGATGCAGAAATTTTTTTTATTGAATTTGCAACCTGGTGGAGGTTAGTATAGATGGACTAATAGAACAAGTCCCGCACACTGCTACAAGCCAAAATATTTTTTCAGAGCTAGATGCAGATAAAAATTATATTGAATTTGCAACCTGGTGGAGGTTAGTATAGATGGACTAATAGAAAAAGTCCCACACACTGCTTCAAGACGAAATATTTTTTCAGAGCTAGATGCAGATAAAAATTATATTGAATTCGCCACCTGGTGGAGGTTAGTATAGATGGACTAAAAGAAAAAGTCCCACACACTGCTGCAAGCCGAAATATTTTTTCACAGTTAGATGCAGATAAAAATTGTATTGAATTTGCAACCTGGTGGAGGTTATTATATTTCGACTAATAGTACAAGTCCCACACACTGCTACAAGCTGAATTATTTTTTCAGAGCTAGATGCAGATAAAAAATATATTGAATTTGCAACCTGGTGGAGGTTAGTAAAGATGGACTAATAGAACAAGTCCCACACACTGCTACAAGCCGAAATATTTTTTCAGAGCTAGATGCAGATAAAAATTATTTTGAATTTGCAACCTGGTGGAGGTTAATATAGATGGACTAATAGAACAAGACCCACACACTGCTACAAGCCCAAATATTTTTTCAGAGCTAGATGCAGGTAAAAATGTTATTGATTTTGCAACCTGGTGTAGGTTAGTACAGATGGACTAATAGAACAAGTCCCACACACTGCTACAAGCCAAAATATTTTTTCAGAGCTAGATGCAGAAAAAAATTATTTTGAATTTGCAACCTGGTGGAGGTCAGTATAGATGGACTAATAGAACAAGTCCCACACACTGCTACAAGCCGAAATATTTTTTCAGAGCTAGATGCAGATAAAAATTATATTGAATTTGCCACCTGGTTTAGGTTAGTATAGATGGACTAATAGAACAAGTCCCACACACTGCTACAAGCCGAAATATTTTTTCAGAGCTAGATGCAGATAAAAATTATTTTGAATTTGCAACCTGGTGGAGGTCAGTATAGATGGACTAATAGAACAAGTCCCACACACTGCTACAAGCCGAAATATTTTTTCAGAGCTAGATGCAGATAAAAATTATATTGAATTTGCCACCTGGTGGAGGTTAGTATAGATGTACTAATAGAACAAGTCCCACACACTGCTACAAGCCAAAATATTATTTCAGAGCTAGATGCAGATAAAAATTATTTTGAATTTGCATCCTGGTGGAGTTTAGTATAGATGGACTAATAGAACAAGTCCCACACACTGCTAAAAAATGAAGCCCAAATATTTTTTCAGAGCTAGATGCAGATAAAAATGATATTGAATTTACAACCTGGTGGAGGTTAGTATACATGGACTAATAGAACAAGTCCCACACACTGCTACAAGCCGAAATATTTTTTCCGAGCTAGATGCAGATAAAAATTATATTGAATTTGCAACCTGGTGGAGGTTAGTATAGATGGACTAATAGAAAAAGTCCCACACACTGCTACAAGCCGAAATATTTTTTCAAAGCTAGATGCAGATAAAAATTATATTGAATTTACAACCTCGTGGAGGTTAGTATAGATGGACAAATAGAACAAGTCCCTCACACTGCAACAAGCCGAAATATTTTTTCAGAGCTAGATGCAGATAAAAATAATTTTGAATTTGCAACCTGATGGAGGTCAGTAAAGATGGACTAATAGAACAAGTCCCACACACTGCTACAAGCCGAAATATTTTTTCAGAGCTAGATGCAGATAAAAATTATATTGAATTTGCAACCTGGTGGAGGTTAGTATATAAGGACTAATAGAACAAGTTCCACACACTGCTACAAAATGAAGCCCAAATATTTTTTCAGAGCTAGTTGCAGAAATTTTTTTTTTGAATTTGCAACCTGGTGGAGGTTAGTATAGATGAACTAATAGAACAAGTCCCACACACTGCTACAAGCCAAAATATTTTTTCAGAGCTGGATGCAGATAAAAATTATATTGAATTTGCAACCTGGTGGAGGTTAGTATAGATGGACTAATAGAAAAAGTCCCACACACTGCTTAAAGACAAAATATTTTTTCAGAGCTAGATGCAGATAAAAATTATATTGAATTCGCCACCTGGTGGAGGTTAGTATAGATGGACTAAAAGAAAAAGTCCCACACACTGCTGCAAGCCGAAATATTTTTTCACAGTTAGATGCAGATAAAAATTGTATTGAATTTGCAACCTGGTGGAGGTTAGTATATATCGACTAATAGTACAAGTCCCACACACTGCTACAAGCCAAAATATTTTTTCAGAGCTAGATGCAGATAAAAATTATTTTGAATTTGCAACCTGGTGGAGGTTAATATAGATGGACTAATAGAACAAGACCCACACACTGCTACAAGCCCAAATATTTTTTCAGAGCTAGATGCAGGTAAAAATGTTATAGATTTTGCAACCTGGTGTAGGTTAGTACAGATGGACTAATAGAACAAGTCCCACACACTGCTACAAGCCGAAATATTTTTTCAGAGCTAGATGCAGATAAAAATTATTTTGAATTTGCAACCTGGTGGAGGTCAGTATAGATGGACTAATAGAACAAGTCCCACACACTGCTACAAGCCGAAATATTTTTTCAGAGCTAGATGCAGATAAAAATTATATTGAATTTGCAACCTGGTGGAGGTCAGTATAGATGGACTAATAGAACAAGTCCCACACACTGCTACAAGCCGAAATATTTTTTCAGAGCTAGATGCAGATAAAAATTATATTGAATTTGCCACCTGGTGGAGGTTAGTATAGATGTACTAATAGAACAAGTCCCACACACTGCTACAAGCCAAAATATTTTTTCAGAGCTAGATGCAGATAAAAATTATTTTGAATTTGCATCCTGGTGGAGGTTAGTATAGATGGACTAATAGAACAAGTCCCACACACTGCTAAAAAATGAAGCCCAAATATTTTTTCAGAGCTAGATGCAGATAAAAATGATATTGAATTTGCAACCTGGTGGAGGTTAGTATAGATGGACTAATAGAACAAATCCCACACACTGCTACAAGCCAAAATATTTTTTCAGAGCTAGATGCAGATAAAAATTATATTGAATTGGCAACCTGGTGGAGGTTAGTATAGATGGACTAATAGAAAAATTTCAACACACTGCTCCAAGACTAAATATTTTTTCAGAGCTAGATGCAGATAAAAATTATATTGAATTTGCAACCTGATGGAGGTTAGTATAGATGGACTAATAGAACAAGTCCCACACACTGCTACAAGCTGACATATTTTTTCAGAGCTAGATGCAGATAAAAATTATATTGAATTTGTAACCTGGTGGAGGTTAGTAAAGATGGACTAATAGATCAAGTCCCACACACTGCTACAAGCCGAAATATTTTTTCAGAGCTAGATGCAGATAAAAATGATATTGAATTTGCAACCTGGTGGAGGTTAGTATAGATGGACTGATAGAACAAGTCCCACACACTGCTACAAGCCGAAATATTTTTTCAGAGCTAGATGCAGATAAAAATTATATTGAATTTGCAACCTGGTGGAGGTTAGTATAGATGGACTAATAGAACAAGTCCCACACACTGCTACAAGCCGAAGCCCAAATATTTTTTCAGAGCTAGATGCAGATAAAAAATATATTGAATTTGCAACCTGGTGGAGGTTAGTATAGATGGACTAATAGAACAAGTCCCACACACTGCTACAAGCCGAAGCCAAAATATTTTTTCAGAGCTTGATGCAGATAAAAATTATTTTGTATTTGCAACCTGGTGGAGGTTAGTATAGATGGACTAATAGAATGATGCTATGCCAAAAAGGTTTTACTTCACTAGGTGCAGTAAAAAAAATTGTATTCTATTCACAGGTGGTGTAGCTTGCAACACAGATAGGCTACTCCACTAACTAACACACACTGCAAGAGGCAAAAAAGGATTTGCTTCGCTAGATTTAGCCAAATGCTGTGAAAAAAACTTGCACAGCACTGGCACAGACCTGCCTGGCAAAAAGTCATAGGAAGTGATGTAACCTAGCCCTCAAAAGGACTGCAATTACAATTAGACTTTACTCCCAACCTATCTTTTTAAGAGCACAGACCTGCCTGATAAAAGTGATAGGAACTGATGTAACCTAGCCCTCAAAAGGACTGCAATTACAATTAGTCTTTACTCCCAACCTATCTATTTAAGAGCACAGACCTGCCTGATAAAAGTCATAGGAAATTATGTAACCTAGTCCTCAAAAGGACTGCAATCACAACTATTCCCTACCCCCAAGCTATCTGTAGATTTGTGCGAAAATTGGCTTGAAATTAACACTGAAAGTATATCGCACACAGCAACAGCGGTGCCGTCTAACACGCAGCTGCAGCAGTGAGAAAATGGTGGTGATGGGGAAAATGGCTGGGGCTTATAGGGCAAGGACATGTGACATACACTGCCAATGACACATGCCCTTGCTTGTGTGAAAAAAAGCAGTTCGCTACGTCTGTGCGCTGCTGATAGACAGACAGATTGCACCTCCCCACTGTAAATGCGGGAAAGAGAAAAAAAAAAGGGAGATCTTTATTATTTATGCAGAGATCCATCCCCTGCCCCTCCCCCCGCCCCACTGTACACTCAAACTGTGTATTAACATTAATTTTCAGCATTACTGAGAAAAAATCCAGTTATGATTTTGGTGCACGAACAGTTATCGAACATAACCTCGAACAGCCGAATTTTTTTCAAATTGTTCGTGTTCGCCGAACGGCTCAAACACCACCCAAAACAGCTCAAATTTGAGATTGGCGAACAGTTCAAGTCGAACACCGCTCATCTCTAATAGCGATGGAGAAAAACGCATTAGCCACGTCTAACCTGCATGCCATTCGCCTGCAGTCTGTGCAATATTCTCCACCAAAGAAAACATGTCTGGGACTGCTGCATGCAGTGGTGGGGCCATTTTGTTTAGTCCTCTGTAATCAAGAGTTAAACGCCAGAAACCATCTGATTTTCGGACTGGAAATACCGGACTGTTGAATGGACTTACTGCGTGCCTGAAAACTCCGGCTTGTAATAGCAGATGAATTGTCTCTGTGATTTCTTTGTGTTCTCCAGAGATGCGATACTGCTTCAGGTTCACTGGGATTGCTAGAGCTGGGATGTGCACTGGAGTCCACTTGGCCTTCCCTCTCACAATAGCCTTAATGGCTGAAATACAAAGAGCAAGGATGACAGTACCAAAAGTATAGCGCCATATGTGCCATATGTGTCTCCATCCTGGGTCCTGTCTTTCTCCTTCCACCCTTCTACGTCACTTGTCGCCACCCTCTTTGATGGGGCTGTCTGCAACTTCCCTTTCCTCTTCAGACCATTCCACCTCTTGAACAACTCACTAGTGCTGATCCCATGTATCTCTTGCCTTGGTATCTCACTAGCTATCAAATCAAAGAATAACTGTCTCCTGGACATTTTTATACGAGTATCATCCTTTCGGTTTCCTTTCTGTTCCACTTTATTTGCAATTCTATTCTTTGGCACTGTTATTTTCTCTAAAGCACCAAGTTGAGAGATTAAATTGCATGCTGGGTAGACAGTAGTGGAATTTTCCATAAGTGCACTGAACATAGTAAATAATGGCACTTTGTAAGAAAGTGGGGCACTTTCTATGAATTTATTTTTCATCCTTACCGTAAACAGTGCAGCATGTGGTCTTTTCCAATCCTCCACAACAGCAAAATCATTATTTGAACCTGGCAAAGGATCGCGAGTTATACCACCTATGCATGCAATTTCTCTCAATCTCTGAACTACTGCAAGAGAATCCCATCAAGTTTGTGGTGTTAATTCAATAGGAGTGTCATACACTTGTGCTACAGAATCCCTCACCAAGTGCAATAGGGAAAAATTCTCTGTAGTGTCCCTGGCTCGTCTCATTTTTAGACGAACTATAGGATCAATCCAAATACTGCCTATTCCTACTGCCTCCCGACTGTTTAGAATTATGATGTCTGAACCATGATCGCATAACCTGAGAATCCATGTTAACAAACATTCACTTGGTTGCTGCCTGTACCTGGTAACCAGTTTTGTTAGCTCTCCTGCTGTGTACCCTCCAGTCTCCTCTGTCATTGCAGCCTCTGCTCCCGTAGCTGCATTTCCTGCATCCATCCTATCTCCACTATGCTGTCTGACTTCTCTCCTAGTTTTTGTTGTTACTATGGATCTGGCATGCCTTTCTTACTCATCTGTCTCACTGTCAGAGCCTTCCCATTCTAGAAAATCTGACCATTTTCCATGTACCATCATGGTTCTAATCTGTGCAATACGAATATCTGACACTAGTTGCTGTCTTCTCCTGCGCCTATTCTTATTCACATTTTTAACCACATAAGCTTCAAAACTATCTGTTACACTGTTTTGGTGTTTTATTTTATCTCTCAAAATGGATTGCAACCCAACTCTCTGCTCTATAGCTGCCTGGAGCTCAAGGCGGAGGTTATCAATTTCTTCTTGCTGACTTTGAAATCCTTGCACGCATACTCATCTAACGGCAGCGGCAGCTTCTCTTTGTGTGGCATCATATTTTGAGAGATCATATTTGACAATTGGTCCAGGAGATTTGGTAAGCGCTGTCCTTCCATATAATTTTTACATTCTCGTGTCATTGGAGCCCAGGGTCCGGAACTAGTCACCCACTCTGGCAGAGATTTGGCATCAACATTACTACTCTGTTTCTCCATCTTACTCTTAGCAAACAAATTACTGTAAGTTTAGCAAACATTTTTTATCCAAAACAATCCCACTTCTGACATCAACTTTGTATTGTAACTGGATTATATTGTGTAAAATTGTTATGGATAAAAGAAATTATTTGCACTAAATAAGTGATCAATTAATATTTTACTTAAGAATTTAAAATAAAATTATAATAAGAGTAACAATAAGCATAGTAAAAGTAAAATTAAATAATAATTAAATCAATAAATGAGAGTAATTAAGATACTTAGCTTCGTATAATAACAATCCTGGATGGTATGTGCAACTGACCCAGAATGAAAGTAATGTTGGTTCTGGACGTCTCCAGATTCTGTAAAATGCCATCTCTTCTCTCTGTCTCTGTATGTAACTTCCGTATCAATGTCCAAAACACCAATCACCTCTCCCCAGAGTTCAGTCATCTTTTATATCTTAAAACATCGAATGTATCTTAGTTAAAAGCTTTGATCTTCCATGGCATGCCAAGGAGAAACCATCTTAAACCAACAGATAAGATTTCACAAGATGACATCTCTGGGAAAATTACACAGAATCTAATCAGTTGATCTCATCCTTGAACATCAAAGGTCCTTTGTTAGAAAATATCAACAAATGACCGGTCATTTACACTCCTGTTAAATAGGCCATCTGGTTGAACATTTCAGTATCAATGACCTTCTGCTGAACTCCCTGAAAGTAAGCATTAATATATATGTGTAGCGCCGGCGTACCTGCCCTCTGCTAGGCAGGGACGCTGTTCCCCTCACCCCTCTGCTCGGAGCCCGGCGTCCTCCTCCCGCTCTGCTGGCAGCGCGCGCTCCTTCTCGACCACTGTGCTTAGGGCGCGCGCGCGCGCGCTCCCTCCCTCTTAAAGGGGCCGCGCGCGCCGTCCTAAGGAGTCCCCGGCCAATGGCCGGAGGACTTCACCATATATAAGGCACCTCCTCCAAAATGGAGGTGCCCGAGCAATGTTGTTGCACTGTTCACTACTCTGCTTCAGCCCTCAGGTCCCGTTGCCAGTTACCTGCCAGTTACCTGCCAGAATCCTGCCAGTTTGCTGTCTGTTTCCTGCCTGACATTCCTCCTACCTGCTTGCTAGCCTGAGGTCCAACGGTCTGCCTTCCTACTCCTGTCAGTCTGTCTATGGACCAGCTTGCCCGCTCACCTGGGAGCGCACATCTGCTACCTGCCTGCTAGCCTACCTGGAGGCTCCGCCGTCATGTGCTGTGACCACCTGCCATTCCAGAGACTCCTGCCCGCTCACCTGGGAGCGCACACCTGCTACCTGCCTGCTAGCCTACCTGGAGGCTCCGCCGTCACGTGCTGTGACCACCTGCCATTCCAGAGACTCCTGCCCGCTCACCTGGGAGCGCACACCTGTTACCTGCCTGCTAGCCTACCTGGAGGCTCCGCCGTCACGTGCTGTGACCACCTGCCATTCCAGAGACTCTCGCTTGCTCACCTGGGAGCACACATCTACCATCTTCCTGCTAGCCTACCTGGAGGCTCCGCCGTCACGTGCTGTGACCACCTGCCATTCCAGAGACTCTCGTTTGCTCACCTGGGAGCACACATCTACCATCTGCCTGCTAGCCTACCTGGAGGCTCTGCCATCACAGGTCGTACCTACCCTTTACCCAGAGACTGCCCCGGTCACTTGCCGTCACCTCCTGCCCGTTCATCCAGAGACTGCCCCGGTCACTTGCCGTGACCTCCTACCCGTTCATCCAGAGACTGCCCCGGTCACTTGCCGTGACCTCCTGCTCGTTCATCCAGAGACTGCCCCGGTCACTTGCCGTGACCTCCAGCCCGTTCATCCAGAGACTGCCCCGGTCACTTGCCGTGACCTCCAGCCCGTTCACTCAGAGACTGTCCCGGTCACCTGCTGTGACTGCCTGCCCGTCTTCCCTGGTCGCCACCCGCTCCCTTACAAGGACCGCCCCCTTGTATAGTAGCTCAGAGGTTCCGCCTCCCAGACCCGTTACAATATGCATATATGTGTGTATATATATATATATATATATATTCATTTACTAATTAATTAATTAAACTGATTGAAACCATTAAAAAATCCATATCTAGGATTACATAGCGTAATGCTTATTTTTGCAATTTTACATGCCATGCCAATAGTGCACCAAAGTACCCTCATTTGTATAAAAAATAAAATTAGATTTTTCAGCAAATATTAAGTTAACATGTGCAGTCATGGAAGAAAGTGTTGGCACCTTTGAAATTGTTTCAGAAAATGAAGTATTTCTCCCAGAAAATTATTGCACTTACTCATGTTTTGTTATACGCATGTTTATTTTCTTTCTGTATTTTGGAACAACACAAAAAACAGACAGAAAAAAGCAAATTGGACATAGTTTCACTCAAAACCACAAACTTGGGCAGGACAAAATTGTTGGCACCTTTTCAAAATTATGGGTAAACAATTTTGTGTCAAGCATGTGGTGCTCGTTCAAACTCACGTGTGGCAAGTAACAGGTGTGGGAAACATGAAAATCACACCTGAAACAAGATAAAAAGGGATGAAGTTGCCTCAATCTTTTCAATGTGTGCCTGTATGTGCCAAAAACTAAAGAAAAGGATGCACAGCCCCTATCACAAATTTAGGGTGCGTCATGATGTACCCAAACATTTAAACCAAAACCAAGAGAAACAGGAAGGTACATATGTAGAAATGCGCACACCTCAATATATATTAAGTAAAAAATATACAAGCTTTATTAGACACTTTTAAAAACACTAAAACACAACACACATGATTAACAATACCCAAATACCACAATGCACGATTGGCAGTATACAGAATATAGATATAATAAATAATTTAAATTCATATAATAATCACATATCACAGTACTCCAATATTACTCAATATACACTGTAAGCCCTCATTATATATCAGCCCAAACCGTAGACAAACCTTGCATATAGCAATTGCATGAATCTGTGTCCCTTAAGCATAGTCCAAATAAACAATACCACAGTCAAATCAAATGCATATAAATAATTATATCACTGCCCAATAACCAGATGAGGGTCGATTGGTAAAACCAATCATTGTATATACATAGCCATATCACCACTTATGGATCATGTGTGGATCGATTGATAAGCCCCACGCGTATCGGTGTGTAACACAGTTTCATCAGGGAGCTTCATCACCTCCCTGATGAAGCTGTGCATTGAGGTGTGCGCATTTCTACATATGTACCTTCCTGTTTCTCTTGGTTTTGGCCTGTATGTGCCACACTAAGCATGGAGAACAGAAAGATGAGAAGAGAACTGTCTGAGGACTAGGGAACGAAAATCTCAAGGTTAGAAGTCCATCTCTAGAGATCTTTATGTTCCTTTGTCCATAGTGTGCAACATATGCAAGGAATTTACAACCTATGGCACTGAATGGTAACCTGAATGTGGGAAATTGATGAAAAGTTGCAACGCAGGATAGTATAGATGGTGGATAAGCGGCCTCAGTCAGGTTCCAAAGAAATTCAAGCTGTCTTTCAGGCTCAGGGTTCATCAGTGTCAGCGTAAAGTATCCGTGTACATGTGAATCAAATGAAACACTACGACAGTAAACCCAGGAGGACCCCACCTCTGACATAGAGACATAAAAAAACTGGATTGCACTTTGCTAAAATGTACATGAGTAAGCCAAAATCCTTCTGGGAAGGAGTCTTGTGGACTGATGAGACGAAGATAGAGCTTTTTAGCAAAGCACATCAATCTATTGTTGACCGTAAACAGAATGAGGCCTTCAAGGAAAAGAACACCATACCTACAGAAAAATATGGTGGAGATTCCAAGATGTTTTGGGGTAGTTTTGCTGTCTTTGGCACTGCATGCCTTGACTATGTGCAAGGCATCATAAAATCTGAAGATTAACATAGGATTTTGGGTTGCAATGTAGGGCCCAGTATCAGAGAGCTTGGTTTGTTTCCTAGGTGGTAGGACTTCCCGCAGGACAGTGACCCAAAACATACTTCAAGAAGCACCCAGAAATGGATGGAAACAAAGCATTGAAAAGGTCTGAAGTGGCCAGCAGTGAGTTTAGATCTAAATCCAATTGAACACCTGTGGAGAGATCTTAAAATTGTTGTTGGGAGAAGGCACCCTTCAAATATGAGAGACCTGGAGCAGCTGGCAAAAGAAGAGTGGTCCAAAATTTCAGTTGAGAAGTGCAAGAAGCTTGTTGATACTTATAGGAAGCAATTAATTGCAGTTATTTATTTCAAAGGGTGTGCAACCAAATATTAAGTTAAGGGTGGCAACAATTTTGTCTGCCCCATTTTTAGGGTTTGTGTCAAATTATGTCCAATTTGCCCTTTTTCTCTGTTTTTTTTTGTGTAATTGTAATAATTTTCTGGGAAAAATATACTTTATTTTCTATAACAATTTCAAGGGTGCCAACACTTTCTGCCATGCCTGTATATGCCTGGAATGATTTTTATAGAGGTTACATCAACTGTTTAAATGTTTATGCAGTTTAATTGGCCTTTTGAATGTGACAAACTTACTTTAAGTCCCCTTAATACATCAAAGAAAAGGAGGCTCACCTTGTAATGTGTGTGAGCACCTTCTAACTCACCCCCAACAAATGATCATGAGGGAAATAACGATTGATCCTGATGAATTACTAACCCAGAGTGCATGTGTATATACATGACTGTTGGCAACTTATCAGCTGAAGCACTCTTTAGCAATATTGTAGCATGAATGTGCCATATGTGTAGCCATTCAAAGTGAAAGAAAAAGGCTACACTATGTAAATGGCATGGATTCGCATCATGGAGCATTGCACTCTTAATGTAGCATAAAAGTTGTCAAGCTGGCAGTTGCGACATCCATATGGGGTGATCATGAGTGATAGCTTTTGGAAGAGTAAGATTTTGTTCAACAAATATTTGAAGTGTTTGGGCAGCTTATGGCTTACTCATCATAAAATATACAGGTGCACACAGATTGTTTTAGTATATAGATGCACACTTTACATTTACCCATAATGACCCTCACGTGCAAAGTTTATACCCCAGTGTGTGTCCAAGTCAGCTTATAATATATGAATATCTACCATAGACTGTTAATATTACATATCTTTGTTTCCTCTGCAAAAAATGAAACATTGCTATTAATCCCAACTTCTATAACATTAATTAACAAGATGAATAATAGCAGCTCCAGCTCTGATACTTGCAGTATACCGCAGGGGTCCATTTGGAGTAGTAATCATTTACCATCAGGGGTCCATTTGGAGTAGGAATCATTTACCATCACTCTCTTGTTTTTAGCTCTTGTTATGATTCACTTAATATGAATCCTTGACCTAGATTTCAGACCATTTACAAACCTCTTTCTAAACTTAACCCCTTCACTCCCCATCCTGTTTTCACCTTCCTGACAAGGCCAATTTTTTCAATTCTGACTAGTGTCACTTTATGAGGTTAAAACACTAGAACGCTTCAACATGTCAGTGTTTCTGACAATGTTTTTTTGTGATTTTTTTTTTAGTACATTTGTAATGGTAAACTTTGGTCAATAATCTACTTCACATAAGCATTATTTTGTAAAAATATTTTTTGTTTGTTAGGAAATTAGAAGGGTTAAAATTTTATCAGCATTATTACATTATTTTTCAATAATTTGTAAAACCAATTATTTCAGGGATTGATGGAAAAAATGCCACGTCAAACATCCAAAGACCTGAAGGCCAACCTGGAACAGTCTGGGGTTGTCATGGTTTAAACAAGTACCATACCATACCATTGCTGAAAAAAGACAAGCCACAAT